>NC_081290.1:285970697-286654863 GCF_030435805.1 Mustela lutreola
AGAGGTGTAGATGGACCATTTGGGAGAGGGAGCTCCCCAGAGGTGTAGACGGATCAGCCAGGAGAGGAGCACAAATGCCAGAGGACAGAGCAGGTCGGGTGGGTGGGGCATAGCTTGGGAAGGCGACCATCTGGGTGGGCTGTTCGTCACCGACGGGGCCTCACTGTGGAGCAGGTGCAGACAGGACAGAAGGCAGGAAGCCTTGCTCAGTGCACGTTATAAAATGTTTATTGATATACATTTATTGTCTTCTATAAAATTTGCATTGGCTACACAGGGCCCCTGTGCTTGGAGGTGGAGCCAGGGCCCACTCCTGGGTGAGGAGTGGAGCCCAGAGACTCCTGGACAGTGGGCCAAGGTTCGAGAACCAGGTGCACAGCAGCATGGACATGCTGTGCTCTGGGAGGCTGCCCAGGGGCTGGCCTGCAGGGAGTCGGAACTGAGAGTGACCTGCCCCAGCTGCCCGAGGCCGCTTCTCGTCTAGCTGCTTGCCATGACCGGAAACTCCCCCATCAAAGTCACCAAAGGATTCAGGGCAGGGATGTTGGGTGCAGAAGGACGGAACTACAAGGCAGGTTAGCCGGAACTCTCTTCCAGGTAGCACCGTCCGTTCAGCTTGGCTCGCCAGTACTGCCTTGAGGGGGCGGAAGGGAGCGAACAGGTGCCCTGACGGGGGCAGAGCTGCAGCCCCGCGGGGGAGCAGTGGTGCTGGCTACATTGCTTTCAAGGAGGCCTGATTGAAAGAGGTAGGAGGGGGAGGGGGCTGGCTGACCCCTCGTCCCCTCCTTTGCTGACCAGCTTCTGGCCACGGAGGAGAATGGCAGGGGAAGCTTGGCCCGGCCAGAGGGCCTGCATGTAGGTGGCTGCTCGGTCTCCCGGCCAGCCACCCCAGAGCCTCCAGCCCACGGAGAAGGAGGCACGAGGAGCCAGAGCAGACCTTCCGCCTTGCACCTGGGCCCTGTGGCCGCGGCCCAGCTCCTGTCTCGGCAGCAGAGGATCTCCGGAGGCTACGGCCCCTGCCGCCCAGCTGGCACCTGCCTCTCAGGACGCGTTCCCGGTGGGGCACTGCATCTCCATGGTGACTGTGTTGGGCGTGCCGCCCCCGGCTTCCCCCAGCTCGGCGCCGTCCCGCAGGGCCCGCTGGAAGACCACCCGGAGAGGCTCCCACAGCCGCTGGGACTTGTCCCTCCCCGCCAGGAAGTAGACGACGGGCTTGGCGCTGCTGTGGATGCAGATGCAGAGGTCGGTGACGTACTCAGGGAAGGGGGCCGGGATCTGGAAGACCCAGAAGAGGAACCAGTCGATCCCCAGGTAGATGGAGGACACGAGAAACACGGACACCATGGCCAGGATGACGTGGTTGAGCTTGGCAGAGCGCTGGCGTCGCCGGGCCCGGCATTCCACGTGCAGGATGAGCAGCAGACAGGGCAGCACCATGAGCGGGCAGAAGACGAGGAACAGCAGGATGCCCAGGAAGGTGTCCATGCGCCCACAGGCGCTGCCGGAGCCCCGTGAGGCCAGGAACACGCAGCAGTAGTGGTGGACGCCGGTGACCAGAAGCGACAGGGTCCAGAGCAGGGCGCACACCACGGCCGACAGGCGCTTGGGCCGGCGGCGCCAGTACCAGACGGGGAAGACGACGGACAGGCAGCGCTCCGAGCTCACGGCGGGCAGGAGGCTCACGCCGGCCACGAACGTGCAGAGCCCCACGACCCTGGTCACGGCGCGGACGTAGTCGGCGAATGTGCCCAGGAAGCCGCCCGTGTTCAGGATGGAAAACACAGCCTTGCTGAAGAGGTAGCCGACATCGGCGCCGGCCAGGTGCAGGAAGTACACAGAGAAGGGGCTCCGCTTGATGGAGAAGCCGAAAAACCAGAGGACCAGCCCGTTGCCCACCAGGCCGCACAGACAGAGGAGCAGGAAGATGTAGTTCATGATGGCGGGCGGCGGCAGCATGGTGATCTGCTTGATGGTCAGGAAGCCGCGGCTGTAGAGCTCGGGGGCCTCACTCATGTCAGGACACATCTGGGCGGGTGCAGAGGGGGAGACACCTGTGATGCGGGCCGGGCCCCGCCCCCAGACCTGCACCTGTGTCCCAGCTGATCACGGGGGTGAAGCCAACGAACTGGCTGGAACTAGAGCAGAAGACAGCCCTGCTCCCACCTAGTGCCCCTGCTCTGTGTCCCCAAGTCTGCAGCTCGCGGCCTGTAGGAGCCAGAGCAGAGACCGTCAGACAGAATAGAGGCCCGGGACGGCCCACCTGTGGGAAGAGACTCGTCCAGAGGTGTCTGTGTCACGAAAGATACGAACCACGGAAGAACCTTTCCAGGTTGAGGGACCGTGGTGAGCCATGGCCAGTAGATACGACACCTAGATTTCAGAGCGGCCCTACGGGTCACTGTGAAGGCTGCTAGCGGGGTGACGGGGAAACGCTCGCCTGCGCCGGGTATCCTCGTGCTGCACCAGCGTTAGATTTTCTGAGTCGGAAGATGCCCTGTGGCCCTGTACGGGAAGCTCCTTGTTCTCAGAGGCCCCAGGCTATTCGGGGTAAAAGGGGGCTTGATGTCTGCAATTTACTTTCCAACAGTTCTGGGAAAGAGTCTGTCTTGGGAGGCATCAAGAGAAAACACAGGCGCCAAAGGCCACCTGCTGGTGAAGGACACACACGTCTGCACTGCACTGTCCGTGCAAATTTTCTGTGCATTTGCCAGTTTTCACACCAAAATGTGAAAATATTTATTTCAAAAAAGTAGAATAAAATAATTGAAAAGGTGGACCCTGGCCCTCACTGGAGTGGGAGCCTGCCCTGTCGCGGGATCAGAGAGACAGAGGGATGTAGAAGTGACCCCTGCAGGGCTGGGGTGACCCTGGGTGTCTGGATCGTGAGGGATCTGGGTGTGGCCCAGCCCCCCCCTCCGGGAGGTGGAGACTTGTGGTGCTCTGGGGAGGCATTCTGATGCTCGAACAGTCTGGCCGACCGAGGGCACGGGGCTATCTTGCCTGCAGGGTCTGGGCCGGGGATGAATGCGTGAACCCGGGCCCGGAGCAAGACACTGGTTTGGGGGGCGTGCACACAGCAGCACCTGTCCCGAGCACAGTGGCAGCTGCTCTGTCCAGCTGGTGGGTGCTGGGGGGCGGGAGGGGGCAGCGGACACGGGACCGTGGGCTGAGTGGCCCGTCCGTCATCCTTCCCCCCTCCCCAGAGAAGCCAGGAAACCCTACATCGTGATGTGAACTCCCCTGATCTTTAAATGTTCGCATTTAAAAACATCGTGTGGGCCAAACATCACACATCCACAAGCTGGATTCCTTCTCAGGCTGTCACTTTGAGCTCCCATTCCAAGCGACAGGGCTGCGCAGAGCACAGGAGAGCACTCCCCTCCTTCGGCCGGGCAGACGTCACTAGTCCATCCAGCACTCCCTCCCACAGAGCCTGGGCCTGACACCCCCACCCTAGTCCCCGGCAGACACCCCCCCCGCCCCCAGTCAGGCGGGCTATCGGTTCCCATTGCTCAGGACTTTCCCCAAGAGGAAACAAACGGAAAGGTTTTTGAGGCTGGAACATTCCACCGCCTTCCAGATGGTCCTCAGCTTTGCCAGGTACCCCATAACGGGGGGAGGGGGTTCTGTCAAGGGAGTCTGCAAGCAGAGACTGGAGGTGTTGGCGAGACTTCGGGGAGACTGTGAGGTCCAGGCAAGCACGCGAAGGGGGTCTTCTATACCAGGCGCGCTTGTTGGCTCAGCATCTCTGTCCGTCAGCCTCCAAACCCCTTAGCTCGCTCTTTGCTCAGCCTTTCCTCTTGGTGGCTTTGACCACTTTGGGCCGCGGAGCAGTGGTCCCCAAGACCCAGTGCCCAGACAAGCCCATGCCGAGGGATCTCTCAGAGCTCCTCACAGGCTGGAAAAAGTCTGCAGTTCCCTCCCCTCCCCGGAGTCAGAGCGGGAGGGCTGGTGAGTCACTGGGCGTGTAGCTACCACCCCAGCCACATGCGGCCTTGGAAAATGCCTCTTCTCAGCCCGGCTCCCCTCCCTGGGCTCTGCCTTTTCTCTGGGGATTTCTGGAGACTTCTCCCCAGCCGGTCCCGTCTCTTCCTCCCGTGGCTGCTGCTCTACAGTGGTCACCAAGGGAGAAGACCGAGGGCCACAGGCCCTGGGCAAGAGTCCAGGCTCTGTTCCGACCTCTGGGCTCATCCCAGTCGAGGTACCGTGCTGTCGTGAGCCTCCGTTTTCTCTGATGTGGAGGAAGTTGTACCGGATGAACTCAGAAGGGCCTTCCAATGTGGAGCGAGCTTTGCCCAGGATTGAGAAGGGGGCTCCGGAGTTTTCCAGGAGCTCAGAGAAGTAGGGGGCTGGCAAGGGCAGAAGGGGTGGGTTGGCTTGATGCCTTGTTGGGGTCTTGGCCACAGCCGGTGCCGAAACGTAAACCATGACTACCAGACCCTGGCCTTCAGCAGCTTGGGCAGGGTGGCCCAGCACCTGTGATGCTCTGTGGGGCCCATGGCTTCAGGGACGCCTTGGAGCCCGCTCCTCCGGGTCTCCTGGCAGGGCCTGGCCCTGGGATATAGCTGACCCCCATCTCTTCAGGGAAGAGACGGAACAAGGCTGCTCGAGGGAGAAACGGCTCACACAGGGTATGCACGGCGAAGGGATTTGAGGCTGCTGGGGATGCTGGCGACCGGGGGGCCCTGGGAGCAGGGCTGGGGCACATCGCCCAGAGGGTCTCCTGCCCACCAGTGTGTCCTGAGACAGAGGATTGGTCTGTGTGGCAGAGTGCAGGGGGAGGGGACGCTGGGCTGAGCCCGCCTCTGCCACCCCACCCCTCCTCTGCCACCCCACCCTGCCCCACCGTGCCTGGAGCCCCCTCTGCTGCCCAGCAGCACTTGCCTTACTCCGGCTGCCCGGATGGGTCTCCCAGGAACAGTTCCCCACCATCTCCAGGCCTGGCGAGTCCAGACTTCTCACGGCTCTGCTCTCTGTGCGCTGGCCCGCACACTTCTCCTGGCAAAGGCAGAAGGGGTGGCGTCAGGGCAGCGGTGTTCCCCACCCGCCTAGAAGGCCCCTCCACCTTCCAGCGCCCCTGCCCCAGCCCCCACAGCTGTCTCCTTAGAGGACAGGCCAGCAAGCAGGCACCTGGCTGCCTGAGAGGTGGGCTCTACGTGGGCACAGGGTGGTCCTGCGGGGTCCAGGGTGGGTCATGTCTGTACACACTGCCCCCTCCTGCCCAGGCTCCTCGTTCACGTCTTTGTCACGGCCAAGATGCTTACTGCTGCTTGCTGGGGGAGAAGCCTCTGGCCTCACCCCTTCTTGCTTGGTCTGTGTGATTTCTGAAGCCAGGTGGCTTTTGGGCAGTTATGCTCACGCGCATTGGCCTTGCACGTCCTTTGTGCCAGCCCACGGGGGCTCAGGGCTTCCCGGCAGGCAGTCCCAGCCGTAGGGTCAGGCCCCGTGTTTGTAACGCGCTACGGTGCAGGGTCTTCCCACAGTAGGTGACTGCAAGGCAGGACAGCCTGGTCAGCCGTCAGCATCACTGACCCCACCATCACCCCTGGGACAGCGACTCTCAGCCAGAAGCTGGACACCACGCCAGCCAGCCAGTGGCTATTGCCCCCTGCGGTCCTTGTTACTGGCTAGGAAGCAGGGATCATCGTTCCCCTATGACGGGGCCTCCGAGGCTCAGGGAGGTGTGGCCACCTGCCCAGGGGTCCCCTCGGTAACACCTGTGCCCACTGTAGCCCGGGAGATTTGCGTATCGTTGAGCCCCGAGGGGCTGCAGAGGAAGAACAGGTGGAGGGAGTTGGCCAGGAGAGCCCCGAAGCAGCCCTGGCCCCAGGCCGGAGGAAGGGCAGCATACTAAGCGGCGGCCCCAGGTCAGGAGGCCTGGGAGGGGTGACAGCCATGAGGGGGGCATCCCCACCTGACGGAGATAGCTCCATCCTGGCCAGGCAGAGCTTCTGGCTCCATGTGCCCCAGGTCCCCTTTGAATGGACTCCCGCTCCCCAATTTGAGCCCTGCCCCAGCAGACAAGCACGGAGCTGTCCCACTGTGTGGTTGGAGAAGCTGAGGCCAAGCTGTAGGCCACTGGCCATGCCCTCCTCTCCAGAGGGAACGCTGGGCTCCTCGGCCAGCATCCCCCAGAAGTTCTTCCCGGCCCGCCGTGGCACGTGTCCCTCCGCTCCCTGAGCCAGCGTGGGACCCAGGCAGGCGCTCCTGTCGTCGGGCGGGGAAGGGTGGCCAATGGTGGCCTGCGACCCCTCTCTCGGACAGCGCGGCCATGTGCCCCGTGGTGTGGGCAGGTGTGCGTGTGCCTGGCGTGTGGGTCACAGCGCGGCATGCGGTGACAGCGGGGCGGGAGCCCTTGTACTCCAGAGGACGTGGGCGTGTCCAGTGCGGGCCACTGAGTGCGCATCTAGAGCCCACACCCCCTCCAGCCGGGCCACTGGCCCAGCCGCCTCGGACGGGCCTTCCCTGCGCGCTGGGGCTTGCCCAAGCTCTGCCTGCCTGCGGGCTACCGGCTTCGCCCCCGGCCTTGCTGGTCCCCTGTGCCCCCCGCTCACAGTGCTCCCAGTCCCCCTGGCGGTCCTCCTGGTTGGATGCCCCCCCCGGGCCTGGGCCGTCGCGCATGTCCGGCCGCCAGCCTCGTCGTTTCTCCTCAGCCAGGTGGACCCCCCGCCGATACCCAGATGACCCCCAAGGGTGGCCGGCTGGGGCCAGGCACGAAGTAAGGGCCCCCAGCTCACCTCTGCGGGTCGCTTCCATAGGTAGGTGTCCCTAGTGTGTCTCTGAGCTTTTCTCCTGCCTTGCCTGGGGCAGTCCGAAGGGCTCGTGCCCCCTACAGAGATCTAGAAGCCAAGGGAGCCCAGAAGGGCTTTGAGAAGATACGTGTGCGACGTTTGTGTGGCACGTGTGTGAGCACGGGTGAGTGTGTGCGCTCCTCGGGCTGGGATCCGGCTTCTGCTAAAGCAGAGGACAAAAGCTGCCGGCTCCGTGCACTTCTGACCCTCCCTCCCAAGCGCCAGGCCTCCGAGGGCTCTGGCCACCTGTCCACCTCCTCTTTCAGCCCACCTCCCCCAACCCGCCCCCACACTTGCCGGGGACAGGTGAGGCTGTCCTCCGGAAGGCCCAGGTGGGCATAGCCAGACTGCAAGCCCCCAACCCTTCTTCCCAGCCCCTCTGTTCCCAGCTGTCGCCGGCTGCGCCCCACCACAGGGAGGCTGGGGTCCCCTGCTCACGGCTCAGCTGGAGGAGGCTAATCTGGGGACACCGGGGGCTGTCTCCTGGGAGGATGGGATGCAGCTGCTCCGCCTTCTGTGCCCAAGCTCCGCGCCGCTGAAGGGCGGCCGTGCAGCGAGCTCGCTGGCGGGCATGGGAGAGCCCTCTCTCTGCGCTTGGGACGCGGCCGGCTGGGTGTTCCTTCCCGCCCTTCCAGAAAGCAGACTTGGATGGCTGGCGTGGGTGGGGCTGGGGACAGAGCGGGACCCCCCCACCCCCAGTCAGGAGGACAGAGCAGGAGTTGGAAGTAGAGGAGGGTGTGGGGGTCGGGCACTGCCGCCAGGACAGGGACTCTCAGAGCCACGGGAGTGTGCCCGAGTCATCTCTGGAGCCTCAGGGTTCCTACTCGCAGCCACGTGATGTCTGGGGGCCGAGTGCCCTGACAGCACCCACCTCGTTCTCCCTCCCCGCCCGGCCTTCGCCCTGCAGCCCTGGTAGCCAGAAAGCCCTCCCCTGGGCCGCGGCCCGCCCGCCCCCGGCACAGCTACCTGCAACTGTCCTGACCTTCTGAGGTCTTTCCTTCGCGGAGCACGACACTCGCCCCTGGCCGCGGATCCCCGGGGCAGCAGGCCAGCTCCGAGCACGGCCTGGAGCCTCGGAAAAGGCAAGCTCAGAGTCGAGGACAGCCCTTGCCTGCCTGCCTGCGGAGGAGATGGCTTGGGGAGCAGAACCCGCCCCAAACCCAATTCCAGGCCTGGAGGGAGGGGGAAGGGGAGGAGGAGGGGCTGAGCCAGGGCTGGGATGAAGCTTCGGGAAGGAATGCCCCGCTCAGGAGCCCCCCCGCCCCCCCCAGCCTCACTGGGAACTCATCTCCCTGCCTGGTGACGTCATGTTGGCAGGAGCACTGCTGCCGGAGTCCAGCTGTTCCTCTCCCTCGGTCCCGCAGCTCCTCGGGGCTGCCCCGGAGAAAGCACAGGGCTGGGCACTTGCTTGGTTCCTTCCTTCTGCTCCCGCTGGGCATTTCGGGGCATGCAGCCCCAGGAGGGGCAAGTCGCCTCCTATTCAGGGCCTGATACAGAGGAGCCAGGAGGTAGTGAGGCGAGGGCTCCCTGGAGAGAGAGTTGCAGGCACTTTTGAGAGGTAGGCTGAGCAGCAGGACAGTGGAGCCACCCAGGGGCCACCCCATCCCCCTTCCCACCTGGAATCTGCCTAGGGCCCCCTGCTGGTGTATGGAACTGGGAACCCCCTTTCCCTGGCCCTAATAGCAATCAGATGGCGCAAGCGGAAAATCACAGCGCTTGCCTGGGGATGGGGGGGCGGTGCGGGTGGCGGGCTGTGCTTGCCTGCTCCGCGGGGGATGAGTCAGGCTTGCCCCCACCTTTTGAGCCTTCTCAGGGTCCTGGGGCAGTGAGCCAAAGCTTGAGGGGGCGATGCAGGAGTCTCAGGGGTGGCTGCGAAGTCGGGGGTGGTGCAGAGTGGCTTCCTAGGGAAGGCCCCCGCCCCTTGCCCTATACCAACTTTCTCATGCCCCCTGGAGCCCAAGGGAATTCCCCGCAGTGCTTTCCCTGTGGGAGCAAATGGTGCCCAGCTTGGGGTGGGGTGGGCATCTGGAAGAGGACCCAGAAATAGAGCTTCCCTTGCACCTGCCCTGGGAGCTCCAGGCCTCCGGCCCCTGGAGGAACCCGATGTCCCTGCCCACGTGCCACCGCAGAGTGCGTTTGTTCCCCGCAGGGTGCGGCTGGTCCTCTGGGGCCTTTAAGGCAAGCGGGAGGGGAGGGCTCTAGGACGCTGAAGCTCTTGGCCACGCCTGGCCGCCTGGCCGAGAGGGAGCCTGGGCAGGGAGCAGTGGTGACCCTCCCCTCCTCTTGGGGCAGGCCAGCTGGGGCCCAGCTGGGCTGCTTGTTTACGTGGGGAGGTGGGGGTGGGGGAGGCCGGGGGAGGCCGAATCCAGGCAAGTTCCAAGTGTAATTGCTTTTGGACACTTAAAAGGAATCGTGTGAAGGCAGCAGCTCTGAGGTCCACGCCTTATTTGGTCTGGAAATTTGTTTCTTTCAAAACTAAGGAGAGGTGCTTGTAAATGGGAATGCCATCCTTGGGCTGAGTTTGCTGGGGTCCTCTCGCCACCCAGTGTCCCCAGCTGCTGTCCCCACGTGGAGCAGCATGTCAGGGCGAGGGGGACAGGTCTGGAGGCCGGGCTCCTGCAGGGACAGTGAGAGGGCCCCCAGCTGGGCTGGCGTGGAACCCGTGGCCTCAGGCTCTGTGTGTGGGCCTGGCGGCACTCACCCGTTCATGCCCACCCTCCCACCACAAAGTGGAGGACCGTGCTGAGGTCACACAGCCATGGTCCCTGCTCTCTCACATCCTGTCCTCATGCTCTGAGCTGCTCCTACCCTGCCCTCCTCCTAGTAGAGAGGAACTTTATTTTTAATGGTCCCCTGCCACGGGGCCCGCCACACCCTACCCTACGCCCCCTCCCGGGGGTGCAGGCCAGGACCCTCCTCCGCTGGGGTCCCTAGGGGCAGGAGGCGGGTTCTGGCAGAGCTAGCTCACGACAGCGCCCATCTGGGGTCCACCATTGCCCAGCTGCTCCTGGATGAAGGGTGGGGTGTGGAACAGCCTGTGGCTCCTCCCGTGGTCCCTCCGACCCCACGAGGTTGCCCAGCCCCCAACGGAATATTCTACCACAGCAGATATTTACTGAGCATATGCTAAGTGCCAGGCACTGGGGCCCAGGCCGATGAACCTGACAGTCTGTGCCCTCAGGGAATAGAAGTCAGGCAGGGCGGCTCAGAGTCAGATGGCGCAAACAGGTGTAAAAGCACACCTGGACAGGGGGCCAAGTAGATCAGGATGATTTCTTTGAGGAGCAGATGATGGAGCCCATGGGAATGTCGGGCAGGGATGACTCCGGTGAGAACTGGAAGGGAGGCATCCCTAGCAGAGAAAATGGCACGAGCAAAGGCCCTGGGGTAGGGAGGCATGCGGCACAGGTGAGTTGGGGTAGATGAGACCCCAGCTGCCAGGCAGCTGTGAATAGCCCCTCCGGGCCCAGGACGTGGCCCTCCTTGTGATGACTTCACTTTTCTGCTGCCATTTGTGCCATGTGCTTGGAGGACAGGTGCAGGGCTGACTGACAACCCCAGCTGCCCCCTCCTGCATCCTGTGAGCCAGGGCCTGCCTTAGTTCCATCATTCAGTCCTCACGGCATCCCCTGTTTTACAGATTCATTCAGCATGCACGTCCTGAACACCGACTGAGTGCCAGGCCCTGTGCTATGCTCAGGGAATCCACTGATGAATGAGACAGATCGTGATCCCTGCTGGCAAGGTGCCCGGGCTGTGGAAGTGAGGAAACGGACGCAGGGAGCAGCTCTGTGTCCCCCTCGGGCCCCCGCGTTCCCACTGCAGAGCCTGAGCCAGGGCCCGGTTCTGCCTCTGCAGGCCCGGTACTGGGCGGGGAGGTGTGGGGATTGAGGAGGAACGATCCAGAGCCCCAGGATCTCGTCCTGGCTTCGCTTCTGATGAACCGAGGAAACTGGGCCTCAGTTCCCTCAGTTGTCCCATGGAGTTGGGGGGGGGGACAGGGACCAGTGACCAGTTGATACCTTGATACCTTGCTCTGGTCACCCTTCATTCCAGCTCTTGAGGCTGGTTCTTTTTTCACAGAGGGCTACTGAGGTACATTTCACATACCAAACAGTTCACTTCTCTAAAGCACACAGTGGTTTTAGTACCTTCACAAAGTTGTGTAGCCATCACCACAGGCTCCTTCGGGAACAATCTGTCACCCTCAAAAGAAACGTGGTACCCATGAGCAGTCACTCCACATCCCCCTCCCCAGTCCCTGGTGACCAGGCATCTACTGTCTGTCTCCGGGGATTTGCCTGTTTTGGACATTTCATAGAAGTGGAATCACACACTTAGTTGCCTTTCTTATCTTGTTTATTCCATTCAGTAAAAGTCTTCAAGGTTCATCCACTTTGGGGGCACATGCCAGTGCTGTGTCGCTTCTTATGGTCATAGGCTGGTTCCTTAGGACCATGTGCTCTAGGACCTGTTCTCTTCCCCTTGACTAAGATCCTCCAAGAGAAGGCCAGTGTAGATTTGGTCTGCATCTCCTGGGCTAACCCCTTTGCCCTTTTGGTTTCAGCTCTGGAGATTAAAAAAAAAAGGTCTCTCTGAGGTCTAGTTGGCTTTCCTGATGGGCAGGGGTGAGTGGGTTCCCTCCTCCTCTCCCCCTTCTCCAACCAGGCGGACTCTCAGTGATGGAAAGTGCACCTCGGGAATCTGTGCAGAAGCCTACCTACTCCTTTGTCTTGCATGTGGGCGATTATTCATTTCTTCATTCATGCATTTGTTCCTCCATCCGTCCACCCATCCATCCATTCTTATCTACATTTAACACATATTTACCGAACACCGACAATGGTGCTGGGAAGAAATGGTGGATAAATCAGAACAGGAGGAGGGGAAGGGCTCATAGAAGAAACAACACAGAAATTCCGAGTGAGATCCATGCAGTGCAGAGAATTAGCAAGGATGGGGATCGAGAATGATGTGGCGAGAGGGCGGGGAGATGTAATTAATGTGAGCCTAAAATAGTGACATCCAAATACCCAGGTCTGACAGTTTGTGACCTTACGAAGCAAACGAGACTTTGCAGAGGTGATAAAGCTAAGGATCTTGAGATGGGAGAAAATCCTGGATCATCTGGGTGAGACCGTGTGGTGACACGGTCTCTATAAGACGGAGGCAGGAGGCTCAGAGTGATGTGTGATCCCTGGGGTTGGTGGGGGAGATGAGGTGGGAGGTGTGATGACCAGAGTCAGTGGGGAGAATCATCATTAGTGATGACTAATGAACAAGGTCGGAGGAATATGAAAAGGAACCTCGAGCTAAAGAATGCAGGTGGCTCCTAAAGGTTGTAAAAGACAAGGAAATGGGGTCTCCTCTAGGTGCTCCAGAAGGGACAGGCCCTGCCTCCTTCTTGGTTTTAGGTTTCTGATCTCTAGAACTAAAGAGAAGAGATGTTTGTTGTTTTAAGCCCCTGGGTTTGTGGTCCTTTGTTGCTGCAGCCATCCAGAAGTAATACAGGTGGTAGCAGCACTTTTGAGCAAGGTCAGTGCCTTGGAAGCTCTTTCTGCTTGAGTAAGACCTGCAGCATCCAGGATGAGAACAGCAGGTGCAAAGGCCCTGAGGTAGTAAGGATTTGGTGTATTAGCAGAACAGAAAGGTCGGCCTGAGGGCAGGAGTGTGAAGGTGTGTGTGATGAGGCTGGGGAGGTGGGTGCCGCCTCCAGCCCCCTGGCCCCCCAGGTGAAGTGCTGCCTCCTGGAGCTCAAGGTCAGGATGCTTGTGGGCACAGCATCTTGGCCAGTTTCCCATCTTTCCAGTTGGATACTCTCTACCTAGTTTCCAATTCCTCACTTCCCTAAGGCCCAGAAATTTCCCAACTTCGCACTTCTCTCCCTCCCCATGGCCTGGACTTGGGGCAGGCTTCTGGCAACTCTGGCCTGGCCTCCCTGTGATTCTCCTCCACTTTAACTGTACTTAAAATTTTGGGACAGGGTAAGCAGTTGACTTGGGTGATGATCTCAGGAAGCACTACAAGGCAGTGGGGAAGCTAGCCGAGGAGGAAAGGAGTCATGAGAAGTCCCCACCTTGTTCAAGGGGGTCTAGTCTTCAGCCCACCCTGGCCTCAGCCTCTGTCATTGGCTCATTGTGACAGTCAACACCTGCAGACCCAGACAGGAGCCTAGGGCAGGTGGCTGGAGGGTGAGGAGATAGGCTGAGACCAGCAGTCAAGCTGGCCGTCAGACCCTCAAGGGGATGTTCAGTTGTTTTTTTGCTTTGGGGGAGCAGCCTCCTGTTGCACTAAGTCCCAAGGTCATGTTCTGCATTCCCATCTATGCTTGTGTCATGCATACATACAAATACACTGAAAGTGTGTGCTGGTGCCCACATCAAGCTGGTTACGGTTTTCCCTGGGGCTAGTGCAGAATCGTAGTGTCTTCTCAGGTCTGGGTGAGCTGGTGTCTTCTGTTTGTGGGAGGCCACGGTTCCTAAGCTTTCTGGCATAAGTAGGTATTTTCCAGAGAAAACTCAAGATTGTTTGGCTTCTGGTACATCTGTTTGATCTGGAATTTTCCCTGAAGCCTGGTTCCATCTGCCAGATGAACAGATCACATTGGTTGTGTGTATGTGTGTCAAGTCTTCTTTTCCATTTTTTAAAGAAGATTTATTTATTTATTTTAGAGACAGAGGAGGAGAGAGAGAGAGAGTGAGTATGGAGCAGGGGAGGAGCAGAGGGAGAGAGAAACCCAAGCAGACTCCGAGCTGAGTGTGGAGCCCAGTGCGGGGTCGATTTCATGGCCCTGAAATCCCTTAACCAGCTGCACCACCCAGGTGTCCCTCAAGTCATCTTTTTTTCTTTTCAGGAAGTTTTAAGTTCCAGGATATTCAAAACATGGTGGTGAAATGCACCTAACATAAAATTTGCCATTTTGATCATTTTTTGGTGCCCAGTTCTGTGGCTTGAGCTACATTCATTGTACTGTCTCCAGAACTCTGTCCTGCAGAATAGAAACGCTGTGACCACGAACCATTCACCCTCCAGTCCCGCCATCCCCCTGGCACCCGTTGTCCTACTTTCTGTGAATTTCACGACTCTAGGAAACCTCACAGAAGTGGGATCACACAGTATATGTCCTTTTATGACTGGCTTGTTTCACACCAGTTAGGGTCCTCATGTCCATCTGTGTCATAGCAGGTGTCAGAATGTCCTTCCTTTTTAAGGCTGATACTGTTCCGGTGCCGGGATGGACCACATTTTGCTTGTCCTCTCATTCACGGAGGGATACTTGGTTTGCTCCCGTGGTTGGCCGTTGCCCATCCTGCTGCCACGGACACACCAAGTATCTCTTTGCAAATGTCTCTTTGACACCTGCTTTCAGTCCCTTTGGGGATATTCTGGAAGCGGAATTGCTAGACCCTATGATGATTCTAGTTTGACACTTTAGAGGACTCCCTGCGCTGTTTTCATCCTCCCAAAGTCCCCCAGCAGAGGCTGCTTCTCCACGTCTTGGCCAACACGTGGCATTTCCCATTGTTTTCCGAGCGCCTCCTGATGGGTGCGAGGTGGGCTCTCATTGTGGTGACCTGTACTTTACTTTTGAACAAAGAAACAGTGCTATCCTACCTGATAGAACCCAGCTGTCCTTAACAACCAAGGACACACTGACCCTCCTTCCAGAAGAGCAGATCCAAACTCCTTTCGGCCCCTTATCCATGTCTGGGTGGTGTTCACTCCTTCTACCTGTGTCATATCCCTTCTGGATCTTGTAACTTGAACACTAGACACTGGGCAGCCACTATGAACACATTTCCTATGAGCTAGAACAGGAAGGGGAGAGGGGGAAGAGCACATCCACACCCACAGTAGCCCTTGTTCCTGCAGCTCGGACGAAGCAGGTGAGACTTCCTTTTCCTCTACCTGTCCAGACCATTCCCTTGGCCTTCTGCACTCATCTCGGCTTGGCTGGGTTCTTTGGCGAGGGGCTATAAACCTGCATCTTTGAAGGTTCCATGACCTCAGGGGCCTACCTCTTGGGTTGCTGGAGTTTCCCCCGCATGCCTACCAGGACCTGGGAGTTCTGAGGGTGTATGCTCCCTACTGCCTGGTAGGTTCCCAGTTTCTGCTTGGAACCAGGATCAGCCATGCCAGACAGCATAGTGGGACCCTTTGCTGCCTCTTGGTTCAGAGCCTAGATGGCATACTAGGGTCCTGCTGAGCCCATGCAAAGCAGGGCAGCTGGGGACACAGGCTGGGGACACATCGGGGCCGGTCATCTGGTGCATCTGATTGTTGGGAGTCTCCTCTGTGAGGCTGGCCTTTAGGGAGGCTTTATGTGGGACCCAAATCTCTCTCTGCCCGCTTGGTGCCCACTAGAAGAGAGTCTTCCCCAGACCTTCTGTGACCAATCTTGTTTCTCCCGAGTCCCTCACCCTCCATCAGACGCCGCCAACAAGGCAGTGTAGACCCTTATTTCTGACCATCGCTCCAAGTTAAATGAAAATCCAGGGGCGTCATTGAAAATTCGGTCCGTATAGCCGCTTCTGGACACCCTCCGACCACCTCTCCAGGGCTGCAGAGTCATAGCTGTCTACTGTCTGTTGGGTCACTCGGCCCCAGCTGTGGAGAAGTGGACACGGCCGCCTGGACGAACCATAGAGCCTTCTCTTGTCCAGGACCCCGCTCGGACCCGGCAGGCATCAGCTGGGAGGGCCCATGGCATAAAAGAGGCTAAAGAGGCCCATTAGGCATCATGCTGCTTGCTTCGTCGTAGAAGCCGTCTGGTCCAGCGGCTGGTACTTCCTCTTGGAGGAGATACCGCTGTGCACCCTAGACAACTGTAGCACTAGCCGTTTCTCTGAGCTCGCAGACCCTTGCCTTTTGTGGGGTCCATGTCCCACCTGCTGGTAGGCACATGTCTCACCGCGATTTCTAGAGTATTTATGCCTCTGGCTCATTAGGTCCGAGCTGCACAGTGTCATCAGTACCCTGAGTCAGTGTGTTGTCCTGTGGAGTGGCAAGGTCCCCAAGTCCCAGAGTGCAAGGTCATGACGCAGGGCTGGAGAGTTAACGGGCCCAGGGGAAGATGGGGCAGGGGTACTATTGTCGCTGCCCAGTGGAAACAAGATTCCCATTTGCTTGTGTTTTATAAATAATGAGTTTGGGGAAAAAGGATTTGCTGGGTGTTGGGAGCATGTTGATTTGCTCTGATGGAGACCCCCCACGTCTGGAAGAACGTGTGAAACTGAATTCACCACTGATCGAGTCCACAATATTCCTTTTGGTTTTCTATTTTGTGTGTGGGGGTGGGGAGAGAGAAGCAGTTCTGGGGGATTCCACTCAGCCATTTCTGTTACAACAGCCCTCCCCTGCCAGCCAGGGAACCACCACCGGCTGAGATGGTCTGTGCCACCCTGCTTTCCAGAACAAGGGGGATGAGCACATGGGGACTTGGAGGACCCACGGAGCTTGGTATGAGATGGGTCAGTATCAGAACCCTGTTCATCGCTTGACCTCCATAAAGAGGACCACAGGGGTGATGTGAGTTTCCCAGAATTCACATCGGCTCAGACCCAGGGTGCTCTACTCTACCCCTCACACATCTGGATCCTTCCTTTTCTCCGTTACAACTGCCCAAGTAAATGGCCTTTTGGGGGGAAGGCAAGGAGATCTGTACATTATACATTTTTGGTAGACAAGCAGGGTCCTTTCTCAGGGGGCTCCATAAAATCTGGGGCCTGGAAAAGGGGTCGGGATTCAATACCATAGTGATTCAGGCCAGTCTGTTGATCAGATCTAGACGGGTCTGGCTTATTCCAGTTGAGGAAGGTCTCAGTAGGGCTGCTCATCTGTTTGTGAATTATGTTAAATTATAGTCATTCAGGTAACAAATGGCTGACTCTCAGCACTTTTGTGTGATTAAACCAAACATTTTGCTCTCACATACTTCACCATCCAGTAGCCATCGTCAAAGATCACCATGGGTCAAGCTTTTCTGGTTATTACTCTTCTTCTTATGGCAATTACGTCCTCCTTGGCTCCCTGGCCATGGGCTGCATGGGGCTCTGTCATCTCCAGTGAGTTCTGGAAGCCCATTCCTGGGAAGCCCCAACATTACGTTTCTCCCACTTTGGTCCAACACCCTGGGGGTAGGGGCTGTTCCCATACATATTCTTGAAGTTCCCGCCAATGGGAATGGAAAGCACCTGTCCAATTCTGGTGCATAGTATGTCTTCCTGGGTCAGATATTTTGTTGCCATGCTCCCGGACTGTTCTGAGGTTTGGAGGTAGGTGCAGATCTAGATGCAGGAGGTAGAGGTGGGCTCTTGAGGACATGTCAACGCAGGAGTAACCCTTATAGTTTCCTCAAGTTAATGACCTTCGAAAAAGGACAGGGCTGCTTTGATCAGCAAGAGAGTTTCTGTGGAATTGGGTCATCCAGCGTCTTCAGCTGCATTGGAGTCTTTCCAAATGAATTCATTCCAGTGTTCAAGGCTCCCCTCTTCCCCATTTGATGCCCTCATGTAACTGAGGAGGGGCGCGTGGCCACGAGTTGAAATGGTCGTGTCATGTGGAGTTCAGCCGCCCCCACCGGGTCAGAATTTGGGTTTGGATTTTCAGAAATCTCCTGTGGCTATAAGAGATGGGGGCTTTTTTCAGGCAGTCGTGGAAGTGTTCTGATGCTTCACCTTGGCCGTGCACTGAAGAGTTAATGCCTTGGGCTCGTTTTTTTCTCCCCTCCTCATGTTCCTCTGCAGTCGGAAGAGGCCCACCAACTCCAGGTCACGTACACGCTGTGGGGCGTGATTGTCACTGTCAAGGCAAAGGTTGTCGCTTGATCCTCTGGTACGTGCTGGAAGCCTCGTTGGGCAGAGCACACCGTGAACACCCCCGTTCATCGCTGACTTGAGAAATGACAGCTCCCATGCTCCCACCAAATTCCCACCAAGCAGGATGTGGAGAAGTACGTATTATTCAGCCTTCAAGGTCAGGGGCTCCGGAAGTGGCCAATCCAGAGCATCTCCCTTTGACAAAGAACATCGGGTGGCAGGCCTTGATCTTGGAGCGCTGGCCGTCAAGGAGGGAGGGCCACAGAGAGTGGCTTCACTATGGAAGCTTGCTGCTCGCAGGTTCCCACCGAGGTTGCCTGTCGTGGATGCTCTCTGTCCCGTTCCCAGACACCCGGTCCTGAAAGCCCCCCAGTAAACCTACATCTCCATTGCTATCTGCGGGTCTTTTCTTCAGTCTCTCTGGGTTATCACCCGGCGTTGGCTTAGAGTCTGCTAGGTGCGGCCGCACAACCTCCATGGGGCTCATGGTGATTGTTTAAGTAATTGTTTTGGCTCCCTGGGTGCGTGAACACGGGTGTCCCAGTCCCCTCTGGTAGTTGGGTGCCTTTAAATGGAATCAGGCCGGAGACCACATTTCAGAATCTCATCTCCAGATCTGACTCCTATTACAGAAAGTATCCATCTGAGTTTGATCAAGAAAACAGAGTCTCTCCAGGTATTCCAGAAGTTAAGGCTTTACTATAGAAACCGGGGCTTCTCTGAATAAGAGCTTTGGATAAAGGTCTGGAAATCCCAGAAGATCAGGGAAACAGTCACTGTTCACTTTGACGTGGGACGCTGGAGCAGAGGGGACACACAGGTCAGGGAGTGGTCCAGAGGCAACCACCTTTGGTCACTAGGGGTAGGAGGGAGGAGCCTGGGAGAGGTGTGGAGACCCACTGCTCACTCCTACCCAGAGCCAAACGGAAGCTCCCAGAGACATCTGTGAAGCTGTTGTATCTGGTTGGCACAATGGCTAGAGAATTCTGCTTTACAGATAACTTACACATCTTTTGAAAATGCCTCTTATTGGTAAAGCCTTACTAGGAACCATTCAGAGAAGGTGATTCTGGGACATGCCGTTCTCAACCTTAGAAGGAGTGGCAGTGGCATGTGGTGTGTATCAGACAACCCCGTGTTAGCCGGGGATACCGTGACCAAGCACCATAGGCCGGTGGCCTAGAACACACAGTTCTAGGGGACTGGGGACTCCTAGAGGCTGGGACTCCTAGAGCAAGGTTGACAGCACCTTGGTCTCTGGTGAGAGCTTTTATCCTGGCCTTTGGATCACTGCCATCTCGCTGTGCCCTCATGTGGGCACAGATGGCACTGATTGCTGCACGGCACCCCCCCCACATGACCCCATGTAACCCTCACCACCCCCGAGGGCCTGTCTCCAAATACCACACGGCAGAGTCAAGGGCTTCAACACAGGAATTTGTGCGGGGGGGGACACAAACATTCAGCCCACCGCACTGGCATACCCTCTGTCTCTTTTTTCTATTTTAGTGCATATTTTTTGTATTTACGATACTCGTTTCTGTGGTTGCCTTCATGACCTTATATAACATCCACAGTCACTTATGTTTCTGGTCTTTGTCAATTGGTTTCCTACTCTGGGTGGTGTGCTCTTCTGTTACGTCATTAAGATTTTATTTAATTTCACGAATTATAGATTTTGATACTTGCTCTGTTCCGTTGCTAGCTTTCTTTGTGGGATTCCTCTTACGCATCTCTTGGATCTTCTTTGCCCGTTTTCTGTGTCTATAATTTTGTCTCAAGGTTTTGTTTTGATTCATAAGGTTTCTTGTTTTCCTTAACCCTTGTCTGTGCTACCTGTTGGCTCATCTCGGTTCCTTTCTGATTCAGCTCTCACTTCTTAGATTCCTCTCTGGTTTTAATTCTTTTTGGTTCTGCCACCTCCTTCCAGATTTTCCTATTTCCACTTGCTTCACTTTTGCGTTTGTTCTCATTCTTGCTCAGGCTGTCGGTCACAATATTTCTTTCTCTCTAAAATAACAGACATTGTTCAGCCATAAAACAAAACAAAACAAAACAAAAAAACAAAGCGGAATCCTGCCAGTTACGACAGTGTGGATGGACCTGGAGGACATTAGGCTGAGTGACATCAATCAGGCAGAGAGAGACAAATTAAGATGTGATCTCGTCTACCTGCAGAATTGTAAGAAAAACAAAGTCGCAGAAATAGAACAGAATGATGGTCGCCAGAGGTGGGGGGAGCAGGGCAGGGGACATGGCAGAAGGGGTTAAAGTACAGACTTCCAGTGAGAAGATCAGCTAAGCTCTGGGCATGTAAAACTTTTGAAATAGCAAATGTATAGTTTTTATCTGTTCGGAGGGCATGTCTTTGCAGCGTGTCTTCCGGGGGTTATCACTTTTCCTCACCCTCTCTTTAATACAGTGTTTTTCCGTGTGTGTTTTAAAGACTTTATTTATTTATTTGAGAGAGGGTGAGGGACGCCTGGGTGGCTCAGTTGGTTAAGCAGCTGCCTTCAGCTCAGGTCATGATCCCAGCGTCCTGGGATCGAGTCCTGCATCGGGCTCCTTGCTCCGCAGGGGGCCTGCTTCTCCCTCTGACTCTGCCTTCCACTCTGTCTGCCTGTACTCGCTCTCGCTCACTCTCTCTCTGACAAATAAATAAATAAAATCTTTAAAAAAAAAAAAAAAGAGAGAGAGAGGGTGAGAGAGAGAGAGAGAACCGTGGGAGAGAGAGAGGCAGACTCCCTGCTGAGCAGGGAGCCCGACGTGGGGCTCCATCTCAGGACCCCGGGATCCTGACCTGAGCCAAAGGCAGACGCTTAACCGACTGAGCCCCCCAGGCGTTCCCCGTGTGGGTTTTGACTATAGTTCTTTTCTGCTGCTCGGGTTTCTCCCAGGAAGATGAGTTTTTATGAATATTCAGAAGAGGTGGGCTGTAAACTGTGCCTCTTATCTGGGCCTCTGCTTCACTCTCCCTGGTCCCTGTCCATTGGAAGCTTTCCCTGGCAGTTTCTTCTCAGTGCAGGGCTTTGTCCTGTAAGGAGGTTTCACTTCATTAGCCCCAGAGTTCACGGGGCCCAGACTGCTCCAGCACCGGGCCCCTGCTCCTGCTTCCTTGCACTCACTGCAGATGGAAGCCTGTGTGTCCGCCTCTAGTTACTGACTCCTCTCCTGCAGCTGATGGGGCCACCAAGCTCGCCAGTGAGTATCTCTCAGGGACCCGGAGGTCCTCCACTTTTCAGGCCCAGCAGGCCTGGCTGACCCCCCTCCCTGGCCTCTCCTGCCATGGCTGATGGCACGTCGGGTTGCGGCCCTTGGCGCTCTGTCCCTACCCACTTGCACGTTCTGGTGCCTAGCTGCCTAGTTGCACTGCGGCTGGTGTCCGTGAGTTTTGAGTTTTGCTATCTTAGGCGCTCTGTGCATTTTTAATGGGGCATTTTGGGAGATCAGAATACTATAGCCTCAGCATTCCTTCTTCCCCAAAATGCCTTCAGGCCCTACTGGCTAAGCAGCAGCAGAAACATCTGCTCGGGAGTCAAAGGGTTGACGATAGCTCGCAGCCGATCATTCTTTAAGGCGAACAAGCAGAGCCAAAGATCAGAGCATGAAATGCTTGGGGGTCTTGGTCTTTCTAGGCCCCCATTGCCAGACTGCAGAGGTCAGAAGAGAGCAGCAAGGAGGACCACCATGTACTGTTGCTGGGTTGTACACTGCTTCGCTGTTTGATGCAGGGTGAGTGTCTCCAGGGTGGCATGCCCAGCCAGCTCTGAGCCACTGCTTGGGTCTAGCTGCCGGGATGCTGCTGAATTTCTGAGGGGCTTGTATGGTCCATTGATTGGTCACTGGAGATGGATGAGGGCTTCTCCTCTACCCCACAAAGCAAATCTTGACCATAAACCTCCAGGTCCTCTAGCCTGGCTTGGACTCTTGCAGGTCAAGGCAGGACCAGCCCTCTCCAGCCTGGATGACCACAAGTGCCTCCTTGGCCTGGAGTCCAGGGACCTGCCCTTCGAGACCCCAAGCATTGGGTTTCCTGGTTCTGGGCTCTGCCCCTTGGTCCTGGGACCAGCTGAGGCTGGCCTGGCTGCGAGCTCAGAGTCCAAGCTGTTTTCCAGGTGGTTGTGGGGTCTGCCTCCACCCCTGCCCCACGGTCTCTTGCTCATCCACTTTCGCCTTCCCCGCAGCCCTGAGGTGGGCTTCTGCAGCGCTCCATTTCTGTGCTGTGGCACCCCTAGCCTTTTCTCTCTCTGCCTAGGATTCATCATCGAAGGGCAGGGATGCAGATGTCCACCCAGAACAGGGTTTCCCACCCACAGCCCTCTTAAGGCCCAGGAGTGAGAACACATTCGTGCCAGGAAGCCCCCAGCACTAGTCCCAAGTGATTCCCAGGAGGCCTCTGGTCTCCTGATGTTGGTGGGGGGGGGGGCTGCCTCCTGCTCCCTCTAATCCACCACCCCAATGCCAGCCCACCACCCTTCAAAAGCACAAACCCATTGAGTCTCTCTCCCCTGCCTAGATCCTCCAGCAGCCTGCCTTGCTTTTAGAGTGAGATCTGTACCCCTCAGTATGGAAGCCCGGCCAGGCGGGTCTGCTGCTTCCCCCTCACTTTGCCTCAGACCCCTCCTCTCAAGGTCCCTGTCCTCAGCCTGCTGTCACCTACGTGCTGCGCCACCTCCTGCCCCACTCTGTGACCAGCTCCTTCTTCTCCTTCAGAACTCAACTAAAATGTCACCTCCTCCCAGAAGCCCTCCCTGACCATCTCATCTGAAGATGGCCCCACTATGGGTGTGCTTTCTAGAATGGAGATATAATTCACCTACTATAAAATTGACCCTTTAATTTATTTCTTTTGAGAGGGAGAGAGCAAGAGCAGGGGGAGGGTTGCAGAGGGAGGGAGAGAATCTCAGGTGCGGGGCTTGATCTCCTGATCCCAAGACCATGACCAGAGCCCAGACCAAGAGTCAGATGCTTAACTGATTGAGCCACCACCAAGCACCCTTTTAAAGGCATAGAGTTTGGCGGTTTTTAGTATATTCACACGGTTGTGCAGCTACCACAGCTGACTGGTTCCGGAACGCTTTCATCACCCCAAAAGAAACTTCGAGCCCATTAGCAGTCCGTGTACACCCTTCCTCTTCCAGGCTTTGACTCCCCTAACCTGTCTCCGTGCACTTTCCTGTCCTGGGCATTCCCACAAGTGGACCTGGCTTCTTGGCCTGAGCGGGCTTGGCATTTCATCTCTTCCTACGGCTGAGGCCCATCCCCCGGCTCCCACACACTCCTTTGTGTCCTCCGTCCGTCCTTCGCCCCTTTGTGCAGAATGCCCTGTGGGCTCCCGACATCCCCGCGCGCTCTCCTCGTTGCCCATCTCCTTGATGGGACACCCCCTCCGGGAGAGAGAGGGCCTGGCCTGGTGCTGCTGGCTGCACCCGGAGCCGGCACACGGGGCGCCCAGCGAGCAGGGGTGTGCGTGCCCGTCACAGCGGCTGCCAGTGGGGTGGTAGCATCCGGGCTCCCGGATCTAAGCAGGCTGGTGCCTCCAGGACCGCGCCCTCGAGCGGCCCCAGCCAACGGCCAGTGTTGCGGGGCAGTTGTGGGAACACCCGGCTTCCTCACCCCTAGAGGGGCTTCTGGTTCGAGGTTCCCACCGGAACCGAGCCCGTTACTGTCAGCTGGGAATGTGCCTTCTATGGCTTCTTTCCCATCGCTGACCTGCTTCTCCACTCGCATCTGGACAAGCTACTCCAACTCCATGCCAGGGACTGCACCCCGGGCTCCCCTCAGGCCTTCACTGCAACCCTGCGCTCCAGGCATGGCCTTCAGCTCCATGCTCGCCTGCCCCTGCCCCACTGACCCCCAGCCCCCCCCCCCCCCAATCCCTCCTTTGGCTGCCACCCCAGGCAATTCAGTTCCCAACAGGACAGATGATCTGGGTCTCCCCGGATTCTTGTTGCTTGGGTCACATGTGAGAGAACTGAAAATAGCAGGGGCAGCCTGGACTGGGAAGTATCTGGTTTTTCCAGAGGGGGTTGTCCCCAGGGCGCTGCGGAGGGGGTAGCTCACCAGCGCCCCTGCAGATGGCCCCAGGCTCGGCTCTCCCTGGCTCTGGCCAGGCTTGGCAGCCCCTGTGTCCCAACCACCGTGTGACCGCGGACGGAATGCGTGGCCTTTCTGAGCCTCAGTTTCCCCACGTACACCAGGGAGATAATTGCTGCCTTGTCCTCAGCGGTAGTTTTGAGACAAAGAGTGAGACGGGCCTTGGGAGTCCTTTGTGACCTTCAGACGCTGTCGTTTCTCACAGACGTGTACTACAGGGACGTTGGGGGAAGAGTGGGGACGGGGACTGAGGCCCTGTTGTGCGTCCCTTCTCCCTGCACTCCTGGGAGTCTGCACTGTCTCGTTGACCCCACGTTACGCGTGCGGAAACCGAGGCCCAGCAAGGCGCCACTGAGCTCACGAGGTCGGAGCTGTGGAGGGATACGAGGTCAGACGTGAACGAGCGCCGAGCACCTTCGGTGTTCCTGGATGGTGCCCAGGCCTGTCCTGCATGTGTCCGTGCTCCGTAGGAGGGATGAGTGAACGGATGCAGCAAAGCCACCTCTAGAAAGACTGATGTGGGCGCGTGCTCACTGCCCGTGTGGCTAACGGGGAGCCCCGCCCCGTGGTGGGCGGTGGGCCGGAGGTAGCCAGGAAGGCAAGGAACATGACCCAGAAGCATCTAGAGCAGGCCCAGGGAGTCCGACCTGTGATGGAGGGTGTCTCCAGGCTGCAAGGACATTTGGGCCCCTCTTGGGATCTCCCCTACACCCCTGCAGCCTCACCAGGAAGTGCCCACTAATCTCCCGGTGAAATCAGTTGCCTGACACCTTGCCCAAAGTCACAGAGCACCCCCTCTACTCCCCGGCACGTGTTTGGGAACCGAGGGGACATTTCTGACATTCAAACCAAGTTTCAAGCCACCCCCGGTTGGGGGTCTTGGGAGAAAATGCTCTCTGTTGTTGGTGTAAGCCTCCAGCAGCGGCCCTGGTGTGAGAGGCATGAAGCGATCCTTGGATCCTTGGGCTGAGCCCGAGTCAGTGTCCCCACCAAGAGGACGCTTTCTCCACTGCAGCTTCCGGGGAGCACTGGCAACAAAGAGACATTGGAAACAGCTGTGTGCTGGTGGGTGGGCTTTTCAATTCCGTGAGTGGACGGGGAGCAGGGAGCGAGGAGGCCGCTGTCCTGGTGAATCTCAGGTTTGTTTTCTTGCCTGGAGTTGGGCCAGGCACTCCCTTTCTCATCTACTCTGCACACTACCGGCTCTGACTTTGCCCGGTGCCGCCTCGGGGTAGGTCTCGTTTTACAATCCCAGCCGTGCCGGGGCCCAGTGCAGCCTTGCCTCAGGCCTGGTGTGCTGTGGCCTGCCCACCCGCTCCTCCTTCCTCTCCTGCCTGGGGTTCCTGTGCTCAGCGACGGAGTGAATGACTGGCCAGGGCTGTGTTCAGACATGGAGCTTCTAGCCCACTGGGTGAAGCCACCTCAGCCGGAATGCCACTGGGCACCCCCCCTTCATCCGCCAGCGAGGGGCAGTGACAGCTGTCTTGGCGCACAGGATGGACATGAGGACAGATAATTGTGTGGGAGATGAACTTATGGGCACAGGAATTAATGTTAAAGCCTTGTCATCTATTGCAGCAGGCATCCTTCTTTTTAGAGAGAGAGAGAGGGAGTGTGAGAGTGAGCGGAGGGGCAGAGGAGAGGGAGAGAATCTCCAAGAAGACTCTGCGCTGAGCCAGAGCCCAGCTTGGGGCTTGCTCCCAGGCCCTCAAGACCACAACCCCAGCTGAAGTCAAGAGTCAGTCACTTAACTGAGACAGCCAGGCACCCCGGCAGGCATCCATCTAAGATGACCCCCACAGAGCCCCTCCCCTTGAAGGTGGGCTGACCCCGGTGACTCGCATCTCACCAGTGAACGCAGCAAGGGTGAAGGGACTGGGCTAGACGGGATATGACTTCTACCTTGTTAGTCCTCTCTCTCTCTCTCTTTCTCTGGCTTTTCTCTCTTGCCTGCTCTGATGAAGCTGGCTGCTCTGGCGTGAGCTGCCCCAGGGAGAGGACCACATGGCAGGGAACCAAGGCCCTCAGTTCAACAGCTCCTGAGGAACTGAATCCAGCCGACAGCCACTGACTGAGCCTCGAGATGGGTGCAGCCCTGACGGACCCCTCAACTGCAGCCTGCGGGAGACTCAGTCTTGGAGGCCCCTGGCCAAGCTGCATTCAGGTTCCAGTCTAAGAAAACGTGACAGGTCACTGATGTTCTTTTAAACCAAGAAGTTTGGGGATTATTTGTTATGCAGCAGTAGATGACCAACACACGTATTTACTTTAAAGGGCCTCAGAAAAAAAGCGTAAGTAGCTCATCGTTTGGGTTTGCAGACATTTATTGATTGATTGCAATGAAACTCAGGAAATGAGTCCATTTTAATCAGCTGGAAGGAAACCTAAGATAAATAAAAGAGTAAAAATAATAGATAAGAGTGAATGGAGGGGGATGGACAATGACCAAATTTTGATAAGAATTAAAATATTGGGCACCTGGGTGGCTCAGTGGGTTGAGCTGCTGCCTTCGGCTCGGGTCATGATCTCGAGTTCCCGGGATCGAGTCCCGCATCGGGCTCTCTGCTCAGCCGGGAGCCTGCTTCCTCCTCTCTCTCTCTGCCTGCTTCTCTGCCTACTTGGGATCTCTCTCCGTCAAATAAATAAAATCTTAAAAAAAAAAAAAAGATATTGATGGAACAATAATTTCAAGTCCTTTGTTCCTTTCCCACCTAAGAAGGATGTAATCTTTTTCTTAAAAATTTTTTTTTTTTAAATAAAGATTTTATTTGCCAGAGAGAGTGAGCGAGTGCACAAGCTCAAACCAAGGGAGAGGCAGGCAGAAAGAGTAGCAGGCTCCCCGCTGAGCAAGGAGCCCGATGTGGGACTTGATCCCAGGACCCCGGGATCATGACCTGAGCTGAGCCACCGATCAGCTTTCTTTCCTGTGGAGGCGGAATTCTGGTTCCTGGTACCTTCAACCTCCCAGCAGCCTCCCAGCATTACACGGGTGGTTAAGGTAGGATAGCTGGCAAAAGGGATTTGCAGATGTAACCAAAGTTACTAATCAGCTGATCTTAAAGTAAGAGTGTCCTGGGTAATCTGATGCATCCAGTATGCTCACAGGAGCCCTTACAGGGAAAGAGATATGGCGGAGGGAGAAGCTGGAGAGGTTGGAAGCATCTGGCTGCCTTTTGAAGAGTCTCACTGGAAGCACGAGAGAGGTTCAGTGCGCCCTTGCTGGCTTTGATGACGGACGGGGCCGCGAGGGAAGGAATGTGGTGGTCTCTAGGAGCTGAGAATGACCCCTGGTCGACATCCAGCAAGAAACAGAGACCGCAGCCCTAGCCAGCCCATGAGTGAGCCTGGCCCTGACAACTTGACTTTGGCCTTGTGAGGCCCTGATGTGAGGACCCAGTCTAGCCGCTGGACTTCTGACCCCCGGGACTGAGAGATGATACGTCGAGGGTGTTTTTGATAAATTTCCGGTAATGTGTTACTGCAGCAATGGACAACAGCTGTTTATGTGCTAGTGTTGGAAACACTTCATGTATGTGTATGTTGCAAATATTTTTTTTTTCAATTGTGTGTGTGTCAATTGTCTTTAAACCTTACCCTTAATTATATTGACTTACATAGTTCATTACCAGAGGGTAAACTCAAGTTCCATTTTTTGGGGGTGTCCTTTGGTCGTGACCCCCATGTACCTAGTGCTTACAAGCAAAACACAGATTGCTGGGCTCTGTCCGGAGTTTCTGATTCAGCAGGGCGGGGAGGGCCCAGGATCTGCCTTTCTAGCCAGTGCCCAGCAGCTGCTGACGCGGGTCTTTGAGAAGGCGGTCCTCCCACCCCCACCGAGTCCTTAGAACCCCTCCCAGCCGGTACGAACCTGAGCCCCACCCCTTGGGAGGCAGGGCCCGGGAAAGCCCCGCCTCCGCGCGAACCCTCCGTTCTTATTGGCTGATGGAGAGGGGGCATTCCCTAACGTCACAGCGCCATCAGCTCCTCCTCCTCCGACCTCCAGGGGCGGGGCCGCCACGCCTGCGCAGTGGAGCTCGTGCTGGGCGTCCGGCGCTCCCGGCCGGGTTCGAGCGGCGCGCGGCGGTTCCATGGCTGACCCCCGCGCGGAGTCGGAGCCCCTTCTGAGCCGGGCCCGGGGCGACGGCGGCCGCGACTGCCCGGCGGGCTCAGCCTCTTGCCGCCCCGGTGAGCGGCTGCCTGGGAAGGGGAGCGGGCCGCGGGGGTCGCGCACGGGGTCCTGTCGGCTCCGCGCCGTTCGCCGTGGCCACTGCGGTCGCGCCCCACGGGCCAGGGTCCGAGCGGGCGCGGGGAGCGAGGGCAGCCGTGCTCCGGGGGACGGGGGCTGCGCCCTGCGGAGTAGCGAGCGCCCGGGCCGGCCACGCGCCGCAGGGTCGCGCCCTGCCTCCCACCAGCCGGCCCGCGCCCCGCAGCCCCATGCAATCCCCTCGATGAACCTCGGGCGGACCCAGGCCTCGGTGATCGCCTTGGGGGCCCCTAGGAGGCTGCACTTCCGTTTTCTTCCTGGTTATGTTGGGGGAAACTGAGGCACAGAGCGGGGCGCTCCCCTGCCCCAGCAAGGTCACACAGCCGGGAAGTGGCTGGGCCGGGGTTCGAGCCCTGCTGGGGGTAGACTGGGCAGATGTGGCAGTCTCCTCTCTCAGTCTCGGTGCTGGACTGTCCCCAGAGGCTGGTGCCCCTTCAGCTTGGGGTTCGAGGGTGGGGGCAGGCCTCCCCAGCCCAGCCCAGCCCAGGGAAGCTTCCTCCCTTTGCCCTCTGCAGCTCCCTCTTGCCCTTCCTGTTTACCAGCGGCGCTGCTGAATCCCGAGGCGGCTGGGGGCCGGAGGGAGGAGTCCATCTGTCTCCTGCAGAAGTCCGGCGTTGGGTGCTGGGTTAGGGGTGGAAGGGCCTCAGCCTCATTTTGCTGAGGAGAAAACCAAGGCTCAGAGCATCTCCGGGACCTGTCCAAGGTCAGCGCTGGGCTGCCCTGGGGCTGCTGCTGGTATCTTACTGGGTATTCCTTCCGGGAGAACTTTCCTTTTCTGGCTTGCATGCTTTCTCTGTCCTGGAGGGGCCCATAGCATGGGGGCGGGGAATGGCTGGCCTGCCCTCACCTCCCACGGGGGCTCTTAGGTGGGGCTCTGTGCACAGGGTGTTCAAGCCCTGCAGTTGGATCCTCCTCCTCACGGGTCGGGGCACTGTGCTGCTCCGGGCCCCGCAGACCCTGCAGTCAGGTCCTTCTGACCCAGCCTCTCCTCATCCGCCCCAGGGGACAGTAGCTGTTTCCTCTTCTCATTCCTGGTCGGGGAGTCACCCTCTTTCTGGTCATGGAGAAGTCAAAGGACGAGGGAGCGCCACACTGTGGAAGGGGCTTCTGGAGTAAAAGCATCGGGAGCTACGGCGGCCCAAGCAGTCTGCACAGCCGTCCGGTTGTGTCTGACCTGGGAGGGGGAACTGAGGCACAGAGGGGAAGCGGCCTGCCCAGAGTCATCAGGGAGCTCGTCGGGGCTCCAGGCAGGTCGTGCAGGGTGGAGTCTGGAACAGGAAGGAGAGGGGGCTCGGGGCAGAGACTGGCCCTGGGCTGCTGGGAGACACAGTGTTTGAACCCCTGTTGTCCTCTGCTGTCCTCTGCCCTGACGCTCTGACCGGGTGTGCCCGCTGATCCCTGCTTAGGGGACATAGTCCTCCTGGTAGGGCCACCAGCCTGAGCCAGGTCTTGGGGTCTTGGGAGAACTTGGCCTTGGCAGAGCCACGTGGAGGGCTTAGGGTGAGGCTTCAGCAGAACGAGCGGTGGGTGGGTGAGGTGGGCACCGTAGTGCCAGCTGGAGGCAGTGTGGACTTTGTCCAGGAGCACTGGGGACTCGTGGGAAGCTGTGACGTGCTCACGACTGAGGGTTTGTGACAGGGTTCCTCTGGCCTGCTGCTGTCAGTGTGCGAAGTAGGTAGGGAGGCCTTTCTGGGGTTTGGGGCCCCGAGGCCCAGGCCAGAGGTTTGATGTGTGCGGGCAGTTCCCAGGGCGCCTGACACCCCTGGCTGGCTACGGCTTGCCTGGACCTGGGCCCCTTCAGCGGCACCCCGGGTCTGCGTCTAGAGCGAGCCCACAGGCTTTTCTTGTCCAAGAAGCTTGTGTGCTTAGATCTCTCCAGGTGGCGAGCTCATCTTATCATCTGGGGTTTGGGTAACTCCGGGCCCCTTCTGGGCCCTCAGACCACCCTGCCCTGTAGCCACCCTCCTGTAGCCATTCACTCACACCATAAGGAAGCTTTGAGGACACTCTGTGCTGACCCCTTCATGGTCCGGGGCTCTGTGGGTACAGCAGGGAGTGGACCAGTGGGCCGACGGATCCCAGTTCCCGGGATGCTGTCAGGGGAAGCAGGGTTCGCATCCTCACAGCCTCCCTGGGAAAACTTATAGGGCTCCTCAGGGTGAGCGCGGAGGTTGTACGTGGGGGGAAACTGAGGCATATAGCGGTGGGTGTTTGCTGTGATGGCAGAGCCAGGCTGGAGTCGTGCCTCCTACTTCTGTCCAGGGTCCCCTGTCTCCTGATTGCCAACTCCCCCACCCCCCTCCGCCAGGAGCCCTGAGGATGGGGGCAGCTGCTTCCCCGGGGAATGGGGGCAGAGTAGACAGTGGCCTGCCGCCTGCCCTGCGTCTGGCTTCGGTAGCTCTGCTCTAGAGGCGTGCATGAAGCTGCTTCTCCCCGTCCAGAGCTGCTGGCGCAGAAGGACCAGAGGCGACAGGAGGATGTTCAACAGAAACAGCTGCCTGGTTTTGAAGCCCCGCCCTGGGAGCTGCTGGGGGCTGTGTGCCGGCTCCCCCTGACCTCCCCCAGGGCCTGGGCTGCCTGGGTTGCCCCCTCTCTCCTGGACCGCAGGCCGTGTGGGGTTCTTCTGTTGCAGAGGTGGCACTTGGCCGTGAGCAGTGGCTGCATCCCAAGGCTGCAAGGACTGACCTCGCAGCCTTTGGCTCCTTGATGGGCCAGGGCTGGGGATGCTGGGATGAGGCTTCAAGCCGCCCAACTTGTCCCAAAGGCCTCTCGAGTCGGGAGCCTGTGGGGGTCCCTGTGGGGCGCATCCATCCTCCTGTGCCCTGACACCCCCCTGCCGCTGGGGGGTGAAGACGGCAGGAGGGGGCCACAGTGGCCCGCTCACGGAGCACGCTCTGTGTGCTGGGCCAGGCCTGGGGCCGCTCCTGTGCGGACTTGCTGCTGGGCGAAAGGCGTCTCGCTGCAGAGCCTGGGAAAAGAATGCCTGCAGGTTCTTTCCTCGGTCTCCGTGGTCCCGTAACAGGCGAGCATCCCGTGGTCTACGTTGTCACCCAGTGTGGCTTCTCTGCCCGCAGGTGCTGCGTCTTGGCGGGACCTCTGCTTTGACCAGGCTGCTGTCTTCATCGAAGATGCGATCCAGGTGGGCGGCACCCGCTCCCAGTGGCTGGGTCTGGGCTGGTCTCCAGGCGTTTGTGGGCACTGGGTGATGGCCGCCCTGCTGATTCCCACTTGCTGTCCTGGGGCAGGGGCCTTGGTGGCTGAACCATGTGGTCATCATAGCCGTGACAATGGGGCCTTTGGGGATGGGTCGCTTGGAATCCTCCCTAAAGTAGGTGGGCGCCAGGTCCTAGAATCGATCACTTGTTTTGTTGAGTTCCCTCCTGCTGAGAGCCTGGCCTGTGCCTGCCTCTCCCAGGGCCTACAGAAGACGCCCAGGGGTGGTCAGACCATGCCCCCTGCTGGAAAACAACATCCAGGCTCGATTTCGGAAATAGGATATGGAAGGGGCCATGTGGGGGGCTAGGCGGGTGGGGGGGGCAGCCTGGAGAGTGACACAGCGGGGGGCCTTGCAGAGCAGAGTGGGGACCCTCACAGGCAGGCAGCGGGCGCAGCTGTACGTTAGGAAGTGGGCGTCTGGGCGGGGCCGTGGGGCTTCGGGTGCCCTGCGGGGTCACGAGACAGCCCTTTGTCCACGCGTGCCACTGAAGTAGACTCTGGCCTGCAGCACGTCTCTCTGCCTCAGGGCTTGTCGTGGGGCCAGTGGGCGCCCAGTCTGGCTGGCCATGCGTGCGGCTCCGAGGGGACCCCCGCTCACACCCCCCCCCGCCATGTGATGTTCACTTTCAGTATCGCTCCATTAACCACCGCATGGATGTCAGGTCGATGTGGCTTTACCGGTTGTATTACTCGAACGCGTGCCAATGGTGAGAAGGCCCACGCGTGCGGCCTGGCCGGGTGCGGGGAGGCCGGCCTCAGGGTCCACGCGGGTTCCCCTCCCTATGGCGGAAAAGGAGCCGCTTTCCCCACCTTCTGGGAACAGACCCCCGCCCGGGGAAGGAGAGGCTCTCCCTGGGGGTGAGCTCCAGGCCTGGCCTTCGAGCTGTGACCCGAGCACTGGATGTGACCGTGTGAGAGTGGGCACAGACCGGGAGGCGTGGGCTCCGCCTGTTGAAGCCGTGGAGTCTGTCCTCGCTTCCCAGGCATCCTGCCTGCGGATCTAGTTTTGGCCCAGAGCCCTGCTGGTGCACGCATTTTAATTAGTTTTTGTTGGTTTTTCTTCTGTTTTTTTTTCAGGATATTGAGCTTCACCATTTTCTTGATCCTGTTTTTGGCCTTTATCGAGAGCCCTTCCTCCCTCACTAGCACCGCGGACGTCCGCTACCGCTCGGCCCCCTGGGATCCACCCTGCGGCCTGACCGAGGGCGTCGAGGTGCTCTGCCTGCTGGTCTTTGTGGCCGACGTCTCTGTGAAGGTGAGGTGGGCGCCGTCAGGGGCCAAAGCCCAGGGGTCAGCGCCCTCCCGGCCTGTCCGCTGCTTTCCTGGTTCATTTACCCTCCAGCTGCCTTTTTCTCCGACGGCACTTTGACCCCCTGAGCGGAGGCCTGGGTGGTGGAGAGTTCTGGTCGCTGTAACAGGGGCTCTATCTGCTTCCGCCCTCTCCAGACGAGACCGAGTCTCGGCTCTGCCTGTCAGGCGCACAACCTTGCGGGACCTCCGGGGGTGGCCGAGGGTCTGGCGGTGCCCTTGTGAGGAGAGACTCCAGTAGAGCAAGGCAGGGCCAGTGGTCTCTCTCTTGCCCAGCCTCCCACCCCCAAGAGAAGAGGAACACGGGAGGAGGTGGGCGTGGGGCGGAAGGGGGCCTGTTGCCACGTGGTGTGGGCCTGAGTCTAGATTCTGTCTGACCCAAGTCCTTCCAGAAGCTGGAGGTGGGCCCAGCCTCGCTCATTTGAGGTTCTGAGCCGTGTCAAAGGTTGAGAGCCCTAATGGTTTCCCTGTGAGAGGAGAGGGGCCGGGAGGCCAGGTCTGGCTGCAGGTCTCGTGCTGCTTTTATCAGACAGCTCTGGGGCTGGGCCGTCGGGACACCGCTGGCCACACAGGGTGTGGGGCTGTCCCCAGAGGCCAGGGTGCCTTTACCTGGCCCCTGCTGGGCTGTCCCGCAGCTGACGCTGAGGCCGTGGCAGCTTTGCCTTGTTTCTTCAGCCCGTGATGTGTCGAGGGGGCTTGGGGGGTTTTTAAAACTGGAACTGAAAGTGGTGAGACATTCTCATTAGTGTTTTTGAACGGCTGGTGCTTTTGGGAAGTCTCAAAAGTCAGAGCAAGTGTACATTTTTATCTGCGCGCAGTGACATCTGGGTGGCCTGCTGTCCGTGACGTGGCTGGCCAGTTGGCCACAGAGAGAGACCTCCGGCCTGGTTGATTTTTACTGGTTTATTTAACATTTTTTTTTTTAAAGATTTTATTTATTATTTATTTGACAGAGAGAGATCACAAGTAGGCAGAGAGGCAGGCAGAGAGAGAGAGGAGGAAGCAGGCTCCCTGCTGAGCAGAGAGCCCGATGCGGGACTCGATCCCAGGACCCTGAGATCACGACCTGAGCCGAAGGCAGCGGCTTAACCCACTGAGCCACCCAGGTGCCCTATTTAACATTTTTTAAAGAAATATTTTATTTATTTGTGAGAGGGAGTGAGTGCACAAACAGGGAGGGGCAGAGGGAGATGCAGGCTCCCTGCCGAGCGGGGAGCCCGATGTGGGGCTCAATCCCAGGACCCAGGATTGTGACCTGAGTCGAAGAAGACAGGCTTGACCGACTGAGCCGCCCAGGTGCCCCTCAGGCCTGGTTTACAGATGGTTCTGGGTGTGGGCTGGCTCTAACCAGAAGTGGACCATGGGTGGTGTTACAGCCCCTTTTCCAGAATGGTTCTTTTTTTTTTTTTTTTTTTTTAAAGATTTTGTTTATTTATTTGACAGACAGAGATCACAAGTAGGCAGAGAGGCAGGTAGAGAGAGAGAGGAGGAAGCAGACTCCCTGCTGAGCAGAAAGCCTATACAGGGCTCGATCCCAGAACCCCAGGACCATGACCTGAGCTGAAGGCAGAGGCTTTAACCCACTGAGCCACCCAGGCACCCCACCAGAATAGTTCTTTTCCAGAGTGGCTCTTGGGCATAAGCTAAGCTGACGGTTGGGATGGGCAGGACGGCTCGGCCCCCGTTACCGACGTGGAAGCAGGCAGGCGTGGTTAAGTGCTGAGCCCAGGATCACTGGCTGTCCGAGGTCACCAGCAGGCTGGGCGGGAAGCTCAGCTTCTTGCTCCCCGTGTCACGTGGAGGCCACACTGGCCGCCAAAGCGGCCCTGCTCTGGCTGCCCCGGCCTTACCTGTGTGTGCCGGCAGGCTGGGGCTGGCTGTGGGGCTGGTGTCTGTGGGGCCGCCTGCTCGCCCGCTCACCCCCTGCCCCTCTTGCAGAGCTACCTGGTTGGGTGGGCCCAGTTCCGGACGAACCCCTGGCTGCTGGCCTACCTCGTGGTGCTGGTCGTGTCTCTCACGGACTGGATCGTGTCGCTGAGTCTGCTTTGCCAGGAGGTAGGTGGTGCGGTGGCTTGGGGTGGGGAGCGGGGAGCTCTGGGTGGCCTGCCCCCTGCCCGGCTCTGCCCACCCTCGCAGCCCTCCAGTCAGCCATCGGGCCGTGGGGCCGTGTCCCATCTTGTAGAAGGAGGCACTGAGGCCTGGGGAGGGCACAAGGACCCCTGATTCCTGCCTCACCGTTTTCCAGCTCAGCTCCTCCACCGGCTGGGTCCCCTGCCGCCCCGGGGCCTTGCCCTGGCCACGTGCCCAGACCTCTGGGAGTGCCACAGTGGGAGAGTCCATGTAGCCGAGTGCCCCGTCCTGCCCCCCACCCAGATGCACTTCCCAGTGACCGGATAGGACAGAAGCGGGGAGACTTGGTATGGGGACATCCGTGTCCATCAGGAACAGTTGGGCACACGAGCCTGTCAGGTGCTTTAGCCAAGAGAGTTTGTATAGAAGCTTACACAGGCGTTGAGTAACCCACAGAGCAGAACGGGGGTGGGGCGGAAGCTGCAGGAAGCTCAGGGGAGGGGCCCCCAGAACCGGGGCCCCGCCCTCCAGGCCCTGGAGCCGGGCAGAGCACCCAGATCCTTCTGGAGACCGCAGGAAAGGGAGGCTGGCAGCCCCCGGCATGGGCACTGCCCTAGGGCCAGCAAGGAGACGGAGGGCAGTGGCGCGTCCCCCTCTGGCCTCCCAGCCTCTCCCTGGTGCCCTCACTGGCAGGAGTGAGCGGGCTGCGAAGGGGAACAGAGCTGCCGGCAGGATGGCCGCTCAGTGTCCGCCTCCCACTTCCTCGCAGGAAAGAGCTCTGTGAACGTGCAAACCCACGTCTGTGCAACAGGCAGGGGATCGTTCTGGGTTCCTCCTGCTCAGGCTCCCCGTGCCCTTGGCCGCAGCCAGCTCCCTGCTCCTGTGGCTTCTTCCCCTTGAACAGGGACCCAGACCTTCGTACCTGGCTGGTCTGTGGCTTCAGGGGTCCTGTTTTTGGAGTCTTGGAGTTTTCCGATAGTCTTTCTCCTGGCTGTGCCTCGAGCCCCAACCCAGACCTCCCCGCGCCTCATGCAGCAGCACTGTCCTTGGCAGTGGGAGTGGTGCTCGCCCCGCCACCGGCATCCCACCGTGCTTTTCGTGACTCTTACGGCACGTCTGTCCACGGGGTGGCCATTTCCAGAGCAGCAGGGCACTGGACTGTGGCTGCGGAGTGGAGGATGGCCGTTCTGTTCTGTCCTGGTGCTCGGAGCCTCTGGTGCACATCCTGGGGCCACCGGGCGCTGCCTCCCAGGGCTGGTGTCCCTGAGCCCACCTCATGCCATCAAACCCTTCAGGGTGGGGCTGTGTAAGCCAGGGAGTGCCGTGGGCTGGTTGGAAGCCGCATGGCCCCTGAGACTCAAGTAGTGGTCTTGGGGCACTCCCAGGCAGGGCCCTAACCCGCATGCCTGGCTGTCCAGTGAGGATAGATCGGCACCCTGCCCAGGGAAGGGGCCCATTGCGGTCACCTGCCCAGCTGCCACGGCCACATCGGGGTGGGTGAGCAGAACTGGGCTCTGCTTCTAGAGGGCAGGCCGTCCGTGGTGGCCTTCGGGGCAAAGGCTCGGACATTACAGGACATGTCGTTTTGTCTTGTGGGCGTTCCCTCTGTCCGTCCACGCACACACTTCTCAGACCTTTCCCCACTGTTCAGGTCTGTTCTTTCTGTGCCCTGACCACCCCACGGGAGTTGTTCTCTTTCTCAGTACGGACAGGCTGGACCCTAACCCGCTAAAATGCTTTCTCTTCAGCACCCCCTGTGGCAGTATCTCCTGATGGAGGCCATAGCGCCACACACGGTCCCCTTCTGGGTGGGGTCAGCATGTCACCCAGAACTGTCCATGGACCAGGTCTGCCGTCCTTCCCTGTGGCCAGCTGGCCGGTCCTAAGGAACTCCTCAGGGGCACCAGGGTGCAGACGGACTGGGGGCCTCCCCCCGGCTCCAGCCTAGTCTCTCTGTTTCTACCTTGTAGCCCGGAGGTCAGATCACGTGGGGTCTACCGGTCACTGGGTAGGCCGTGGTCACGACTCTTTTCTCGTGGGAGGCGAGGCATCTGCCGGTTCGTTGGCGGGCTGTGACTCTGGAGGCCTCGTCAGGGGCTTCCCTGGCGCTGGGCCAGCTGCTCATCAGTGTTGAGTCCTGCGGCTGTCCCTCCCCGTCCTTCATAAAGGTCACACATCCCTGTGTCCATGACCCTGATGTGGCCCCAGCATGGGGAGGGCTCTTGGGAGGTGCGAGCTGCACCCTGGTCTGTGATTACAGGCGAGGGTCCAAGACCCTGGGTGTGGGTGCCAGTAGGACCTTCAGCTGCCGCTTGGCCTAGGGAGGTGGCCGAAACTCAGGATATGGTTGCTGAGACAAGGTTCCGTCCAGCGGCCGTGCGCAGGTCATGGGTGAGCTGGGGACGCTGGTTCCTCAGCCCATGGGCACAGGGGGGCAGTGGGCAGAGCCCGGAGTGTCCGTTTATTGATGTTACCTGGGGCTTTCTGGTCCTGTGCTGAGGGTGGGGCCCCCTTCTGACCATGTGTGTGGCCCAGGGAGGTTGAGTCAGGCCTTGGGCTCCCGTATCCTGTGGACGACCTGGAGGGTCTGCCGTGTGCCCCTGCTGGTGGGACCTCGTTCTCTTGAGAGAGAGCCCTCTAGAATGAGGAAACCCCAGGTACGTCGTGGCATCTGGAGGGCCATGGGTGCTGTGCTGGAGGGGGTGGCGTTTGCGCTGGCCTGGGTCGGACGAGGACAGTCCGCTCGCTGAGCAGGGGGTGGCCTGACGGCTGCAGGCAGCGGGATGGCAGTGGCGTCCCCTGGACGGGCCAGAGTGAGCCTGCGGGCCAGTCCTTCGGCCTTGCACAGGGAGGGACGCGGTCAGCTGGGCTTCTACGACAAGATGCGTGGAGATTTAATGTGACACTTCAAACCACGCGGCCGAGGCGATGGGGTGATTGCGAGAGAGGTGTTAACGTCTTCATATGGAAAGGACGAATCGCCAAAAAATCACAGAAAGCAAATAACCACGTGGCTTGACAAGTTCCCCAAGGCGAGAGGCCACAGAGGGGAGGAAGGGGCGCTGGGGGTCAGCACTCGGGGGTCAGGTACGGGGAGCCGGCCGGAGGCGTTGGGCAGACCCGGGCCCAGAGATCACTGAGGCTGGGGCCAGCTTCCCGGACAGGAGGACCGGCTGCGGCAGGGGTGGGGCATGGGGGGCAGGGTCTCAGAATGGGTGGTGTGTTGGCTAGTGGAGGAGGAGGGACGCCTGAGGGAAGCGCTTGAGAGGGCTGGGGTGTCCTGCAGGCAGTGGGCGTGGGGGGCTCCCCTGCTTCGGATGGGAAGGAAGAGGGAAGGGGGCCACCGGGGCCTGTGCGTGTGCGTGTGTGTGTGTGCGTGCGTGTGCGCGTGCCTGCCTGCAGTGCGTGTGCGTGTGCCTGCCTGCGTGCGTGTGCGTGTGCCTGCCTGCGTGCGTGTGCGTGTGCCTGCCTGCGTGTGCATGCGTGTGTGCCTGCCTGCATGCGTGTGCATGGAGGTGTGCGCGTGCAGGGCATGCCCGCGGGGCGTGTGTGCTTGTGGAGGGCGTGTGTGTGTGTGTGTGTGTGTGTGTGTGCATGCTGGGGCTGCAGGATGCAGGGTGTGGCCTGGTGGCTGTGTGTGCGGGAGGGAGCCGCAGAACGGGTGGGGCGGGGGAGGAGCCAGGAGCGTGGAGCAGTCCCCCACCTCCACCCCGTGGGACAGACAGCTTTGTGGGGCGGTGTGGAGCCCCCCATGGTGCTGCAGGGCTGATGGGAGCTTGGTGGCCCGTTGGCAGGGGTTGGGGGAGGCTGCGGAGTGGGAGTTGGGGAGCACGGAGGATGGGGGCTGGGGCCTGGAGCGGCTGGCCGGGAGGGGTCTGAGTGGGTCTGGGGCGCCCCTCGGCAGGTCGGGTCTCGGGCCTGGGTGCAGAGCCGCTTCCCGCTGTCTTGCAGCGGCTGCGGGTCCGCAGGCTCCTGCGGCCGTTCTTCCTGATGCAGAACTCGTCCATGATGAAGAAGACGCTCAAGTGTATCCGGTCGTCGCTGCCGGAGATGGCCAGGTGGGCGCTCCGTGCCGGCGCTCCCGGTGCTGCCATCGGGGGTGCTGGGACTGCAGCCTGGGGCACGACTGGCCCCAGCCTTGGAGGCCAGGGAGTGGGTTTCCGGGGGCCCTCCTGGCAGCCTCTCCGCGGTCTGGGACCCGCCTGACGGCTGCAGGGCCCTGCGGGTGCTCCCTGGCCGTCCCCGCTGGGGCTGTGACCCCCCCCCCCCCCCCCGCAACCTGCCTCCGTTCTCTGTCCCCTGGCCTCCCTCTGCCTCCGGTCCGCTTCCCCCGGTGGCTCACCGGGCTGGCCCTCGCTCTCCAGCCCAGGTGGCTGGATGTGGCCGTCCCCTCTGAGAGTCCAGGGGTCCTTGGACCCCCAGACCCGAGGGTACCGATGGTCCCTGCCGGGGAAAGCGCTCCCTAAGGACAGGACCGGTAGTGAGCACAGGTCAGGCTTGGGGGCAGGGAGCTCCCTGAGTGCTCGGGCGGCTGTCCCTAGACCCCATCCCGCTGGGCGCTGGGTGCGCCGGGCGTGGGTCCCGTCTGAGCGCCTGCGCCTCCCCAGTGTCCTGCTGCTGCTGGCGCTGCACCTGTGTGTCTTCACCATGTCCGGGATGCTGCTCTTCACAGGCGAGAAGGTACCGTGTTCCGCTCTGTCCGCGCCGGGAGCCCAGGGCTTTGATGGACGGGTCGGCCTTGTCCTCCAGGTAGCTGTTGGGCCTGCAGAGCTGGCGGACTGGTTAGGCCACCTGCCCTGGCCTCGTAACGGGGGTTGGTGGTGGTCCACCTAGACCCCAGGTGTCTCTTCAAAGGGCTAGTCTTCATGTGCCTGTCGCCATGGCCTCATGGGCTCAGGGCTGGGCGGCCTGGCTGCTGCTCCCTCTCCTCTCTCCTCCCCTCCCTGCCCTGTTGCTGACCCAGATTTCTCTATACCCGTTAGGTGGAGGCCTCCTCAGACTGGCGCTGGGGGCCACTGGGTGGGCTGTGCCACCGTCCGCCCCACGGCGCCCGTCTCCCTTCTCCGGCTGCGGGCTTTTGTCCACCCCCAGACCCCCTTCCCTTCCCACTTCTGCTTCTCGGCTCCCCAGCGGCTTGTTGCTGTGTGGAGGTGTCTGCCGCCTCCCACCCCGGTCCCCGCACGCCATGCATGCGTCTGTGGTCCAGTGTGTCTTACCTCATGGCCTGGCTAGGGTCATGGTCGTCCTCGGGGTGGAGCTGTCCCGCATCTCTGTCCTGGGTGTGGCCGAGGGTCAGCTAAGGCCAGTTTCTGTGGAGTTTGTGGCGGTATTCGGGGGCTCAGACTGTCCTGTCCGTGAGGACTGGAGACTGTCCTGATTTTGGGAGAGCTGGAGCTCCCGTGTATGCATGTTTGCACGCGCGTGTGTGCATGTTTGCACGTGCCTGTGTCCATAAGTATCTTTTGAGTGTGTCTGTGTTTGTGTAATTGTGTGTGCTGTGTGTCTCTCTATCTGGGTGTGTGCTGTGTGTGTGTGTGTGTGGTCATGTCGTTAACCGGGTGTGCCGTGTCTCTGTGTGTGCTCCAGCCGGGGTGGCTGAAGGCTTTTCCCCGTGGTTCTGAGCAGACCGGCTTCGTGGGCCCGTGGCCTGTGGATATGCAGCCGCCCTGGGCACTGGCTCTTGGGCCCAGAGGCCCTGAATTAGGCTCCGTCTGGCCACGAGTGCAGAGTCTGCTGGGAGATGACGGGAGGTGCAGGTCAGGGTGCACCCCAGGTGCTGCTGGGGTGCTGACCCCACGGTGGCTGGAGCTCTGCCGGCCGCAGGCCGTGGCTTTTGGGGGACAGAGGCCCGACGGCCCACACAGCTGCCCCGTTTGTTCTCAGCAGGGCGATGGGCAGGACCGGGAGAGGCTGATCTACTTTCGCAACCTGCCGGAGGCTCTGACCTCCCTCCTGGTGCTGCTGACCACGGCCAACAACCCCGACGGTGTGTGTGTGGGGGGGCGCAGGGCCCGGGGCCGGGGGGATGAGGTGAACCCGGAGCCTCGGCGCGGGGCTCTGGGAGGCCGGAGCGCATCGGGCTTCTCTGACGCCGGGTGGAGCGTGGAAGGGGCGTCGGGTTCTGTCCCTCGCTCATGCCTGGCTTTTCTTCCCGTTTGTCTTTTCCCTTCTCCTTCCGTCTCTTCCCGTCTCCCCCACTTCAGCTCCTTGCTCGCTCCCTCTGCCTCCCGCTCTGCTCCCTGCACCTTGTCTTCCCCGACTCCTGTGTCCACGGAGAAGCTGAGAATGAGCGCGGTGACAAGTGCCGCGCGTGGCGGGTTCCCTGGTGGCTTCCTCTTTGAGGCCCAGCCACTGTCCCTGCCGCCGCTCAGGCGTGGCCGTGGGGTACAGCTCGTTCCTGAGGTGACAGGCCCTGGGTGTTTGGTGGCTGTGGTGCTCACGTTTGGGGCTGCTGCTGGGGCAAGGGTGGTGGCCAGGATGGGGTGCTGCGGGCCTCTAGGGCCTGGCTGTGGCCTGGCCGCCCTGGCTGGTGACTTCCGTCTTGGGCTGATGCCCCCGTCACGGAGCCCTTCCCGGGAGGGCAGCCCCCAGCTTCCACGCCCAGGGAGAGCTGTGCGGCGGGACCCTGAGCGTTGTCCCCCCATGTCCTGTGAGTCGTAGCAAGTCACCCAAGGGAGAGCTGAGCTTCCGCGAGTGGGGAGTTCCCAGGGAAGCGGGTTTCAGCTTCGTGCAGGGGAGGAGCAGCCTCGGAAAGGAGCGCGGTCCCCGCGGCAGGGGTGTGTGCGCAGAGGTTGGCATTCGGAGGGGAGCCAGAGCCCCCCGTCTGCTGAGGGCATGTGGTGGGGCTGTGATGGGGTCAGAGCGGAGGCCGAGCTTGTGAGCGTGTTTCTGTTTCTCTGTTTTCTTCACAGTTATGATTCCTGCATATTCCAAGAACCGGGCCTATGCCATCTTTTTCATAGTCTTCACCCTGATAGGTGAGTTCGGACAGACTTGAGGGGTCACTCGGGACGAGATCCTGTCCCTCGTGGCAAGATCCCGAATGCCCTCCCGAGTGTAGCATTCCCGGCCCTGTGTGCCCTCCCGACCCTGAGTCTCCGCCGCAGTGTGTCGTCTCTGACCACGTGACTTCACCTGAGTGTGTCCTCCTGTGACTTCTCTTCAGCCGCCTTCATTGCTGACCTGGCTTTACTTTGCCTTCCCGACTGTGTGACCGCGCTTCCGCGTGTCCTCCCCAACCGTGTGACCGCGCTTCCATGTGTCCTTCCCGACCGTGTCCTTCCCGACCGTGTGACCGCGCTTCCGCGTGTCCTCCCCGACCGTGTGACCGCGCTTCCGCGTGTCCTCCCCGACCCTGTGACTACCTCAGCGCTCCCTGCTGACCGCACTTCAGTGCCCTCCCGACCGTGTGACCCGTGCTCTCTGACCTGTGACTTCTCCTCAGCGTGGCCCACCTCGTGGTTTTCAGTCGTGACCACGGATGGCCTCTGTCTTCGGTGCCCGTGGCTGGGCAGGCCCGATGGCCGCATGTTCATTAGACGGGGACGGGGAGGCCCGCGTGTTGACTGGTGCGCCCCAGGCCCCTGGCAGGAGTGGTGGCCTCTCCCTGCCCTGGGCCCCTGGGTGTCACCCACCCCTGCCCTGGGCCCCTGCAGCTGCTGCTCCTTCCAGACTCGGCCCCCCTGTCGGTGGTGGTCCCCACTGACTGGCTTTTTCCACTCGAAGGGAGCTTGTTTCTGATGAACCTGCTGACGGCCATCATCTACAATCAGTTCCGGGGCTACCTCATGGTGAGCCGGGCTGCTGTCCCTGCGGCTCCGGGAGGAGCGGCCCCCGGAGGCCAGGCGGGCCACGACCAGCGGGGCGGCCCCGCGGTGAGGGGTGGCCGGGTGGCGGCCGGGCCCCTGGGGAGCCAGGGTGCACGGGGGTGTCCGGCGGTGTCCGGCGGTGTTCGGGGGTGTCCGGCGGTGTCTGGCGGTGTCCGGTGGTCTCCGGGGGTGTCCAGGGGTGTCCCGTGGTGTCTGGGGGTGTCCCGTGGTGTCCGGCTCCCTCCTTTGGGGAGTCCCGTGGGCCGTGAAGAGTCGGGCCGTCCCCCGGGGCCTGCGGGGGCGAGGGCTGCTCCCTCGGGGCACAGGGCGGGGGTGCGCGGCCAGGGCAGGCCCGGCCCCGCCGCTCAGAGCCCTTGTCCTCGCAGAAGTCCTTCCAGACCTCGCTGTTCCGGAGGCGGCTGGGAGCACGGGCCGCCTACGAGGTGCTCTCCTCTGTGACAGCAGAGGGAGAAGCCCACCCCCGAGAGTGAGTGCCGGGGCTCCCGGGCGCCCTGCCTGAGCCGGGGTCAGGGGGCTGCTGGGAGGGGCCGTCGGATGCTCCGCACGGCGTTTCCGGGCAGCGCGTCTGCCGAGCCCCCTGTGGCTGCTGCCTGATGCGAGCGCTGCCTCGGACTCGCGAGGACGCCGCATCCCTGGTGCTGCAGGGCTCTGTCGCCCTCCGGGGTGACTCGCTTGTGCTCCCGACCCCTGGATACTGTGGGCTGCCGAGGGCTGCAGGGCCTGCACTGGGGGCGGAACCGGTGGGGCCTGTCAGTGGACGGCGGCCGCCTGCGTGGCCCGTGAGCCGCCCCGGCCTGTCGCCGTCATGCCCTGCGCCTCTGCTGAGCGCCAGCACGCTCCTCTGGAAGGCGGGACAGGGTCGCCTGGGCACTTCAGATGACGGGACAACTGATGCGCGCGTGGCGGGCCTCACAGAGGCCCTCGTCCGTGCTGCCTGCCAGAGTTGGGGGCGCCGCGGCGTGCTGAGCTGGCGAGGCTCACTGGGGTGCGGGTGTCTTTTCCCCAGAGTCGGGGTGCGGCCCCGGGACTTCCTGCAGGTGCTTCAGCGAGTCCAGCTGGACGGCTCCCACACACAGGCCGTCATGGAGGTATTCGGGGCCCCCCTTTCCCCCGGCCCTCCCTAGCCCGTGCTTCCGAGCTCCGCCTAGAGGTCCCCAGGGTCACCAGCTCCCTTTCACCACCGGGGTGTCGTTTCAGATCCGCCGGGGCTGGTCTGGGCCGGGTGGGGCTGGGACGCGCGCTGTCCTGTCCCGGGCCCGCCCTCCCCTCGGCCCGGCCGACTGGGTGTGTTTCCTTCCTCTGCAGAAGGTGCGCTCCTACGGTGGCGACCTGCTGTCAGCCGGCGAGTTTCAGAAACTCTTTAATGAGTTCGACAAAAGAGTGATTAAAGAGGTAACCGGGGCCAGGCCACGTGGGGTGAGTGGGGAAGGTTGCAGAACCTGTTGGCTTCGATCCCTTGGGTGACTCTTAGTGACCAGTGCCAGGACCCGCCTCCCCAGGAATTCCAGCCCCTGGGATGGTAGACGGCTCTTGGAAGCCGGGCGGTCTTGTCAACCATATGCACTTCACAGACCACAGGGACTGCCTGGGCCAAGTCTGACCCAGAGGAACTGTCCACACGGTTTTCCCTGTCTTCATGACAGACTCTTACCTGCTTCCGTGTGTCCTTCCCCAGGACAGTCCGAGTTTGTCTAAAGCCTTTGTTTTGGTCCTTGATGCCGATTTGTCAAGTCCCCAGGTGGCCCTTGGCATCCAGCTCAGCCCCGTGTCCACCGAAAGCCCTGTTCTGGGTTAAGCTTTCAGTCACTGTCCCATACTCCTTCACAAACGCTTTGTGTCGTGTGGGGAATGCTTGGCATATATTCAGATGGTGGCCGCGGGTTCTGTCGTGGTTTACGTGGCGGTCCGTGGCCAGTTAGAGTCTCTCTAGTTCTCTCTGACGTTAAAAGATGACCGTGACGGACATCTTAGCGTGTGCGGCGAGTTCCGTGTTTGAGATTATTTTGTTGGGCTGGAAGACAGGGATAAGGGAGGAGGCAGGAAAGACGGAGTCCCAGAGTAAAGGCGGGCGGGCCCTGCTGGGCAGCGGCCGCCGTGGCCCCCGCGGGCGCGCGCTGCTGAGCCCGTGCGCGTTTCCTCCCCAGCCCCCGCCGCGGCCCGAGTACCCGTCTCCCTTCCTGCGGAGGGCCCAGATCGCCTTCAGCCACCGCTACTTTGACTACCTGGGGAACTTCATCGCCCTTGGGAACCTCGTGTCCATTTCTGTGAGTGCGGGCCCACCCTCGTGAGGACGCGGGACGCGCCTCGTTGCCTCTGCCCTGACCGTGGCCTTGGCACCCGGGCGCCGGGCCGGGCTGGCGAGCCGCCTCCCGCTCTGGCTCTGCAGGTGTTCCTGGTGATAGATGCAGACGTGCTTCCCGAGGACCGAGACGACTTCGTCCTGGGGGTGAGCTCTGGGGACGTGTGGCTGGCAGGCGTTCGCCAGAGTGACGGGGAGTCAGCGGGAGCGAGAGGGCACAGCCTCCCCCTCCCCAGGGCCCTTGTGGTGCAGAGCCGCTCCTTCCACTGTGGGGAACCCCCACAGGACGGTGGAAGAGGTGGCCGGGCCCGGGAGGGGCTGGTGCGGCAGAGGCGGCAGGTGGGGCCGCTGGTGTCTTCCGGCTTTGTGTGGCCCTGGGATGGGGGCTCCCCCACCCGGTTGCTGCTGAGCCGGTTCTCAGCCCTTTCTGGAATGGCGAGCGCCCCTCCTAATGCTACAGTCTTTTCAAACTCCGTGAGAATGTAAAAACAGTGTTTTCATGTTGAATTTTAAGCAAGATAGCCCCAGTACCCCCACAGTACTCAGTGCCAGCACTCTAACAAAGCAGGTGTTTTATATATATATATATATATATATATTTATTTATTTATTTTAAAAGATTTTATTTATTTATTTGACAGACAGAGATCACAAGTAGGCAGAGAGGCAGGCAGAGAGGGAGGGGGAAGAAGGCTCCCTGCCGAGCAGAGAGCCCGATGCAGGGCTCGATCCCAGGACCCTGAGATCATGACCTGAGCCGAAGGCAGAGGCTTAACCCACTGAGCCACCCAGGCGCCCCCAAAGCAGGTGTTTTAAAGTTTACTTTGACGAAAGATCTTGTGAACAATTTTAAATCTGAAGAAAGTGAGTAAACGTTCTCTGATTACGTAGGAAAAAGCTTTTATCTGATATAGAGCTGACCCAGTGCGTCGTGCATATTAAACAGAGACTAGACTTCATCGTGGCTTCGAAATGGGAAAAATGCCTTTCCTGACCTGACGCTTGAAATTCCTTTGTCTTATCCTTCAAGTCCAGTTCTCAGCTTTCTTATTTCCATTGTATTTCCTTCCTGGACGACACCGACGGGCTTCTCAGGCACTGGAGAGGCGACTGGTTTTTATTCCTGATGAAGTCAAGTTGGATACAGTTGACTTGTATCTTACCTGCTTTAACAGTAGTGGTTAAGCGCGGGGGTCAGCGTGATTGTGAGAGACGTGAATGTCGTGGGGGGTGTTGGGGTGCCTGCGTGGTTCTATCCTTTTCTGCCCCTGATAATAGCTCGTGATACGGGGTCAGGAATGTTCTTCCTGCCTTAACGGTGACCTTGTCACGGGTGTGAGTGAGGCAGCATGGAGAATGTGGAGTTTAGGCTGGACGGCGGGGTGAGGTGACCGCAGCGGCCGTCTTGACGCCACGTGGCCCTCCCATGGCTCTGTGCTCGCTGGGGGAGGGTGTCCGGAGGCTCCCAGTAAGGAGGGAGCCCCTCTGTATTTTACTGACTGGCTTCAAAGGGGACAATGACACAGTGGTCTGTGGTGACCTTCAAAGCTAAGACCTCCTCTGCCCGCCCCCCCACCACCACCAGGGGCTGGGAGGACCCTGCTGAGAGCCAGGTGCACCCACCAGGGAGGCCACTGCCCATGTGCGCTGTTAGAGGTTGCCCCGATGTTCCCATGGAGAGTGGCCAGGAGGGGTCGGGACAGAGAACTGGGGGCGTGGGCTCGGGTGGCAGCCGAGATGTGGCCACACAGGGGCTGGTGGGGGGGGGTGGCGGGGGTGACCAGGCTCTGCAGGCCCAGAGGGGATGGAGGGCCAGGAGAGCGGCTGTGCCAGCGTGGGGTCACCGAGGGGAGGTTGGGGGGCAGGGAGAGGTGGGTGCTGGAGACGCCCCGTGGCGGGGAGGGCATGTGGGAGGAGCAGCCCTAGGCACCCCGAGGAGCCAGTGAGGGGCACGCGGGGGCCGGGCTGCCTGCTAGGTCCCTGTCTTCCTCTCAGATTCTCAACTGCGCCTTCATCCTTTACTACGTGCTGGAGTTGCTGCTGAAGGTGTTCGCGCTGGGCCTGCCGGGCTACCTGGCCCACTCCAGCAACGTGTTCGACGGCCTGCTCACCGCCGTCCTGCTGGTAAAGTCGGGGGCCGGCCGGGCCGCTGGCCTCCCCAGGCGGGCGGTGTGCTCTCCGCAGCTGGCTCTGCGCTGTGTCCATCTCAGGCTGTCCCTCGGGAGTGGAGGCCCCCAGGGATTTGGGCTCCTGCCTCCAGGGACAAGGGGCTTTCCCCAGTGTTAGCTGCGTGGTGGGCCGCCAGCGGGGGCCTGCAGGAGGCTGGGTTTCCGCGGCATCTGAACGCGGTGGGGGCAGGCTGCCTGTCCCGCCCTGGAGCGGGGCCTGGAAGGAGCCTGGGGTCTTCACCTGCCAATCAGCCCCAGCAGCAGACCTAAGGATGGTGGGACCTTGGGGAGGATGGAGGGCGGAGGGCGGGGTGAGGGTGGGTCTTGGGCACCCCCTGAACCACGGGAGTGGAGGGTCACGTGCGGTGTGTGTGTCACGGCAGCCATCCTGATTCGGTGTTTATTCGTGTTTGCTGTGGGCCCTTCGGGACAGGAGCAAAGACAGTCTGAAAGGAGAACCTTCCGTTTGCCCTTGACCTGGGTCTCCCCCAGCCTTTCCGGTGTCGTGCCCTCGGGTGTGCGGGCCGCTGGGTCCCGAGACCTTGGTGTCTTTCTCAGCCACAGGAAGCCCCACATTTGGAACCAACCCATGGGGACAAGAACGGAGCTCTGACTTCTTCCCAGAGCCCTCTGGTGGGGAGTGTGTTACACACGAGCTGTAGAGCTGTAGAGTTTGATCGAAAGCCGCCCAGATAGGTGTTGCTGTAGCGATGCCTTCTTTTCTTTTGTAATTAAAGGTTTTGGAGATCTCAACTCTGGCTGTGTACCGATTCCCACACCCGGGCTGGTATGTGACTGGAGAGAACCGAGGGAGGCTGCAGCAACCAGCACCCCACCGAGGCCCCAGGGGAGGGTGGCCCGCAGCCCGGGCGCCCCGGTCTGCCTGCTTGTGCTGCTCGGCTCCAGGGCGAAGCCCCCGGGTGTTAGGAGGGCATACAGCTGGGTGCCTGGCCGGCCGAGGACTGTGGGAGCTGTCCCCTCCCCTCGCTCTTGGGAACAGGTCCTAAGTCGCCGTTAGAATGATAGCGTTCCCAGAGCTGGGACAGGCCTTTAGAGGGCAGCGGGCTCAGCCCCAGAACCAGGATAGAACGTGCGACCCCGTGTCCCGGGCTGTGGAGACCCGCATCTTAGAGCCAGGGTGACTCCTGAGCGCTGGAACAGGGCTGGAGGCCGTGTCCTCTCCCACTCTGGGCTTGGGTTAAGTGCCCTGGAAGTTGGCAGGGACGGGGCTGCTGCGTGAGCCCCACTGCCTCTGCTTCTGGCCGCAGAGCAGTGCGGATGTCTGGGCCGGGGTCCCAGAGCGCCTCGAAGTGTGGCTTGTGGAGGCTGTCAGGAGGTGTTGCCCAGAACGCGGTGGTGCCAGCCAGTGACCTTGCCGGCCCCGGGCATCCTGGCAGTCCTGGTGTCTTGGCAGGTCTGTGGGCTGCCTTCCTCCTAGTGGAGCAGCTGGAAAGTGCTGGAGACGGGGAGGGGGGCCAAGAGACTTGCTTTAGGGTCAGCGGGCCCAGGAAGGGTCTACGTGGGGCAGACAGGTCGGGCTGGACCTGCCCTCAGTGGTGTGGTGGGGCATGGCGGCCGCAGGGCCACCCTCCCGCATTTCTGAAACGCACAGGGAACCCACCGGGCGCATGCGGGAGTCCCAGGGGAGTGTTGTGCCGGGGGTGGGGGGCGGGGAGCGGGTTTCCAGCTGGATGGAAACAAGAGCTCGCCGAGTCCCTGAGGGACACCCGGAGGGGCCGGGTACAGGAAGGGGTCACGGGATAGGGGATGCGGCTCAGGAGCCAGGTTCAGGCGACAGGGATAGGAGATGAGGTCAGAGGATAGGACCGTGGCTAGGGTCAGGGGTCAGCGCACCGGCTCCGGGACCAGCAGGACCTGGCACAAGCAGGACCTGAGCTGGGTGTCGCAGCGTTTGGAGCCTGAGTGCTCTCCTGGGTAAGACGACGAGGGGTGTGACAGCCCGTGCCATCCTGGGCCGGCAGGGGTGGCCGTCCAGGCTCTGTCCTGTGCCCGCGACAGAGGCCCGCCCCACCCCCACCCCCGCCCGCCACTTGCTCTCTGCATCTGTCTTTGTCTGAACACGCATCTCCCTGTCTTCCTATTGCTGGCGTCTCGAGGCTCTCCCAACCCGTGTCCCGTGTGTCTCTCCAGGAAGCCAGAGACGCTGGGCCTGCTGTCACTGTGGGACATGGCCCGGCTGGTGAACTCACTCATTGTGGTCCGGTTCCTGCGCATCATCCCGAGCCTGAAGGTATGTGGGCGTCTGACCTCCCGGCTCCCACCCCTGCATTGCTCTGGAGAGTGGCTGGGCCTGGGCAGGGCCGAACTGAGACCAGGACGGTCCCCCTGGGCACCCTGGGCACCCTGGTCCCCTTGGGCTGTGTCCCCAGCTGTGTGCTGCTGCTGGGCGGTGCTGGAGGGCAGTGTGAGCCTGCCCTGCTTGCCTGGACCAGGACAGGGAGGGCCGGCACGGGTGGGTGGGTGTAGGGCACCTTGGGCCACCGTAGGGATAGCTCTGTGCTTTGAGGCCATCGCTGTTTGTGAGGGGTGGGGGCTGGAGCCCTTGGAGCCAGTGTGTTCCTGGGTGTCCTGAGGTTTCCAGGAGGCCACTGGTGTGGGCCTTTCGTGGCTTCTGGTACTGAGGGCCAAAGGCGAGATTGGCCCAGGCGCTCCTCTCCAGGTTCCCCAGTACGGGAGTGGGCGTGTGATTGGCTGGTGCCAGTCTGCTTGACTCCCAGTCCTGGTGGCTCGGGCCTGTCCGTAGGCCTCGTCACCTCCTCACGTGTCCACAGGGAGGGACACCAGCCTGAGGGGAGGGGAGCTCGGTGAGCAGGGCCTTTGGGCCTGGAGCCCACCCAGCACAGAGGGAGAGTTCGCTCCTCCTGTCCGTTTTCCCAAGAACTTTTCTGGAGGGAGAAAGCCAAGGACATCAGACCTTTCTGTGTGTCCAGGTCCTTCCCCCGGGCTCGTCTGTCCTTCCTGGGAAGCTGCCCGCTTGTGCCACTGGGGCTCCCTGATAGCTAGTGGGTCCTCCCGTCGCATGGTGGCCTGGCGGCCCTGGGTATGGATGGGGGGGCCGTGCCCGGTGGTCGCACACGCCACACCCCATGTGGTCACACATAAGCACACGCGGATGCACGTTCTCAGACGGCACCTGTCACCATGCGGACGTGAGCACACCTGCAGCGTCACCACAGACTCCAGCCTCATGCACACGCTGAACACGCATGTGAGCGTGTGCACAGTCCCACATGTACACACATGCAGAGTGTACACGTGCGCTGCCGTGCCCACACACTACATGGACACACACGCACATGGCTGTACGCACACACGGTGACCCGTACGTCCACACGCACGTGCACACACGCTGGTTCCGGGTGTTGGCGTCTGGGGCAGTGGGCTGACGGGAAGGCCATTCTGGGGCTCAGGTTCCCGTGTCCAGGGAGCGGCCCTCGATAGCCGGGGTGCCTGGCTGGGTGTCTGAGCCCCTTCCCAGGCCTGACCGCGGGTGAGCTACACACCTCAGGTCTGCACTTCTTTGGAGTTTCCGGACCCGGGAGGCGCTAACCCAGCCTTCGTGGGCGCTTGGCAGTGTGACCTGAGCTCCCGCGTGTGCGGGCTTCGCCGAAGGGGCTGAGATTGAGACCGTCTGCGTCTGGGTGGACGGCGGTGTCTGTGTGCGGTGTATGTGAGTGTGTGCGGTGTGTGTCTGTGCCTCTGGAGGGATGGATGTGGGTGTGCGAGTGTGCAGGCGTGTTTGTGGGGGGCCGTGGGGTGCGCCTACATGTGTGAACGGGCGGCGGCTGACTGGCGAATGCATATGGGTGTGTGGGTTGTTAGTTCACTGGTGCTTTTCCGGGTCAGGGTAGTGGGCAGGGTTGGTATCCCCTCGGTGGGGCCAGGAAGAATAGGGCCTGCCATCCTTCTGTCCTCAGCTAATGGCTGTGGTGGCCAGTACCATCCTGGACCTGATCAGAAACATGCGGGCTTTTGGCGGGATCCTGGTGGTGAGTCTGGCTGGTGGGCTCTGGCCAGTGGGGGGGTGCGGGCACGAGTGGAGCCGCCTGTGGGTTCCGGTGAGTCTGAGCCCGAGGCTGGCTGGCCGCTCTGGAGGCCCTGTGTTAGGGCCCCTGGGTCCTTCCCCCTGGCCCCTGTTGTTCTCTGGCTTGCTTGGTGGTCGTGGCTCCTCCCTCCTTCCCTCTGGAGCTGGAGAGGGTACTCGGGAAGAGAAGCCCCAGCGTTCCCTTGAGGGGAGCAGGGCGGGGCACAGCATCGAGGGCTGGGAACATGCTGCCCTGCGGGTCCGCCTGCGGGGGCCGCTGAGCAGGCCTGGCCCGCCCCCCAGGTGGTGTACTACGTCTTCGCCATCCTGGGCATCAGCCTGTTCCGCGGCGTCATCGTGGCTCCTGGAAACGGCAGGTGAGGTGGGGCCTGAACGTCCCAAGGGGAGAAGTGCCTCTTGGGGGTGTGGAGGGGCGTGGGGCGGGGTGGCGGTGTGGGGGTGTGGGGGTGGCTCCCTGGGAGCGGGGGTGTCTCCTAGTTCCTCTTCCTCTGTCTCCCCTCCTTCCCCACCCCGCCAGATGCCCTCACCCAGCATCTCTACCAAGTGTTTCTGAAGCCTTGTGGCGGCTCCCAGCCCTGCACACCCCAGGCCAGGCCACACGCTGGTGGAAGGGGGCCTGGAGCCAGACGTGGATCCCGCTGTCCCGAAGCTCTGTTTCCCACGCATGTCTGCAGCTCTCGGCTCCTGGCTGCTCTCACAGCACCTCCGGACGGGGGCTGCCTTTCCTCTCCGGCTTCTCCGGGCCCAGAGGGCTTCCAGCTGGGCAGGGGCTCAGGCAGGGCTGGGGCGCCGCGGGGTCCGTGTCCTGGTCCCCATCCCCGACCCAGCTTGCCGTGTCCCCGCAGCCTGAGCCCTGACAACAGCTCGGCACCCTGCGGAAGCTTTGAGCAGCTGGAGTACTGGCCCAACAATTTCGATGACTTTGCGGTGAGCCCTGCACCCCCGGTCCTCGGCGCCCTCACCCTCCCGTCGCCCTGTCCCGGCCCCCCTGGACCCCGTGTCTGCCGCCTCACAGGCTGCCCTCATCACTCTGTGGAACGTGATGGTGGTGAACAACTGGCAGGTGTTCCTGGATGCCTATCGGCGCTACTCGGGCCCGTGAGTGACCCCGCCCCGACCCTGCACAGTGTGTCCCCGGCCGGCACGGCCCTGCCCTGTCCCCGCTCAGTGTGACCCTGGCTGGCATGCCCCACCCTCTCCTCTGCACAATGTGACCCCACCCGGCACTGCCCTGCCCTGTCCCTGCGCAGTGTCACCCCAGCCGGCATGGCCCTGCCCCATCCTTACGCAGTGTGACCCCGGCTGGCACTCCCCTGTGCTGTGTCTGTGCAGTGTGACCCCGGCTGGCACAGCCCTGCCCTGTCCGCTGCGCATTGTGACCTCAGCTGGCATGGCCCTGCCCTGTCCCCTGCACAGTGTGACCCTGGCTGGCACACCCCTGCCACATCCCCATGCAGTGTGACCCTGGCCGGCACGGCCCCCCTCCCCGTCTCTGCGCAGTGGGACCCCAGCCGGCATGCCCCTGTCCCTGTCCCATTGGCACCGCTCCCGGTGGCCCACGGCTGGCCTTCTTGTCTCCATAGGTGGTCGAAGATCTACTTTGTGTTGTGGTGGCTGGTGTCGTCTGTTGTCTGGGTCAACCTGTTTTTGGCTCTGATCCTGGAGGTACCCGAGATCCCTGCCCGGCTGTCTCAGGCGGTTGCTGACTCGCCACAGACGGCTTGAGGCTGTTGGCCGGACCTGTCCAGAACGGGGCAGGAAGGGGGCTGTGCTGGGTCCCGGTGTGGTGCTGCTTGAGCCAGCTGCCGGGAGCCTCCTAGGATGTCCTCCCTGTGGTGGGGGCTGGGGGAGACCTGTCAGGCTCCTGCAGGAGTGGGCGGCCGTGTGGGGCCCTGGATCCCGGCATCCGGGAGGGGCTTGGATCCCTGTACTGGACGCCTGGCCCGCACTGGGGGGCAAAAGGCTGGGTCGCACAGGGCTTACACCCACTGGCCACCCTTTCCGCCTCCTGTTTGTCAGAATTTTCTTCACAAGTGGGACCGCCGCAGTCACCTGCAGTCCCTTGCTGGGGACCCGGACAGCACCTACCAGACGAGTGCAGAGCTCTTGTTCAGGTTTGTGGTCAGGAAGGGTCTCTGGGGAGGGGAGCAAGGGAGGGCGAGGCAGCCAGTGGGGGGGGGTGTCCTCGGTGACCGCAGCATTCCTCCTGCCGCTTCTGCGTTGGGACCAGGGTCTGGGCTTCCTGTTCTGGCGCTGGGGCTGGGACCTCTGTCTTGCTCTCCGATGAAGTTGTTTAAGACAGCATCTCCGGTTCGGTTAGTCTCCAGGGGTTGCTGTTGGTGGGCGGCCCTTACCTCCGCGCGCCGCAGGACAGCGGGGTCACCCAGACAGCTGCGGGCACGCCTTCCCTCCCCGCGCCTGCGCTGTGTCCCGCGGCCCCTCTGCGCGGCCACTGGCCAGCCTGGAGGGCCACCCCGCCCCGCCGGCTTCCAACCCCGGGCTTTTAGGAACGCCCTGCACACGTCCTGGAGTTGGGTCTAAGTCCCCATGCTCACTTGGGCGCGTGTCTGATGATTCCTAAATGAGGAGCAAGGCGGCCCACCATTCCGGAGCTGCCCGAGTCCGCCCTCTCCAGAGCTCCCTGCACGTCTTCTCCCCGATTCCCCAGGGAGGTCCTGGAGGAGCCGACCGAGGACGAGCTCATGGAGAAGCTGAGCCACCATCCGCACCTGCGGCTGTGCAGGTGATGTCCAGGTGCGCCGTCCCGGCGAGGGCGGCGGGGGGCCCCGTGGCCTCGGGACTGACGCCGTTGTGGGAGGAGGCGGCCGCCCTGAAGGAGAGGAAGGAGAGACTTTCCATGGATGGACTAACGGACCGAGGGACGGACGGAACTCCTCCACCCGCCCTAGGCTGGGGCTGAGAGCAGAGGCCCCGGGTCGCTGCCGATCCGAACCACTAACCACCACCAGCTTTTCTCGGTGGCTCCCGGGTGGGCTGCTTGAGCTTCGTGTGGCGTCTGGGCCGCGCCGCTCTCTTCGTAAGCTGGCTTCGGCAGGACTCCGGCTTCTCTGAGTCCTGGAAGAGGGGACTCCTCAGGGACTCTCAAGACTGAGCAGCGGGAAGCCGCGGCCTGCCTTCCAGAGCCTGTGATTCCCATGGTGCCTTCACTGCTGGGGGCTTGCAGGGACCAGAGGGCTGCCTGGGGCCCGTGCAGGCCAGCCAGCAGCTTCCCAGGGCATTAGGTTTGGGATCCTGGTGGTTTTACGTGAGGAGGATCTTAACCGTTTTATTATTTAATGGTTCGTGTGAGTGTGATTGGGTGTATTTCTTTATGGGTCAGAACGCCAATAATTTTTATCCTGAAGTCTTGCAAAGAATGAGGTTGTCATTCTTTACTGGGACACAACTCTGTTCCTACTTCTCTGGAACAGGGTGGCCAGTGGTTCAGGTTGTGCACTACAAACCTGGGGTAAGGGTGTGTCCAGCCACTGGCACATCTGCCCATGGTGAGGGCTCTCTTTTTCTAATTTGTGTAATGGCTTGTGTGAGCCAGTGGTGGCTCTCCTTCACGTGTCCACAGGGGTGTGGCAGAAGAGGCTAGTAGGCCAGGGAGGAGGGAGAGTGAGTGATGTGTGGCTGGCCACTTTGTCCCTTGAGCCACCGTGGGTCCAGACTAAGAAGTGGTTTTCTCATTTCAAGGGCTGACTCGAGTGATGGGTGGGAGCTGCTGGAGGTCTGTGGAGAAGGACTGGAGTCCTCGCGGAGCGTGTGCTGGGAGTGGTTAGCCGTGTCTGCTGTGGGTGCGGACCCCGTGGGGGCGGGGGTCGAGAGCGTGGGTGCAGACTCCGCGGCGGGCAGCGACCGCCTCCGTCTTCCCAGCTGCTCTGGGAAATGGGATTGGAGGAGAGTAGCTAGAAAAAGGAGCTTCTAAGATGTCCAGAAACCCCAGCGCTCTGGGCTGTGTCTCAGGGGCCCAAGAACGTCGTAGTTTCTGATCTTGGAGTTGGTCTGAGATCTGGCGCCTTGATGTTGCTGCCCCTCAGGTTTGGGGGCTCTTTGGGCGCTGTGAGGACTCTCCCAGAGTCCTCTGTCCCCTCTGCAGGCTGCCTTCTGGGAGAGCTGGTTTTGGGTGGGGGCACCTTGTGGAGCAGTGGGTTAGAAGTGTGCCCCCAGCCTGTCTCGGCAGAGCCCTGCTGGCCCTGGGGACGAGGGTGAGGCCCCCTGGTCAGCTGCTGTGCGCACCTGCAGTGGGGTCATTCCTCTGCCCCTGCCCTGAGGTCTGAGCGCCATCTGGTGGCAGGATCTGGTTCACATTTAATGCAAGCTGGACCCCATGGCCCTCAGGGGGAGCTCACGGCGTTCCTGGGGCCAGCCAGCGTCGGGGAGCCCAGCCTCACTGTCCGGGCCGCAGGCTTGGCCACCTGCGAGAGCTCGTTCCAGAGGCTGCTTGCCAGGTGGGATGTCACGTTCTCTGCCCTGCCTTGTGCAGGTCCCTGAAGGTCTGCCTTCCTGCTTCCTGGCTTGTGTGCAGAGAAGTCCCCTCTGGTCCTTACCGTCACGTGGTGACGAGTTCTGGATGACCCATGTTGGACCCTGGCAGACCGTGCTGTTCCGAGCTGGCGCTGCCCTCAGGGTGGGGTGACCGGTGCTGGGGCCAACGGGCTGGTGTCTCTGAGATGCTCTGGGTCAGGGGCACTGACTGTCCCATCTGTCCCCCTGAGACTCGGGGCTGAATTCACAGTTGAGCTGGGGCTCAGGTTTTGGTTAAGGGAGCAGGGCTGGTGGGGGTCTCCTGGTCTGCAGTGGTCCCGGTGGCCCCCCACCCCAATCCTGTCCTCAGCTTGGGTGCTGCACTGGGTAAAACCCATATGAGAAAGGGCATGTGCTCGTGTGTCTCAGATGCCCCTTGCATCTCTGGTGGGGCTCATGGTGGTTTTTGTGGCTGTGGGGGCTCCGGCCCACTGGTCCCTGGAGTCCCCCAGGGCCATGCAGGAGTCTGGGACACCTGGAGTGGTATCCCTGCCCCGGGGAGGTGGGAGGAGCAGGAGCAGGAGCAGGAGCAGGAGGCCGCTGTGCCCAGAGGAGCCCTGTGGCTCGGGTCAGGCTCTGAGGAGGGCCCTGTGTGTCCGCAGGCTGGGGAGCCCTGGGCTGGGTGGCAGCGAGAGGCGCCATGGAGGCAGCTGGCCTGGTGGAGGGGGGCAGGCCCGGGGGGGAGAAGGGCACAGGCTGGGGTGCCCGCTGGGGAGGGGCCGTGGGTGGGGTAGGGTGGTGTGGGTGTCTGTGGGCCCAGAGCCGCACACACCAAATAGCAGGGCCTTAGCTCCTAGTCGTTGATGGCCCCGGAGTGTGGGCAACGCTGGGACCTGGGTGGGCACCCAGGCCACAGCCTGCCTGGGAGGCCTGGGTCCTGCCCAGCAAGCACTTGCAGCCTCCACGTTTTGCGGGGGTTGGGGGGTGTCTCACGTTCCCCCCGCCCAGCTCAGGGCCATCAGCTGCCCCGGGCCCCTGAAGGTGAGCTGCTTCCAGGTCCTGCACGGAGTAGGAGGGCTGCGACGCTCTCGTGCTGAGCTTCCCCGTGGAGGCCCCTGCCCTCTCTGGGGAGCTCTGGAGGGACACAGTTGCCATTTCTGGGGCAGGGGTGGAGGTGGCGGGCCGAGCAGGAGTTGTCTCCTGTTTAACAGCCGCACGGAGGGAGCTGCGCTCAGGAGAAAGTTGCAAGTAGAGCTTTTTCCGGAGTCAGCGGAGGGGAAGCTGTGGTTCCTGTGCCCTTCACCCTCCCTGCCTCAGGGAGGGCCTCCCCAGACGGCCGCGTGGGGACGGGGTCGCCGTGGGTTCTGCCAGCCGGCGCTCACTGAGTTCATGGCCGTTCTGAGCCTCCAGTCCTGTCCTCGGGCCCCCAGGGTCGCCAGTAATCTTGCCAGACAGGTGACCTCGGCCCTCGTGAAGGCCGCCCAGTGACTGTGTGGGAAGGTCCCCAGGCTGGGTTTACGCAAGCTGTCCTCAGGAGCTCGGTTCTGCGGTTTTTGCAGGAATAGCTCAGAAGCGCATCCCGGCGGGCGGTGGGAACTTTCCGTTGGCCCCGGGGCTGTGCCTTCCCTGTCACTTGTGGCGGCAGCCTGCTGGGCTGCCCAGCGTCAAGCTGCTCCTTCTCCCTTTGCGGCGAAGGGGGTGCTTTGAAGCTCCCGAGTGTCCACCGCCCCAGACTTCGCCTAGTTCCTGCTCCTCCTCCCGCGTTCCTCTGCGCGCGCCCTGCTTCCTCTGCTCGGTGGGTCGTGTGGAGGCTGTTGCTAGATTTTACTTCATGCCCAGATTCTCCCTCCGCCAGTGGGAACCACTTCTTCTGGCTTTCGTGTCCATTTTCTGTCTTTGGAGTGCTGCTTTGCTTTGTGGTCTGAAAAGATGTTCCGGGCTCATGTTGCGTCTTCTCCGGCCCAGCCCCGGAAGCGGCCGTTGCTCCAAGGGGCCCTGCTCCTTTCGGCAGGAATAGCATCGAGGAGCCAAGGTGTCGGTGTGAGCTGTGCCTCCTGCTATTGGGGTGTCGCTGTACGCGGGTTCTCTTGGTACATGGAGCTAGGGAACGTGTGCGTGCATCTCTCTGTGTGACTGTCTGTCCGTTCGTCTCTCCATCCATCTCTTGGTTCGTCTGTCCAACTGTCCATATGTCCATCCGTCTCATGGTCCATCATCCATCCGTTCATCTATCCATCTGTCCGTTGGTGTGTGTGTCCATCTGTCCATCCATTCATCTGTCCATCTGTCGTCTATCCGTCCATCCATGCGTTGGTCCATCCATCCATCCATCCGTTCTTCCATCTATCCATCCGTCCGTCCATTCATTCATTCATCCATCCATCCGTCCGTCCGTCCATCCGTCCATCCATGCATCCACCCATCCAGTCTATTAACAGCTACGAGATCACGCTAATACCTCCATTTTCAAACCAACACCACAGGCTGCGCCTGGTTTTCTCTCTGCAGGTTTGTAAGCCCTTTATTTCTGAATGGTTCCCGTCCATCTGTGCACTCACTTGATTATTCTGTAACTACTCCTCTCCCCTCGCCACTGCCGCCTCTTCCCCACAGAGATGCCCTCCTCGCCGCATGTGGGTGCCCTTCAGATGCCCTCCAACCACAGACCTCCAGGAAAGAGCTTTCTAGATGGAGATGGTACTGGCAGGCTTTTTAAAACTAGGAATAGTAAAATTAGAGCCTGGCCAGCTCATTAAAACCAAGTAAGTTAAAAAAGTAAACATTAGAAGAAATATTTCTGTATTTTTTTAAAGATTTTATTTATTTATTTGACAGAGATCACAAGTAGGCAGAGAGGCAGGCAGAGAGAGAGAGGGAAGCAGGCTCCCCGCTGAGCAGAGAGCCCGATGCGGGACTCGATCCCAGGACCCTGAGATCATGACCTGAGCCGAAGGCAGAGGCTTTAACTCACTGAGCCACCCAGGCACCCAATGTTTCTCTCTATTCACAAATAAACATGATTGTCCAAATAGAAAGGCTAAAATTATTGAAGAGTAAGAATTCAGCAAAGTAGCTTGCTGTAAGAGTAATACACTGAAATCAGCCGCTTTTCGAAACACGAGCAACAAACTCATAAGTCTCCTTTAAAAGATACCAAAAAAGGTACTAGGGTACTATCTACCCGAGAGTAAAGCCTTCGGGGTCCTTAAAGATACACTGAACGTGGGATATTCAAGGTCTGCACACAGGAAACTAAAGTGTTGTTCACGTCCAGGGCTGTGGACTCTTGCGAGGGGCATGTGCTGGGTCTCGTAACCGCCCGATCGCGGCTCTGCGGGCCCAGCTGCGCTGGCGCTCTTCACGGTGGGGCAGGGGCTATGCCCCACCCGGCTTCTCGGGGAGGAGCCCCTGCCTACGCTCGTTCAGGTCGTCAGCCAGAGTCTGTTTCCAAGGCAGGAGGGCTGAGGCTGTAGGTAATAGCACTTGGCGTGACCCTGTTTCCTCGTTGGCTGTCCGCGGAGGGTGGCTCTTAGGAATTGGAGGCTGCCTGTGCCCCCTGCCCCGCGGCCTCCAAACCTCAGTCAACAACAGAGGACCTGCTGCGAGTCCAGTCTCTCCCCCTGCACGCCTCTTCTCCAGGAAGAGCCCTGACCCCTTACACACTCACCTGATTAGGTCAGGCTCACCAGGGTGCGCTCCCTTCCTTGAAGTGCGTGGTGTTGCAGATCAGCACCCAACCCTAGGGGTGAGTCACAGGTCCACCCACACCTGGCGGGAGGACATGTACAGGGGTGAGGGTCACGGGGCGGGGGTCATCTCCGAATTCTGCTTACCGCAGCTGCCCTCTTCATGGCTGGAAAGTGTTGATATTGTCAACATGCCCGTTTCCCCCCAATTAATCCATGGACCTGTTAAAATTCTAAACAATGCTGATTTTTTTGACAAAGTTTGAGAAGCTGTTTGGAAAATTTACATGAAACTGAACATGCAAAAATAGCCATGTTGCTTCTATAGGACAGTATGGTTGAGGCCCAGGGTACCTGGCTGGCTCAGTGGCTTAAAGCCTCTGCCTTTGGCTCAGGTCATGATCTCAGGGTCCTGGGATCGAGCCCCGCATCGGGCTCTCCGCTCAGCAGGGAGCCTGCTTCTCCCTACTTGTGATCTCTGTCAAATAAATAAATAAAATCTTTTTAAAAAAATGTGGTTGAGGACCTTTGCCAGTGTTCCGGACTCACTGTGAAGCTATGGTGACCCGGACAGCCCGACCCCGGTGTTGGGGCCAATGGAGGGAGGGAATGAGGAGCACAGAGTTGCCAGTAGCGAGGGGCTGGGACAGCTGGGAGGCCTGTGCACCCCCGGGGGCTGGAGTGGCCTCGGTCAGTGTGTGCTGGGCCGGCAGGTGCAGAGCCGTGGTGGCCGTGGCTGGGCCTGCAGCTGGATGGGGTCCAAGGACCTGGGCGGGGTCTGCTGCCGGGACCTGGGAGTGGGGTCTCAGCAAGCGGTTTGGGGCCTTTCATGTGGTCTTGTCCGCTTGGCACAGCAGGGACGAATCCTGTCTTTCACCAAAACAGCCAGGTTTGGGTTTTCTGCCTCAGAGATAATTGGTGGTTCTTATTATTAAAAGGTTAGAACAATCCTTTTTTTTTTTTTTTTTTTTTTTTTTTTTTTTTTTTTTTTAAGTGGAAGGCAGGCACACTCTGCTGCTCTTAAATTTTAAGAAGGGGGCGTGGGGCTCGACAATGCCCTTCACATCAAAGTGGCCAGCAGACGCCACGGGCAGGGCGCGGGCAGCTCAGCCCCGGCCCACTGATCACACTGGAGGCCGCAGCCATTCTGGTACCACAATTGGAGCCGCACCAGGGCGGCGGGCCCGCACCTGCGGGAACCTGTGCGGCCTGGCGGCTGCCCTGGGTTTAACAGCAGTTGGCTAATCCGTGTCTGGGCCCCGGCAACACCTGTCGCCAGGTGAGCCAGACCCGCCTTCCCCACCTCCCTGGCGTTCCCCTGCCCCTCTCAGCTAACGGGCAGGTGGACGCGGCTCCCTAACACCGGACTCCGGGGCCAGCAGCTCTCAGAATCCCCTGGAGGTGGCTCGCTCTGACAGAGCTGTGAGCCACAGCCCCAGCGATCTGATTGGGGTGACCGGGGTGGGGGTGCTAGGAACCTGCGCTGCTGATACGTTCCTAGGGGATGCTGCGACGGCTCCAGAGACCAGAGTTGGAGAACAGCCGGCTCAGGCAGTTAGCTTTTCTCCCTCGTTTGCTTGGTTTCCCCACTGTTGTCGGTGAATTATAAAACAGTACGTTGTGGGGGCAGTTACAGAAAGGACGCCTTTCTGAGTGGTCCTCTCTGGGCAGAGGAGTCAGGAAAGGTGCTGGCTTCTGTCCCGGCAGGCAGAGTCCAGGCAGCACGATGTCCTCCCTGCCACCGCCCCCCCCCCCAGCCTTTTCTGTAGCCTGGGTTCCGGTTCTGTGCGCAAACAGCACAACTGGACATGGAGAACCTGGCTGGACCCCAGGCTGGGCGAGAGCCCTGCCAGGGTTTGGGGGAGTGGGTGCGGCGGGCAGGGACACAGACCAGGGCCCTGGTCCCGCCTCCGTGGGGGTCCTACCACCCTCCCCCAGCAGCATGATCGTATGCTCTCCGTGCTGTTCCCTCGCCCTGTGGGGCAGTGGGTGTTTTCATTCCTTCCTCTGTCCCCAGGGCCTGGTGGTGTCTGTGTGCGGCTGATGCTCAGTGAGTATCTGTGAGGGGAAGAATCTGGATCTCTTGCTGCCGTCGAATGCCGGGAAGAACAGACGGCGTCTTACCTCCGACACTAGCATTGTCTAGGCATATGCGCTGCGGGGCTGGGATCTGTCAGGTGTGGACGCAAAGTGGGATGAGAGCGGAAAAGGCTGAGGGCCAGGAGCAGGAGGAAGCGGCTGCACGTATGCCTGAGGAGGACCCACACCCGCCCTAGGCCTGCGAGGAGCTCCCCGGTGGCCTTGGGGAAAAGGGGAACAGGTTTCTGCCGGAGGCGGCGGCGGGTGGCTGGTTAGTGCGAGGCCCAGTGGGGGTGGAGGCATGTTGGGTGGGGCTGGGGCCCGCGGCCTCGCTGTCCTCGGCTTGTTTCCAGGTCTTCGTGGGGGGCCCACGACGGGAAGGTTGTGAAAGCCGTGAACACGTAAAGGGATTCTCAAGAGACCAAAGCAGTGATGATAATTAAGATGAAGAACCGCGATTTGGGCAGCGGCTTCCCATGTGCTTTTCTGAGCCCTTCATGAGGCAGGTGTGGGCTTGTTTCGTCCCATGGAGTCACGGGCTAGGGCGGCACTGACAGACGGGTAAACCGAGGCACGGAGTACAAAGAGGCGGAGGCCCCCTGGTTGTTCACGGCACTGCCTCCCCCTGGCCCGGCCTCTACCTTACCTCCTCCATCCCTCCGCACATCACGCCGCGCGTGCCCGAGACAAAAGTCTGTGATGTTTGTAGAGACACGCGTGCGGCGTCAGACGGTCCTTTCCTGCACGCAGGAGGGTCCCGACAGTCCCCACGGGGTGCGGGAAATGACAGGCATGACCAGGGGCGCTTTGGGGGGCAGGCTGGGCTCCTTGTGACTTCCTCCCACTTAGCCACCATCCGGAGAGGCTCCCGGCACCCGGTCTGGGCCCCGCCTGCCGTGCGCCGTGACCTTGATGTGCAGTTAGCCTTCCTGAGCACTCGCTCCCTCGACTGGAAAGGAGGTGGGGGCTGCGGACTGGAATAATGACGCTGAAGGAGCCGGTGTGCTGACCCCGGTGGGTTTTCGAACTTCAGACCTCCGCGCTCCTTGTAAGTGGGGAAACTGAGGCACAAGGTGTTTTTTTTTTTTTTCTTTTAGGAGCCTGTGCCCACAGGTGGCCAGGCGGAGTGTGTGCCCAAGGCTGTCATGAAGGCAGATTCGCTCAGCCCTGAGCAGCCTGTGACAGGGCCTGTGCCTGCCCACGGGTATGACACTTGCTGCTGGACCCCGGACAGGCCCGCACACATCTCCATCGCAGTGGCCTCTCAGCCCCCCACGTGGCCCGCCTCTGGCCCTGGGAAGCCTGCGGTGGTCCTTGCCTCATCGACTAGAGGCTGGGGTTGCTGTCCTGCTGCACTGGCCTCCATCACTGTCCCCAGCGGCCCTCGAGGTGACCCCGAGCCCAGCACATCATGTTGGCAGCTGGGGGGCGCACCATGGTGGCAAAAGCCGTGCCCCTTCCCCTCTGGGCACTTTCGGTCTCCTGCGAGCGATAGGGCTTCCGAGACGGGGCTGGTGTGTATCCGTTTCCTTGGTCACTTCCGTTCCCGTCGGCAGAGCTCCATCTCGGGTCGTCTTGCCGCCCGCGTTCAGGTGGAAGGTTCCTGATAGCGCCCCCCGTGCTGGGTTTGCCTAGAAGCAAAGCCAGCAATGCCCCAACCCGTTTCTCTGTCCTCTCGATGGCTCTGAGGTGGGCGGCTTGTCCCTTTGACCGTGTTGCAGTCGGACCCTCCTACACTGACTTCTCCCCTGAGAAGGGTGTTTAAGGGAAGGACAGGACGTCTACCGGGCGTCCCCCAGGCCCAGGCAGGAAGTGGATTATGGAGAAAGTCGGCACGAGCAGCTTTAGAATAAACCGGAAAGTTCCTGATTGGACAGACAGTGGACGTTGGTTGCCCTTGCGGTGCCCGGGGTTTGTCAGGCAGCTGCCGAGTCTGTGGCCCCTTCTTAGAAAAAGGTCTTAGAACTGTACCCTAAAACACGTGGAAATACAAGGAGAGTAATTATATGGAGAAACTGCTAATGGGACATTAACAAATCCAAATGTGGGACAGAGAGCCACAGCCTGCCCCCAGTTCACAACATTTTGAGATGTGGGCCCGGGCGGCCACGTCACGGGAAGGTACCTGTGATTTCTGCTCGGGAGGGCAGGAGTTCTCCTGATCCCTGGGGTCTGGTTTTGCCACCCAAGTCCCCAGGTTCCCGGAACCATGGAGGTCCCGGAACCATGGAGGTCCCCATTGATTTCCTGCTGGGACTCCCCCTGCCCCCACCTTCCCTGAGTTATGGGGACACAAGTGACTTAGTTCTGATTTCGGCCAAGGCTGAGGGCGGTGGCCCCACCCCGCTGCCAGGAGGCCTCCCCGGTGCCCCCATCGGAATGAACCCCCTCCTGCTCCCACCACGTTTTCTGTCTGGTCCAGCAGGTGGCGGGGGGCCTGTGAGCACGCAGGTTCCTGGAGGGTCTCACGCCTCCTCCATCCCCATAAATGAAGTAAATCCCGACGGATGTGACTCCTGACCCAACCCAAACTGAGTCTGAGTCAAGAACAGACGTTCTGTGGTCTCATTTCAGTGGCTCCCAAACGTGACCTGCATCAGAACCTCCAGGGGGTGCTTGTGGAACCCAGATCGCTGGGCCCCACTGGAGGGTCTGATACAGCAAGGCTGGGCAGACCAGCTGGGGAACGGGCATTCGGAGCCTGTTCCTAGGCGATGCTCACATGGCTGGCTAGGGCCAGGCAGTCAGTGGGGGTGCCCCTTCCCCTGTGCCTTGAGGATCAGTGGAAGCCCCCCAAAGTCCAAGTCCTGACCCCCGCCCCCCTGTAACTGTGCATATGAACTCACGTGGAAATAAGGTTTGGCAGGTGTAACTATGTGAAGGCTCTTGAGACGAGATCCTACTGTCTTTTGAGTGGGCGCTAGATAGAATGACAAGCTTCGGTGTAAGGAGAGATCACAGATGTGGGAGGGGCCATGTGAACACGGAAGCAGTGGTGGGAGGGAAGGGGCCACAAGTCCAGGGATGCCTGGAGGCTCCAGGTGCTGGGGCAGGAGGGACCCCGCCCCAGAACCTCTGGAGACAGCACCCTGCCCACACCTTGATTTCTGACTTCTGCCCAAAAGTGGGAGGAAATCCTTTTGTTGTTTATGGTCACAGTGGCCACAGGACACTTGCACAGCCCCGGACAAGAGCTAATGAATAGTGGTTCTTGTGTTTGCTGAGCTCCATGAGGCTTCAGATGACGAACCCCAGACCTTCAAGGGGACCAGTGCTCAAGGGAAGAAGCAGTGTGGACAATGTCCTGCTCCTGCTTCCCACCCCTCTCCTGGAGGTGACCCAGAGCACCCTTGAGAACACGCCTAGGCCTGCACTGCGTTGGTCCAGGGCTCTCATTAGGGCTGCGACCCAGGGACTGCCAGAGAGGGCATCTCCTTGGTCTTGTTTGGAAGCGGAGTCTCCAAGGCCAGGCCTGGCTGGGGAGGCCGGCTGGGCGGGGCTTGTGCTGCGGGGACTTTCCTTGGGGCTGTGGCAGGATCCTAACAGCCTGCTCTGGGCCCAAAGGCGGGGATCCGTGGGGAGGCATGTGGCCACAGGGCTCTGTGGTGGCCCCTTCTCCCCGCTGCCCTTAGTGTCATTAGTGTGGCCTGGGGTGGAAGTAGCCTCAAGGGGCTGTGGGACTCCGGTTAGGCAAGGAGACGGGCCTCGGGCCGCGCCTGGCATTTCCCCTCGATGCCGCTGGGGCAGAGGGAGGAGCGGGCACCGCGGACACCCTCCCCGCATTCGTGTGGCCTGTGAGCTGCTCTCCGGCCCCTCCCCTGGCTCCCGACAGGCCGGTCTCCCTCCGCACTGGGTGCCGGGCCCGAGGCTCCCCTTGTTTCCAGGGTGGGGGGCACCTTCTGAGGAAGCCGAGCAGCACCCCCCCCCTCCACCCCCGGAGGAGGTGTGTGCAGAGAAGCAGCACCAGCGCGCAGACCCAGGACCGGAGGATGGGCTTGGGTGTCCTGGCTGGGGCAGGCCTTCCTGTGGTCGGGGCCGGGCCACCTTGTCAGTCCCCTGGACACCTGCGAGCCAGCTTCGGTGACAGGAAACGCAGGTTCTTCATGCTGCCCCTGCTGGCAGTGGGCTGGGGGCCCCAGGTATGATTTGCATACAGGTGAGGGCCCAAGACAAGGCCCCGGGCGCCCAGCGGCAGGGCCAGGTAGGACGCACACACCTGGAGGGAGGTGGGGCGGCACACACGCAGTACTGAGGCTGGCCAGCAGGGGGCAGCAGAGCTCCAACAGCAGGTGTCCCCTCAGGCTGGGCCTGGACCCAGCCTCCCTCCCTGACTCTAACCCCAGGCCAGGGGGACAGGGGCAGCTACCCTGTCTGGAACTTCTTTCCCAACATTCTCTGCAAAGGTGTGTCTTCCCACAGACATCCTCGACCCCCAGGCCCATGCTGGGAATGTCCCCGGCTGCCCCAGGCTCGGCTGCCTCTGCAATGTGCTCTCACCACTGTTTCAAGTGGCCTAAGGGATGCGTGGGACCCGCGTGCCGGCAGTGTCCTGGGGCTGCCGAGTCCATACAGACATCTGCTGAGCTGTGGGTTCCGGTATGGAGGGCAGCCTGGCCCTCTGGAGGGCAGGCAGTGCGGCTGCGTGAGCACGGAGGGCAGGGTGTGCCACGGAGCTCAGGACCCTGAGCAGGCGGGGCGCTGGCTCGGCGCTCTCTGGCCGAGCTGACGCTTCTGGCTGGGTCTGGAGGGGTCTCGGTGCCTGCCCCGCCCACCAGCCCGCGGCCCACCCACGGAGGCAGCTCCCTTCTCCCCGGGTGGGGACATTTCTGGGATGTGCCCACATCTGATGTCCCCAGAGGGAATCTGGGTGCTGGGGGGTGGGTGGCGTGGGTTTTGCTGGGTGCTCTATCGCGGCTCAGAAGACCTGGCACTTCTGTGGGTTCTCTGTTCACGCGGCCTGGTTTGTCCAGAAGTCTGCCTCCTCAGCATGAGCCCTCCCAACAGCAACTCGAGCCTGTGCCCCAGGGCCTTTACACATGACACCACCCCCACCCTGACAGGATGACAGACCCTCCCCTCCCCCATTGGCCTTGACTTTCTCCTAGTCCTGTTGCCATTGGCGGATTGTCAGGTGCGGAATAGACTCTGTTTACAGTTTCTGTGTCCTGGAATGTCAGCTCCACCAGGGCAAGGACAGTATCTTAGTCACCGCTGAGTCCCGAGTGCTCAGAATGTCACCTGGCACTTTGTAGGTGCTCCCCAGATTCCTGGGGGCTAAGGGAACAGATGAATGAATGAGTGGACAATGGAGCCTGGGCCCAGCCCCCGAGGCCTCCCTGCTCTGCCTCTGAGCAGCCAGATGTAGGGGTGAGAGGGCAGAGCGCTCCCTGCCTTGGGCTCAAACACCATCACGCCTGGTTAGCAGAGGGGCAGGGGCTGAGAGGTGAGTGTGGCCACTCTGGTCCCCCAGGTGCCAGACAGCAGGTGGTTCGGGAGACCCCGAGGTGGGGGTGCCTGGCTCAGCTCCTGGGGGTGGGAGGGGGTGCTGTGGGGGTGCACCCAGGCCCTGGAGGAGTGGGCTCAGGGGCACCTAGGGCAGAGCTAGGGCGATAAGCCCTGAGGAGACAAGGGGGCAGATCCCATCTCTCTGCCCAGAGCCAGGCCCTCCTGAGGCCAGGTGCCGCGGGGACAATGACAGGAGGGGAGTGGACGGGACCTAAAACCACATCCTTGGAAAAAATGACCAAGTAAGCTTCTGGGTGCTGGGCCAGCCTCAGAGCAGACCCAGAGGGACCCCTGGCTTCCCCTTCCTCTGGGGGACAGTGCGCCAGGCATGCCCCTGCATTCTCATTTCTATCTCACAGAGGCAACTGAAGCTCCGAACATTCTGGAGGAGCCCCGTCCTGCCCCGTTCCCCGTGCATGTCTAGGCTGCCTGCTTCCAGAAACCAAAGTGCCGGCCGCTGTTAAGGGCAAAAGGAATTAGAATCACGTCAGGGTCTGCCTGGGGTAAGGGCCACCCCAGGGAGAACAGGGAGACTGGGTTCGCGCAGAACCAGGGGCCTCTTGTCATCCTTGAGTGTCTCAGGCGGCGGGTGGCCGTGGGCTTGTGGAAAGCGGGCGGATTCTTGTTCCAGAGCCCCAGGCAGGCTGGCCGAAGGCAGGGGACAGGCCCGGCACGTGGCCAGCTCTCGGGCTCCGGGAGGGTCTTGCAGGCCCCTCGCTCTGATCAGATGCCTTTGGCATTGTTTTGAGATGCAAAGAATGTGTTTCGGGGCACCGGGGACCCACAGTCTTGCTTTCCGCTGGCCACATAGTTTTGTCGCATAACTAAAGGGCAGTGACTTTTCTTGACCACAAGGCAGTGAAGGTATGCAGGACGGGCTCTCTGCTTCGGCCTGGTGGCGGTGGGGGTGGCGGCCAGGGGAGGGGAACTCCAGGCCGGACACGGGGAGGGGTGCGGGAGGAGAGAAGGGCCCCTCCTGGCCAGGGTCACGCTCCGCCGGCTGCAAGCAGGGAACCCGCCCCGGAGCGGCCATCCTTCAAGGCTCCAGGATCCGTGCGTCTGGGTGGAACCTTCTGGCACCCATTTTTCTCTTTTTTCCCTCCGGGATCAAAATTCAGCCGCATCCCCGGTTTATAGATAACGTGGCAGGAAGAAGATGGACACGTGTTGGGGGTGGGGAGGGAATGGGCGGCGTGGCTACTCCCCCCGGCACCAGGGGCTGCGTGTCGTACCAACTTCCCAGGGCACCGTGACAAGGTACCACTGACAGGCTGATTTGAAGCAAAAGACATTGGGGGTCCCTGCCTCTGGAGGCCAGAGAGAAGTCTGGGATCCAGGGGTCCGTAGGGCCGTCTCCCTCTGGAGGCCCTAGCAGAGGGTTCTTCCGACTTCTTCCAGCTTCGGGGAGCCCCGTCCCCACAACCCCCACCCTTGTGGCCACACAGCCCCCTCCCCTGCGTGTGTCTTTCTTCTTCTTGTAAGAACACCAGTCATCAGACTAAGGGCCCCCCTCCTCCAGTGGGAAGACCCTGCTCCCACAGAAGTTCACACTCCGAGCTTAGGTGACGTGAATTTGGGGGGGACACGATTCAACCCGAAAGAGGAGCTTTCTCTCGGACAAGCATTCGCCAGCGGCAGCTCCGCCCCGGCCTCCCCTGGTGGGCGCCCCAGCCCAGCCACGTCTCCAGCGGCCCCGCGCTAGGTGTCGGGCGGACAGAGGGCCGGAAGGGTGCGGGGAGCCGGGGATGGCGGCAAGGGTGGACTATGGAGTCCCATCAGGTTCCAGGCCTGGTCTTGCCAGTTGGTGGTGGTTTGGCCTGTGGGTTGCGGAACCCACTCGGGCCTCGGTGTCTGCATCTGTGAAATGGGTCTGTTGCTCCTCCTCCGGACGGGTGTCACTTGTCGACTCCCTGAAGTAAGTGGAAAGGACAGAGAACAGATCGTTCGCGTGGGACCGGGAGCAGGGTCTTTGGGAACAGCCGAGGGTCCCCATGCTGCCGTCCTCTTGCTGCACAAACCCTTTGCACCTTGGTTGCTTTCTCTGTAGCAGGGGGTCGTCACCTGTGCAGTGAGGACAGGTAAGAGGGGGCGGGAAGGTGAGTGTGGGGCTAACCGTCCACCCAGCTCAGCCGCGCTGGGGGCGAGATGGTCAAGGACAGTCTTACGACTGTTTCTCCCTTCCCGCTGCTGACTTTGGTTCTAGAGCAGGTTTTGTTGGCATTGTTCCTGCAAGTGCCATCAAGACAGACCTGGGGGACGATTCTAATTATCAGCCACATCCCGAGATGAAATTGGTCCTAGAGGGACCGTGGGTGAGTCTGGAGGGGCAGAGGCCGGGCTGCCAGGAGGCTGGGCCATGCGGCGACCACGGCCGCGGAGCCCCCGGCAGGTTTGTCTGCAGCCAGGAGACAAATGCGGGCCGTGTGACGGGCGGGCCACCCTGCGTCCACCGCCCCGCGAAAAGCACGCGTTCATTCGGGACGGCGCTCCTCCTTCCAGAAAGTGGATCCCAGGGAAGGGGATTAACTTCTGGTCTTTTCTCTTGTAACTTCACTTTTCCACGGGAATCCCTTGTCCCCGCACTGGCCAGACTTCCTTCTGGAGGCCGCCACCGTGTCCGCTGGCCAGGCCTCCGGTCCCCCTGGCTCTGTGCGTCCTTGCTCTGGGCCTCTCTGTCAAACAGCTAGTGAACCCCGCACAAACCCCAGTGTCCTGGGGGTGCTCCTGTTGGAACGGGCCCCGCCACGGATCTTCTGTGATGTGGGGCTCAGTGGGGCATGCCCGTGGTCGGCCCCCTGCTGCCAGGACGTCGTCTGGGTGAGCAGCCCCAGCCTCACCCAGCCGCCGGGGCCCCCACGGCTCGCTCACCTGGCACAGAGAAGCAAGGATAACCAGGAGAGGCACTTTTGATCTCGGGATGGCTGGCACCTTTGCCAAAAGCCCCCAGATGTCTCTGCCTGGCTCAGGCCCAAGCCAGCTTCGCAAAGGGCAGCTCCTTCCAGAGAAGCTTTTGGGAAACACCTTTGACAAATGGCTTCGCGCGGCGGCCTGGAGCGCCGGGGACCCAGCCACAGGGCTCCTGCTTGGCTCCCAGCCTGGGTCCCAGGACGCGGGGCCATATGGCAGGTTCAGAATGTGAGCCAGGCCCCAACATTCCTGCGTGGCGGCCCGGAGGCCCCCCACGGCCACAGCCCACTCCCCGTCTCTGCCAGCGTGGAGTTGTCCTGAGATTCCAGTGCACTTGGGGCGGGAGGGGGCGGGCGGGGCCGGGAGGGGGCCGGAGGGCTCCCACAGTTAGAGGCGAGCGCAAGCCATCAGGGCATGCAAAGTGCCACGGGGACCCCCCCTGACCCCCACGGCCGCCGCGCAGCAATGCTCCCCCAGCCTCTGACGCGGCTCTCGGAGTCAGGGACGCGGCCGGGGCCCGAAGTTATTTTCGTCCGGCTCAGCCAGGCCGATGGTCTTTAATGAGGCCATCACGAACATTTCCTTGTAAGCTCGTTTTAAGGAAATGTTTGCGCACTGAGCACTTTCCCACAGCTGTGGGACAATGTGCTGTCCCTTGCCAAGGATCACTTTTGCCATCCTCGTCTTTCCTGTAGCTGGAGGTGGGCCTGGAGGCCCGCCAGGCCCGCACTGCCAAGCCGCCTCCATTGATCATTATCAGGATGCATTTGATTCATATCTGACGGAGCGAGAGGCCGGCGCTCGGCCGGCGCTCGGAGGCCCCGCTCTGCCTGCGGGGTCTGGGGGGCTGCGGCTGGCGGCGGGACGGGCGCCCGGGCCTGGGGGGAGTGGGGGGTGTGGGTGACCGCGCTGGCTTGGCCACGGCCGTGTGAACCGGCAGCCCAGCCGTGCGCCCAGGTCTTTGAAGCACTTCCAGTTTGCCCGGCTCCGTACGCCCAGTGCGGACCTTTGCCTTTCCAGTTCATCCAGATCCACGGAGCAAAACCAACTGCCCAGTCCCCCTGAGGCCTGCTGGCCCTGCCTCCCGGGCCTGTGCGCCTAGGGAGGCGTTTGTGGGAAGGTGCCTCGGGGCTATCCTCTGAGCCTGTCCCAGCCTCCTGCCTGCCGTGGGGACCGGCTTCCTTCTCAACATCTTCCTGCTTGGGGCCACTTGGAGGCCACAGCCCTTGGGCCGGCCCTCTGCCGAGCTGTCAGGATGGGGACCTGCCATGGGACAGGGACACCGCATGGCAGCTTGGGGGTTTTCAGGAATCACAGCCTCTGGGCGGAAGAAAGGGGGTCTGGAGCACAGACGTCCAGGCAGAGGCAAGGAAGCCGCGTCTGGTGTGCATGTGGCTGGGGTGGTGACTTGGAGAGGTGGAAGCGGGCTGCTGCCGACAGAGGGGTGGGCAGGCCAGGGGCACCTGCTGTCCAGTGAGTGAATGACCAGGAGGGTAAAGTGTCGAGCAGGCGTGTTCTAGATGGGGAGTCCCTCATGTTTTTGGAAATGGAGAACTTTACACAGGAAGGGCCTCTGGAGGCCTTCACTTCAGACCCCGTTGTCTTGGGAAAGCTAAGACCCACTGAGGCAAGGAGCAGCCTGGGCCGTACAGGGAGAGCACCCCCCCCCCCCCAGGCCCACTTGGAAGGGGTCCTCAGATCTCTCACAGAGCATACCTCAGGGCCCGGGGTACTGTTTTTGTGCTGAGGAATACTGAGGAAGGCCCTGCCATTTATGCCACTGTGTTTGCTGAACACCAGGGTTTGCTGAGCACCATATCGGCCCAGGGATGTGTAGTGAGCATGGCAGGTGCCGCCCCTGCCTGAATGCCGCCCCAGATCACCTCTTCCGTCTCAGCTCACATCTATGAAGTGGGGTACCTATGACCCCCACTCCTCAGTGCTGTGGGATGGTCATAGCTGGTCACAGCCACACCTTCCTCATCAGGGCTTTGCCTGGGGTGTTTGTCATGGCTCCAAAAAGGTATGTCTAAGTCCCAAACCCCAGAACCTGTGAATGTGACCTCATTTAGGGAAGAGGGTTCTTTGCAGATGTAATCAAGTTAAGGGATCACAAGATGCGACCATCTTCGATGATCTGCGTGGGCCCCAAGTCCACTGACCAGTGTCCTTATAAAAGACAGAAGAGAAGAGAAGATACAGAGAGGAGGAACCCCGGGACCATGGGGTCGGGGTGTGTCCAGACGCCCTGGTGTGCTGGAGTCCCAGGAGCTGGACGAGAAGGCAGGACCCTCCCCCAGGGCCTCCAGAGGAGCGCAGCCCTGCCCAAACCTGGATCTTGGGCTTCTGGGCTCCACACTGGGAGAGAATATATTTGCTATTTTGAGTCGCCCAGTCTGTGATCACGCACACATTCTCTCTCCCCGACACGCGGCCCACACCCTCAGATCTCTCAGGTGGCAGCTTGGCTTCCTGAGAGGAGGCCCTGGTGCCCATCAGAGCACCTGCTCCTGTCCCTTTAGGAGCCCCACTGCAACCCATAGCCATGCACTTATTGATCCTTTAATGATCAGTGCGTAGTCACTTATTGGTTACTCTGATGACTATTAATTATTATTAAGTGAGTGGATACCTCCTCACCCACCCACCCACCCGTCCATCCATCATCCATCTGACCGTCTGTCCATCCACCCATCCATCCATCCAACCATCCACCCGCTCAATCACCACTTACTGAGCGCCCACTGTGCACCAAGAATGAGAGAACAGAACCCAGGTGGGGGAAGTGGCGAGAACCAGGGAGCATCTGTTGTGCCCGATGGTGGTGGTGTGCAGTGAGGGTTTGGGTTGGGCCAGGGGTGCTGCTCCATTTCTGGTGAGTCAGGGAAGTCCTCTTGAATGAAGGGCCATTTCAGCAGAGACCTGTAGGAAGGAAGGAGTGGGGAAGCCATGCAGTGATCTGAAGGAAAAGCCTTCCAAGCAGAACGTGCAGCTAGTGCAAAGGGCCTGAGGAAAGCCTGGTCTAGGTGCTGAGGCTTATGCAGGAGGCTACACCAGGGAGCAAGATCTTAGGGGAGGAGGCACGTGGCCAGACCCTGTGGGCCTCATAGACCAGTGTAGGGACTTCACTTGTGAGTGAATGAGTCCAACCCCTGCAGGCGTGAGCGGAGGTGGGATTGGAGAAGATGCCCATTACTAAAGCTCGCCCTGATGGCTGTGGCATCTGTGGCCTTTGAACTGGACAGTCTGGAAATGAGCACTCCCAGGAGCCATCCTGGCCTTGGGCTCCAGAATGGAGAAATTTGTGGGAATTTCCGGGAGACACCAGGAAACTGAGGCTCGGAGAGGAAAGTTCTGCCTCCGGGTTCCTGTGCTGGCAGAGCCTAGAACCTGGTCCTACATGAGCGTAAGGGTAGAGCTGTGACCTGTCTCTGTGCACCCCTCCCCCACAGTCTCTGCACCTGACGTAGAAGGGAAGATTGAGAAGCCGGGGCATCCCAACCTCTGCTCTGGGGGTGAGGAGTGGAGGTTAGGGTCCCTGGGCAAGAGGGCTTTGAGCTAGAGGTGGGGTTTGGATGTGGGAAATGGAGATGTAGGTATTCTAAGGGGGGGAACTGTGTGAGCAATGCCCAGTGCTGGAAAAAGGAGGCCACGAGGGTGGCCTCGGGGAGTCTTTGCGGCTAAGACGAGGGGAGGGAGATAGGGCCTACCAGGGCCTGCTGAACTGAGGTACTCGCTTCGCCCTAGAAAATGCAGATTATTCTACTAAGACAATTGTCTTTTTGGAAGATAACGAATGTCACCCACCCACCCACCCACCCATCCATCCATCCAAACCCCCCTCTCTCCCTCTCCCTCCATGCGTCCTCCAACCCTGCATTCTGTGGCAAGCCTTCTTCTAGACTGGGGATGTAGGCTAGACCGCTCTCTGCTCTCAGCCCTGACCGGTAGCCACAGACACTGAGCGAATCATTCTGCAGCTAATTCCACTAGAATGGCGAGGAGCACCAGGAAGGAAAATGCAGCGGCCGCTGAGCGGAGAGCTGGGGTCTTGTCTCATGGGGTGGTCATGGTGGGCTTCTCTCCGCTGAGATGAGCTGGGGTAACCTGGTCAAGGGAGTGGAGAAGAGCCATCCTGGCAGGGGGAAGCAGAAGATGCCCAGGCCCCTGAAGCAGGAAGGTCTTGGTGAGGTAGGAGGACCATCCGGAAAGCCAGTGTGTTTGGGGGAACAGTGGGAGGCCACGTGGAGGCTGCCCAGGAGTCCGGGGACCCAGGTCTTGGGTCAGGGGATGACCTGATGACGCCGACATTGTCTGAGCCCCTCAACCGCTCTGGGGGGGAGGCGCGGCAGGCTCGGTGTGGACCCCTCTACTTTCTTCTACGCTGTTGGCTTTCTCAGAAGGTGACTCTGAAAGGGGCCCTCAAGGTCAAGACGGGCACTTGGAGGCTTTGGATGCCGAAGCAGTTTTACTTTGACCGAGTCAGCCGAAGGAGCACGTGGGCCTAAAATGAGGCGAGTGTGTGTGTGCTGGAAGCGAGTTCACACGCTCAGAACTCCTGTGGCAGGATCCACGCGGCTTTTCCCTGTCTGCTAATGGTACAGTCTGTTCGGACCTTTGGAACATTCCTCAGCTTTTATTTAATGTAGGAAGAATCATTTCTGGAATTAGCATATAAATTGGCCAAAGTCAGCAGCTCTGGAGAAGGCACTTTCCCCGGGTGTCGGGGCGGGATGGCGGGGCCGGGGTGGGGGGCGTGAGGATGAACCCGTTCTCCTTCAAGGGGCAGAGACAAGTTCTGTTTACAAGCCTCTGGGCTGTCTCCCAGAATGTGCAACTGGGGAAAGGGTACCTGTGCCCTCAGCGATGGCCTCCGAGAGGCGGGGGAGGGGGATGGGCTCGGCCGTGAGGCAGGAGGTGTGACCCGGTACGGGTACGTGGGAATCTTTTCCAGATAGATGGCTTGCTGAGGGAAACGTTTCCCACGAACTGCCTCATAGAACAAGGTTATCGAAAGGGGAAACCCAGAAATGTTCCCTCCCTGGTTGTCATGTCTGGTCTGGTCGGGGGCAGATATTTGACACATTTTATAGCGCTAGTAGTTCTCGGGCTTTGGGATAGGGGTGACCAGTTGATCATTAACTGTTTGCTACGTGTGGCATTCCAAATTCTGGCCCGAGAGAGCTCTGTGCCGCGTGCCGATTCCGCCTACGCATTGGGCCATGGCCGGGCGGGCGGGCTGCTCCCCGAGGCCAGGGGCTGGGGCCCGGCAGGGGCGCTCGCTGGTCCTCTCGATGGCCCCGGCGCCCCCTCCCCGGACCGGGTCCCCTCTCCTCCTGGGCCTTCCCCGCGGCCAGTGTTTTGGGGTTTCTCTCCCTACAGGAGATTCCTGCCCAAGGCCAGTGCTTGGCCTGCTCGAAAGTCTCCCAAACGGCTCCTCGCACTGCAGAGTCGGGCCCCTCGGCCGGGGTGGGAGCCGGGAGGTGACACTTGCGACCAGATGCTCATTTTTTACATTCACTGGATTTTTCTACCGAACTTCCAGAAACGCCCTTTTCTTGCAGAATCCAAAGGCAATTGCGAGGCATTAAAAAAACCCGCTCCCCGGACCACGACCAGCGCCTCTCCCCGGCCCACGACCCCCTCACTCGGCTCAGCTCGCTGTCCTGCCTCCCTGCCCTGCCTTGGGCCCCCGGGCCCCGCCTCCGAGCCTTCCTGGGCACCGAGGTCTCCGGGGGACACTTTCAGATGGCAAATCTGGTCCCTCACCAGGGGCTTAGAACTTTCTGTGGCTCCTCGAGAAAAAGCTCTAACAGAAAAGCTCCAACCCCTGGTTGGCTCCTCGGAGGCCCCACCCAGCTCGCTCGTCTCCTTTCCCCGCTCCGTGGCAAGGGGCCTCCGGGGACACCCCCCCGGCGTGGCGTGGCCGTCCCTGCCCTCCACCTGTGCACCTGCAGCTCCCACGTGCAGACGCTCCCGCTCAGGCTTACAGGTGCCGCGTCCCACGGGGAGATGGATCCAAAGGCAGCCAGAGCTGGGACCCAAGGGTGCACGGGCACGGCCAGCGGGGAGCAGCCGGACCTGGGCTTGGGCCTGGGCCAGCGGCTGTGTGACCTTGAGCAAGTTACCTGGCCTCTCTGAACCTGGCTTCTTAGGTCCGGAAACAGGAGACGCAGTCGCATGTGCCTGCCACGGGCCTGGCAAGCGCTCAGTGACCAGGTTTTCAATGCGGTGGCCGGACCTTGGCAGGTGGAGCCCGGAGCCCAGACTGGGAGTAAAAAAGCCAAACTTGGTGCCAGGAGGGGCGTTGTGGGAAGATGCTGTTTCGTTTCTCTGCAGCCCGCATTCAGGATGGGAGTTGCGGGGGGTGGGGGCGTGCGTCGGGCACGGGGTCCCATTCAGCTCTGCCCCCCTCCTGCTGGGTGACTTGGGGCCAGAACCTGGCCTCTCTGGGCCTCTGTTCTCACCTCTCAAGTAGGGGGCTTCTTCCATGCCTTTGGGGGCTCCCTTGGAGCTAGCTGCCCATGGTGATACGGTGGGGTCCTCTGGGGTGTCAGGCCGGACTGTCCCTCGGCCACTCTGTGACCTCCAGCTCCCCTGCAAGGCCGGCCCGATCACAGAGGGCCTGCGGCCTAGAGCCGAGACAGACCCAAAGCACGATTTCCTTTCATGGGCAGCAGACTCGGGGTAGGAGAGAAAGTGCTAGAAACAGAAGGGCCCTGAGGCAGGATTGCTCCATGGTGAATGCTTGAAGCTGCCTTTCCTTCCCCGGACCCTGACTCTGCGAGGGCCCACCTGCTCGAGACGCGGGCGGAGGCTGTGACCAGCTCGGTCCGATGGGGCCGGGGAGCCGCCGGGCACACAGCCACGGCTCGGACCAAACAGGGGAGGCAGTGCTCGCTTATCGAGGCTTTACCCCGGGGCACCTGGGCCGAGAACATTCTTATCTAAGTAGAGCCTGCCCCCAAAGTACTGGCGACACCCCCCCATCCCGCGTCCCTGTGAGATGTCCCCCAGAAAAGGGAAGAGAGTGTCCCTGTTTCGATGAAAAGAACACAGTCTCCTTGGGTGCAAGCCCAGGCCGGGGCCCATGGAACATTCCCATTTCTTGGATGAACAGCCTGAGGCCCAGAGCGGGAGAGCTTGGCCCAGGTCAGCCGCTGACGTCTAGGATTCCGAATCTCGGGTGGGATCTGAAGCCGGCGGGGGCTGACTCTCCAGCTCGCCTGTGACCCTGACCCTCCCACCTTCCCCAGCCAGGGGATGCCTCCAAGGGCGCCGGGAGAAGGCCAGGGAAGGGGGGGACAGGGGTCCCCGCAGAAGACCCTCCCCCAATCCTGGTCTCAGGATCCTTCCCCAGCGGCTAGGAGCCGGGGTCCCAGAAGGAATTCTGCCGAGAGAGAGCTTTTTCCCCTTGAAGGAATCAGAAGCACACACACACACATTCCTCCGAATCAGGGGTGTGCCAAGCAGGCAGGGAGGGCAGGGCCCCTGGACCGGCCCGCCGCCAGCAGTGCGGGCACATGACGGCCCTGAATGCTGCTGGCAGGAGCTCAGGCCGGGCGTTTGCAGTGGGCGGCGGTGCCAGGGGCGGGGGTGGGGGGGTGGCCTTTCACCAGCTTGGCACCTTGGACATGTGACGGTCAGGGCAGCCTGAGGGGTGCCTGTGTTTGCTGAACCTTCCGGGCCTGGCCTCTGCGCCCACACTCGCCGGTCCGGGGAGCTGGGGGAGGCGGCGTGAGGGGGGAACGCGCAGGCTTCGGCATAGCCAGGACACGGGATCCCAAGTGGCTTTTTCTAACTCCCCCCGATTTCGCCGGGAGAGGCTCTTGGCAGTTTCCACAGCGGGGTCACCGCCACCGTCCAGCTCCACGTTAGTGAAGGGGCAGCGTGGGGCTGTGGGGATCGCGTGACCCCCCAGCGTCACACGGTTTCCTAGGCGCCGTGGTCTGGATTCCTGGCCGCACCCCTGTGTGTGCCGTGGTTCCTTTAGGAATCGTACAAGAAATGAGCCGGCATTTATGTGTGCTGGGGGAGGTATCAGTGTCCTGGGGCAGCCGTAACACAGGACCATAGACGGGGAGGCTTAGAGCAACAGAAATCTCTCTCTCCCGGTTCTGGGGGCCACAGGTCGGGCCGGCAGGGCCGTGCTCTCCCTGAAGGCTCTGCGGTGGGGTGAAGGGATCCTTCCTGCCTCTTCCAGCTCCTGATGGTGGCCTCACCCCTGCACTCCCTGCCGCCATGCGCTCGTGATCTCTGCTCCACTTTCTCCTTCCCCTTAGACACAGAAACCTTACGGGGTCTTCGTGGCCCTGTTACCGGGCTGTTTCCCAGCCTCCCTCAGCTGGAGGAGTGTCAGTTCCCTTCTGCTGTGTAACGAAGCACTGCAAACCGCGGGCCTTAACACAGCCAGGATTTAGGATTTCTTGTCATTCTGTGTTGGCTGGGCGACTTTTCACGTGACCCAGCTGGCCTGGCTGGGGCCGTGTGATCCGGGATGGCCTCACTCCTATTTCGGGGCCTTGGCGGGGACGGCTGGGCTGCTGGAGGTGGCTGATGCTCCTCTCCCTGTGCTCTCACCTCTCGGAACACTAGCCTGGGCTTGTTCCCACGCCAGCTGGGGGTCCCAGCACCCAGAGAACAAGCCTGAAGCGGAAGCTCATTTCCAACCTCTGCTTGTGTCCCTCCTTCTGTTCGGGGATGAAGCACAAGGCAGGTCACAGGGCTGAGCCGAGATTCTGGGGTGGAGAAATAGACTTCACCCCTTGCCAGGAGGCGTGACAAGGTCAAACTGTTGGGCATACAGGGGCGTGTGTAGAGGGAAGCATGAGCAAATTGGGAGTCACTACCCCCACGAACTGCCCCTGAGGCTAAGCAGCGTGGGTCTTCCAGAATGTGTCCTTAAAGGGAAACCCCTTTCTTCCCTTCTTCCGTTCTGCTGCTTGGAATGTGCATGTGAGGGCTGGAGCTCCTGCAGCCATATTGGACCGAGGATGATCACCACACCCTGGAGCTGGTGAATCAGCAAGTTGAAAGGAGGCTGGCATCTGGCTCACTCCTCGGAGTCTTGGACTGCCCAGACTTGGACTTGTCTCACATGGCAGCAAAGTCACCTGTGATCACACTTCATGCCTCTAAGGGGTCTGGGCTTCTTGGGGCCGACAGTCTGGGTGCCTCTGGGCTTGGGTGCTAGGGGCAGGACTGAGGGAAGATGGGCTTTGAGGACCCGAGACCCAGTGGCACAGGTGGAACCCTGGGTCTTGGGTCCTGCCCATCTAACATGACGCAGTGGCTCTGATGCATCCTTGCTCTACGACCGGAGGATCAGAGGCCTGTATGAGTCAGGCCATCCAACTGTGCAGCCAAGCTCAAAAGCACAGAGCTGGTGTGGGTTGCAGTCTGGGGCCAGTGGACCAGCCTGTCATTTATACCTCTTGGTCATTCCGTCCTTCATTCATTCACCCACCCCTGGGCTCACTCCCTTGTTCATTTGACACTTTGTGAACTCGTCCCCTGGGCCAGGCCCTGCCCCCAGCACCGCGGACAGCACGAGCCTGCGGAGCTGACCTCCCCCGCTTGCTGCTCCAGGTTTGTGGGCTTAGAGACCTGTCAGTCATTGGCCTCACGAGATAATGCTGTCTCTTGGGGATGTGACCCCTGTCCAGAGGCAGTGCTGGGCGAGGGAGGGCAGCCTCCCGGGGAAGGCCCGGGGGTCTCCCAGGGTCGGCGTGGGCACGAGCGGCTGTGACTTGTTCTCTGCGTAAGCCGGCTCTGGACGCGGGGTCTCATCTGTAGAGCAGGGACCCTGGTGCCCCGACCGGGGGGCTGGTGAGAGGATGTGGCTGTCCCACGTTCAGAACGTCATGCTGGGGCTGCTCTCCTGCACGACTCGTGCTTCAGCCAGTGCCCTGTGGGCACCGCCCGGGGCTGCAGGCCGAGGCTGCAGCGGGGTGTCCTCCTCTGGCTGCCGTGGCGGCTCCCAGGCCCCGCAGCCAGCTCAGGCAGCCGTAGCAAACTCCCCAAACCCATGGGCTTGCACAACTCCTAGGATGCACGGTCCCCTGGTCCTGGGGGCCGAAGCCTGAGACGCAGGTGTGGGCAGGGCGGGGTCCCCTCTCCTCGTATGTGGACAGCCGTCCTCTCTCTGGGTCCCCCTGGGGTCGTCCCTCCGTGAGTGTCTGTGTCCTGATCTCTTGTCATAAGGGGGAGGGCGCCCCCCCCCCCATGGCCCCACTGTAACTTAATTTCCTTTCTAGAGACTGTCTCTTCAGAGGCTCTAGGGCTTAGGGCTTCAACGTATGAAATTTTGGGGAAACCCAGTTCAGCCCATAACACGTCCCTGGGGCGGAAGGTGCCCGGCTGGGGACGGGGAGACACCGGCTCTTTGAACATGGTCTGGGAGACCCTTACCTGCTTGGGCCAGGATGGCGAGCGCTGGGCACAGCGGGTGCTGCCGGGGGAAGCAGACAGACTGAAGCTAGTAGACGGAGACTCTCGAATTCTGCCATTGGTGTCTTCTCCCTCGGCTCACTGCCTCACCAGGCATCCTGGGAGTCCCCACGGCATGCTGGACAAGGCCCGAGACCCCCGGGGTCGGAGCGCTGGGTGGAGGGGACCTGCAGGCGGGGGGTGTGCCGCGGTCTGGCGGGGCCTCGGGACTCAGGACTCCAGTCCTGACTGGCCGCTTCCCAGCTCTGAATGGCAAGCTCCAGACCTCCCTTCGCCTCAGTGTCCTTGTCTGTGGGGTGAGTCACCGTGGAGCCTCCCGGGGTGGCTGGGGTGATCTCCACGGGCCCGAGAATGGGGTTTATCCTCAGGTCGCTGGCGGCGGCGAGTAACAGGATGTGCCTGGGGGTCACCAGACCTCACGTGACTGCGTGGGCTTTGACCCCACAAAGTGTTCTGCTATGTTTATTATCTCGACCCTCAAAAGGACACTCCGGATGGCAGGAGGGCCCCGCTCTTCCGGTGGCTTAGTAGGGCTGGGGGAGACCAAGGTCTGGACCGGTGAAGTGGCCGGGCACGGTGCCCTCCGCCCTACCCTTCCGTCGGTGGCAGCCCCACCCCATCTCCTGTTCCTGCCCATGTTTGTTGGGTCCAGCGTGTCTCCCGAGGAGTGCCCCCCACCCAGGCTTCTCCCCAGAGGCGTGGTGGCCACCCTCCCCGACAGCGGCCTCCTTGTCCTCGAAGGGAAGAAGCAGAAAGGGCCTTTGGGCGAGTCCTGAGGACCCTGCCTGTCTCTGCAGATGGCCCTCTGGCGTGGCCTGGGTCCCCAGCGCCCTCCCTGCCCTAGGCACCCCTTGTGCAACCCCTCCCTCGCCAGCAGGAACTCCCAGGTCTTCCGCCCTTGCCTGTTCCCCACACTGGTGGGGCCTTCTGCCCTTGGCCCATCTCCACCGGCCCAAACCTCAGAGTCACATCTCTGTCCTCTCGTCTCAGGTCCCTATGCCCTGGTTTTTCCAAACCCCCTGTTCCCCACAGCTTCTCTCTGTGTCCTTGGCTCTTGGTCCTGGGTGTGGTCTGCCTTCTGCCCTTTGCCCTTTGTTGGCCTTGACCTTGTGTCCAGCATGGGGCAAGGTGGGCTGACAGAGGCGCAGCCAAGGCAGGAGCCAAGAGACCGCTGGTGGGAAGTGCGGCCCCGCCCATCTGTCTCCCTGGCATCCCTGGAGACCCTGGGGAGAGCCAGGACAGACGGCAGGGCTCAGAGGGCAGCTGGGCCAGCCGTGGGTCGTTAGGGAGGAGGAGGATTCCAAGTGGCGGGAGAATTTGCAGTCAAGGGCAGCATGCCCAGGACACCAGAGGACACAGCCCCCGGTTCTGTCAGGGCTTGCGATGGTAGCGGGAGATCAGGGAAGGCTCCCAGGAGGAGGTGACTTTGAGGCTTTGAGAATTACATAGGCGTTCACTAGGGAGACTAGAGGTGGGTTTAGGGAACAGATAGACACCCAACTGGGGGGCCCTTTTGGAGCCCAGCAGTGGCAGAAGGGTCTCCGACCTGGTGGGCCCTGGGCACCTGTTGGTCCCGGGTCATGCAGCCGGTTTGAGGCCGAGCCAGGACTGGAACCAGGTTTATCTGCCCCCACATCTGGCACGCATTGTTCTGCAGCCTGACACTGCCTCTGAGCAGCCAGCCCAGCCCTCCTGGGCAGTTAAAATGCAGTTGAATGTACAAAGTTCAGTTTACATACAAAGATGGCCATGCCTGGGCAGGTGGCTGAGGGAGAGCACTGTTCGAGGAGCCCGGAATCCCTCCCTGAGTCCCCAAGTGACCTTGGGCCAGTGAGTGCCTTCCCCTCCCGGCGTGTGCACGTCCTCCTCTGGGCGCTGCTCCGACGGCTCCGACGGGACCTGGCTGGGCTGTGGACAGTGGTGCCCGGGGGCTGGTTCCAGGCTGCTGTTTACTCGGGTTCTGCATGGAGGGTTTGACCTCACGCCCGCGACCCACCCTCCGGTCCAGCTGAGCCCGCCTCCTCTCTGCTTAGCTGACTCACAGCTCTGCTATGTGTCCTGCAAACACTCTGAACCCTCGCCCCGCAGCAGGGCGCTCCGTGCCGGCCGATGCAGGCCACACTCTGGGCTCCGAGGAGGACGCGTTTGGGTCCCCCAAGAAACACCCGCCATCCTCCATGTGCCTCTCCCTGGTGACGGCGTGCTCCCACATCTGGGACCTTACAGCGCGGGGTGTGCCTCTGGGTCTCCTGTGGAAGTTCTCCTTCATTCTTATCCTGACCCGTGGTGGGCTAGGGCGGAGGGACCCAGAACGCCTGGGTCCTGTTCCTGACCCGCTCCTGCTGGCCCGGGTCCTGGGGCAAATCAAGCCACCTCCCTGGGAGAGAAACCAGTGGTTTACAGAGACAGTGGCCACGGAGCCTTTCTCCTGCTGACCTCTTCTGTGTGGCCCCAATCTAGATGGGCTGAGGAGGGAAGGCTCTGTTTGAATTCAGGGGGGCTGGAGAGCGGAGGTGGCTTTTGAACTCCCATACCCCTGGGGCCCTTGGATCCCCACCAGAGGGAAGTCACACTCAGAGTCCCCGTAATCTTCGAGGTCACTCCCTATGCGAATCTTCTGCACCCCACTCCAGCCCAAAGTCAAGGTTGGGCCTCGGTGGGGATTTGAACCTGGGGATCAGGACCCCAGATTCTACAAGCATTCCAACTACGCCCTGAGGTTGGTTGGCACCTGTGACCTCTGCTGGAAGCCAGCTTGGTGGCGTTGGGGATGCGAGGGCAGAGCCTGGTGCTTGTCAGGCGTTCCAGAATCCTTGCTGAGTGAGGGCGGACATATGGGGTCCTCGGTCGTTCTCCTGCCGTCTCTCCCGTCTTTCCTGCGGAAGCGTCGAGCTCCGGCTCCCTCTGGAGACACTTGCCCTCCCCCCCGCTACTTCCTGGGTCAGCTCACAGTCACCCACACTTCCTGTCGCTTTCTCCCCATCCCAAAGGACTCCAGGGGCCCCTTTGTCCCACTGCTGGGCTCCCGTGCTCTGTGGAGAGTGGCCCGAGGAGACTGTCCTGGGTTGGGATGTGCTGTGGGTTAGGGGAACAGAGATGGTACAGACGGTGGCCTGAATGCCAGGGCAGAAGGTGGCTGAGTGGCTGGAGCCGGGACCCTCAGCTCCCGGCCTTTTTATGCAAAGCCTGTTCGATTGGAGGTCCTGGAAATACAATATGAACTCGAGGGGGATATACATTATTTTTCGTAGCCACATCTGAAAAGTAAAAAGAAAGAGGTAAAATGGATTTTAATCACATTTTTATATCACACGAGCTGTCCAAACTATTATTTCAGCATTGTAATCAGATCTAAATTATTAACAAGATATTTTACATTCCTTTGCATGGACTTAATTCTCCGAAATCCGAGGTATTATTTTTATACTGACAAGCACATCTCAGATCAGACCCTAGATGTCCCACGTCCCGCCACGGCCATGAAGTTACGTTAAACAGAAAGCCTCTTTATGTTGCCTCGGTTTTTCAATTTAAATTAGTCCAAATGAAATATATTGAAAAAAACACATTTTCGGGGTCTGACCCGCCACAGACCATGTGTTCCACAGCCGCGCGTGGCCAGGGGCTGCCGTGTCGGACGGCGCTGTTCCGGAAGCTTCTGGGTCCCCCTCCTCCTCTTCCCTGTCCAGTCCCCTTCCCTCTGGCTCGGGTGGGCCCGGGCTCACCTGACACACTCGCCTGTTGGAGGATGGGGTTTTGGAGACATTGGACGGGTGATAAGATGGGGGTCTCCAGGCTTGTGGGGGCCCTTCCCCACGGCTGGATTGTGATGGCGTCTGTCCCATTTAGTCTCTATCTTGTATGAGCATCAGTGTTTACAAGTCAGGGCCAGACATGTCCCTGACCGTGGTTTACATACAGATGGCACTTAATAGTGGCTTGGTGCATGAACGGTGCAGATGGTGGTCTCCCCAGGTGGAGCTGCCTGGCGCTGCCTTTTCTTTTTCCTGCTACGGGGGTCTGGCTGACCTTCCTCGGGACCTCTACATTCTGGGGTTGTGCATCCCACGCGTGGGCGACCCTGGCCTGTCACGGGGGCTTGCTTCTCCCCACACACAGACTGTAGCCCGTCCTCCTGATGATGTCCTGGGAAGCCGCTGCTGCGTGAACCCCATTTTGTGCATGGGAAAAACCAGGCCCGGAGCTGCCCAGAGCTGCAGAGTTTGCAGCCGGCCGAGGTGGGCTTTGACCCCAGCTAGGTGGGCTCCCGCCCTCCTGACGACCACTGAGTACTTGTCTGTTCCGACAGCCCAGATCCCGGTTCCAGTCCTGGCTCTGCGGCCTCCTGGCTCTGGCCTCGGTTTCCCTAACGGTTCCCTGAGTGGGCTGGACCCTCTGAAGGCTGAATTCCTCCCAGCTCTGGGGCTCTGCGTCCATTCTTGCGTCTTCTTTTCTAAGTGATTTTATTTTGGTGATGGGGCCGAGGGAGTGTGGGATTGGGGGACATGCGGGAGGAGAGGCCCAGCACACGGCTCCCGGAGGCCAGGCCAGGCAGCCTGCCCAGCCGGATCCTGACGCTGGGAGAAGCCCGCGCTGCGTCTTGGCACTCAGGCCTCGCAGCTGCCGGGGGCTGGCCGCGCGCGCGGTCACTGGGCTGGCGCGGGTGGCCGGGCGGTCGGGGCGGGCGGGGGGGTGACGGGGGCCCCCGCATCCATCACTGCCAGCAGCTCCCGCGGGTCCTGCCAAGTCGTGGTGGAACCGGGCCCAGGTGCCAATGTGCTTGGTAACTGGATTGCTATTTGAAAAATCAAAGCGGTGTCCAGAAAATCCAACCTAAGCATTCGTACCGGGAGCCTGGAGCCAGGCGGTGGCGGCCCGCGTGCGGCTGTTTCGGCAGCGTGGCCAGTGGGAAGGTGCCCTCGGACGGAGCAGATGACGGCAGGGAATGCTACCCACCCAGGCTCGGGAGGAGGGAGAGGAGGGCGGGGAGCGCGGGCTGCGCCGGACCCCTCTCCAGCTGCGGAGGGAAACACTGTAATTTCTTTAAAAGTCAGAATTTTAAAAAAAATGAACTTTCAGGTTGAAGGAGATGTTTTCATATATGTACTGGGTTGAGTCGTGTCCCCCTAAAATTCACGTCCGCTGGGAACGTCAGAAGTGATGTTATTTGGAAATAGGGCCGTTTGCAGAGGTAACTGGTTAAGATGAGGTCACAGTGAACTAGGGTGGGCCCTGAACCAGTGCCGGGCCATGCAAAGACAAGGTCAAGGGGCCGCATGACCACAGAGGCCGGGTTGAGGGGAGCAGCTTCAGCCCAGGGGGTGTCGGGAGCCCCAGAAGTTGGAAGAGCAGAAAGGGTCCCCCCGTCCCCCCAGAGCGTCCGGAGAGAGTGTGACCCTTCCCACATCTTGACTGCAGACTTCTGGTCTCCAGAACCGGGAGAGAATTCTGCTCTGTGTTAAGTTGTTACGATAGCCCCAGGAAGTAAAGCAATATATAATGTTAATCTGTTTTCATTGCAGTGCAGTTGTAAATATAAATTATTATTATTATTAGCAGTAGTATTTTATGGAAGAAGGAACCCTTGGAAGCAAAGGTACCAAAGGCCCATGACGGTCTTAATTCAAGGCGATAAGACTTGCCCCACTTCCAGGAACTCAGCTCCTGGTCTGGGGGCCGTGCGGGGCCCCGTGGGAGGCTTCCTGAGCGAGGGGACCCCGATATCTGAGTGGGGTTGAGGTTGGCAGGGGAGACGGAGCTCTGGAGCAGGAATCTGGAGTTCCAGTTCCAACTCTGCCAGGCCCTCCTGTGTGACCTTGAGAGGGGACATGGACTCCTGAGCCTCAGCGTCCCTGTCTGGGAGCTGCCCGCTGTAGAGGGCGTGGTGCTGTCCTCGTGGGTCGCGCGGCTTCCGAGCTCAGGGACGGCGAGGGTCCTGCGCGGCACCTACCACCCGACGGGTCACCCTGGGCTTGCTGCTCCAGGTCTGCGGGTGCGGCGCGGGAGGCCGGCATGTGCGTAAGGACGTTGTCGCCTGGCGGGGTTTTCCATCGGGGTTGGCCTCCTTCCGTGGGCGCAGTTCTGGATGGACGCCCGCCTGCCTTCTGCCCAGCGTGGGGTCCCTGTCCCTGCAGGTTTTCCTCCTCACGGTCAGCTCAGTACCGTGCTGGCCCTCCACGGAGGCCCTGGAGGCTGTCCCCCCCCCCCGCCTCTCCCACCCAGGCGCCCCTTCCCTCCGGGGCGGCCCCGTGTCTAGGCCAGACCTCGTGTGGGGGCAAAGTGCCGCCCCCGCCGCCCGTGGGGGCCCAGAGGAATTCTGGGCTGGGCTATGGTGGCATCTTGGCCTGGCTGCCCTACCAGGCGGTGGGCTCTGGGCGCAGGGGTGCGTGGCAGTGGGGGCGGGGCAGGCCTCCGTCACTGTCCTGCATGTCTGTCATCGCTGGGAAGCCGTCTGGGGAGACCGGGATGTGGACAGGATTTCAGTTCTCACCGTGCAGAGGAGGAAGCCGAGGCAGACTGGTCTGCAGGCAGCACAGCCGGGACGAACGTGCAGGAGGCCATTCTGGGAGTCAGGGAACAGCAGGTCCTGTCCCCCTGGCACGGGCCCTTCTGGGAAAGTGGCAAGGCTGGCCGGAGCCACAGGGACTCCGTGTCATTCCTGCCTCTAGGTGGGGCATTCTACACACGCAGTTCCCAGAGCTTAGAACCCTGAGCTGGGCACGCACAGGGCCTCCTGGCTTCAGAACGGCTCCTCGGGACTCTTGCCCCTTCTTGCGGACCTCCACGGGACGCAGGGTGGACAGATTCTCCAGCCTGGACGCACGACACCGCTCTCCCCTCCGCCCTCTCTCTGAGGCCAGGGTTCCTCCCCAGACAGTCCTGAGGCATGGCCGCAGCTCCCTCCTCTCTCTGCTGGTCTCCAGCTCCCTGGGCCCCAGGGGGCAGCTGGCAGGAAGAACGGTGGGAGCGTGTCTGGGCCGCCACATGCCCCGGTCTAGGACGTGACCTTGGGCCAGAGAGAGTGGTGAGCTTCTTGAGAGCAGAGCCCGGCTCAGTGCCCCTGATGCTGCCCCCAGAGGGATGAGTGTTTCTTGACCACTGAGACCTTGCTCCCTCCCGATTCTGTTTCTCTCCTTGTGAGCTTGGGCGGTCAGTTCCCCTGAGGCCTTGTCCCTCCCTGTAGGAAGTGGGTGAAGGCGGCAGCTGGCTTGGAGGTTCCTGGGGCGCCTGCAGGACAGCCTCGGGGGTTTGGGGTGTGGATGCTGGAGTCAGGCTCATCTTTGCTGGTGATGGCAGCTGGGGTTACTTCTCCAGGCCTCAGTTTGCTTTTGTACAAAATGGAGAGAACACAGGACCCGTTGGATAGGTGACCACTGGGGACACGGCACATCCGTCATTCGGCGTGTGCCTGCTGTGTAGGACATGGTCATCTTACTGCGACTCTATCACTTTTGTTGATGAAGATGACGAATTTTGAGGGGAGGTTATCAAGCTATGCTTAGCATATGGGAAAAGCCACCCTTTTGACGGTTGGATGCCTTTTGATAAAGGTACACAGCTGTCAGGGGACAGAGCAGCACCATCGCCCCCAAAGGTGCAGGCAGTGACTCTCCCCACTTTCCTCAGGTCTGGAAAGCACAGACCTGCTTTCTGTGCCAACGATTTTCCCTTTTCCAAAATGGTGATTAAGCGGGGCCATGCGGTACATCACCTTCGGTGTCGGGTTCCTGTCGCTTGGCCCTGGTCTGAGGGTGTCTGGCTGGTCCTTTTTACTGCTGAGCATTCCCGAATGTTGCCCGCGCGCTGAGTTGTCGGGAATTTTCTTTTCCACCTGCCAGGTAATGAACGTTTGTTTCTGGTTGTGGTTAATGTCGATAAATCAGCTTGTACAAACATCTCGCTCCAGGCCTTTGCATGGATGTGTTTTCCCTTCTCATGCGTGCATGCCTGCGGGTGGGCTTGCTGGATTTACGTGAAGTGGATCTGTAGCTTTATAGGAAACTGCCAGACTCTCTCCCAGCACGGCTGCCCCGTTTCGCATTCCCACCAGCAGCATCTGAGCGTTCCAGTCGCTCCGCGTTTCGTCAGCACTAGGTGTTGGCAGCTTAAACTTTTAGCCATCTTCGTAAGTATCGCATTTCATCTAACGATGAGGAACGTTGTTTCACTTGCTTATCTGACACCCAGTTTGTTCTGATGTGACATGTCTGTGCAAGTTTTTCTCACTTTAAATACTGGGTTGTTTTGTCTTATTATTGAGTCTCAAGAGCTCTTTGCATATTTTGGACATAAGGCATTGATCTGATGTGTATTTTGCAAATATTTCTCCCTGTCTCCGGCTTGTCTGCTCATTTTATGAATAGTGTCCTGTCTGCTGCTGGAAGAGGCAACTCTGCCTTCCTTTTCTGCTGGGGGCACTTTGCCCATCGGTGCTGTGAGCTGAGCCACTTTGGCCCAGTGCAAACATTTTAGTCATACTCTACCAACTCCATCAGTCCCAGTAGGTTACTGGTTCCATTTCTCAGGTGGGGAAACTGAGTTTTAGAGGGATAAGTTACTTGTCTAAGACTCAGGAGCGGCAGAGCTGAGAACCGACCTAGGACTTCATGATTTCCCTTGATGCCATGTTTGCTTTTGCAGGCCGGCGCTCTCCAAGTGGGCTGAGCTGCACCATGCAGGGACCTGGGAATGAGGTACCTAGGGATGGCTGGCACAGCACATGGTTATTTCTGAGTGAGGAGGTTGTCTTCTCTGGAGCGTAAGGGCAAGGATTTCTCTCGTTTGGTGTCTTTTCCCAAGAAGCATGGTTGTACGCCCCCAGGGACTTTTGCAAAGAGTCAGTTGCGTGTGAGAATGAGCTTCTAAACATGGCATCATCTCTCCACAATGCCCCTCAGGGTGGTGGGTAGACTTGTCAGGCCCCCGATGGATTTGGGAATCATAGCATCCCTGTGATCAGTGTTTGTACACAGTAGGCACTCAATAAATGCTCACAGTGTGAATGAATGAACTTGGAGCCATCCATCTAGTGGATATCACCAATTATAACAACACCCAAGGGACCATGATAATCAGGGTCAAGGCCGAGTGTCCAGGGCCATTTGAGAATTGAATGACGTGGTTGTTGCATTACCCAGGTTCTGGGGTCAGGATCTCGAGGGGAGATGAAGACAGGCTGTTGGGGCAGGGCCTGGGGTCTTGGGAACGTGCTGCTCGCAAAAACCCAGGTCAGTGTGACCCACACCATGTTGTGGGTAAAATTATCCCACTGGGGCCCAGGATGAGCCGGGGCTGGCTGTCTTGGGGTCCCCCCCAATGCTGTCTGTCCTTGAGTGGATTTTGTTGCCAGTGAAGACATGGCTACCCTAGTACAGGGCCTGCTGTGGCCCCGCAGTCTGTCCATTGCAGGTTCTTGGTGGAGATGAGAGGCCTCCAGCAGGAGCTGGCCCAAGTGTGGACTCTCATCCCGGGGACTGAGGCAAGGAGGCAGGGGCTCGGACAGAGTAGCCTCTTGGCCTCAGGTCCGTGGCAGGAGTCCTGCTGCCGTCTGAAGCTTAGAGGCGAACTCCTCACAGAAAAAGCACGTTTATCACCCTGTTTCGGTTTCCGGTGTTAGGATCACAGCGAGTCCCCGAGTTGGAGCTTCTGGGTTTGAGCTGGAACATTCTTCACGCGCAGCCCTGCTGCTTCCCTCTCCAGCCTGGACACTTTCAGGGGCCGGTGGGTGTCCGAGCCAGAGATGTGCTGGTGGGAAACTGGGACGTGCAGAGGGAGGACCCTGGCTTGGGGTCACCCAGCTCCTGGGGGAAGACGGTGCTCATGCCGGGGAGGCCAGCAGAGCTAGGGTGACCGGGGCAGAGCGGAGGCCAGACTCCTACTGGTTTCCCTCTGAACTCCGGGCCGGCAGACAGGTAAGGAGAGGCTCGGTCTGGCTTAGTCCTGCTCTGTGACCTGGCTTCGGGTCCAGCGGTGATGTGTCCCTTCCCTGGCACCTGGGGGATAGGCAGGAGGCTGTGTTGCATCAGCGGGGCCAGCTGCTGTGGGCCTAGAGGGCTTGGGAGCTCTGGGAGGCACAGGAGGCCCGGACAGGAGAAGCGAAGGGGGCCTGCCCTTGTCGCAGGCTGTCCACATGCCAGGCTCCGCGCGGGAGCCTCTCTGCGGACAGCCGCACCCAACTCTCCACACCGAGGCTCCTGCGCTGTGGCACTACCGGCGTTCTGGGGGGGGGGGGGGTATGTCCTGTGTGTAGGCTGCTGTGCAGCGCCCCATGGCCTCTACCCGCCGGATGTCCGTTACCAGCCCCCGGCTCCACGTGACCACCAAGAATGTGTTCAGGCATCCCCAAACGTCCCTGGATGGGCAAGATCACCCCCAGTTTCTAGAGGGGGGATCTCAGGGCCCTAGGGAGACTGGTGACTGGTCCGAGGTTTACCGATCGGGCCCAGGGGAGGGTAAGATCTGTACCCAGGGCACCAGGACAGGCTCCTCAGGAATTGGAAGGAGGTGAGCTTGACCCTGACCCCCACAGAAGGACGGGCTCAGGAACCGGGAGAAGAGGTCAGTCATCTCTCCCCGCACGGCAAATTTCCCTAAGAATGAAGGGCTGAGAGCAGCAATGAGCACTTCTCTCTCAGACTCACGGATCAGGCCTTCGGAGGGGCTTAGCTGGGTGGTTCCGGCCCACTCAAGGCCGGCGTCTGCGGGAGACCAGGGCTGCTCCTCCGCTCAGGCTTGGAGAGCTGGTGTTGGCGGTGGCTGGAGGCCTCGGGTCCCCGCCACACCGGCCACTCCGCGGGGCTGTGTGAGCGTCCTTGCTGCACGGCGGCCGCCTCCCCACGGTGAGTGGCCCCCGAGGATGCACGCAGCTCAGAAACCGCCCTGCAGCATTTCTGCAACCCTGTGGGGGTCCCCCCACCCCGACCTCGTCAGTCCTCTTTGGAGTGGGAGGGTCTGCCCAGGGTGTTTACACAGGAGGTGAGGATTGTGGGGGGCGCATCTTGGGAAAGGGTAACGGCAAGCAGGAGAGGCATCAGGGTCGGGGCACTGTGCGCGAGGGCGGTGTGTCCGGGGAGGAGGGAGAGCAGCCTGGTTTGTGTGAGGGACCACGTGGCATGCAAGGGATGAGGCAGAGAGTGGCGGGTGGTGGGGGGACCTCCACGGCCAGGCAGAGGCTTGGACTTGACCCTGTGGGACAGAGTGCCCCACACACCTGTGGTCCCCTAGTGGCACCACTGGATGCTGTGGGGTTTTGGGGGGTGTCTCAGTTCCCCCTCAGCAAAAGGGTGGGGTGCAAGGTAGAAGAACCGGGTGTACAGAAGCGGTGTGGGTCACTCTGTGCCGTGTGTGGCTCTGCACCGTGGTGTCCCTCGCCAGGCCTATCAGAGGATGGGGGTCGGGGCCCAGCTGACAAGTCAGTGGTTCAGTGTGGAGCGCCCACCGTCCCGCCACCTCCTCCACTGTGGCCTGCGGGTCCACGTCTCAGGTGGTCTCCATCCCACGCTTCCTTCCAAGAGGTGACCGGGAACTGGGGCCCGCTGCTCGACCCTACCCTCTCCCCCTGCAGCTGATGCCCCCTCTTCCTGCTGCCTCTGGGGGTGCAGCAGTGCCCAGATTCCCACAGCCCCAGCACCCAGGGGGACGGGGGACTTTGGGAGTTTTGGGGCAAATGCGCATCCAGGAGAAGCCATGTCCCACCCCAGACTCCGCTTACTCAGCAGGAAATCTCACGGGGTGCCCTCCAAGGGTTATCTTAATCCCCTGCTTCCTCTGCTGTCCTCCTGCTGCTGAAACAAAGCTCAGAATAAAAAAAAACCCAGAGATTTTAGGAGCCGGAAGCACCCTGGGCCTCATAGACTTTCCATTGTGCCTGATGGAGGGGCAACCCTCGTCTGGGCTTTACGTAACGTGGCTTGGCCGCCGTGCCTCCATTGTCCCACACCGGCGGCCACAGAGCCCCATGTCGGCGGGCCGGTTCCCCGGAAACATTGCACACATGATCCAGGCTTAGCGGGCCTATGTGTGACCTCAGATTACCTGGATGAGAAATGGCGGAGAGGAGGTGGGGGCTCCGGCGGGGAGGGCCAGGGAGGGGGAAGCAGAAGTCTTCCTGGCAGGCGCGCTCACCAGCGACGGCCAGAGTCCCCAACAATCAGGGCGACTCTCCTCTAAGCAAGGGTCTTGTGCATACCTGCAGCCTTCCCGCGGCATGACCCCACCGTCCCGCGTGCATTCTGGGAGAGGGATCGGCACGTGATGGCAGGACTGGCCCTCGAGGTCTGGGGGGTGTGGCCTGCACCCGGGACTGTGATTAGCGGGTGTCTAAGCCCACGGGCTGGAAGGTGAGGAAGGCGCTTCCTCCGAGGCCCCTGACGCAGCTCAGCAGACACAGCGCCCACAGGTCAGCGGTGCTGGAGGAACGGGGGAGCTGGGTCAGGCTCTGTCAAGGTCATGTGGGGGCAAAACGGGCATTTGTGAAGATCGATTTAGGAGAAAACTTAAGGCAACATTGCAGCCGTCTTTGGGCAAGTTGGCAGAGCGGAAACCAGCGAAAGAGTTTGGAAACCTCTTGGTGGGCTCCGGTTCCCTTCTCTGTGCTACCGTGTGTTAAATAGCCCTGCCTGCCCCCCAGGAATAAACACAAGCCCCTCTACAAAGAGCTGCTTTGTTTGACCTTGGCTGGGAACGTGCACCTCAAATGCTTTGGGCCTCGACATCCGCAAGGGATCGCAATGGGGCTGCACGTATTGATTCTGGAGGTAGAGGTGTTAGCGAGCAGGTGAGTTGGCAAATACGGCATCCGTGAACAACGAGGGACGGTCTCTCCGCCTGGAAGAAGAAGGGGAGCTTGAAGACCCTCCCCGGATAGGGAGGTCGGCGGGGGGGCTCTCTCAGAAGGCAGAATTAAAGCCCAAACCTGGAGGTCGAGGCGGAGGAGACAGCCCGTGAGAGCTGTGTCAGGGTCCGCACAGTGTCCTTTCTCAAGGTCGAGTTCAGAACGGCCACTGATTTCCATTCGGCGTGATCAAGGGGCAGCGGGCTTTCTCTCTGCCCTTTACTTAGGGCTTGCCCGTGGCCTGTGTTTTCTCTTTCCGTAGCTTCTCTCAGACTGTTTATTTTTCTTCTCATTTGACCCCCTCTTCCTCTGCTCCTTTGGACCTTAGATACTCGATCTCTGCTCTTTTAGTAGTGACCCTCGAGACTTCGACGGGGCGTCGTTCGTGACACCCCTACGTAAGTCCGTATTTTATCCTCCTTGCAAAGATGGGGGGTTTCGAATGTGTTCCCCGTCCTCTGACTGATACTCAGTTGTGTCACACACTTTTATTTCTAATGTTAAGGTCCCCAACTTAGGCCTGATTTTTCGTGTTTGGCGTGGTCAGTGCGGCTCATACAGACCCAGGTGCCCCCACGCCCTTTGCTCACGGTTTTTCTTGCATTTTCCTTCCTCGGTTATTCTCTTTGGCCCGAAATGTAATTTTTGGGGATTGTCTTCACCGGCAGTCTATTAGCGGCAAACATCTTAATTTTGGCTTGTCTAAAAGTAAACAGATCCGTCTTCTCTTCTATGGCTTGTACGTCTGCGTCCTGTTGAGACGGACCTGCTCTAGGCTCCGTCAATGTCCGTCAACACTGTCCTCTGAAATTTGTATGGTTTCGCCTTCCGCGTGGACTTGTTCAATCACCTGGAGCTGATTTTCGTGTGAGGCGTGAGGTAGGGGATCTGTGGGGCTCGTCAATTTCTCCACCCAGTATTTTGGGGTCTAAATAAGGCACACAGTAGGACAGCACGTCTCCACCAAGATCCGTATCTGTCCCCTATGCTGCATAGCCAGTCCCCGATAACATGAGGCTTAAAGGGGCGTCCGTCGATTAGCTCACAGTTCATAGGGCAGAGGTCCAGGTGGGCTGACAGCTCTCTGCTCAGGATCTTGCAAGAGTCTAGGGTTAAGGTCTTATGGGGAGGCTCTGGAGGAGGACTCCACTTCCAAGTTCACTCGTGCTCTTGGCTCCTGGAGGCCACCCTCAGGTTCCAGCCATGTGGGCTAGACAACACGGCAGCTTATGTCTTGTTCAGTTCTCTCCGCTCAAGTTGCTTCCATGTACAACCCACCCGTGGGAGGGACCATGCCATGGCGCTTGTGTTAACCACAAATACATGACTCGCTTTGGCCAATAGCGTGTGAGCAGCGGTGGGCATGGCTCCTGGTGAGGGAGCCTTCAGGGAAGCACCAGGGCTGGTCAGGAGGGAAAGGCAGTCTGGGGGCAGGGAACACGTGGGCAAGGATCGTCCCTGTGGTTTCCGTGGGTTGAGGATCGGCAAAATTTGAGTGATTTCAGCTCCAGGGGCACTGAGGCTGTCCCCGGTGGTGTGGCACCTGCCCTGGGGTGATGAGCACAGGGGACCGGAGCTCAGAGTGGGGGAGCCCCGATAAAGGAGGTGGTTGGGGTTTAGGCTCTGCAAGGCTGGTTTGTCTTTGGGACGCATGCTCCCGGGCGAGCCGTTTGCCGTCTCTAGGAATGGGCTGACCCCGGTAGGGGCCGTCCCTCCATGGTCAGCGAGGCCCAGAGCACGGGAAATAAGATGCATGCTTAATTCAGTGAACAATACTTAAAAATCATCGGAAACGGCCCACTGGTCCGAGACTCAACTCTAACCTCCTAGGAGAGGAAACCCAACACGGAGAACAAGGACAAAACTACAGGACACTTTCTCTCCGCCAGCTTGGCAAACAGCAGAAGGCAGCGTTGCCGAGGATGGGGAGGAAAGAGGTCCCGCGTGTCGCTGTCCGAGCTGTCACTCGGCCTGGAGAAGAAAGCAGCATTCTCCTTGTAAAGTTAAAGACACGTGTTCCCTGTATCCACACACACATGCACAGAGATGAATACCACCCCCTAGCGTGTGTCCTTACTCCCCCATTTGTGGGCGGACATAGTTTTAGGGGCTGTTTTATTCCAGCCCCTGCGCCACGCGAAGGCACTGGGTTCTGCCTCCCCGCTGCCGTTGAGACGCGCGCGGAGGGTCCCACCGTCCCCTGGACGTCGGCGCTGCCTTGCCTCTCCCGCTGCCTCCGAGTGACTCTCCTCCGCTGACGCGGCCTCTTGCAACCACGGGCCACGCTCATGGCCGGAACCGCCCACATCCGTCCCATCTCCGTGTTTTCATCACATGACAACCCCAGCACCTGTTGTTTTATTATTTTTTTTTTTTTTGCTTTCTGCGGCATAGGGGACACCCCAGCAAACGGCCTCCGGTCACTGTGGTGATGAGGATGGACTCCTGCTGCTCGTCACCGGCCCCGGGGCCCATCCGTGGGGCCCTTCGAGGCGACTGTAACTTATCCAACCTTCTTTCAAGGCAGGGGCCTCTGCATCTGTCACCTAGACGTGCCTGATTAAAGTGAAATCCAGGTATTGTTAAATTGTTTTTGAAGATTTTATTCACTTATTGGACAGAAACAGAGAGAGAGCCATGTAGTGAGCGGCAGCAGAGGGAGAGGGAGAAGCACACTGGCCTCCAGCGGAGCAGGGAGCCTGAAGCGGGGCTTGATCCCAGGACCCCGGGATCACGACCCAAGCTAAAGGCAGAGGCTTAACCCACTGAGCCCTCCAGGCGCCCCTCCAGGTATGTTTTAATTCACTCGGCTGACGTGGGACTCTCTGGGGTGTCTGGATCTGTGCATCTGTGTCTTTTCTCAGCTCTGGAGAAGGCTGCGGTCTCTTCCACTCTTCCGTCCTCTCCTCTGGGCTATGGCGGCCGTGAGTCCTGCCGTCCTGGGACAGACCCACACACAGCAGGGCCTGTGCTAGCGGACAGGTGCAGAGCCTTCTCCCCGAGCGAGCCTAGCCTGCGGGCAGGCCCCGGCTCGCCTGCACTATCCCGCGCGGGTCACCGGATGCCATCACCCGCTGGTGACAATGGGGACTCCAGGAGGCGTGCGTACGCAAGCCCCTTGGGGTGGCCGTGAGAGCGTGGCGTTTCTGACGGGCAGGCCCCTCTTGCGCGACACACATTTTAGCGGGGATGGGACCCTGTTTTCTGGCTCAGCCCAGCGTTGAGGGCCCACTGTGTCCTCACGGCGGTCACTCTCCGGCCTGTTCCAAGGGTCTTGCCAGCGTCTCCCTCATCCCTGCCGCCTTCCCTTTTTAATTCGGACATTATTAAGAGAATCGGAATCGAGGCCCAGTCACTGCGGGGAAACAGCTGAGATCTCCCCCAGCCCCCTGCTCACTACATTTCTTTCATCTGCGAAAAAAAAAAAAAGTGATACCATTAGGTCATCTCCTTTTTTTTTTTTTTTTTAAATCTCCCATTTCTGGGAAAAATCTTTATTTTGTGTATTTCTCAAGCATCTTGACATGCCGGCTCAGACTAACGGAGGATCACTTCCTCCCAGCTCCCCTCCAAATTCCTGCCGGTTTTATCTTTTGCAAAGTCCTCTGTGCTGCAAAGCAACCCCCCTCCCTCAACACCCCCCCTCCTTGTGAAGAAGAAAGGGCCCCCGGCTCTCTGAGGTCTTTAGGCAAAGCAGATACATCCCCACAGAGCCTTCAAAGATGCCTCCTCCCAAGCCGGGGAACTTCTGCCCGTTAACTCTTTCAAAGAGCTTTAGTCCGCGTGTGAAAGCCGTCTGGGTTCATTGATAAAAAAAAAAACAAAAAACAAAACAAAAAAAAAACCACAAAAAACCCAAAAAAACCCAGTATTGTTTTTAGCACCGTTGAAGGTATTAATGAATCGTATCGGAGGACAGTGAGTCTTTGCACGGGGCTGTGGTTATCTCTCTTGCCTTAAATCATGAAACAATGTCAGAATGGAGACGCCCCCCCCCCCCCCAACAAGCCATCTCCGGAGAGGCTGGCGGGACACCTCTCCCTCCCACACCCCGAAGGGTTAAGCAGAAATGGTTAATATTCCTCCCTCCGGCCCCCCCATCCCGTATGCTCATGTATGAACCCTCATTCAGACGGGAGCGAGCCGCTCCCGGCCCGGCGACAGCTCCCCCTCCTCTGCACGACGCGTCTGGTCGTGCACGCCATGTGCACGGGAGCACAGTTCCACGAACACGCCACACCCAGCTCCACCGCGGGTCCCCACCGTGCACGCACCGACGTGCGGCCCCACATCCCGAGTGGGGTTCGCTTTGTCCCTTTCTGTCCGGGGGGCTCAGCCCGAGGTGAGAACGAGGGAGTGAGGTTATTAAGAATTCTGACAAGGTAGGGCTGAATAAATTGTGTTTTCTTTGTGCGCCTTAATCCGGTGTTGTATTGGCTCCTCGGACACGGCTAATTTATTTGGAATTTCATTCTGTTCCTGACAGCGTCCTTCACTAGCTGTTTGATCACCTCGAGCAAAGTTACATACCAGCTTTCAACTGTTGCAAGGGCCGCGGTGTAATTTTTCTCAAGTGCATTCTCCTGGGTCCGGCTTTCTGCTCGCAGCGGAATGCGTCAGCTGGCTGGGGGAGAAGCCGGCCCGTGCAGGGGTCTCCCTCGGGGAGGAAGCTCTCACTTTCCCCCACTTGTCCCACTGTTGGGGATTTTAATCTGCTTTTGTGGGGCAGGAAGAAAGAAAATTAATTTTCGCCCGTCTGTGCGTCGGGAGCGTTTTAGTGGAAACCCAGTTTGAAATGCATGTTCTGTGGACTTCAGTGCCCCCCTCCCCGCCCCCCTGCACGCACACAGGCTGTGCTTTGAGCTGCAATATTATCAGGGAAAGAAGTAATTCAGACACAAACCTTCCAAGGGTGCTAAGCCCCGTCTACACTGCTCCTTGTTTCTCCAGCAACGTGTGCCTGTCTTGACCTTCATTCTCTCTTAGCTCACATATTTCTGTAATGTTTGCTTGTTTATTTTTTTGTAATCGCGAGCATGTCTGCTTATTGAAAAAGAAAAAATAATGATGATTTTCAGTAAGCCTCACTCTAGCACGGTTGTGGCTGGTGGTTTTATAATGTGGGCAGAATTCGGTCTCATGGAAACGCGCGCTTCCTTTACTTGGGGCTCTTGGCCCCGATGCACGCACCTTCCCACCGAGCACCTTCTAGGTGTCCGGGACGGTGCAAAGACTCTGGGGATCTGGTGAGAGCTCACATGCCAGACTCACATCGAAGACCGCAGAGATGTCCAGGGCCATGATGGAAGCGGACACCGAAAGCAGCCAACCAACCCAAACCAGGGGGATAGGGTCCTGGGTGAGAGGACCCAGCTTCCCTCGCCAACTCCTGCCCCGGAGTCCCTCACTGAAGTCCACCGGCTCCTTGTGGCCTTTGAGCACAAAGTCCTGCAAAGTACGCTCCTGCCCGGCTTGCGGACAGGGGGAAGGGAGATTGCCCCCTTTGGCAGAGGAAGAAGCTAAGGGCCAGATCACTGCAGAGCACCCCCAGGAGAGCCAGCAGCTCCGATGGGGCTCTCGGGGCTGGTTCTGATGTCGCCACCCGCAGCGACAGCTGGTCCAGGGTGGGTGGCGGGCTGTGCCTCCCTCCCTAGCCGCCCTCCTCGGACTTCACCTTAGAAAGGGCTCACCTGGCATCCTCTTAGGGAACAATGCGGGAGGATCTGCCTGATGTTTTTTCAACAGTAGGCCATCTGGGTGTAGGAAGACCCCTTGGCTCTTTGCTCTGACTTATCCTGGGCCCTCAATCTGTCTTTAGGGCTCCCGGCTAGAGCCTCCCCTGCTCAGCTCTGTATATCGTGGAAAACTCTGACTCCCTTTGATGGGGACAGTCATTATCTTTGTCACAGGTTGCATTCGGGCCAGGTACTTTAAGAGGTGGTGCGCAGGAAGAAACACGAGTTCTGGGGGGAGGGGGAGGAGGGCAGAAGGAAGGGGAGAAGCTGGGAAAAGGTGTGACTTTGGCCACAGTCCCAGGTTCACGGTGATCTGGAGTGGAATTGTGGGGCCTACTTTTGGCCTTTGAGTTTGCCCTGACCTGCGGGGGAGCTGGACATTCACCCCGCCCCCCCCCAAGCCCAGCCCGTCGGTCCTGGGCATGAAACCCCTTGGGTGTTTGTTCTGGGTCTCGGTGCTGGGTGGCCCCCACAGCCAAGCACGTACCCCGGAGGAGAATTGTGTTTGGAGCAAAAGGACGTTGAAGCCAGGGGTCGGGGGCACAGAGATGGGTAAAGGGTCCCAGGGTTATTTTCTCCTTGGGGGTGATGGCCACCTTGCTAAGGTCTAAGGTCTGCTGCACCTGCCCATTAGGCAGACCCTTCTCAGGAGAAGTCAGCACTGGACACAGCCATGACATTGTCTAGGGGATGGGGACACTCACTTCCTCTCCTGAAGGGCGTGCTGACCTTGGTCTCGCTGACTCTGGGGCCGGGGCCGCTGTGATCTCAAGGAGTCTGGGCACATGGACGCCATGTGATGAGGGCGCTGTTGACTTTTCGTGTCCCATGGTGTGCTTGGCAAACAGGGAGCTTTACCCAAGGCCACCTTGTCCCCATTGGCTGGGTTGGGAGCTGCGCAGCGGGAGGCAGAGGACGGGGCTCTCTGGCGCGGGCTCGCCCCTCCAGCTGGCCCAGGTTTCCGACGCGGGGAGGCTGACCACTCAGGTAAGCAAAGTGCCCGCTCGGGAGCCAGCCTGACTTCATGGCTGCTTTCCCCTGGGACCTTGCTCCAGATGTAGATGGGTGGGTCCGGGAAGGCGCCTCCCGCACACCCCAGAGGAATCATCTGGAACACTCTGGAAGCCCTCATCAAGCAGTCACATCTTCAGGAATGCTCTGTGTGATTACTGCTTCCCCATTGTGCTCCCACTGAGTTCTCACGTGAGTGTGATGTGATCTTCAAACCTCCGCACAAGGTGTACAAGCCCAGAGCTTAAGGTCACCCGAAAGAGTCATGGACAGCAAATGTGCTGGGTCACCAGGCGAGACCCACCAGCTGGTGGCTACCTCCGCGGACGGAGACAGAAAAAGACATCTGCCACCCAGAGAGCAAAGACGGGCCTGGTGCACTTTCAGTCGGGTGGTATCTGAGCTTGTAGGAGTGAGCGTTGATGGAGGAATGCCAGGGGGACTCGTGGTAGGTCTGGCCCAGGGTGAGCGCCCGGCACACGTTCCTGGGATCATCATCATGAAAACCACAAGCGAATGCTTCCACTGTAGCCCTCTGCGCATCTTAGGTTGTGTTCCTTGTCAAAGCCTTTGCATTTAGTCCTTAAATAGAACCTTCTGGAAAGGCTGACAGGAGCATATTCTCATTTTGTAGGTAAAGAAGAAATTCAGGAACTGGCTCCGGGTGGCCGGCACTCCTGGAGGCCTCTGAACCTTCTTCTGTTGCTGTACCTGTGGCTGGACCATTTCCCAGGTGAGGACCGGCTGGGATCCCCAGCGCGGGGCTTTCAGACACTTGGATCCTCTCTGCCCGGCCCTGTGAGCCCCAATGGGGGCCCCTTTGTGTTATGAGGCCATAGCGTTGGAGCTGGAGGAGGCGACCTAACTGTCTCTTCTCCCAGGAAAGCATGTTCAGGAAAGGCCAGCAGTGGGGGGTGGGGGGGTGTGCAGAGGCCGCGCAGGTGTGCGCGGGGATGCACATCTGTGCTCGAGCGTGCATGTGTGTCTGTGTGTACGGGTGCGTGTGTGGCAGACCCACAAGGGCGGGCGGATGCTGTCATTTCAGAAACGGTGTGGGGACATTTCTGAGGACGTCCTCTCTGGCCGCAGTGGGGACAGTCAACGACCCCGCGCTCCTTGCCCACGCCGCTCCCTGGATCCGCACGCCGGGCCCTTCGGATCAGACCGGGGCCATCTGCCCCGCTTTCCCGGGAGGGGTCTGCGCCCGGAGAGGCGGAGGCCGGGCCCCGCGTCAGTCACCCTCCCGGGTGGGCCCCGCCGGGAGGCCGAGGGTCACCGCGAGGGCGAGAGGGGACCCCGCGGGGTCGGGCGCTGCTGGGAGCGCGCCCCTCCCCCCACCCCAGGCTCCGATCCCGCCCGCCGCTGCCCTCCCCGTCCCCGCGCGCCCCCTCCTTCCCGCCCGCCCCAGCCCTGCCCCGCCGCCGCCGCCGAGCGATAGCTAATTGGGCAGAGAAAGGGCCCGATTGTGTGCGCGCCGGAAGCGCGGGCGTGGGCGGCTGAAAGCGCCGGAGAAGGTGGCCGGCCTCGCCCCGCAGCTGCCGCCGGAGCCGCCGGGGGTGACGTCAGCGCTGGCGAGCGGGGCGCCCGCGGAGAGGGGGGCGCGCGCGGCCTCCCGGCCCGGCCGCTCCACAATGCGCCCATTGTCGGCCCCGGGGCCGCGCGCCGCGTGAATGGCGCCCGGGCCTCTTGACCGCGGAGGCCGCGAGCCTCGCCATCCGGCCTCGCACCCGCCAGGGAGGCCCGGGGTTGGGGCGAGGCCGCCCCGGCCCGCCCCCGGCGGGAGCAGGCTGCACCCCTCGCGCGGCCCGGGCCCGGGATTCGCCCCTCCCCGACCTACCCGGTGCTCCCCCACCCCCCCCCCCCGCCCCCGGCCCCTCCGCACCCCGGGGCTGGGCCCGGCGCCGGAGCGCGCGGCCTCGGCATGGCCTTGTGGCTCGGGGGAAGCCTGGGCTCCGACCCGCTGATGGTCCTGCTGGTCCTCGTCCTGCTGGCGCGCTTCCTTCTCTGGTCCTGCCTCGGCACCTACATCGACTATAAGCTGGCCCGGCGGCAGCGGCTCAAGCCCAAGGAGGACTAGGGCCCCGGCAGGACGCCGGCTCTCAGGGCCATGCATGTGCGTGTCTCCCCTCCCGGAGGACCGTGTCCCAGAGGCGCCCTGTCCTGAGGCTGAGGGTGTGTGTGTGTGGGGGGGCGAGCAGGGCAGGCAGACCCTCCCGCATCCCACCCACAAGGCAGAGACCGACGGTGTCCCACCGGACTGACTGGGCTGTCCTGGTCACTGCCCACCTCCCATGCCGGGACAGAGGGGCCAGCGCGGCTGGTCTGTCCAAGGTTCTGGGGCCTGCCATTGGGGGTGATCGTGAGGGTGGGTCTTGCTTTAAAACGTGCTCTGCCTCCAATTCTTTATCTGTATGTTTGATGGACAAGGTGGGGATGAGCCAGAGGGTTGGGGGTTGGGAGGGAGGACAGAGGTGGCCTCATCACAAGCCAGCTCTGCTGCTGGAAGGTGCCCTGTGTCTCAGCTTCCGTTTCCACCCTCCAGCCCCACCCCCCTCCCCCACCCCGATGGGATCACAGAAGTTCAGACAACTGGCCTTGGCCTTCGCTTTCCCTTCCACAGACGCCCGGAGCGTCTCAGCACAGACTTGTGACACCTGAGCTCAAGCCCAGCTCTGGCTGACTGTGGGTCGACTCTCTTTCTCCATCTCTAAAATGGGCACAGTAATCCCTGCCTCTCTCAGAAGGGTATGAGGAGGGTTGGAGAAGGGGTGGGGTGGGGGGCAAGCCCCCATATTCTGCACGCAGTGGGACATGTGGAGGACAGTGGAGGAGAGAAGCCAGGAGCCCAGGGCCGTCTCTTCCTTTGTGCTTTTAAGTGTGCGGCTGAGCGGCCGCTCCGAAGGTGGACAGGCGGGGCATTTGATGCGCGCCAAGAGTCTGGCTCCTCTCTGCCGCCCATCTCCCGGTCATGGTCATACCCCGCCTAAGGAGGGTGGCAGCTCGTGCTTCTCATTCTGGTGGCAGATTGTAATCGTCCTGCAGATTCTAGCCAACACGATGGCCAAGCCACCCCAAGACCAAGAAGCACAGGCAGGGATAAGATGTCCCGGGAGGCTGGGGCCCGGTTGCTCTGTGCTTTCCTACAAGGACTGGGCACTTCGGTCAGAGCCGAGTCTTAAGGAGAAGTTGTCGCTGAGCTGAGCGAGCAGACTCGGGGAGCCCTGGCCAGGAACCGCCCACCTAGCCTCGCGGCATCCTGGCAGACGGATGAGGGGCCTGAGCCAGGGATGCGGTGGGAGCCGATGAGCTCACCAACACGGTGAAGAGCTTGTCTCACTTCTGAAGGACCTGAGCTAACCGCAGGGATGGGGGAGCCAGTCGGCTGAAGCGGTGACCTTCTGGGGGGGGGGGACCGACCGGCCTCAGAGACTTTGGGTGGTGGGGTGTCTTGGAGGACAGTCTGTAGATGAGGGTGTTTTCTTATGGAGGACAGTCTGGGATGCCTGCACAGGGTGGGGTTACCATGCATGGAGTCATCCAGGGCTGGGGGTTGGGGGGGAGGTGGCTGTCCCCTGGGCCGCTGTATTGGCCAGTGGCCTAGCAGAACTCGTGTCTTCACTATGTCAAGAACCTGAATGCAGGATTAGGGGAGGAAGTGTTCTCCTGTTCTTAAGGAAAATGTTCAGTTCTCTTTAAAATGATCGTGCACGATTTCACCGATCTCTCAAAGAAAAATCACAGCTGTCGCCACGGTCCTACCAAGGAGGGTAGCCCACTGTCCTGATTGGCCTAGGACAGCCCCAGTTTTAAAACTGGAAGTTCCATGTCCTGGAAGACGTCTCTGTCTTGGGCAGAGCGGGCCCCGCCCCTGCTCAGGTGGAGAACTCAGTTCACACAACCTTCTACCGTGTCTCTAGTGGCTGACCTGCCCATCAGCCACCTGCCGCCTGTGTGTGCACGTGGGTGCATGGAACGGCACCTCCAGGCGTATTTGAGCTTCACCATTTGGTCCAGTGGGCCAGAATTCTGGGGATCTCGTTGCAACCCCTTCCTTTGGGGTTGTCTGGTAGAGAAGACAGAAGCAGGAGACTGCTGCCAACACAGGATCCCAGAAGAAGACCAGATTCTGCCAGTGTTGAGTCCCTTTCCACTTAAACTAGTCAATATATTTCTCCCCCCCCCCCCTTAAGCCAGTTTACATTGGTTTCTTAGTTCACAACTGACAAAATTCTATTTGTGCAGTTCTCTGCACCCATGCACCAGCCTTCCATCTGGTGTAGGACTGGTTCAGAATGAGCAACCACTCAAGCAGGGCATCCGCATGAACGAGAGGCTGGGCCCTGGCCTGATAACCAGGCAGCCACTGCGAGTAACAGCCGGGTCAGTAGTGACTTCGATAAGAGAAGCTTTTCCCCCCTTCATTTTTCTTTTCTCATGTTGCAAGAAGTCTGGCTTTTGTCATTCCCAGGCCATGGTATGGCAGTTCAATGCTATTACTGAGGACTTAAACCATCCCATATTTCTGTTCTGCCGTCCTTCACACACAGCTTTGGTCTTCATGGTCACAAGAAGGCTGCTGCTACTCCAGGCATTCTGAATGAGTCCCAGGCAGGAAGAGAAAAATAGGGTGATGGAGGGGGAAGAGGCACTCCCCTGATATGTAAAACGCTTATTTGTACATCTTATCAACCAGAAGCATGTCACATGGCATCCTGAGATGCAGAGGAAGTTGAGAAATGGAGTTTGTTAGTGGGGCTCGCTGTTACCCTAGATAGCGTCAGGTTTCGGTTATAAAGGAAGGCTAAATGGATATGAGGTAGGCAACTGGCAATCTCTGTCACTGGTCCTTTGCCTTTATTTGTAGTTGTCTTTATTTGGGACCTATTTTGGGTATTTGGGTGACTTTTGTGGTACCCTTATGTGCCAGCTTTGCCCTTGTCTGCTCTGCAGGGATAGTAGCTGAGCTCACCCGTCTTTTGCAGTTCCAACATGGAGTCACACTGGCTTCTTGGGGCTCCTAAGGATTCATACTAGTAAGAAAGTCTGAGGCTGAGCCAGACACCTTCCTTCTGAGAGAAGCATGGCGATGCTCCTTGGTCCGCAGTGAGCGGAAGGCACAGACCTGGGGAACAGCTGATGCATAAGTGAATGGTGGTGATGGCTAGCGGGTATATAAATGGAGGGGGAGATGTAGTTCTCTACTTGGTAAACACACAGAGTGGAGTGCTCACAGTGTGAGAGGCAGCATGGATACAGTGTATAAAACAGTGTCTGCCCTCAGGCAGCTTGCAGACTGGGAGCTCAGAAGTGGGCAGAGAGACCTGTAAGTAGATATTAGATCGGCACTTAGGCAGATGGTTAGTTAGGGCTAAAAATGTGGCAGGTGCAAATTAAGATATACCATCAGTGTAAAATATACACCAGATTTGGCAGGCTTGGTACCAAAAAATATTGTATCATCTCATTAGTAACATTGTTTTGATCATTGTTTTGATTATGCATTGAAACGATAATATTTTGGACACTATTGGGTTAAATAAAATACTAAAATTAATTTCACCTGTTTCTTCTAATGTGTTTTAATGTTGCTCCTGGAAAATTTATAAGCACATTTGCAGCTCACATTTTTATATCACAAAGCATTGTGCCAGAATTGCATAATGTACAGAAAGTGCCCTGGTGGGCAAATGCACTCTGTGTTCTAGGAACGCAGAAGAGGGCTTTCTTGAGGATGGTTTGAAGTGCCAATGTAAGTACTACACACCAGAGCTTATGAGATGCAGCTAAAGCTGTTCTTACGGGAAAATTCATTGCCTTAAAAATACTTAGATGAACAAATAAGGGAGAAAGAAAAATTGATGAATTAAGTATACAGCTCAATAAATTTAAAAAAGAACAAAAGACAAGCTAAGAAACACAGAAGACAGATAAATAAGGGTAAGAGAGGGAATTAGTGTGTAATAATTAAGTGATAAAATTAACAAATGTTCCCGAGTCCTGAATTTTTAAAAATAACATTTCTTTTGGATTTCCCTTTTCTTTTTAAACATTGTGTTAAAATACACACAATGTAGGGTGCCTGGGTGGCTCAGTGGGTTAAGTCTCTGCCTTCAGCTTAGGTCAGGATCTCAGGTCCGGGGATCGAGTCCCACATCAGGCTCTCTGCTCAGTAAGGAGCCTGCTTCCTCCTCTCTCTCTCTCTGTCTGCCTCTGTCCCTACTTGTGATTTCTGTCAAAAAAAAAAAATACACACAATGTAAAATTTACCATTTTAATCTTTTTTTTTTCTTTTTCTTTTTTTTTTTTTTTTTTGTTTAAGAGGGAAGAGTGAGAGAGTGTGAGCCTGAGCAGGGAGTGAGGCAGAGGGAGAGAGAGAATCTCAAGCAGACTCCAGGCCCAACATAGAGCCTGACTCAGGGCCTGATATCATGACCTGAACCAAAATCAAGAGTTGAACAGTTAACTGACTGGTTGAGCCACCCAGATACCCTCCTCCACATCTTAACCACTTTTCAGTGTATATATAGTTCAGTGGTATTTTTTGGAGGTGGGGAACAAAAGTCAACCACATTCTTATGTTTCAAATTTACCAGTAAAGAGTAAGCTCCTGAAACCCTAGGGTCCCACCCTTGACCTGAATAAAAGCAGAACCCCAGGCTCATGTGCTGTCTCTCTAGCTGTGCCCTTGCTGTGTGTCCCCAAGTGTGCTGTGTACTTTCTACCTCTAAACCTTCATTTTTTTCAGTTTCCTGTTGGTTGTCTTGCAATCACAGTAAGAACCACAGGGGCCGTTCTAACCACAACCTTGGTTATTGGGAGGCTGAGACCACACACAATGCCTCCTTTAAGACAAGAAGGTATAAAGACCCATAATGTTTCAAAGGAGGACTGCTAGCCCATGAAATACTCATACCATTTACCCTGCTCTTAGCTCCTGCAAGAAGGAAAGCTTCCAGTTTTTTGTGTAATCATCTCCTTGATTCCAAAATCCAGCAAAGATAGCATGGAAAGAAGAAATGCATGTTGATGTCACTTAGGAAAAATGATGCAAAAATTCGAATCACTGCATTAAGCATCACATCAGGGAGATAAAACATCATGACCAAGTGGGGTGGGTTCCAGAAATGCGAGGATGGTTGAATACTAAAAAATCAGTTAATATTATTTCCCATACTAATTGCTCCGAAGAGAAAAATAGCTTCATAATTCCCTTAGATTTATTTCCAAGATATTTGGATAAAATTCACATCCAATCTCAAAACAAAACTCATCATAAAGCAGAAGAAATAGGTAATATATTGATATGTTTTAACCTGAAAAGGTAGTTCTCTCTTAACAGGGAAGGTAGCCTCAGGACGGACGGGGTAGTGCCCGCAGTGTCACTGTCAAAGTCACCGTCAGGGTCACCTCTTGACTGGTGGAGAGGAAGGTGCTGCTGGATGGGGTTCTGGGGTGAGGCGTAGCCTGAATGATTGGGAAAGAGGAAGTACAGAGGGGGAGGTATGCTGGGGAAGAGGACCGCCTCACATTGTCACAGTTAGATGGATGGCTTCTTTGGAAAAGCAGAAGAGCCTTCCCCAAGAATGATGGCACATGGTTAACCCTTCAGGAAAGTGGGCGGACCCAAGTCCCTATGGAGAGACCACCTACCGCAGGCAGGTCTATATGGGGCTACGTTGGCACAAAAGACCCCATTTGTAAGAGCAATGTGCAGAACAGGGCATCTGGGAGCAAACTTCATAAGAGATGTGTCAGATGCTTGGAAGGTCAAGTTGTTCCCTTCCGTAGGTTTTGGGGTACGCTTTGAGCGCTACAGAGTCCCTGTAGGTGGGAGACCTTGGGAATGAGGGAGGTGGTGGGGGAGGAGAGGAGCAGTGGAGAGGGTCACACCTGACCCTTGAGGATAGACTCGACCCTGTCTGTCTCTCACTTCCTACTCCGATGCCCCGCGACAGGCAGAAGGAGTCTGGCGCCCCGCTCGGACCTCTGGAGTGCGCTCTGGCAAATGTCACTGCAGCTTAGCCAAGACTGCACAGAGCAAAGCCACGACCTTTTTTGGGAGGGAGGAGGGTGCCCACATGTAGGGTGGCTAATTGTCATGGGACTGAGGCACATGCTTGGGATTGGGGGTTCCCTGTGACACATCTGCCGTTCTAAAATCAGGAACGTCCTGGCTGCACTGGGATGGTTAGTCATCCCGTTTGTATGAAGTTCTGGGTAGTGATGAATTAAACTACCCAGAGAGTTCTGCTCTTTGCCCTGGGAGGGGGTCTTAGGCCCTTGGAATGTTCTGCCTGATCCCTGTACCTGGGACCTTGGGCCACTTGGGACAGTCTAACAGTGGGATTTGTTACAGGGGCTTTATTTCCAGCTGATCTCCAAGAGGGGCTGGGGACCGAAGGCTGGATATGTGGGTGGTCAACTGTGTCTAGGGGGTCCAGCCCGACAAAACCTGCACACCAGAGCTCATGCTGGGGGGACTTTCCTGGCTGGTGATATGCTGTGTGGGTCACACATCCTTGTGAGGTGGAGCTGATACTGTCTGTGACCCCGCAAGGAGAGGGCGGCCAGAAGCTCGGTGCATAGACTCTATCCGGACTCTGCACCTTCGCATCTCTGTCCTTGGCTGATTTCGATCTATATCCTTTTGCTACAGTAAAAACCCTCCACGGTGAGCACAGAGCCTCCGGTGAGCCCGGAGTCCTCCTAAGGAGTAGTGAACCTCAGGTGGCTTCCGGACTCTTGGACTCGTAATTGAGGTCAAAAGTGAGGGTGGCCTTGGGAATGTTCCTGACTCCTGCAACTTCCTTTTCTGCTCCCCCCAACCCTGAAAACCACAGAACAGGATTCCCAGAAAAGCCGGCCTGCTTTCTGCCTCTCCCCCGGCGACCTCCCCTCCGCCCGCAAGAGCAGCCTGTGGTCCCAGCTTCTCGCTCTCCGCTGGGGCTGTTCTGTGAGCTTTCAAGGAAACACACGTACCTTCTCCCGACCTATTCTCCCGTCTTCTGTCCTATTCTGTCCCCACGCATCAGCTTCTGTGGGGTTTCTATTTTTTCTGTAATGTGCATTTTTTTTTTTTTTTAAAGAAAGAAGTAAAGAAACAACGGCGTTGTACATATTGAAAAAACGCGGCTAGTTCAAATCCACGACGTGAGGGTCTGGAGGGGCTCAGGGAGGGTCTGCACTTGTGTGTTGAGGGACAGGGGTCAGTGGGGGAGGGATGCCTGGAGTGCGGGGGTGGGGGGCGGGTGAAGGGCGTGGCCCCATGGTCTATGCACGAATGTCATCACTAGAAATGCTCCCTCCATCCCCCATGAGGCCGTGCTGCGTGGGAACTGGCTCTTTCGATTGCCCCAGGGATTTGGCACCCGGCTCTTTCCCCCGGATGAGGGTCATTGAGGAGGACCGAGCCAGGCTGGTGCAGGGACACCTGGGCTGCCTCTATGGCCATTCTGCATGGGGACAGGATGGGGAGCGGCGACCTCCAGAAATGGCTCACTGGTCCTGACTGCATTCCCCAGATGGGATGTGACACAGGACACCCTCTGCCCAGCTGCCCCTTCTGGTGTCCCGGGCGTCCTGAGACTAGATATTTTGGAGGGGCTGGCGGATGCGGGGCAACTACCTCACCTCTCAGCTGGACATTGGCCCCAGGGTGCTGCAGGACAGCGTGGCCCCCTGCCCCTCTCCCCCAAGCCCCACTTGGCCGGGGCACAGGCGCTCAGTCTCGGCGAGCTCCCCCGAGAGCAGCCGCAGAGCCCCCGTGGTGGAGATGAGTCACCCGTTCTAAAAATAAAAAGACTGAAGCCATGAAAGAGCATATTTCCTTTTTAAGCCAGATGTGTCTGCTGAGGGACCCCCCAGGAGTCCGGTAGTGCAGGGAGGGCCGGGAGCCTCCGCTGCACAGGTCGTCCGGGCTCCTACCTCCCCACCACCCCCATTCACACTCACCCCTGGTATTAGCACCTGTACAGCCCCTGGGGTAGTAGGGAAAGGAAGTTGTATAAAGAGCACCCACAGCAGGCAGGTGGGAGGGGCGGAGTGCTCAGAGATACGCACAGGGGAAGGGGCACTAACTCTCTCAGGGTCTGCAGAAGGCTTCCTGGAGGAGGTGTCACCAGAGGTAGGACCTGGGGGCTCTGATGGGCAGATGGGGGGAATGGTGTTCCAGGCAGGAGAGAGGGCCCCGTTGCTGGAATGCTCGTGGCACACTGGGGACCCTCAGGAGGACTTCTCAGACCACCCAGTCACACAGGCACATTCCTGGGCCCCTAGACCCCTCTTTGAATCCCAGAGCAGGGCCTAGGAACAGGATCAACAAGCCATGGGGTAATTCACCAGTTCTCTGAAGTTTGAGATCCCCTAGTCTGGCTGCTGGGTGCATAGAGGAAGGGATAAAGATGTGCAATGGTGAGATGGGTTCGAGTTGTTAGGGCTTTGACATTCACCTAGGAGTTTGGACTTTATCATCCTGGCAAGAGGGAGCTTTCAAGGGAGGGACACTCCTGGATCTGGGCTCGGGAATGGTCCCTGAGAACAAGGGGGCCAATGGACCAAAGGAGAGAGGGATTCTAGTGGTGAGGAGACTGCTCAGAGGCCTGGGCACAGGTCAGGGGGCTGGGACTGGAGAAGCGGTGTGCGGGAAAGGGCTGGGTTCTTGGAGACCGCAGGGATAGGACTTGGGTCACTCTCTTTGCCCCAGGCTTCAGGAGAGAGCCCTGCGATGGTCACTGGGAAAGTGTGTGCCGAGTGTGAGCAAGTGGGGAAGAATCGGCCACTTGTCATCAGTGGAGGAGGCGGAGGAAGAGAAGCGGGGCGGAGGGGGAGCCCTCTGGGTTTGAACAGCACATCCTCTCTTTCTACCCGTGTGACCTGGGTGTAATGCTTTAACTTCACCGGGGGCCAGACTCCTGTCTGCAAGAAGGGGACAGGATGGCTGTCCCCCAGGAAGCCCGTCGAGCAGAGCCTGTGCACAAAGACCCATCTGCGCCAGGATGTGGGAAGGCCCAGGAGCTTCGCTGGGGGAGCCTGCGTTAGTGAGCTGGGTGAGACTTTTCTGGGCGTCCCACGAATCTGGCCGGAGCTGTGATGCTGAGCATGAGAGAGAGCCCCGTATTCGTGAAAAGTGCGGCTCTCCTGGCCCTGTGGGATGGAATGGCTAGAACTGTCCCCAGCTGTCACCACGGTCACCCTTCTGCAGCCTGAACGGGACTGGGAAATGGGACTGGTGCCTGAGGGTCGTCACTTAGTGGGCAGCCACGGAACTGCAGTTCAGTCTTCTCTGGCCAATCCCAAGTCAGGAGGGGGCCCCAGTGAAACCACTCAGAGACCGAGGTGCCCACAGGGAGCAAGGAGGGACAGGCACCGCCGCAGTGTAGAATGAGGCCGGGGCCGCCGCAGGCCCGAATGCAGTGGTTGGGAGAGGCCTTGGAAGCTTGGCTGTGATTCCCAGGACCTGGGGCCCAGGGGTGGCTGAAGGGACTGGGACCTGCTTCTCTCCTTGTGAATTCAGGGGGCCGGGAGCCACCCAGGTGGCTGGAGCCACCCCAGGGCAGAACAAAGAGCAAAGGCAGGGGCCCCTGGGTGGCTCAGTGGTTTAAGCCTCTGCCTTCGGCTCAGGTCATGATCTCAGGGTCCTGGGATCGAGCCCCACATCGGGCTCTCTGCTCAGCGGGGAGCCTGCTTCCCCCCCTCTCTCTGCCTGCCTCTCTGCCTACTTGTGATCTCTCTCTGTCTATCAAATAAATAAATAAAAATTAAAAAAAAAAAGAGCAAGGGCAGCAGGGCCACCTGCCAGCCCCCACAGGTATGGGTACGCTTGGCAGGAGAGCCTCCTAATTTTCCCACAGGGTCAAGTCATTGCCCCTTGGTCCTCTTGTCAGAACCCCCTGAGGCTTAGCTGAGCACAGAGTCGCCCAGCTGGAGGCCATTTGCTTGGCTCTCCTGTGGCAGGTGCGGCCATGGGATTGAGCTGTGGTCCACAGTTTGTGGGAGGAAGGGAGGCATACTGCTGTCAGCCACATCCTGGGAAGGAATGCATTCTCCTGCCCTTGCTCCTTCGCCCTGTCAGGCTAGATCATAAGCCAATGGGGACAAAGGAGAGGAGGCTGATGTCCTTGCTCATGGAGGAGCAACCCAGAGGAGGAACCCAGCTCCTTGGACAGCCCCGTGGCATGGAGCCCCTGGCCCGCCATGGATGACCCTCGAACTCCAGGCTGCCAGGAAAGAGAGAGATGAACTTGCATCTTGCATGTACCATTGTACTGGGGGCTCTTTGTTACACAGCTTTGTGCATATCCTAACTGCTACACCCTCACAATAGATCCATTGTGTTCAAGTTTCTCATTTGTGAGTGAGCCCTGACAGCTCAGAGCCAGGAGGTGCTAAGGACATGCTACACCCTCTTTGAGGTCTCAAGGATGGATTGTTCTGAAATCTGCTTTTGGCAAAAGTCTTCTGCTCACAGGAGTGCTCAAGTCAAGGTGGGCTGGCTTGTCCAGTCCGGGAACTAGTGGGGGCTGGGGCAGTTGAGATGTGTTCCCTTGATGCCCTGAGGTCTTGGGTCTGAGTGAGCCGTCTCCCGCTGCTCAGGGGTTCCTGTCGATGGACAGTTGGGCAGATGATCTTACCATAGCCTGCAGCAGGTTCCTCAAGATGATCACAGAAGCATCCTGGCTGTCTTTATCCTCCCAGATTACCGGGCGAGTGCTCACCATGGCGGTGTGAACAGCTGTCTGATTGTGGTCTCAGCAGCCCCTAATTTTGTATATACTAGCCCACTCCTTCCCCGTAGACTGGCCAGGGACCAGTGGGGAGGGGAAGGAAATCCGCCAGATACAGACTGGCCTGCCTGTCCATCATCGGCTCCCAGGAATTCGCGGAAGGAGCTTGCTCTAGAAGAGTAACAGATACCTAAAAATAAAAAGTCAGGATGGAGGGAAAATGGGCATTCAATAGGGAGGGTGAATCTGGGGACCGGGTTGGGATACGAAACACGTATGCTGCCCACGACATCCTCCGAGGTTGTGATGGCTGAGTTGCAAATTCCTTGTGGCCGAAGTGAGCAGGGAAAGGAAAGCTTTCAAGTTTATATGGTACTCGGAGGAAACACACTGCTCCTTAAGGACAGTAAATATGTCCTTAGCCCACGTCACCTCAAAATTATTGGGAGATACGTTAACAATGTTTGTTCTCCCAATCCATGAGCGTGAAATGTTTTTCCACTTCTCTGTGTCTTCCTCAATTTCTTTCATAGTGTTCTGGAGTTTTCAGAGCACATGTCCTTCACCTCGTTGGGTAGGTTTATTCCTAGGGATCTTATGGTTTTTGGTACAATTGTAATAGGATGGACTCCGTGATTTCTCTTCCTTCTGCCTCATTGTTGGTGTATAGAAATGCAACTGATTTTTGTGCATTGATTTCATATCCTGTGACTTTGCTGAATTCCCCTCTCAGTTCTAGAAATTTTTTGGTGGTGTCTTTTGGGTTCTCTACATAGAGTATCATACCATCTACAGTGAGTGAAAGTTTGACTTCTTTGCTGATTTAGATGCCTTTTATTTCTTTTTGTTGTCTGACTGCTGAGGCTGGGACTTCTAGTACTATGCTGAGTAACAGTGGTGAGAGTGGGGATCTACTCTAGGCATCTCAGTTGTTTTCCTTATGTTAGGGGAAAAGCTCTCAGCTTTTCCTTATTGAGAATACTTGCTGTGGGTCCTTTATGACATTGAGGTATGTTTCCTTTAACCCTATATTGTGGAGAGTTTTATCAAGAAAAGATGCTGTATTTTGCCAAATGCTTTTCTTGCATCTATTGAGAGGATCGTATGGATCTTGTCACTACTTTTATTAATGTGGTGTATCATGTCCATTGATTTGCAGATGTTGAATTACCCCTGCAGCCCAGGAAAAAATCCTACTTGGTTGTGATGAATAATCTTTTTTTTTCTCCTGATAAACTAGATTTTATTTTATTTTTAAAAAGATTTTATTTACTTATTTGAAAGGGAAGGGGAGAAAGAGAGAGACAGAGCAAGTGAGCACAGGAGCAGGGGGAGAGGCAGAGGGTGAAGCAGGCTTGCTGTTGAGCAGAGAGCCCAGTGTGGGACTTGATCCCAGGGCCCAGAGATCTTGACCTGAGCCAAAGGCAGACACTTAACCGACTGAACCACCCAGGCGCCCCATGAATAATTCCTTTAAAAATTTTTTATTTTATTTTATTTTTTAGTGTTCCAGAATTCATTGTTTATGTACCACACCCAGTGCTCCATGCAATACATGAATAATTCTTTTACAGTACTGTTGGTTCCTATTAGCTAGCATCTTGTTGAGAACTTGTGCATCCGTGTTCATCAGGGATATTGGTCTGTAATTCTCCTCTTTAGTGGGGTCTTTGTCTGGTTTTGGAATCAAGGAAATACTGGCCTCATAAAATGAGTTCGGGAGATTTCCTCCTATTTCTATTTTTTGGAACAGTTTCAGAAGAAAACATATTAATTCTTCTTGAAATGTTTGGTAGAATTCCCCTGGGAAGCCACCCAGCCCTAGACTCTGGTTTGTTGGGCGAGTTTTGATGACTGATTCAATTTATTTCCTGGTTGTGGGTCTGTTCAGGTTTTCTATTTCTTCCTGGTTCAGGTTTGGTAGTTTATATGTTTCTAGGAATTTATCCATTCTTCCAGATTGCCTAATTTGTTGGCATATAATTGCTCATAATATTCTCTTATAGTTGTTTGTATTTGCAATGACATGAGTAGAGCTAGAGGGTATTTTGCTAAGTGAAATACATTGGTCAGAGAAAGACAAATACCATATGATTTCACTCAGCTGTGGAATTTAAGAAACAAAACAGATGGACATAGGGGAAGGGAAGGAAAAATAAAACTAGATGAAAACAGAGAGAGAGGCAAGCCATAAGAGACTCTTAACTATAGAGAACAAACTGAGGGTTGCTGGAGGGGTTTGGAGGGATGGGGTAACCGGTTGGTGAGCATTAAGGAGGACACCTAGTGGGATGAGCACTGGGTGTTACACGCAACTGATGAGTCACCAACCTCCACCTCTGATGCTAATAATACACTCTATGTTAACTAAATTGAATTTAAATAAAAAATTTAAAAAGTAAATAAAATATTGGGAGATAGTAACTGTATTAGCCAGCATTCTTCAGAAAAACAGAATCAATATGATGTGTGTTTGCATAGAAAGCTATTTATTATAAGGAATTGGCTTGTATTACACAATGATGGAGGTTGGCAAGTCCAAAATTTCTAGGGTGGGCTGGCAGGCTGGAGACCCAAGAGAGCTGATTTTCTAGTCCAAGTTGGAGAGCAGTTTGCCATACAACCAGGAAGAGCTCAAGTTGCAGAGACGTTCAAGGGCAGTCTGCCGGAGAATTCTCTTTTTGCTCTTCCCAAGCCTTCAACTCATTGGACGAGGCCAACCACAGAGGGAGAGCAATCTGCTTTCCTTAGTCTACTAGGTCAAACGTTAACCCCACTGAAAAACCCTCATAGGAACATCCACAATAACATTTGACCAGATATTTGGGCACCCTGTGGCCCAGCCAAGTCAATACATGAAATTGACTGTCACAGAGAAGGCTGGTGTTTGCAGTCAGGCCCTGCCTGGGTAGGTCCCCCAAACGCAACTCCAGAAGGCACTTGGGGGGTAGCCATGGTTCTCACAGAAGACAGACGAGCCCACTGCCCCTTTCTGCTACAGCTCTGTCTCCAGGGCTGGAATGCATTTCAGGGGCCCGAGATCTCTGGTCACAACGCTGACCACACAGCCGTGGGACACACTCACTGGCTTACTTACCTTTTCACTGGGTGGTGGTGGGGGGCAGTTTTGGAAATGAAGGAAAGGAAAGTGCCAGATGCATGAGGATCCATCAGGAAGAGCGACCTCAGGGCCGCGGCCTCGGACCTTCAGCTTCATGGATCTGCCAACAAGTAGCTTCTCCCTCTCAAGGGCAAAAGAGGCAAAGCAGAAGAAGGATGGGGAAAACATCCACCTGAATTTGGGAAGGAGGGAAGAGGAGAAACAGCTAAGGGGAAGTGGCACCTCGCAGCACTTATGTTGTGGGGGCTCGCAGCTTCTCCGTAGCTGGATACCCTCGCCATTGTCCCTGGCAGTGAGTGGAGGGCCGCTGGGGCCGAAGGCCATGCTGCCAGATTGAGGGAGTATAGGCCATCCCGCAGAGACCAGACCACGCTGAGACACACCTGGCAGGAGCTGGGAGCACAGGGCGGGGTGAGACGGGGGACTACCTCAGTTCCCCCTCTTCCCGCCCTCCACTCTTCCAATCGGGGCCTCCCGAGGGCCACAGTGGCCTGAAGCCCAAGGGCAGACGTCTCCAGGACATGTCATTGTCTGCTGAGAAGCACCTTCCCTGACCCCCAAACCATGTCCCCTCACCCCACCCGCCTGGCCCGGCTCGGCGCCGTATCCCCTGTACACCCACTTTTATTTCTCATCTTGGACCTTCGCACCCGCTGATGTGGCTTTGTGTTTCTATTTATTGGATTGTTTCTTTCTACTTTGTATTTATTGGATTCTCTAGAACGCAAGCCCAGGAGGGCAGAGTTGGTCGGCCTGGTTCACTGGAGAACAATCCCTAAGCTCTTCACCCTCGTCTCTGGGTGACTGACGGGTCTCCTGAGTCTTCTCTGGCTGCACGTCCCCAGTCCCTGCAGCCATCCCCCGGGGCTGAGTTTCCGGCTGGGCTCTGGGTGAGACAGGACTGACGGCGGGGACAGGGCCAAGGTCGCAGGGCAGCCTGCCTCCTGTCCAGCTAGCCGTGCAGCGTCCGTCAGCAGACACGGCCTCGCCTCAGCTCCCGGGCCGCTGGCCAAGCTCTCAGGTCAGTGCTACGTGCGGCGCGTCAAGTGCCGGGCTCTAGGCCACTGACTGGTGAGGGGGTGTTCATCGCCCTTGGGGCTTGACGAGGCATTGTGAGAGCTGGATGCAGTCACGGCGCTCACATCAGAGCCAAGGCTTACCGAATGACCCAGACGGGCCAGTCACCTTTTTAAGAACATTCCATGCGCCCTGGACTCTTCACAAACCTTCTATGTATGGGTGCCGGTACCGTCCCAGCCAGCAAGTGGACATCTGGGTCGTGGGCGTGGGCGGTCTGTGTGGTGAGCCCCTCACCCCCAGGCATGCTGTCCTCTGGGCACCGTGAGGCACAGTGGGAAGATGGCCTAGCAGGGAACTGACACACAGGAGGGACACAGGAGGGGTGGGGAATTCTGGCCTGATGTCATCTGAACTCAGCCTTGAAGGTTGGAGAGGATGTTTGTGGTGTGTGTGTGTGTGTGTGTGTGTGTGTGTGTGTGTGTTGCTTTCCAAGGGAAGCAGGGCTGAGGAGGTGGGGAACAGGGAGGGTGGGTTTGCCGAGCGGGGTCCCTGGAAGGGAATGCCCTCTCGCCAGATTCTGCCTGCTCTGGGAGAAATGAGCTCTTGCTTGCAAAGAAACATCTGTCTGGGGAGCTGCGCAACGAGATGTTTTTACGCATGCCATATATAATGTGGGAGCGGCCCGCCCCACATTCCCTCTGTGTTTATTGCAAAATAACCTTATCCTAAGAATAACAGGAAAAATATCACCCCCTCCCCCCCCACCCTCACAAATCAGCTGTCCATGTTTTGTGCTCCCCTCAGGCCTGTGCGGACACGACTTTGAAACCACAGTCCGAGAGCAGTCTTGTTTGTGCACTGATTTCTTCAGCAAACGTTTACTGACTCCTTACCTTCTCTGGAGGAGGGGCTGCGTTCTGGAAAATACTGGCTTAGATTTTCCTGGGGTTCACTACCCGTGCAAAGGTCCCGGACTAATCAGGGTATGTTAACTGCCATAAGCATCAGTCCCCAGGGACGGGGACCTCATCTGGTCCGTGTGTATTTCTTATCCATGACGGTGGTGCAGGTGGGGTCGGGACTCTGCTCCACATAGCCATGCAGGGCCCCAGGCCTCTCCTGCCGGAGGTTTTGCCGTCCCCCAGAGCCTTGGCTCCTCTGTTTGGGGCCCAGGATTGGGCTGGCTGTGGGTGAACAGAGGGAAAGAGCAGGGTGAGTCACACAGGCCTGGCCTGGAGTGGTGTACCTTGTTTTCAGCTCATTCCATCGTAACGGGTTGGGTGACTCTCTGGCCAATGTCGGCCACCGTCAACAACACACCGCTTGGTTCTGAAAAATGGAGTAAGAAGCACAACCCAAACTGCGGAAGGAAACGTTGGTATTGTCACCACAGTTGAAGGTCTTTGGGAAAACATGAGCAGCAGAGCAGACTGAGGATGGTCTCTGGGCCCGAGCCTGGCTTTTGGAGGACGCTGCTGTATGGATAAGCTCTTCCCACGGCCACCAGCGCAACGCAGCTTTCTGAGTCATTCCGCTCGGCACGAGCTCCACCGGCTCGCTTTCTGCACCTTCCAGAAACCTGTGGTTTGTGTCTTTCCAGTCCCCGTGCCGTAGCTTCGGTCGGTCGCCGGGAAGGGACAAGCTCAGACAGCCGTGGTCAGTCACGGTCTTCAGGACCCATTCGGCTTCTCCCCATTTCCCATCACCTTCTGGGGTCACGACGTGGTCTTCCCGATGATCGTTGTCCTGGTGATGTGACAAAAGAGACTTTTCTTTGCAAAACTGTGTTCCATGGAAGGTGGGCAGGTGTGCCCAGAAGGAAGGATGCTCGGAGCTGAAATTAGTTTGGGATGTTTGGGATTTACAAGGGTAATATCAATCGATTCCAAGGACTCTAATTCCAACTATAATCTGTTGCAAGGTCTGGCTGCGTTTGAGGACCTGCTTCCCATCAGGCCGTAGTGCTTCTGAGGGATTCCCGCCTTACCTTGGTTTTCTGCAGAATGGTAACAAGGACCCTATTTGGGCTCTGCAGGTGACTGTTCCCAGGGCTCCTGGCCTTGGGCTGGGTTAGGTGACCCCCATAGACGCCCCCCCCCCCCCCCGTCCCCTGCCACTGGTCACATCATCTTGTCTTGTGCTGCAGTAGCCTGCTTGAGGCCTTCTCTAGCCGGGGGGCTCTCTGCGGGCTGCGATGGAGCCCGGCTGACTGCTAAAGTCCCATTGTTTGGCTCGAGTCTGGAGCAGAAGAAACACCCAATCTGTTGGAAGAAAAGAAGGAAGAAAAGGAGGAAGAAAGGAAGGAGAGAGACCAGCCGCCCAGGCCCTGTGTGCGTGGAGCCCGGCCCTCCGGGCCACCTGTGCACACAGACACACGATCCCGTGGGAGCTGGAGCCCAGCGCTGCTGTGGATAAACAGAGTCTGCCCCGCTGGTGTGGCCCCTTCTTCTGACACCGGCCTTTGCCTCCCCGAGGAAACCCAAGACCCGGACTGGGACAAGGTTGGCAGATGTCGGTGAAAGGGGCCGTCTGCCTTCGCAGATAAGAGTTCCCCAGACAACGGGATGGTCTCAGCCAGGAATTCCCACCGGGCTCCAGTCGGGAGGCTCCGACAGACCTGGGTCACAGCTCCCTTGCCTCTCAGGGCCATCTCTGTGGGTCTGGGGCTCCCATTTTCCGGAGCACCCCTTGGCGGCCGTTCCCCACCCACCTGAACCCACAGCCATCTCGTAGGACTTTTCAGAATAAGACGTTTTTCTCTGAGGGCCCTGAGCTGGGAGTGCTGGTTTGGTTCACCCAGCCTGAGCCAGACCCCACTAGGCTCTGTTCAGGTGAGGCCTGGGGACCTTGGGGTGTGGGGGGCACCGAGTGGTGATGGGTAAGTGATTAGGGCTCCCCCTTGCTGGGGGTTCATCACACTCCATCTTGCGGCGCAGGGATGGACAGCTCCATGCGGTTGTCCCCTCTAGTGTCCCCAGTGGAAGACGGCCACAGGAGAGCCAACGAGGTCAACAGAATGCCGAGATCCCCTGTGGACCCGGGCGTGACTCCCAGCTCCGAGCCATGACCCCTCCTCATTAACGCGCTTGCTTTGCAGGGCGGAAGCCATGTGATGCGTGGAGAAGAGGAGGCAGAGGGACCGACGGCCAAGGTGCCCTCCGGAGAGCCCACACCCGCCACTGCACTTGCATTTGGGTCACTGGGAACCCATTCTGAGGGACCCCACCCTCCCTCCTGGGGAAGCAGGAGTGACAGAAAGAGTCAGGGATTTCTGCCCCGGTCTCTTCTCAGTGCTGTCCTGTAATCAGCCTCGACTTCCCCATGAAGCCTCCGGTTGGAGCCTCAGAGCACCCAGAGGGCGGGCCAGATCTGGTGTCCTCCGTTGGCTGCGGTCTGTACCAGGGCCTTAACTCCAAGCCTGGGCTCGGGGCTGATTCTTTCACAGGGGACGTTTTCACAGGGGCCCTGCTCTGAGCCCTTCCTGGCTGGGCGCCTTCCCCGTCCCTTTCTCCAGCCTCAGGCTCGGGGCCAGACTCACATGTTACTTCGATGGGAAGCGTGTCCTTCCTTCTCTGGATGTGGCTGTCACCCAAGTGTTCTCCGGACTCCGCCGGCCATAGAAAAAGACCACGAAGTTCATGGTCAGAGGCGCAAACACACACAAGGGAGGGAGGAGCTTGTGGCGAGCTAAAAAGTGAGGGTGAAATGAGGGGTCAGGTGTCCCCAGCCCCATCTCTGTATCAGTCAGCTATGGCCCCCGTAAGGGATGACAAGCCAGTCTCAAACTCCGGGCACACAACGGTCAGGATGTATTTCTTGCTGGACTGCCGGGTCCATGGGGCAGGTCTGGGGCCTGGTCGGGGTCTGGCTGACCAGCACTGGGCTCCCCTGGGCTTGGCTCTGGGCCAGGACCCCAGCCCCAGAAGCATCTTTCAAGCCCTTGCTTGCCCGTGTCGGGAGACGTTGTTCTGTTCAGAGTTGGCTGGCCGAGCCCCCAGCAGTGCACGGGGCTCTACTCTGCCCGCGGTGTTGGGGGGACGGTAGCCACGGTGCAGGGTGGAGTTAAGGACCCTCACTGTGCTCTACCACGGCCCCTTTCGAAGAACTTGGAGCTGAACTTTGCCCCGGGTCGGGGTGGGTGGTCTTGCCAGTGTGGACAGGATTGGGACTTTGGATGCCCAAAATGGTGGGTTGAGGTTCACAGCCTGTCGGGTCCCTTATAGACTATGGGATGGCGGCAAAGCTTGTTGGAGCCCCGGGTCCCTCGAGTGTAGCGTGGAAGTGGGGATTCGTCCACACCCGCCCCTGTGGCCAGAGCGGAGAGAGCTGGGCGGGCTGAAGCCCCTGCACACGGCAGCGGCTGAGAGTGCACGGCCAGGCCCCCACACAGGGGGCGGCTTCTGCCCGGAAGCCCTCCGGACATTAGTGCCCAGAGGAGTGCGGGCCCCCGGCCTCACTGCTCAGCATGGTGGAGAGGTCACACGACTGAAAGGGTTTCAGATCGGCTCTGAAGTCAGAGCCTTCTCCCCCGACATCCTCGGGCCTTGAGCACAGGCTGGTTCCGGGGGGATGGGGGCCGCGATGCCCTCCCTGTCCTTCTCCCCTGCAGGGATGCCCCCCTGGGACCCAACAGAGCCACCGCCTACCACCTGTCGACGTCCCATGGGGCCGAGGAAGGAACGCCCGCTTCCTGGGAGCACCCCCACTCGATGCACGGTTTGTGCTCCTTTGTCACCCAGGGCCCCTGGGATAGCAGGGACCCCCACCCAGGTCTCCTTTCCAGAGTCGCTTTGTCTTTTTGGGGGAGGTGACCGTCCCTTTGAAAATGGGATGGAAGCTATTGGACCTTCGCCCCTTTATAAAACATGGAGACATGTCATTTTTGGGGTACAGTTTCAAGCACCTTGTACGCTCCCCAAAGACCATTTATATACGAGAAGTGAAGAGCCCCGTCCAGGGACACGTCAGAGGACGGATGCCACGTGAGCTCCCATTGGACAAGGCCAAGGGACCCATCACGGTAATGGACACTGCCAGGAATGGGGTATAATCCCATCACGAGAGCGTGACTCCCGGAGTGCACACTGATAATGAGTAGACCGATCGGTGAGTACACAGTGGAGAAGAGAAGGGTCTTCACAGAAGATCACCGGTTAGCAAACGCGGACGGGACGGTGGGCTCCGGAGATGACAGTTTTGCAGCCATCAGAGCAGCCCGTGACACGGGTAAGGGTAGGGAAGTGCTCAGCGGGACGGATGGGAAAGTTTAAGCAAGAACGTGCTCTTTAGAGTACCTCGAAGCATCTTTGTAGGGGGGATGTTACCTTCCGCGGGGTGCATGGGGGAGCCTGGAGAACACCAGCCTCTCCACGCCGCCCTCGTCAGCACCGACACTGCTGTGCGACCCCATGACGGGCGCCTCCCGACCTCCCAACGGCCCGCACCAAGGACCGGCCTCAGTTCTATAGCTGCCCTCAAGGGACCAGCATCATGAAGACAGAGCCAAACTGAAGAATCTCCCAGGATAACGGAGACTCGAAAAGGCGTACGGCTACGGGTGACCCTCGATCTTGTTGTGAAACGAAATGCCCGTGGGGAACGTGATGGGGACGGTTGGAAGGATCGTGCGTTCGAGGATAGTGCTTCGGTGGACAGTTTTCAGAACTCGTTAACTGCGCTGCCGTAAACCTCCCTAAAAACCCTGTTCATTCCTAAAAATAGTAGCAAACGTCCTTGTCATTGAAACGCGGGTGCGGGAGTCCTTAAGGACGGCTGTGAGCTGAGCTGTGCCCCCGTCCCCGACCCCCCAGTTCCCGTGTGAAGCCCCAGGCCGGGCGTGGTTGCTTGGGGAGTGAGGAGGTGGCGATGGTGGGACGGGTCGGGAGCGAGACCCCCCTCCGTGGACCACAGCAGGGCTCTCCCTTCCTCCGCTAAGTGAGGACCAGTGGGACCTCGATGCCCACAGCCAGCTCGCCGGCTCTCCCCGGAAGCCAACCCCCCAGGTTCCAGAGCCGTGGGGGTGAAACGTCAAACGTCAGCCGGCTCTTTACCTGCTATCGACGGAGCCGGGGACACATCAGGTCATTTGTGACGTCCTGAGTGCGTCTGCGGGTAATCCGGGGCGGTGGGGGTACCTAGGTGGCGGGCCTGGGCCGAGGAAACCTTGACAGGATGCTGAGGAGACCACAACAGGCTGGATTCTAGAATTCCTGAGGCTCCTGGGACCCGGCTCTCCTGAATGCAGGCGATGGGTGTGAACTGTCCCCAAAGTGTGTTCCTTGGATCCCTATCCTAAGAGGTTCTCCACCCAGAAGGGCTCCCTGGGCAAGCATATTTGAGAAAGGCAGCGATACTGGCACAGTATTTTATTGAAGCACTTTTATTTATTTATTTTTAAAGATTTTATGTGTTTATTTGACAGATACAGCGAGAGAGGGAACACAAGCGGGAGGAGCAGGAGAGGGAGAAGCAGGCTCCCTGTTGAGCAGAGAGCCCGGACGTGGGGCTCGATCCCAGGACCCTGGGATCCCGACCAGAGCTGAAGGCAGCCTCTTCATGACTGAGCCCCCCAGGTGCCCGGAAGCACTTTTATTTAAAGCCTCTGAGGCGTTGTCCTCAGGAACCGGCTGTAACGTCCTCTAATGAGGGGGAGATGTTCTTAGGAATCCCTCACGGGAGAAGCGGGAAGAGGGGATGCCTCGGCCTCGTAGGAACCACTGTGCTGGCGGCACAGACCCTCCCGGACCTCCGTCCGCCCCTCCTAGCGCCAGCGCCAACGCCGTTCCCAGGAAGGGCGCGGGAGGGGAGGCAAACCCGCCAGCCCACGGGGTGCCCAGAAAGTCACGCGAGCAGGCGTTCGTGACGCACCGGGAATGCCAGGCATGTTGCTGGGACAGGACGCGGGGGTCCGGTGCGTAGATCCGAACTGGGCCCTTCCTTCCTCCTCTGTGCCCTGGGGGCCCTGGCCACACGGGGCTCGACTGAGCCACGTTCCTCGCCCACAAGCCTGATTCCCAACAGCCCCTCCAAACCCTCGGGGCTCTGCTCACCTCGCCTCTTCCTCTGCTCTGGCCCCCCTGCCAGGCCCCGCCCACACCCCCGCTTCCCCTGCACCCCGCTGCACACCCCAGAGGGCTTCTGATAGACGGCCCAGCGGCCTGCACTGTCTGTCTCTGCTCTGCTCAGCGGGGCGGGGGCAGCGGCCCTACTATGCCAGAGCTGCTCCTCGGTAACATGAAGAATCCACGTGACCGAAAAGACCCTGGGACCCTTCCCGCTGCTTTCCCCGGGATCCTGCTCCACGGACACCCACACGCTGTAGTGTCTGCACGAGGCCTACGAAACTCTCGGCTTGGGCTGCGTTTGCTGCAAGTGAGTTTCCCCTAAGCCCCCGGCCAGCGGATCCCTTCATCTCCGCGGCGTTCCGGGGCCCCAGGGGAGCGCGCACTTGGCTCCGCAGACGTGCTCAAGCCTATCTTGCCACACAGGCCGACAGCTGGTCTCCAAAGCCATTATCAGAAGCCTCATTACCTATTACCGTCCGAGCCGGGACCCGTCTTGTCATTCCGGATGTCCTGCAACGTTTCAATCTTGGTTAGTTCTGTGATTTCATTTCAAATCTCCGCATGTTCGCAGGAATCAGCTGGTGAACTCATCTGTCAAAATAGGTCCTCCCTTTTATCTTTGACTCCGGTATCCGGGATCTCCCCAAATGGCCTTTATTCAGAGCTGAAGCAGACCACTTCCCCTCTTAACAGTAAACAGTGTTCGCTAAGAAATGAGATAGTTTCGACGATGAATTTTAGCCATTTTCCATTTTCCCCCACCTAATTGAGTGGCCAGATGCTTTGGTCTGCGACAAAGTGGAAACTCGCCCGGCAGACGGCGGGGGGGGGGGGCTGCCAAATGCGTTTTGCTCCTTTAATGTTTTCTGATTGTTTCCAGAGCTGCTTTCTGCCAGGAGGAGACCCCTGCTTGGTGGGCGACTGTTCCTGAGAACCGAGCTTTTGTTCCCCGGGGCCGATGGGCCGCCGCGACAGGAAGGATCGTGATTCCGATCGTTGGGAACTTGAGAGAAACGTCCCTTCTAACGTCAGCACCTGCCCCACACTTCTGCCCGGGGAGGGACCATGGGACGGCCGGGGTCCGCCACTTATTTTCTCAGATTTCAAACCACGTGCCGGATTCCCACTGAAAATGGTATCATTCTCTGAATCTGTGTTGACCCCAGATGTACTCCGATTAATTATTGATGATAAGGAGACCCACGGCTGTTCTTCCCTGCCTCCCCCTCTACCTCCCACCGCTGGGCTCCAGGCAGGAAGGGTGGGAACATTCTTGGGCCGGGGGGTGGCGTGGGGAGGTGGAGACCCGGCAGCTTGAGCTGGAATCACTGGAGGGTCATGGCCGGCTGCATTTTCCCCCATGTCATGGCTTTAGATTTGTTCCAAGTTCTCTCCCAATGAAGAATCGGCTATTTTTACTCTGCCGAGGAAAAAGAGAGCCTTGACCCAGGTTCTGTAATTTACAGGACTGATGTAAAGGGGTTGTAATGGTTTTATGGCGTTACTGACCATTTGAGGGGGGAGTAGGGAAGTGATTTCCTCTGGGAAGTGGGGGTGTACGGCGCTTTGGTTCCTCATTGCCTCTGAGTTGATAGACCAAGAGTCTGAGAGAGGGACAGGGCGAGGGCAGCGGGAGGGGGTCCTAGAGGACCAGCGACAGTAAGCCACAGAAAGGTGACTTGGGTGGCCTATAGGCTCAGGCTATCAGGGTTGCCAGGGGCGTCCGGTCAGCCCAGGGGCAGTTCCACGGCCCACACAGGGCATCTGGGGTTGACCCTGGGTTTGGCACCAGGCTGGGTGGGGAGCGGGCAGGGGCTGCCACACGTTGGTCTCCACCTGGGCTGACCCCTCAGGTGATCAAGGGTCCTCAAGAAGCTTGGCGAGGGGGACCCGCAGTCACCTCGGGATCTTCTGGGTCATAACAGCACAGACTCTGTTCCCCAGAGAGGACCCTGGGATCCAAGCCACTTGGAACCACACCTGGAGTGTGTAGACCGTCCCGCACGCGCGATCTATCATGAGGCCAAGCTCGGGGGCCCCCAATGTGCTCATAACGTCATGCGTATTTCTTTTTATTTACAGAAATGAGATTAAAAAAAAGTTTATTTATTCTAGAGAGAGAGAAAGAGAGAGAGCACACACGATCGGGGGATCGGGGACAGGACGGGGGAGAGGGAGAGACAGAATCTCGAGCTACTCTCCACTGAGCTTGAGCTGGACGCGGGGCTCGACGTCAGGACCCTGGATCACAACCTGAGCCCGATCAAGAGTTGGGCACTTAGCTGACGGGGCGCCCAGGTGCCCTACAGAAAGGGAGATACTTTAATGGCTGTAGGCACAGCTGCTGTGCCTTCTGTCTCCGACTTGTCTTTGCTTTGGGGTCCAGGTGAGGGATGGTGGGTTTGGGGGGATGTGTTTCTAGTCACGTCCCCCAGACAGCTGCGTTGCCACTGACTCTGGGCTCAGGTTGGCTTCCCAGGATCTGCCCGTGCCCGTAGGGGTGATCCCTTGGGATGCGGTTTCAGCTCTTCTTAATGGCCCCTGACCCAGGGGGCTGTGTGTCTGTGGGCAGGAGGAGTCCCATTTGACATTCATGGGGCCAGACGCTGGTCTCTGAAAAATGTGTCCAATCACCAGATCTGTCATGTTGTCCATTGGGGGATCCAGTTCCTACCCAATCTAGTGAAAGTGAAAGGTTTCTCTTTGAAGAGTTTACTTGGTGGGGCGCCTGGGTGGCTCAGTGGGTTTAAAGCCTCTACCTTTGGCTCAGGTCATGATCTCAGGGTCCTGGGATCGAGCCCTGAATCGGGCTCTCTGCTCAGCGGGGAGCCTGCTTCCCTGTCTCTCTACCTGCCTCTCTGCCTACTTGTGATCTCTGTCAAATAAATAAATAAAATCTTAAAAAAAGAATTTCCTTGGTCCTGCAGGGTATCTCATTGTAAAGAGAACACCATATATGCGTTTTCTTCTTTGTTTTTCGGCGTGGGAGTCCCGGCAAACTATAGCTCACAGGGTTCCTGGGTTTGTAGGGCACAGCGTACAACTGGCTGAGCTCTTCCATGTCACTGAACCCCATCTGCTACATTTCAGGGTATCAGATCCGGTGTGTCTCGATAATGGGGGATTGGAGATGCCCCAGTGCAGCACAGTGGCCTGAAGACACTGGGACACGAGGCTGTCAATACTGTACCACATCCGGTGGAAGAGAGAGTGGGTGTTGGGAACTGGGTAGCTCAGTACGATGTAGCAACAAGTTGAAAAATGCACCTGAACCAGCAGGGACATGTAAATCAAAGCCCATCAAGAAAACATGATCCTGGGGTCCTGAGATCGGGTCCCACGTCGGGCTCTCTGCTTGACAGGGGGTCTGCTTCTTACTGTCCCCCAAATACCTGAAAGAAGATCTTGAAGACCCATCTGTACACCCATGTTCACGATTACATCATTCCCAACAGCCCAGGGCCGGGAGGGACTTAAGTGTCCACTGATGGGTGAGTGGACCAGCAAAATGCAGTCCGTCAGCACGGCGGAATATTTTCCAACCTTCAAAAGGAAGGACATCGTGGCAGGTGCTATGACGTTCATGGACCCGGACACGACGCCGAGCGAAAGAAGCCAGACATGAGGACAAACGCTGCGTGACTCCTCGGTGTTCACAGGAGGGACGCGGAGTAGTCAGACTCGACAGAAGGTCGAATGGTGGCGGGGGTTGGGGGTGGGGGCTGGGGAGCTGGTGTCTCACGGGGACAGAGTTTCCGCTGTACACGGTGAAAAGGCTCAGGTCGTGGTTGGGGCGGTGGTGGTGGGGCGAGGTGAGTGGGTTGAGTGCCACTGGACCGGACACGTGACAGCGATTCAGAGTCGACGTTCCGTTCTGTGTATTTACCGCAATAAAAAAAGACATAAAAAAATCATTTGAATTCCTTTAGCATTAGCCTTAATTTCACAGCGTTTCTGTCCATTTTTTTTTTTTCAGAGTTATTGGTTGTTCCAAAACGAAAGGGTTCCAAAATCCCCAGCCCCTCTTCCCGCATCACAGCAGAAACGAAATCTCTGAGAGTCAGAGTCACGCAAGAGGCAGTCGGACCCCATCCCCGCTCGCCGCAGCGGGACCGGCGCATCTCTCTCGTCTCTGCAGAAAATAATAATACGGTCGCACAAGAGTGGCTGTGTTGAGGCGAGTGGGAAGGGTGCTCAGTTCCAAAGGCAGGAAAACCGTGTCACAGGCGTGGGCCCGGCCGCTCAGAAGGAAAAGCCTGGACACTCCTCGACGCTTCGTGGTGTTTGCGATCTTTGTGAGGTTTGTTACGTTTGGATCCAGAATCCTCTCCTCCTCCTGAGTCACACCCTTGGGCAGACCTCGCTTTGTATTTGCAATTTTGTGTGAGTTTTCTCCTGGGCGTCTGACGGCACAGCTCCCCCGCTTTGTCTCCGCCGGGAGGCTGCGATCCCCGAGTCGGGGACCCATGCGCCCCCGGTGGGCCCACCTCCTCCCGCGGGCTGGGGCGGCCTTCCTCCTCTGCCCTCTGCGTCCCCCCAGACAGGTCTGCCCCTCCCCCACGCCCCTCCCTGCAGTGCTGGGCGTTGCTCTTCTCACGCACCCCCTCATTTCACCCCCGCATGAACCTGCTGGCTGGGGTCATGCCATCTTAGTCCAAATCACTTGCCCAAGCTCCCTGCTAGTAAGTGTTGGAGCCGGGATTTGAACCCAGGGCTCTGAAGGCAGAGTCTCCCGCACATGCCAGGGGTACAGTACTCCCCGTTTGGCATGAGGGGTATTAGCGACCCCGTCAGTAGGAACAGGCACCATGTATTCATCCGCTCTTCTGTGCCTTGTATTGGCGGCATTTTGGCCTCACCGCTGCACTGAAAGGTGGTACCCCTCCATTTTACAGGTGTGGAAACTGAGGCTCGGAGTGGTCAAGTGATACACTAGGCTGCGTAGCTTCGAGGGAGGAAGAACTGGGATTTTATCTCAGAACGGCGGTCCCCTTTCTGGTGGCCCTGGACCCCGCACTGACCTCCCCAGGCACACCGGGTTACGCCTTTTCTACGTTCTCCACGTGAGTGGGGACCGGGCCGGTGTCCCTGGACCTGTGGCCAGGAGCACTCGGCCCCACTCTCAGGAGGGCCCCGCGCTTGGCTTCACGTTCTGTAAGGTTTGGGAACGAGGGACCTGACCACCTCCGTTCTGCTGCGGGCCCCGCACATGCCCATCTCCCCCGGCCCGGCCACCGTCCCCGAATCCATTTGTAAAGTGAATTACGACGACGCAGGAGGAAAGAGAAGCTGCTTTATCTCCACTTGGGCAAATCCATTAGGATTAACGGCCCCTCAGGAGCCCCTCCGAGGGGCTGACGTAAGCCTGTCTGCGGTGATTTGTGGAGTGACCGTGTGATAAGGGCTCCCGCCCGTTTTAACGCGAGGCGGCCTTCCCCGCGGCGCCCGCAACGAGTGGGCCTATCTCTCCATTTATCGAAGCCCTTCGGGGGATGAGGCAACGGGGCGGGGGAGCCTTGCTGCCTCACTGTCTGCCCGCCCGTGGGGGCCTGCGGCTCCTGCCAGCCCCCCCGGGTCCCTGGGGTTGGGACGGCATCCCGGGGAGGACCCACGCCCTCCCAGAGGCTCCGTGGCCGGCCACCAGCGGGGCGTGCTGAGGCTTTCGCCCGGAAGCAGCTCCCGTGCGACCCTCACTCCTCCCCAGGGGAGGACCAGGGGCTTAACTCATGGAGACTTGGGGGCTCCAGCCCCTCTGTCTCGGGGATCTGCCCACAGAGGGCACGCCGTCTTCTCTTTCTGCCTCGTGTCAGGTGGCTCTGTCCCGTGGGGAGCGAGGCTGGATTCCCGGGGTTACCTTGACGGAGCGAGCAGGCTGGCTCAGATCTGGGACTCGGTCCCTCACGTCTGTGGGTTGGGGGGCCCTGAGCCGGCTTTTTCAGCTTTAGAAGCGATGGCTCCATTATTGCTGCAGAGCTCATCCAGCCCTAAAAGGGTTCAGGACTCTGGTAAGGAACATATTTGGCCCTTGTCGAGTTGTGGCCCCCAAAAGTTGTCCAAGTTCTTTACGGGTGCAATTAAGTAAAGGATCTTGAGGTGAGATCATCCTTGATTCACTGGGTGGGTCCTAAATCTGGTGCCAAGTGTCCTTGTCAGAAGAGAAGAGAACCCAGGCTGAGGGGAGGGGCTTGTGACCACGGAGGCAGAGACTGGAGGGACACAGCCGTGAGCTGGGGACACCGGAGCCCCAGGAGCTGGAAGAGGCAGAAGGGGTCCTTCCCCAGAGCCTCTGGAGGGAGCCCGCCCTACCGACAGCTTGGTTTCAGACCCCAGCCCCCAGACCTGGGAGAGAGCACGATTCTGGTGTTTCAAGCCCCCAGCCCGCGGTCACACTATATAGACCCTTAAGCCCCAGTCGAGAGAGCCTCAGATGCGGGGTGCCCGGCGCTGTTGACAGGGTTGGATTGCAAGTCTGTGAGTTCGCAGTCATTTGCGGATGTGAACAAGAATCATAGTTAAAATAGATATTTTACAGAAACTTTTTATTGGCGTCTTTTACAGAAAACTGGTTAGGAGAACAGACAACTAGGCACTTGGTATGAGTTGGGGGTCCCCGGGGTTCTTTCTGGGGACACAGTGGCTGGAGCTGGGTTCTTGGCTGAGTCTCAACCCCGACCAGCCATGGGACGCTGGGGAGGTGAGAACACGTTTCTGTGTCTCAGTTTCTCCATCTGCAAAGAAGGGGGTGTGCAGGGCTCTCTCTCCGCCACACAGTGCTGCCCCAGGGCGGGGCTTGGGGAGCCCCTGGAGACCGAGGCTGTCAGGAGGGCTGGCTGCTGCGGGGCACTTTGGGTTCCTGCTGTCTCCTGTGTCCTTCTGCGACCTGCCCATGCTGCCCCTGCAGGTCGGGACCTTCCCCGTGATGTCTGGGGCCGCGCAGGACTCTTCCCTGTCGCCCTGTCTGGGTGTAAGATGATTTCGCCTTCCCAAACCCCCACTGAGAGATCCGGGGGGGCTCTGCAGCTGAGCAGAAGCTGCACTGGGTCCCTTTGTGAGGTGACCGGCTCTTTGTGAGGTGACCGGCTCACTTCACGGCTCTGAGCCTCAGTTCTCCCATCTGTAAAATGGGAATGCGTGGTGAGGACTGGCCGGTGGTCACTCCTCCACGGATGGGGTCGGGAGCGGCATTGCTAATAGAGAGACACCCCCACAAGAGCAGGGTGGTGGTCATGTGTGGGCCTGGTTGTGAGACCAGCCAAGGCATTCAGGACGATGGTGCGGGGCGGGGCAGGGTGTGGGGCACGTGCGATGGGACCAGGGTCCTGTTGCGGGGAGTTCGGAAGGCCGGGTGGAAGAGCTAGAACTTTATTTTATTTTATTTTTTAGGATTTTTTTTATTTATTTGACAGAGAGAGAGAGAGACACAGCGAGAGAGGGAACACAAGCAGGGGGAGTGGGGGAGGGGGAAGCAGGCTTCCCATTGAGCAGGGAGCCTGACGCGGGGCTTGATCCCAGGACCCCAGGACCACGACCTAAGCCGAAGGCAGATGCTTAACAACTGAGCCACCCAGGCGCCCCGAGCTGGAACTTTAAATCATGGCATGGAGGAGTTTCTGGTGCTGCCAGAGGAACAAGAAACAGCAAGGACAAGCCACTCGGCCCACGTCACACAGCACTTGAGGGGCAAAATGGAAGAACGGGCATCCGGTTTCTCCAGCCCGTGCTGTCTCGCTGGTGCGGAGGGGCCGGCCTGCCCGACGGGCTTCCAATGGGAGTTGCGGCCTCGGAGGTGAACCCCAGGCGGCGAGCCCAGCCTGTGGCGCCCTTGGCCTGCACGTGGGTGGGGGTGACATTTCCGAGTGATCTTTAATTTGCCTTGAAATCAGGCACAAGTCCTTTGCAAAACAGGAAGCGGTCTCTTCGGGCCTGACATGAAGTAGTCTTGCTGTCGCCTTGAATTAGAGAGTGAGACGTGTCTCCAAGGTGTTGGCCCCCTGGAGCAGCCGCTGGGGTCGAGTGGCCCGGCGAGGCCGTGGGTGAGCACGACTGATAACAGCCCCCCGGATCTAAACCCCCAGACTCAACGAGCGCGCGCCACCGCTGGCCGCCGTGTTCACATATCACGGCAGATGGGAAGGAGGCAGGCTCGGTGATTTGTCTTGCCTCTCAGATGGATTTCCTGTTTTTTCGGGAGCGGGAGAGGGCCCATCTGGTAATTAGATTGTGGCCGAGATAGCCCCCTCCGGGTCACTGGCCCCCGACCCAACGTGTCCCCTCAGCCACGCGGCCCCAGCATCGTGGTGGCTCCAGTAGCCCAGCCTCTGCAAATGGGAGCCATCAGGAGGCCTCCCACCCCACGGAAGCTTCTGGAAAGGGTGGGGGGGCACGCACCTGCCTTTCATATTCCCTCTGCTTCCTTTCCTGGCACCTGGCTTTGCTCTCCGCCATCTCTTTACTTTTTTCCTTCAAAGGCTCTCCCAACTAGTGCATATATGTGCAAACACGCGCAGACGCTTGCACACGTCTGTGCACACACATGCGTCCACGGCCTTCTTCACGGCCCGCCTGGGACCGTCCTTGGCCAGCTCGCTGCCTCTAGACTCCTCTGGGCTCCTCAGCCAGGTGGAGGCCGGAGGTCGGTGGGCTGAAGGAGGGCCCCGGGACGCCTCGTCTTCCCGCTCACGCCTGGCCCCGTTCTCGCCAGCCTGTGGCGGTTCAGGTGCCCCGAACCCGTTTCCCCACCTGCGTTACAGGACCCCTCCTCCCGGTTCTGCGCAGCCGCAGAAGTTCTGCGGAAGTTCTGGAGTTCTGCGGACCATGAGCTCAGCACAGTGTGGTCCATTCTGATGGCTGCCTCGCCATTCCCGCCGCTGAACGGGGGCCCCCAATCTCCCCCAAGGCAGCTCTTGGGAGAGGAGTCCACACCCCCACACACCGCTTGGCCACGGGGCTGTCAGTGACCCTCCTCCCCTTCCCTCTCCAGCCCCCAGCCCCAGCCATCCAAGGACTCCGTCCTTCCGGGAGACCCCGCACCGGGACCGGGGTACGTGGCTTCTCTTCTCAGGGGAGCTTGCGGGGGATGCTTCTGCCGTGACCACATCTCAGTGCACCCCCTCCCTTGCCTTCTGAGATCTCCTGTCCCTCAAATTACATCCAGACAGCGATGGTAGCAGGCATCTCCCTTCCAGCTCAGGGGCCCACCAGCCGGCCAAATGGGGCGTTTAATTGGCAAGAGAAGCTGGCCGTCTGCCCAGAAATCCTGAAGAAAGGCCCCAAAAGGGACCTGCTTCTAAAACTGTGCCACACACCTTCACCGTGTACCTCTGTGTCGAATACTTGGAGGGGCTCTCGAGACCCCCCCAGCCATGCAGAGCCAACTCCAGCCCCCCGGGGCAGGCGTGTGCTCTGTGCTGGTGGGACCCGATCAGTTTGTTCCGACGTGGAAACCAAGGCAGCCCGAAGCTGCAGCCAGAGAGTGCGGCACGGTTAAGGCCAGAGGTCAGAGGTCCTCTCTAAGGACCACGCTGAAGACTCGCTTCGCATCCTTTCCCCCAGACTCTGAAGCCACAGCCTCCTTCCGGACACCATCCGGAATCCCAGCCGCTGGTTCCTGAGTCTACGGAACGTGGGCGTCGGCTGGATGCAGCGGAATGGAAGCCAGTGGCGGAGTGAGGGCTCCTGGAGAGGCTCACTCTCAGAGGCTCTGCGGTTTATCCCTCCCTGCAGAGAGAAGTTGGGGTTCCCCAGGGCTGGCGGTAGACCACAGAATTCAGAGCCAGGGCCGTGTGCGTGCAGGGCGGACTCAGGACAAGGGAAGGCCTGGGGCGCAGAGGGGCAGCCTGGGGCGACTCCGGCCCCAAGCCCCCGGTGGTCAGCTGACTCTGCTGTCGGCTGAAATCCGAGGGGCTGGAATCTCAACACCGGGGGTTGTGGGGCTGAAAGAAGCCAAGCAACTTGGTAGGGAAGGGGCCAGCCCTCCACCCACCCCGGTTTCTTCCCCTGTGGAACGGGTACCACCCTAGCTCCTTTGTCAGTTGCTGAGAGATGAAATGAAGCGTGAGGGCAGAGGGCAGCCCTCAGATGCTGGTCCATCAGCTCAGGGGCCACTGCTGTCTACTCAAGGACATCCCCGCTCTGTCTTTGTGAGTCGTCTGACTCTGGGCACGCTTCTAAAGCCCTATGCCTCAGTATCCTCACAGGTGAAATGGGACAGTAACAGTCCTACAGCACAGGGTGGGGGTGCAATGGGTTGACCTCTGGAGAGTCCATGGAACAGTGTCTGCCTGGTACTCAATGTAGGCTAATTGTTACTGGTATTATGATGGCGGTGATGTGAACGTGACGAGGATGGTGATAATGGTGGTGATGGTGTTGATATTGGTGGTGATGGTGATGGTGGTGATATTGGTGGTGATGGTGATGGTGATGGTGATGATGGTGATGGTGATGATGGTGGTGATGGTGGTGATGGTGATGATGGTGATGAGGATGGTGGTGATGATGATGGTGGTGATGGTGGTGGTAATGAGGATGGCAGTGATGTTGATGTTGATGTTGATGCTGATGATGGTGATCGTGGTGATGGCGGTGATGGTGATGATATTGGTGGTGATGATGGTGATGATGATGGTGATGATGGTGGTGATGATGATGGTGATGGTGATAATGGTGATAAGGATGGTGGTGATGGTGGTGATGGTGGTGATGGTGATGGTGGTGATGGTGGTGGTGGTGGTGGTGATAGTGATGATGGTGTTGGTAATGAGGATGGCGCTGATGTTGATGTTAATGTTGATGTTGATGCTGATGATGGTGATGGTGGTGATGATGATGGTGATGGTGACGATGGTGATGAGGATGGTGGTGATGGTGATGAAGGTGATGATGGTGGTGATGGTGGTGATGGTGGTGATGGTGTTGATAATGAGGATGGCAGTGATGTTGATGTTGATGCTGATGATGGTGATCGTGGTGATGGCGGTGATGGTGATGATATTGGTGGTGATGATGGTGATGGTGATGATGGTGATGGTGATGAACTGAGCACTTCCTATATGAGCACTTCCTATATACTAAGGTCTGTCCTAGGCAAAGACATACCACTGTGAGCAAGGTAAACATGATCCCTGCTCTCCTAGAAATCAGTCCTAGGGAGGATGAGGCCTGAGTAAACTGATAAATATAAACTGATAAATATAAAAAAAAATCATGTCACAGAGGGAGGAGCTAGCGATCCATGTGATAGGCGGGACACCCCAGCAGGCCCCATGGAGGAGGTGACATTTGGATATAGCGGGAGGTCTGAGTGTTTAGGTCACTGCCCTTCCCCCCTCCCCCTCTATCCCCCTGGCGGAGTTTTGAATTTCAGTTGGGAACCTGAATCCATGATACCCTTTATGGCTTACTAGATTGCTGTCTCACACGACTCGAGTCCCCTCTCTGGCGCTCCCATCGGCACAGCGTGTGTGTGGGGTACAGTCAGACATTCCTCTGACTCCTCCTGTCACTGGGATGCCAAGTGTCTCGGGCCTGTGCTCACGGCCTGGATCCGCCGTGGAGTAATTGGCAGTAAACGGCCGGCACGAGGGGCCTCCCTGGGTCAGGGGCCTCGGGAGGGTTGAACAGTTCACTTCACAGCAGCTCCCCGTGGCTTACCTGAGATGGAGCTGGCTCCAGGAGCAATTTCCCCTGGATGAAACAATCTCTAAAATTTACCATATATCATTCACCATGACGTCTTCTGTTTAAACAGCGGCTGCCGGTGGAGGGTGTGCTCTGAGGCTGAGTGTTTAAGGGGGATTGCATCCCAGCCCCCTGCCCCAGCCCCCGTGGAAGGCCCTGCTTGGGGGGAAAGCAGGCATATGGAACCCATTTGGGAAATTCTTTCTGCATCAACTGCTTTTTCCAGGTAAGACACATGCCCGTATTGACTGTGAAAGATGAAATAGCTCTTTTGCTCTGCCCGTTACGTTTTTATGGTTCTTAATTAAACACATGCCCTCCCCGGGTTGGGAAATTGAACCCTCTTTGAGCAGCCCTTTCTCAAGAGGTGGTGCTGGCCACGGGGAGGGCCAATTAGAACCCCCCTGTCCTTACCACCTCGCAGGACCTCCCAGGCCCTCCGAGTGCTTAGAAAATGAGTGCTCGACAGAGGAGCTTTGATTCCGCACGCCTGGAGAGCGTTAGGCTTGTTTCCAGGCCCAAGGCAAGTGGCAGAGTCCCAGGCCGTCAGCGGGGAGGCCTTGGGGACCCGGCTTTCAAACTTCATTGAGCATCAGAGTTCTCCTTCATACCCACTCACATGCAGACCCCCGAGAGAAACCAGATGAAACTGCCCAGATGGTGGGTGGAGGGGGTGCCCAAAGCCCCTCGCACAGCCCGTGGGCAGCCCTGGCACAGGCCGCGGGTGCTGGTAAGGATTGGGTGCTGGTAAGGATCGGGGTGGCTGGATTGGGTAAGGATTGCAGGTGCTACCTGGCTGCTCGGGGAGCTTGAAATGGGCACTGGTTGGGTCATGCTCCTTATCTCATTTACAGTTGCCAAAGCCACAGGAGACGGGGCTCACTGCCATTCCCCACGCGGGGAAGCTAGGCGCAGAGCTGCACAAGGACCTGTCCGGGGTCACCCGGCCGGGGCAGGGGGAGTGGCATCTGAGTCCTGCAGATGCGTGTGTGCGTGGTCATCTCCCTGGGAAGCTGCTTATGGGCCCACAGCTCTCTTCCGGGCTGTGCTCCTGGCTCGGCGGTACCCTGCCTTCTCAAGTTGTGGTTCCTGTTCACTGGGGGTCTCCACAACCTTGTCCCCTCCCTGGGTCCGGCTGAGTGGCCCCAGTGCACCCAGGCTCACTTCTTCCAGAAGGATGGCCTCTGTGTCCAGCAGCATGGACCACGGGCTGGGGATGTCTCTCAGCACATTTCCAGGGGACCCCAAGATTTCTTGGGGTGCCTTTGGGTTTCTGCTCATAGGAACAGATTCACTGGCCAAAAGCAGTTTGCAGACCTCAGGGCTCTTCCTTCATGAGTGGGGAGGGGCCCTAGCTCTTGGTGGAAGTGCCCTAGTCAAGCCCCCAGGACCCTCAACCAGGCAAAGGGGGGCATTTTACCCACTTTTGTTTTAAAGCCAGGCTACTGATGATGTGATCTGCCTGCAGTAGAGTTCATTCTTTCCAGGCGTACAGTGCATTTTGGATTAACGTATGGGGTGCTGTAGCCACCGCAGAATCCAGAATAAAGCCAGAATCCAGAATAAAACCTTCAGGAGTTCCCTCCCACCCCAGCCCCTGCTCCCACTGATCTGCTTTCTGTCTCTGTGATTTTGCCTTTCCCAGAATGTCATGTCAAGAAGTCATACAATACGCAGCCCTTCGAGCCTGGCTTCTTTCGCCGTGGATTATGCCTTTATAATCCAGCCGTTTACGGGGACGCCATGTGTACCTTTGTAGATTGGGCAGCTTCAGGGAAGACAGAGCTGGACCCAGGGGACCCCCGAGCAGCAGAGCGCGCTCAAAGGCAGAGCGGCTCCCAGTGAACGTGGACGTGATGGTGCCGTCTTCGCAGGGTGACATGAGACGTGGCGTGGAGAGAGCTCCGAGATGCTGGGGATCTGGGGGCTTCCTCCAGTTACGGGATGGCAGTGGCTTTGTCTGGCGCTGTGGCCCTACACGACAGTGTCTGAAGTGGGGAAGGGGCACCTCCCTGCAGCGTTTTCCTTGGGGAGCTCACCACAGGCCCCCAGCTTCCCCACGATGCGCTGGTCAGGGCCATGTCATGTGCCATGTCTGGGGCCAGCCAGGTTGTGACCGATCGGCCCTTTGGCTGGGGAGGGGCTCCCGAGGCACTGAGCAGCCAACACCTGGACAACATTGGGGCTCTGCTGGCAAGGAAGAGCGGGGGCACCTGTGGGGCAGGCAACCGGCAGAGGCTGCTGGATGAGGGCGCCGAGGGTGATGCGATGGCTCGGGGGGTTCTCCATGCTTATGGACCTGGGGAGGAGGAGGTCATCGGGGCAGGAGGTCACCATGATGGCCAGCTGACTGCCGTGGGGCCTTCCCAGAGCTTCACAGGTGACAGCCTTCGTTGTGACTGTTCCTCAAAGGAGGGGGGTCAAATGAGCCACGCATGAGCCCTGCACGGTGCGCGCCATCCACCCTTCCAGGCTTCCTCTCTTTCCTGCCTCATTCCTGCATCTCTGGTCCCTCTGCCTCTCCGTCCCTCCGGCTTCACCCCTCCTTCTCTCAATTCCAGATGCAGGGAGGCATCTGAACGAGATGTCACGTGAGGCCACGCGTGGACAGGAGAGTGAGGCTCCACGGTGTCTCTGTATCCTCAGATCTCTCCTGTCTCCTCAAATTCTCCAATCTCTGTCTCCCTCTGTCCCTCCCCGCCTCCCCGCCTCCCTGCATTCCTCCTTTCCTCAAATTCTCCATCCCTTCCTGCTAACAAGGGAGCCCTCAGAATGGGGAAGGGCCCGGGTCTGATCCTGGGGAGAAGGGGAGGGGCTAGGCCCTGTCCCCAAGGACCCCACTGAGGGAGCCTCGCCGGTAGGGTGTGGAGACGTGGTCCCTCGCAGAGCTTTCCCTGTGGGCACCACGGAGGCCTGCAGGTGGAGGGGAGCCGTTCAGCTCAGGTTCAAGGAGAGCGCGTCTCCCTTCCGCGGCCAGTCCGCTACCTTTTGTGTCTCCACTCGCTGAGTTTACGTAAGATCCGTAGGAGTCAGATTTGGAGGGATGAAGGCGTCTAGGTCCCACTGGCCTGTGTCTCAGGACTTCTCTGGTCTGGGGGGACGCGGGCTGTGGAGGCCCACCTGGGAGGTGGGAACGAAAACCCCACATTGGCTTTTCTCGCGGACAGACTCTTTGGATGGCTCTGGAGCGCCAGACGAGGTTTCTGGCCAAAAGCCTCAAGCTTTGCCCCAGGACTGTCTAGGCTGATATCATTTGAGGATTATAGAGGCTAAATTATGTGCTTGACTGGCTGATCTCCTTGGTAGCAGCATTTGTGAAAAATGAAGGGTTTTTTTGGCTGCAGTGGAATTTTCAAGAGTGATCAGGAAAGAAACTTTGCTGTTCCTGTCATGGGACCTTTCAAACCTGACAAGAGACATCATCAGCAGCCGCGTCTCCACAGACGATCCGGAGAGGCAGGGAGGCATCTGAACGAGATGTCACGTGAGGCCACGCGTGGACAGGGGAGTGAGTCTCCACGGTGTCCCTGTTCAAGCATATTTAGGTCAGCAGAGTCCTGCTCAGAGGCTTGAACCCGGTCATCGGGGCCTGGGAAGGGCTTAGGAGACATGGATTTTCGTTTTCAAGTTTTGGAAAGGGACATGTGACATGCTGGGATGGAGGGGTGCCAGTCTGTGCCCCTCACCAAGGCTTCCTGGCCGTGTCCGGTGCCGTGTCCCCTTTCCTTAGAGAATATGGGAGGCAGGAGTGTGGCAGATTGCCTCGAGACAATGGGCCCCTCTCCCGTCGGGTGGGCTGCTGGGCCCCTAACAATAGGCCTGGGCCAGCCCCTCTCCTGCTGCCCACGGCCTGAGACAGATGCCCAGGAGCCCCCTGTGAGCGCCCCGGAGGTGACCTCTGGGGCTGCCCTGTCAGTCCGTGCAGGGGCCGCGGAGAGGGAGGCGAACAATGGAGGCCTCACGCCGGGCGCCCGGCCTCCGCCACGGGCCGGGGCTCCCCGGGAGGGCACGGCCTGCCAGGTGCTCCTTTTGTCTCTGGGCACGGGGGCCTTCCACGGGGGTCTCCCAGCTCAGCGGCAGGCGAGGCTTGGGGCTGGAGGCCCTCTTGTTGTCCTCCGGGGAGGACCCACGGAGCTGATCTTGCTGGCCCCGTTCAGTTCTGGCAGCCCAGCCCCGCCCTGCACTTGGCCTCTAACAATGTCATTCAGAAAAGCAGTTCACGTGGACTGGCCGCAGACAGCACCAGGGCTTTGCACGTCAGATTTTATGACCAGCTCTGCCCTAGGAAATGCCCGGCTGCAACGTGCCGTTCCGCCTTGAGCTGGGGGCACAGGAAGAGATTTCTGGAGAGATGTTGGCTCCGGGGAATGTGCGCAAGCCTGGAGGGTTCTGTCTCCACTGAGAGACTTACCCTGGGAGAAAACCCGGCATCAGCTGAAGGCAGCCCACGAATGCGTCAGGGGGTCCTCCGTCCACGGGAGGAGCAGTAACGCTAGTGTGTGCGTGTGTATAATTGTGTGTGTGTATGATTGTGTGTGCGCTTGTGTGTGCATGCCTGAGTGTGTGCCTGTGTGTGTGCATGGGCATATGTGCTTGTGTGTGTGCATGCGTGTGTGCTTGTGTGCATGCACATGCGAGTGTGTGTGTAGCTATGTGTGTGTGCATGAACGAGTGTGTGCATATGTGTGTGCGCGCTTATGTGTATGTGTGCACAAGTGTAGGTGATTGTGTGTGTGTGCATGAATGAACACGTGTGCATGTGTGTACGCATGTGTGTGCATGAATGAACGCATGTGCGTGTATGTGTGCATGAATGAACGTGTGTGCGTGTGTGCACACGTGTGCATGAATGAATGCGTATGTGTGTGTACATGAATGAACGTGTGTGCATGTGTGTGCGCATGAATGAATGCGCACGTGTGTGTGCAGTGTGCAAGAATGAACGTGTGTATGAGCGCGTGTGCATGAAAGAATGCGTGTGTGTGTGTGTGTACGTGTGTGTGCATGTGTGCATGGGAAACGTGCATGTGGGGGCATGGGAAACGTCCCCCTTTGTGAACGCGCGTGTGCGTGTGTGCGTACGTGTGTGTGCATGAATGAACGCGTGTGCATGTGTGTGCATGAAGGAACACGTGTATATGTGTGTACATGCGTGTGCATGAATGAATGCGTGTGTGTGCGTGTGTGTTCATGAAGGAACACGTGTGCATGTGTGTGCGTATGTGCGTGCATGCATGTATTTCACGCTGACGTCCCCTGAGGCCTCTCTCTGACTTGCAGACGGCCGGCCCGCACCTTGTCCGTGCACCTGCACCTTCAGGGTCCCCATGTGTGTCCAAATTCCCTCTTCTTACAAGGATGCGAGCCAGCCTGGACAAGGGCCCACCCAACCGCCTGGTGTAACTCACTCACCTCCTTAAAGACCCTCTCCCAGCACAGCCACACGGCCACATGCTGGAGGTTAGGACTCTGTTATGTGAACCTCGGGCAGGAGCACAGATCGGCCCATGACACACCCCGGGGGTATTAGGCTGAGTGAATAAAACCCATCTTAAAAGCTCCACACTGTATGATTACATATATGGAACATTCTGGAAGACAAAAGAGGGAAAGCAGGATGATGTCCCGGGGGTTATGGATGATGGGTGCGGGGTAGGTAGGACTAGAAAGAGGGAGGATCAGGCACATCCTCGTGGTGAGGATTCTGGGTCTTGACTGTGAGGGATACATTCATTCACACAATCTTCCGGAAAAAGGTGCCATCCTGTGACTTTGTAGAGGCCTCTAAAAGGCACGTTACTTGGGCAAAATCCCTCCACCCCCCAGTCAGATCTATTGGACTTCATGGGTCATGTCCTCCCCCTGTCTGCTAACTGGAAGACCAGCCTTTCCTCCTCCTAGTCGGCTCCGTGATCCCAGAATGTGATTCAGCCGTGGACGCTGGTGTCCCCTGAGCCCCTAAGTGTCCCGCAGCCTTCCCAGACCCCAGTTTCCACGGCGTGAGCTCATGCTGGAAGAGTGCTTGCCCGGGACCGTGCTCTGCGGAACCCTTGGACCCTTGGACCATGTGGCTGGGGACCGTGGGCCAGTCTGTGCCGGGAAATTGCTCTGGACGGGTAGCAGAGAGCCCCGTGGTGGCAGCCTGGGGGTGCCCTGTTGCACAGCGATGTCCTTGGGAGGTGGCGGCCCAGCAGTCTGCTCGCTCCCCACGGGGGAAGAGACCGAACTTGGGCTGGGTGGGCAGAGTGTGTGGTGAGGACTGGCTGGCTTGGGGCGGGGGTGTCCCCACGACTGGCAGTCTGTCCGACCTGGCCGGCGCCCACAAGCAGGCCTCGGAGACGCAGGCCTCTTTGGTGGCCGTCCTCCTGCTCTGAGCAATGTGTGTCCCCCTCCCGCCCCTGGCTGCCTATGACAAGTGGCTTTCAGTAGATATGACAGCCACTGGTGGGGGGTCCCTGGCCCCGGTCCACGTCTCCACACTTGACTTGCTCAGAGTTCACTGGCCTGAAATAATGTCCCCAATGCGAGTCGGCGGATGGAACGTTCGGAGTGGACGGGTTGGTGGGGTTTTTTTTCCTCCTTTTTTAATACATTAAACATGCATTACTGGATTTCTACCCGGTTCCTCTGACAGCTGTGGAAAAATAAAGAAAATTCAGTTTGAACTTAAAAAGCTAGGGCTTAATTTATGTCCCGCACCTTTGTCTGCCTGGTCCTTTTTCCTCTTCCGATGGAAAGGCCCCAGGGAGCGGGAGACACAGCTCTGCCACCCCACGTGGCCCCGTGGTGCCCGGGCCTTAATAGGGGCGCCCAGTGGCCAACACGGAGGGGAGTTTTCAGATGGAAATGCGACGAAACAATGCAATCATCTGTCTCGCAATCTGTTTTGAAGGGGGACGAGAGGGCTGCCGGGAGGAGAGAGTCGGTTTCTGCTGGGAGCTTTCATTCAGAGCGTTTTGTAGGGAAAGACAGATGTCGTGAATACTGATGTGGACGGCCTGGCTCCGGTAGAGGTTTTTAATTTTCTGAGTTGTAAAGACAAAGTGTTTTAATAATACAGGGAAACACATGTTCATGGAGGGCCTTTTAGCTCATTCTGGTTTTCCTCTCCCTCTCTCTCTCTCTCTCTCTCTCTCTCTCTCCCTCCTCCTCCTCGCTGGCATCCTTCTCTGCCGAAGGGTCCTTTCTCTGTGCCGAGGAGGAGAGAGGGGAAGGAGGTTTGGTGACCACCAACCACGTTAGCATCTGGAAACGCGGCCCGAAGAGAGGGCCGTTCCTTTTGGCCCTTTGCGGGGGTTGGGGGCCTGGGAAACATCCCCTTTGTGCCGCTTCTCGGCTCCCCGTCCCAGTGGAAGGACAGGACATGCCTCTCTGCAACGCTGGGCTTCCACCAAACCTCACAGCGTTTCTGAGTCTGGGGCAGAACGGTGCAGCCGGAAGGGGCATTCGTTACACAACCAACACTTATGGAGCACCTACTGGCAGCGGGGACTGGGGACACGGAGGCGAGTCAGACATGCTCCCTGTGCTTAAGAAGCTGCTGCTGGTCTGCGGGAGGAGGCAGAAAGTCAGCCGTATAAAGGTGAGGTCAGGACGTGCTGGGCGAGGTCCCTGCCTTGAGCTCTTCTGGAATCAGGGGGACCGTACCCCTGAGGGAGGTGTCCCACCTGGTCTTGGAGCTCTTCATCAAAGGCAGGAGCCCGTCCAGTACCGCCTGCCTCCCCCAGGAGGTTGTCGGGGGACAGACGCTACGTCTCCCATTTGATGGGCAAAGAAACTGAGGCCCAGAGGCCCAGAGCGACAGCTCTAAGAAGTGTGGTCAGCACTGAACCTCGGGCCTGGAAGCCCAGATCCAGGGCCTCCTGGCTGCCGAAGGTCCCCCGCCATCGTCAGATGGGGCGCTCAGCACAGACCTGCTCTGGCAGCCCCATGGGAGCCCCAGGATGTAGGCGCTGCGGTCGTGTTCGCGCTGTGCACGGGAGGTGGGGTTGAGGGGCCGGAGGAACTCGCCCATGGCCCTGTGGCTCACACCCGGCGGAGGCCCGCCTGAGTCGAAGCTGTCGTTTGTTTTTAATCGTGGTTAAATACAATACGACCTAGTCCTCAGCATCTACACTGGAACCTGCTTCGTCATCCCCAACGAAACTCTGACCCTGTGAGGCCAGGACTGCCCCGGCCCCCGTAGCCCCGGGATGCTCTCTGTCTCTGTGGACTTCGTCCACTCTAGGGACCTCGCATGGGTGCGGACACAGGGCTTGCCCTTTGTGACCGGCATCTTCCACTCCGAGTGGGGTCCTCGGGGTTCCTGGGAGATGCGGCCCGCGGGACACTTGCCTTCCCCCGTGAGGTCGGGTCTGGACCGTCTTCCACGGCAAGGACGGACCAGCTTCCCTGTTCCTCTGTTGACGACAGGGTCCTCCTTGAAAATGAAATAATTACATTCTTCTATAGACTAATGCCCAGGTGGGTGGTGCTGGGATGCGGTTGGCGCCGCTGGAGGGAGGGGCCTGAGCCCCGAGAGGCCGCAGAAGACCCCGTAGGGCTCCTTGTGCCTTCAGAGGCTCTGGCTGGACGGGGCTGCCGTGCCCTGGCCTCAGCAGACAGACACTTTGGTGCCTGCTGGTCATACGCCCCGGGCAAGGCTCTGGGTAGGGATTTAGGGGCAGGTAAACCACCATCTCCTCATGAGGCAGAAGGGAAGGGGCACCCAACACACTTATTCATTTGACAAGCAAGTATTGAGTACCTTCTGTGTACACCAGCACTGGTACCCAGAGCTGGTGTTGGTGGCCTGGGTTTTGGGTCTGACGTCCTCCTGTGACCGAGGCCCATATGCTCCTTGATCTCCCCTGCTGAGGGATAGTCAGGGGGTGAGAACCTTGGAGAACTGCCACCCTCAGCTTCCCCATCTGTGGACCAGGGTGTGCCCTGTGGGACCTTCTAGGCTGATGCTCTGAGTTCACTGTTCTGGGCGTGGGGCGACTCTGGGGTTGGCTGTGTCGGGCTGCTACAGGGTCTGGGAATGACTGCTGGGCAGGAGGCTTGTGCGGGAGCAGCCCCAGTGATGGAGGGAAACCCCGGCCCCTTTCTGCTCATCTGAGTAGGCTCATCGCTGGGGAAGGCAGGTCCTGACCTTCAGCGGGTTTGCTCCCCTGGCTCCCCCCGACTCTTTCTAGCACACATCTCTGCAGCCACAAGACCAGGAGTGCACACTCCCTCTGGGAGAGGTGCACAGCCACGACTCTTCTGGAAGGCCCACTGCCTGTGCCGAGGCTGGAGACCCTGGGGAGGAGCCGTTCTGGCTCTGTGGGCAGTTTAGATGAGGCTTAGTGCCTGGGACCCTTAGATCCAAACCTCTGTGCCGGTCCTTGAATTCCTAGAAGTGGGTTGGATCAGACAGCACACCTGGGTCTCTGCTGGAGAGGCCTGTCGCTGGGAGTGGCGGTCCCATGTGAGGCCCCATGTGAGGTCCCCCAGCTGTGCCTCTGCTCTCCAGATCTCACCAGTGTGAAGTTACCTTCCTTCTATGACTTTGCCAGTTTGGTAGGAGCAAAATGACACTTGAGCGGTCAGTGCCACAGCTGCATTTCCCTGACGGTTGGCAAAGTTCGGCGTCTCGCTACCTGTGTTTGCGGACCCTATCTTCCTTTCATGAATCACCTAATTGTATCTTTAGCCCATTTTCCCATGAGTGTGTTTTTCTTTCTTATTGATTTATAAAAGCTCTTTGTATATTATGGCTATGAAGACGGTCAGAGTTCATTCATGGATGACATTTCTCTTTTCTGGGGACAGTAAATAGAACTGTTGCCTCTTTCTCAAGGTTAGCTGATGTTTGAGATTCTTACTGTCCCCTCCCCACCAAGCCACTCAGCTTTATACTTTTCTTTGCATTTCACAGATGTCTGGGCACAGCTGCCCCTACAGGAGCCGTATAAAGCCCCAAGGAGAGCTTGATCTTGGACCAAAAGGCCCCAGTGTAATAGCCTTTGTGGGTCCTAATGTGCAAGAAAGGATGTCTGAGTTTATGTTCTCTGGGTGCTTTCTCTGGCCAGCAGATGATCGGGAAGGGCGGAATCACAACCACCCCCTCCCTAACGCGCACAGCCCCGGGGCCCCGACGAAACACGCAGTCACTTCTTTGGGGACCAGCAGATTTTTCAAACAAAGTTTGCCAAATAAGCACATTTTGTTTTGTGTTGGTTTTTTTTTCCCCTCCAGGGCAGATGCAAACGGTCTTTTCAAATCGGTTTGGAGGAAAATAAATGAGCCCACGCTGGGGCTTCAATAAATCTTTGCGTAGCTACAAGGGTGAGTTTTGGGCCCGATGAAGGGCCCAGTGTGTGGCTTATGAATGATGCCCAGTGATGGCTCCCCACCCCCGCCTTCCTCTCTTCCCCTCCCCCGCCCCCCGCCCCAATTTAAAATTGGACATTAATGTTTTAAGACAAAGGGAGCTTTGGGCATTTCTCCCCCTCCTGGAGGGTCTCCTGGTGAAATATTTGTTGTGGCTGTCCTCCGCGTGTGACTGGGGTCCGTGTCTTTGAGCCAGGACCTGTCTCCCGGAGATGATCCAAGTGGCCACCTTCTGCCCGGCGGCTCAAGGACCCCCACCCCGGCTGCAGATGACTCCGGGTCCCCAGCGAGGATGAGCTCTCCTTGCCTCCCTGCTGGATACCGGACAGTGCCGGCAGCAACATGGCCTGGCTTGCGCGGTGCCGCCTCCTGACCGGTCTCCTGGTGCTGTCCCCGTCCACTTGCCCAATGGTGGCTGGCCGATGGATGGCGTGAGAGACCCTGAGAATCCTCTAGCCTCTGCCCAGCAGCCTGGCCGCTATCCCCCTCTTGTGTCCCACCCTTTCCCTGACACACACTCTGTGTCCAGCACGCCGTCCCCCAGCATGTTACCCAGGAAGCTTGGCACCTGGGGTGACCCTCACCTACCCGGCCCACCCGGAGGAACCCTGCTCTTCCTTAAGCGTTGACCCCAAGCCTCCCCAATGTTGTGCCTGCCTTGATGTCCCTTCTTCTTTTTTTTTTAAAGATTAAAAACATTTTTTTTGACAGAAAGAGATCATAAGTGGGCAGAGAAGCAGGCAGAGCAGGCTCCCCACTGAGCAGAAAGCCCGATGCGGGGCTTGATCCCAGGACCCCGGGATCATGACCTGAGTGGAAGGCAGAGGCTTCACCCACTGAGCCACCCAGGAGCCCCACTGATGTCCTTTCCTGATGCCTGGTGGCAGACCACCACGCCCACAGGCGGTGCGGGTGTAGGGACTACATGCCCCATCCTGTGGTCTCTGCCTAGTCCTCTCTGGCTCTTTCAGGGGTCCCTGTCCTCCGGGTCTGTGGGATTCCTTTCTCGGAGCGGTGTCGGGCGTAACAGGCCGTGCCAAGAAGGACACGTGTGCATTCCATGGGCCACGGGGAACCGTGGAGTGGGAGGCGACGACATAGCTGAGCCAGGAGGGGGCCTCAGCGCCCAGCAGCAGGGGAGAGTCCCTCCTTGACTCCACGACACGCTGCGTGGACCACTCGTCCATCCCTGCCTGGCGATCTGTCTCCCCCCAAATTATATCCATCACACCTCAGAATGAGAATTTATTTGGACGTAGGGTCTTTGCAAATGCAATGAAAATAGGGATCTTAAGATGAGATCATCCTGGCTTAGGAAGGGCCCTGAATCCAAGGAGTGTCTTTATAAAAGAGGAGAAGACGCACTTGCAAAGAGACCACGTGAAGTCGGGGCAGAGACAGGAGTGATGTGGTTACAGCCCAGGGATGCCTGGGGCCCCCAGCAGCCAGAGGAGGCAGGAAGGACCTTCCCCAAGAGCCTCTGGAGGGAGTGGGGCTCTGCCCACACTTGACTGCGGACTTCTGGTTCCAGACTCAGAGAATCGATTTCCGTCATTTGAAACTACCACGCGTGTGGCTACTTGTCACAGCAGCCCCATGGCACTCATACGTGTCCACTGCCAATGGGACTAAAATCATTCGGATGGAAACCGGAGGAAGCTTTCTCAGTCTGCGGGGTTCCCTCTTTGGGGGAGCAGGCCTGTCCTCTGGTCACTGCCGCGCAGCGCACTGTGCTGGCCAGGGTCGGGGAGTCGAAGACCCCACCTCTTTGGCCTCAGGCACGTAGACTCCCTCAGCCTGGGAGCCCCTGACTGTTCCTGCTCCCAGAGTGTCTGCCCAGGAAGGCCGGCCGGGAAGGCGTGGATTCGTGAACAGAGGCAGCCGGGTGCACTCCAGGGATCTTTGTCACCTGTAACACGTGGTCCTCTTACCTTAAGGTTTCCACACATGGATATACTTGAAAAACAAGCCCAAAATGGAGACCAACGTGTGCGTATACATCAATATGCTGCTGTTTTTTCTTTTCTTCCAGAAAGAACAGCCTGGTTGCCCTGTCCCCGGTGTCCTGACTTGTTCCCTTAAATAGGACTCCTGATGGAGGCTGTTTGTTCTGGAAGCAGGACTTGGATGCATGGTGGATAGGAGGGAAGACACCAGGGTTGGGAGACAGCATGAGCAAGGCCCGGCCGGGGGAACTTCTCTAGGATCACTGGAGAAGGCCTATAATGGGGGTAGAGGACAAAGGTTTGGGGGCTCGATTTCAGCTTTAAGGCAGGTCCTTAGATTTTGTTTTGTGGACATCGGGGATCACCGAAGTTTTTTTTTTTTTTTTTTTAATTTTATTTATTTGACAGAGAGAGGCAGGCAGAGAGAGGAGGAAGCAGGCTCCCCGCTGAGCAGAGAGCCTGATGCGGGGCTCGATCCCAGGACCCTGAGACCATGACCCGAGCTGAAGGCAAAGGCTTTAACCCACTGAGCCACCCAGGCGCCCCAGTACAGAAGGTTTTTAGTGGGACAGTGATGTGATTCAATCTGGCCCAGGGGGGATGAACCCAAAGGGAGTATTGGAAGAGGGACCCCAGGGAGGGATTTACCATTGTCCAGGTTTTGGCGGACAAGGCTGCAAGCTTGTCATTTCCTAAGTTACTGACTGATGGACCAACCAACCGATCAACCAACCAACTCCTCCCTCTCCCTCCCCTGCTCTTCCATGAGGCATGGATCTTGTTTCTCTTGCTGTAGTCCGGCGGCACATTCAGTCCGGCTCACCCGATTTTCTGAGAACACCCCTGGATTGTACCCCTTGGTGATGCAGACACCTTCTATCCACATGGTCAACATCTGGAAGAGTTCTCAGAATACAGGTTGAGCCAAGTCTTGGTTTAGGCTTTGGTGTCCTTCTATAGAATCCCTGGTCATCTTGGAGCAGACCATGTTATGTCAGAAACCACAGCTGGGGGCTCCCAATTCCACTGCCCTGCTCCATTCCATTGCCCACCACCATGATCAGAAGTTTTAGCCCTGGCTATGAGCTTATAGAACTTTCTCCATTTTGGGGTTTCTTTACCCAAAGAAGGGTCTTCTAGGTTTACTATATGATGACACTATTGCAGCAGAAGTAGCCAAAGGTGGGGACTCCTATGGCCCTCATTTACATATAGGGAAACCAAGACTTGGGGAACTGAGTGACTTGTAGAAGGTCATTCAGCCAGCTTAACAGGAAGGGAGCCGGGATTCAAACAGAGCTGGGAGGCTTTCCCGCCAGGCCATCAGGAGGCAGCTTGTGTTTCCTGGCTGCGAGACACCAGCCACCTCCCACCTCCGAGCCTTCTCAGTGCATCTGATACAGAAGCTCCTGGCTGTCTGGCTGCTGTTTGTCTAGCTCCAAACTGGCTCAGGATCCCATCTTGTTTGTTGGACCCATTGCCAATGCAGAGGTGGGTGGGCTATTAGTGACAGGAGGAATCTGGGCGTCACCACCTGCCTAGTCATCCACACATCCACCCACCCCCCTACCCACAAGCCCCTCCGTCCGTCCGTCCATCCGTCCACCCACCCAGCCACCCACATGCCCCTCCGTCCGTCCATCTGTCCGTCCACCGAGCATCATCATGTGACGGGGCCACTCACCTTCAAAGCTGAGAGGGGGTTTTCCTAGAGGTGTAGGAACCAGAGCAGGAAACATCCATCCCCGTGTTCCCCAAGTCTGGTCGTGTAAACACTGATGCAGTGAACAGATGCACGCGCGGTCCCTCTTATGCCCTGCCTCCCATCATCCCACCTCATCCTTTTTAGAGAAGGGCTTCCCGTGACAGCCGGCTGCATGCAGGGGCCCCTCCGAGCACCTCCCCATGGTGGCCCCAGGGTGGGTCCTTTCTGCTCTGGGCTTCTCTGCTGTGCTGTGTCTGCAGCTCAGCCCCTGGATTCACTCACAAACCTGGAAGTGTGAAGGAGTGAACTCTCTACGGTCGCTCTTGGCCACGGGGGATGAGAGCCAATGGGTAGAGCCTCCTCTCCCCCATCCCCTTCCAAACCCCAGAGTGGCTCCTCAGAGGTGCCCCGCTGGGGATGGGCCACAGATGGCTTCATCCTCCTGCCCCTTCTTACTCTCCCTGGTCCCTGTGTCTGGGCCTGATCCCCCAAACATGCCACCTGCCTACTACCTGCCTTTTCTCTGACTCCGGCAGATTCCCAAGCAGTGTGGGGGGTCGGTCCGTTTAGAGCAGCCAGGGTAATAAATATAAATAAATAAAAATTTAAAAAATCCATCAGTTTCCTTAAGGATCCCAAGTGCCTTCATTCTCTCACCCGTTGGTCCAGCTGGCCACGCCGCGCCCCCCGCTCGCGGCCGGTGCTTGCCCTCACCACGTTCATGTTCATCATGGCCATGCAAGCAGCAGGTGCTGAACATCTCGTGGGGGACTCGAGCCAAGGAGGCAGAAGAGGGGTCCAGGCGGGAGATGCTGGAGGCAGACAGACATGGGTTCAGCTCTGCTCCCCTGCTTTGTAGAGGTGAGATCTTGGTGGGCTGTTTCACATCTCTGAGCCTCCGTTCCCCCATATGCACAGCGGGCGTAAGAACACCAACTTGAGAGGCCCTCGTGGGGAGGCAAGGGGATCTCGTACGTCGGGTGCAGAGCCCGGCAGGTGGTGGGCTGGGGGTGGAAGCAGCCTTGGCAGAGGGGCCGGGTTTCTGGAAACTGTACCTCAATTCTGCTGTCCTGTTCCAGTCCCCAGCGCGACTCAGCACATCCCTTGTCCTTGCCATGGCTAAGAGAGTCAGCAGCCCACGGTTTGTTGGTAGGAACCCAAAGAAACAAACACCGTGGTCACTGGGAGGCGATGGCACCTTCCCCTGCCGGCGGGGCTGTGGGCAGCAGGCCCGAGGTGGTGATCGGAGGTGCTTGTGGCACGACCAGCCTCGCCCTAGGTGTGGGAGACGGTTCCTTGGGAAAAGTTGCTCTTTTGGGTGCACGTCAGCTGGTGATGGAATGAGAAGTTTTGAAAGGCTTAAAGAAGCCCTCCCTGATCTCTGGAAACCTCTCCTTGCCCTCACTCAAGTCCCAACAGCATTTCCCTGCTGACGGCTCCTGAGTCACAAGGGCCAAATTTGTGACTTTCACGCCCCCAGAGTCAGATTTAAAGATAAAGAAAACTTCCCAGTGGGAGAAACAGCCGATTCTGAGGACATGTTAATCCTCCATGAAGGGGGAATGTGCCCCAGCCAGAGCGCCAGGTGCGTGCTGGTGGGCTCCCTTCCACAGGCCCGGGGAGGGTCTCCTTCCCACTGGATCGTGGGCCCCCACCGGGCGAAGTCCAGGGCACGTTACAGTTCTTAAAGGAACAGAACAGACCAGATCATTTTATTTTCCCTTTGCTTACCTTCAGCTCCTGTCGGTCGCCTTTCAGGGAGAGTTTCCTGCGTTTCTTTACCCTGTGGAGTCCTTACGATGTCCCAGGGGCAAGACACGGTCATGCCCCCAATTTATAGATGGAGAAATCAAGGCTCACTGCACATGATGCCCCCCGGGCTTGACCCCAGCTGGTCAGCCTGCACCAAAGTCCTCCTCGCTCCCACCTGGGCACTCCCCGCGGCCCTCTGTCTCCTGCCCCTGGCCTGCCAGCTCTGAGAAGGGTGCGGGAGGCATCTCAGGGTGGAGGCCCGGGTCCCCAGAACATCGCATCCTGCAGGCTGACCATGGGGCTGTCCTGCCTGGTGCCAGCCAGCCCGACCTCATCTGGCCTGCCCGTGCCAAGTGGCCCTTTTGACTGTCCCCATCTGTTTGCCCATGGGGTCCAGAGGCTGTCTTCTGGCTCAGGGCCCAGCTTTAGCCTGGGGAGCTCCAACTTCCATCCATGGCTCTTTGTTTCAGTGTTTTATCCAATCCGTGAGTGTTGGGTCAGTACAGACTTCAGAGAGGATGGGGTCCAGCCCCCCTGCCCTGTGCAGATCGGGGGGGCTGGGGAACTGAGGCTCAGAGAGGGAAAGGGGCAGGCTGGCGGGAGAACTGGGCCAGGTCCTGTGGTCTTCCCAAACCCTTGTTGGCTAACCCTGTGGTCCCCCAGAAGCCTTTGTCCACAGATGTCAAGGTGGCGGGCCCTCAGGCCCATAGGCCAGTTTGGGCTCTGTGGAGGGGTCTGTGTGTCAGCCGAGCCAGGGGGGCCCTGAGCTGGGGGTACGGGGGAATGGAGGACTCAGGGCCAGCCACCCTCCTCCCCTGGGCCAGCAGCCTCTCTGCTGGCCTTTTCTGTGCGGTTTCTACTTTTGTACTGAGCCTCCGTCCTCCACTCCCTCCCGCCGTGTGGCTCACAGTAGGTGCCCAACACGTGTGGGCAGTGCCTGCAGGAAACGGCCCACTAGCCGACCCAGACCGTCGTTCTGCAGGTGGAAGAGAGGGGCCGGGCAGGGAGGGAGTCCCCTAGGATCAGCAGCATGGGGACAGGCCAATATGGCACCTGGCTGTATGCTGGGGACATGAGAATTTCACTTGGGGGAGTGGTGGGGTTACAGGGGTACTGGAGGGGGGTGAGGGGCATCGTAGGGGTGGAGGAGGGGAGACTCTTTGGTGGAGGAGGGACAGACTCTTTGGTGACCCCTCTGCTCCAGGCCCTCCAGTAAAGCACCCTGTGTGACCTCCCCCGGGAGTGTGGGCAGGACTCATGACCTGTTTCCAAATAACAGAATGACAGAGAAGTTGATGGGCCATCACATCCCAGACGATGTTATGTTATGTGTGACTGGCCGGCCGTCACACTCCCTCTAGAGTCTCCCCCTGTGTCTGGGGGTGGGGGGAGCTTGCCTGGCGGTGCCTGTGGATGGCCTCCAGCTGATGGCCATACGAGGTCAAGCCCAGTCCAGCAGGCGTGAGGAAATGCATTCTGCCGACAACCCAAGTGAGCCTGGGAGCTGAGCCTTCCCCAGTCGAGCTCCAGATGCGACCACAGCCCAGCGTACACTGCGGTTTCAGCCCCACATGGCCCTGAGCAGAGGACCCAGCTGCTGAGCCTGGATCCTGACGTGGCCTCGGTAGCTAAGGCAGGATGAGAGCGAGAGGATTTTGTTGCCTGTGACACAGCCCGGGAAGGTTGTCCTGGATAAGCCCTGATAACAACACCAAGCGAAGCCAGAGAGGTTGGGTAACTTCTTGACGGTCACAGAGCTGTAGGGCGAGGCTGTTGGCCCCAGGCTGTTCCTAGTCTTGAGCACCACCTGCCAGCTGAGAGCAGACACGGGAGAGGTGACAACAGGACAGTGGGGTGGTGGGGACCAGGGCGGGCAGCCCAGCCCCACGCTCACCCCGGCTTTGCTCAGTCAGGAGGGCTCCTGTTTCCCACGTGGTCCAGCTGAGGAGGAGGGAGAGGAGTGCGGACATGGCTCAGGGCTGTGTGGGGCCTGACCGAGAGCCACCAGCCTGCGATGCCCCAGGCTTCTCATCCTGAGTCTGGAGCCTCCCCCAGCTGTCCTGAGGGTGCGGAAGCCCCAGGATGGCTCCACTGTGTAGCATGACCCTGTCTCACACACCGGGGGCCCCGGCAGGCCTAGAGAATGTGCTGGGGTCTGAGACACACCATGCTTTGCTCCCCAGGCAGACCCCCAGCTCCCCACCTAATTTGTCGGGTACAACTGGGGGTGTTGTCTTGTCGAAGGCCCTAGAGTGTCTCAGTCCACCCTCCTGAGGTCTCATAGGGGTGCCAGAGGGGGAACAGAAAGTCACATCCTGTCCCCAGCCCGTCCTCACGGAGCAGCTGGTGCCTAGGGGAGCCACAGCCCCGAGTCTGGCCTCCGAGCTCTGGCTGTTCCTGCGACCTCCCTTGCTTCTGCCTTTGACTTTCCTTATCCTGAAACGGAGGACTTCAGACCGATGACCTGGCAGGTTTCTTCCAACTTCAGGAGTACAGTTGGCAGCTAGAGGTGGCCCGGGTTCTCCCAGACGCCTGCCAGGGAGCCCAGCTTCCATCTCTCCCCCTCTGGCAGAAGGCACTGCCGACGTGAACCCTCTTTTCTGGGGAAAGACCTGTTATCTGTTTCTGGTGACCTGTTATCACCAGAAATCGGGTCACTCCCTCACAGAGGGGCAGGTTTTGATGGACGGGCATAATTCCGAGCTCCTCATGGAGGAAACCGAGTGCCTCCCATATGAGAGAATGAAGGATATTGCGAGTGGAGAAGAGAGAATGTCTCCAGGGCACTGCGGTCCAGCAGAAGGTCGGGGGACCATGGACGGGAGCTGCTTGGGTGATGTTGAGTTTTCCTGGAACCATGGTTTAAAAAACAGAAGAACAGGACAGCTGCATGGCTCAGCTGGTTAAGTGCCTGCCTTCGGCTCAGGTCACAATCTTAGGGTCCTGGGATCGAGTCCGGTGTCAGGCTCCCTGCTCAGGGCGAAGCCTGCTTTTCCCTCTCCCTCTGCCCCTCCCCTTTCTTGTGCTCTTTCTCTCTTTCTGTCAAGTAAATAAACTCTCAGGAAAAAAAAAAAAGGAAGAACAAACTAAGAAAAGGATTTATTTTAGTATTACATTTCATTTAACTTAATACATCCCAAATGCTATCCTTTCAATATGTAATCAATGGAAAGCATTCTTAGGGACATTTCATACTCTTTTTTGGCATTCCGGATATCGGTCTTACTTGGTAAGACGTCTTAGAAACCCAGCATCTCTCTGCAGATCCTAGCCACGTCCCAAGTGCTCAATTCCAAGCGGGTGGCTGGGGGCTGCCCTCGGGGCCTGCACAGCTCTGGGGATAGAGATGGGCTGGGGTCTGCTGGTGCCACCAGCTGGCCGTGTGACTTACACTCCTGGCATGCCAGGCGCTGTTCTGAGAGTCTGACATCTACGAACTCCAGCCAATCGGCATTCCCATTTTCAAGTGGAAGAAATGGAGGCACAGAGAGGTTAAGTAATTTGCCCAAGGTCACACAGCAATGGAGAGGTGGTGTTGGGACCTGAACCCTGAGTTTTATTTGCTAGCAGCGCTTTGTAAATGATGGCACAAAGTCAAATCCTTAATCTATCAGTGAGTCAATTCATAGAGCAGCTCCCGGGAAGGGGCTGAGCTGTGGAATGTCTCCGTGCTCCAGGAATTCCCTGCAGATCATAGACATTTATGAGCTGCCTGCTCCATAGCAGCACGAAGAACGGCCTGGCGCAGACCTGGATTTTTCACCAGGGACTGGCTTTTCCTCACCTTCCCACGGTACCCCTCTCCCGCTGCTGAGTACCCATCTAGGGCCCTTGTATGCCAGGCAATCTCGCCTCCCCACACCCCCACCAGCCTCCACCCTGCCTCAGCCTTGCCCCAAGAGCTCACACGTTCAGGCCGAGACCCATGGCAGCCTGGGCATTCTTGCAGGCGAAGGAGGGTGGGCTCACATCCACAGAGAAGACTTGCTGCCTCTCCCACCTGGTCGCCGGCGGGATTTTTCCCTGGGGCACCCTGGACCCCAGAAACGGGTGCCAGTTTTCGCGGCCACGTCAGTTTCTGGTCTGGGTTTGTTTCTCTGGACCCACTGATCTTAGCTTCTCTCGATTTCTCTCTTTGTGTCTTATTCATTCATTGAAAAACCACTGAAAGTTATTATTTTTTTTAAAGATTTGATTTACTTATTTGACAGAGATCACAAGTCGGCAGAGAGGCAGCAGAGAGAGAGAGAGAGAGAGAGAGAGAGAGGAGAAAGCAGGCTCCCTGCTGAGCAGAGATTCCCAGGACTCTGGGCTCATGACCTGAGCCAAAGGCAGAGGTTTTAACCCACTGAGCCACCCAAGTGCCCTGAAAATTATTTTTTTAAAGACTTGCTTTATTTATTTGACAGAGAGATACAACAAGAGAGGGAACACAAGCAGGGGGAGTGGGAGAGGGAGAAGCAAGCTTCCTGCAGAGCAGGGAGCCTGATGCGGGCTCGATCCCAAGACCTTGGGATCTTGACCTGAGCCGAAGGCAGACGCTTAACCGACTGAGCCACCCAGGTGTCGGAGGCAGGCCCCTGGCCAGGGCGGCCTCCGCCATTAAAAGATGGCGCCTGGCTAGTTGCCAGGTTAGGATTGCCTCGTGAGACTAAGCGGAACGCCCAAAGAGGAAGTAAACAGCATTGGTTGCAAGTGAAGTTGTTCGTTTAGGTGCACAGCCTGATTCGCTCCCTCCTGTACCCTGCTCGCTGATTGGTCATGTAAGCGTATGTAAGTGTGTAGACTTGCGGAAATAGAGAGAGAGAAGATGCATCCGAACCAGGCTTCTTGTCGTCCTTGTGCGTCGAGGGCGATAGCCAGGAGCCCCTGAAAATCCTTTTTTTTTAACGTTGAGTTTTACCACATATATAAGCGATGTGCCCACACCTTGTCTACGCCCAGGTAACGACCACATGGGCCAAGGAAGTGAACAGTTCCAGCTCCTGCCCTGTGCCCTCTGCCAGCCAGCACCCCCACCCCGCGGAGCCCCTCATTGGCTCCCTGTCGTCCTAGCCGAGCTCTGCCTGTCTTTGAGCTTTGGAAAAATGGAACCCTTCAGGACGTGATCTTTCCTAGCAGCATCTCTCGGTCAACACCATCTTTTGGAGACCCATCCCTCCTGCTGCATACCTCCGAGATTTGTGCTTTCTTTCTAAACGATGGCTGGGAGCCATCCCTTTGTCGGAGTTCCCCGCAGTTTGTCCACACCCTGTTAGTGGGCATCTCCCTCGTTTCCAGGCGTGGGCTGCTATGAATCCGTTCCCTGTGAGCATTCCAGCATGCCTCTTTAGTGGCCACGGGCATCCTTTCTCCCGGGCTGGACGTGCCGGGCCAGAGTGCCATGCTCCTGCCCCTCAGTCTCCCCACTGCAAGGCACGAGGACCTGGGCTGCTCCGCGTTCTCCCCAACATTGGATTCTTCAGTATTGTTAATGTCAGCCTTTCTGTTGGATACGCAGTACGCGTGGCTTTAATTGCATTTCCCTGATGACCAAGGGGGCTGAGGATTAGTAATCAGATTCCTATTGGTCCACGGTACAATTCTTCTGTGTAGTGCATGCGCCAGCCTTTCCGCTACTTGTCAGAAGATTAGGTTGTCTGGCTTTTTCTTATGGATCTTTGGGAGGTGTTTGTGCATTCCCATTGCAAGTCTTTTGTTGGATTTATGCATTGCATCTTCTCCCATGCTGTGGCTTGCCTTTCTCCCACTTTAATTATGTTTTTCCATTTCTTAAGCTTCTTTCCCCCCTTTTTCTTTTCTAAAAAAAACCACCCTTTTTATTTTAAGATAATTATGGTTTCACAAGTAGTTGTAAGGAGTCCTATGGAGAGATCCCCTATGTGCTTTACCCAGCTTCTTCCAACGGCGACATCTTGTAAAACTAGAGTACGGTGTCATAGCCAGATGCTGACATTGATACAGTCAAGACATGCAATGTTCCTTCACCATGAGGATCACCCTTGTTGCCTTGTTGTCTTTTCATAGCCACCCCCAGTTCTCTCCTGTCCTGCCTCCCTCCTTAACTTCTGGCAACCACTCTTGCCACAGTCTGAACCATCACAGAACCACAATCCGCCCTACATTTCTCTAGGTTTTCATTTCAAGAATGTCATATAATTGGAACAATACTTAAGCTTTTTTTTTTTTTTCACTCAGTATACTTCTTTGGGGACCCGTCCACATTGTCATGTGTAGCACGAGTTCATGCCTTCGTATTGCTGAGTAGCAGTCCGTGGGTGCACGGGTCACAGCTTGCTTATTTATTGACCTGTTGAAGGACATCTGGGCTGTTTCTGGCTTTTGGCTATTACGATATGGATGGTTGCTATAAACACTCACATATAGGTTTTTGTGTGAACATAGGTCTTCGTTTCTCTAGAGTAAAAGCCAGGAATGTAAAACCAAATTGTCGTCCTGAGTGGCTGCACCATTTTGCATTCCCCCCAGCAACCTATGATATGCCCAGCTTCTTTGTATACTCAGTGACACTTGGTGCTGTCCCTATTTTTAATCTTAGCCATTCTGATAGGTGTGTAGTTGGTTGTGGTTTTCATGTGCACGATTAATGGCTAATGATGTTGACCATTTTTCATGCGCTTATTTCCCATATGGATATCTTTTTCCGTGAAATGTCTTCACGTCTTTGCCCATCTTCTAATCGGAATGTTTGCTACTTTATTGTTGAGTTATAAGATTTCTTTATACAGTCTAGATACTTGTCCTTCATCAGATATATAGATCGCAAATTTTTGTCTATTATTTTTGTTTGTTGTTTTTTTACCAGTCTATAGTTTGCCTTTTCATCCTCTTGACAAGGTCTTTGGCAGAGCAAAAGTTTTATATATTTTTAAATAATATTTGTTCTTTGGGTGACAATTCAAGAACTCTTTGTCTAACTATAGATCCTAAAGATCTTCCCTGTTTTTTCTAAAAATTTTATAGTTTTACCTGTTGTACCTGTCTATGATCCATTGGGAGTTGATTTTTGTAAAAGGTGTGAAACTTAGGTCAGGGTTCATTTCATTGCCCAAGGCTAACTATTTCAATGCTTACTTTCTTCCACTGACTTGCTTTTGCATCTTTGTAAAAATTTAATATATATCAGTATATATTTGTCTGGATCTGTTTCTGGGTCCTCTATTCTGTTTCATAGACCTATATGTCTATCTCTCTAACTTTCTCATATTCACGTATTTTGACCATGTTTTCATTTTGATTGGTTTAGCTTTATAATAAGCCTTGAAATCAGGTAAGCTGATTCTTCTGGCTACATTCTTTACAAAATTGTTTTATCTATTCAAATTCTTTTTCCTTTCCATATACCTTTTGGAAGAATCTCATCTATATCTACAAAATTCTTGCAGGAATTTTGAAAGGAATTATGCATATAAATGAATACCTTTATATCACTTTAGAGAAAATTGATATCTTTATTATGTTGATTCTTCCAATCCAAGAACATTGTATGCCTCCCATTTATTTATATCTTCTTTGATGTCTTTCATGAGTTTGTGTAGTGTTCAGCCTATAAGTCCTGTGCACGTTCTTGTTAGATTTACACCTGAGTATTTAGTTTTTGAGCAACTGAAATAGTATTGTATTTTAAACTTTGATGTCCTTTTGTTCTTTTGCTAGTAAATAGAAACACAACCAATTTTTGTATGTTTATCTTGTTTCAGTGATCTTGTTGAACTTGCTTATTAATCACAGGAGTTGTGTGTGTGTGTGTAGATTCCTCGGGATTTTCTACAATCATGTTAACTGCAAAGAGAAACAGTTTTATTTCTCCTTCCTCATTTGTATGGCTTTTATTCCCTTTTCTTGCCTTATTGCAGTGGCCACAACTTCCACTACCATGTTAAATAAGAGTGGTGAGAGAGGGCTTCCTTTTTCTCAGCCTTTTATGGAAACTATTCGTCATTTACCATTAAGTATATGTTAACTGAAGGCTTTTTATAGGTTTTTAAAAATTATTAATTTGGTGAAGAGGAAGGTCCCATCTACTCCTATTTATTTCAGTGAGTTCATGTTGAATGTTGTCAAATGCTTTTTCTGTATGGATCAATACGATCATGTGGTTTATCTTCTTTCACTTATTATTACAGCAAATTGTACTGATTAATTTTTAAGTACTGAACAAACCCTGCATTCCTAAAATAAACCCCATTTGCTCATGGTGTATAATTCACTTTATACATTACTCAATTCTATCTGCTAAAGCCTTTAAAGGCTTTTGGTGTTTGTATTCATGGAAGATACCGGTCTGTGATTTCCTTTCTTTCCTTTTCTTGTACTGTTTTTGTTTTTGGCATCAGAGTAATACTGGCTTCATGTAACAAATTGGAAAGTGTTTCGTCTTCTATTTTCTGAAAGAGATTGTGTAGAATTGGTGTTAATATTTCTGTAAACATTTACCAAAATTCTCCAGTGAAATTGTGTGGGCCTGGAATTTTTTTGAAAAAAGTTTTTTTTTTTTTTTAATTATGAATATAATTTGCTCAATAATGCTATTTAAGTCATCTATTTCATATTGAGTGAGCTGTGGTTTTTCAAGGAATTAGTCAATTTCACCTAAGTTGTCAAATTTGTATGTGTAGTCTTTCATATTACTCTATTTTATCCTTTTGATGTTTCCTGGATCTGCAGTGATACCCCATTTCATTCTTGATATTGGCAATTAGTGTCCTCTCCCTCTTTTGTTAGTCTTGCTGGAGTTTTATCAATCTCATCACTGTTCTTAAGGAACTAGCTCTTTGTTTCACAGATTTTTATTTATTACTTTTGTTTAACTAATTTTCAAAACATTATTTTTCTGTTGTCCATTTTATTGATTTCCACTCTTATTTTTAATTTTTCATTTATTCTGCCTTTTTGTTCTTTTATTTATTTATTTATTTATTTTTTGCTTTCTGTAAGTTCCTGAAGTGGGACCTTAGTTTGTTGAGACATTTTCCCTATTTTATGCATTTAGTGCTATAAAATTTCCTCTCAGCACTGCTTTAACTATCTCCCTCTATACTGGCAAGTTGTATTTCCATTTTCATTAAGTTCAATGTATTTTTAAAACTTCCTCTGAGACTTCCTCTTTGATCCAAGCATTATTATTGTATTGTTTAGTTTTCAAGTGTTCATAGATTTCTCTGTTGTCTTTTTATTATTAACTTCTAGTTTGATCTTATCATTGTTGAAGAACATGTTGTATAATTTCTATTCTTTTAAATTTGTTGAGGTTTGTTTTGTGGCTCAAGATACGGTATATCTTGATGTATGTTCCATGAATGCTTCAAAAGAATGTACTTTCTACTGCTGTTGGGTGGGATGTTCTATAACTATGGGCTAGATTCCATGAGTTGATTGTGTTGTGTGCTTTTGTTTCCTTGTTGACTTTTTGCCTAGTTGTTCTGCCGGTTGTTGCGAGAGCGGTGTTGAAATCCCCAACTATAATTCTGTATTTGTCTGTTTGTCCTTTCAGTTCCATCGGTTTTCCTTGAGCTGCTTTCAAGATTTTATAACACTTTTAGTTCTCAGAAGTTTAATTAGTACATGTCTTGTTGTGAATTTCTTTGGTTTATCCCGTTTAAAGTTTGCTCAGTTTCTTGAATCTTTAAGTCTAAGTCTCTTCACAAATTTGGGAAGTTTTCAGCCATTATTTCTTTGAGTACTTTTTCAGTGCTGCTCTACTTCTATTTTCCTTCTGGGACTCTGATGATGTAATGCTAGGTCTTTTGTTAGAGCTCCACAGATTCCCAATGCTCTGTTCATTTTTCTTTTAGTCTATTTTCTTTCTTTTGTTCAGAGGTGGTAATTTCTATTATTCTATCTTCCGGTTCTTCTTTGTCCCTCCCATTCTACTGTTGAATTTTTATTTCAGTTAGTGTATTTTTTAGTTCTCAAATTTCCATTTGTTCTTCTTTTGTATTGATTTGCTGATTTGCTGAGGATATCCATTTTTCACTTGCTTCAAGTGTATTCATAACTGTTTACTTTTTATCGTGACTGCTTTAAAATCTTTGTCAGAGAACACTAACATCTCTGTTATCTCTGTGTTGGCATTTATTGATTACCAATTTTCATTTGAGTTATTTCTCATTCTTGAGATGATGAAAGGTTTTTAATTGAAATTTAACATTTTCGTATTATGTTCTGAGACTCTGGATCATATTTAGATCCCCTGTTTTAGCTGTTTTTTTTTCTTCAAAACATTTTTTTATTTATTAGACACAGAGAGAGAGATCACAAGTAGGCAGACAGGCAGGCAGAGAGAGGGGGAGGGAAGCAGGCCACCTGCTGAGCAGAGTGCCTGATGCGGGACTTGATCCCAGGACCCTGAGATCCCAGGACCCTGAGATCATGACCTGAGCCAAGGCAGAGGCTTAACCCACTAAGCCACCGAGGCACCCCTTAGCTGGGTGCCTCGGTGGCTTAGTGCTGGTTTTTGACAGCACTTTGGTACTCCTACCATGCCAGGTGGAGGTAAGATTAATTTAGGTGCATGATGAAAGTTAGAGGTAAAGGTTCATTTTCTTTACATTGGCTATCTGGTCAATCTGGCACCTCTTATTGAAAAGATCATCCTTTTATTCCCCTGGATTGCAATAGTCCTTGGGTCTTAAGATGGGAAACCATGCAGGGGTATCAGTTCTATACTCACTGCTTCATTGACAATGTATCAGGATCTAGGTTAGGAACTAAGAGTCTCATGGAGATGATCTTGAGAAAGAGGGGTGAAGACAATGGTGAAGAAATTGATAGTTGTATTATTGGGGCATGGAGGGTTATCTCCAAATTAACCTGAAGTGGCAGATCAGGGAAGATATCCTGGAGGCAATGACCCCAGACCAGTGTGTGGAAGGATGTGCAGGACTTGTCCAAGAGAAGACTGGCAGCAGAAGGACATTCTGGGCCAGAGGGAGGGCCTACAGCTGGAGGTGAGAGTCAAGAAACATCTTGGTACCCAAGGGCTGCTATTAGATGTTTAGCATTATAGAAATTGGAAGTTCAAGGAGGAGAGAGCATTCAAAGAGGAGGCTAGAGATCTTGGTGGGGATGGATCCCTGGGGCATGACTGATTACATAGCACAGCTTGGATTTTACCCTGAGGGCAAGGGGGAGCCAGGACAGGACTGACAGCAGGGAGGGACATGGCCAGAGGATTCTTGGGGACAGAGGAGGGAACACCTCAGAAAGGCCAGGCCATAGGCTGAAAGTCCGTGATCAGTGATCAGTGCAATGATATTCAGGGGATTATGGCCTGGGGCTCGGGAAGTGGCATCAACCCCCTCTTATCAAGTCAGGAGAGGCACAGATGGGCTCCACTGTGGGTCCCCATCATCTCGGTTGCCGGGCCAGAGTGGATCTCCTGTCTGAAGTCAACATGTGGAGACAGAGGTTGACCACAGGTGCATGGCAAGACAGCTGAAGTAGAAGGTGGTTCCACGAGAAAGGTTGTTATCTCCAAGGTGCTGCAGCTTCTGGGCAAAGCAGACAACACAATTCAGGTCAAGCGGGAACATGCAAGAAAGATCAGAAAAGCAAGGTGGGCAAAGAGCACCCATGGATGGGGGGTAGTTGTAAACAAAGGTTTTCCCAGTGCTTGGAGGCATGAGGAAACATAGCCCCATTTCTGCCTCTAAATGTGGCTGCTGCACTCCTGCTCTGGCCACAGACAGACTTGTCCTCTGGAGAAGTGATGTGCTAAGTGTAGATACCTAGTGTGGTGTCCTTCTGGCCCCTATTTCTTATAACTGGCACCTCTTTTGGAGTCTCACTGGGGCACCCCCCCATCTGTTCTCTGCCACTGTCCCCCACCCAAAGGAGATGGAACCTGGATGGACACCTAACCCTACTTTGTCAATTATATGGTGTATAATATATATATATATATATATGTCAATATATATATCAATTATATGCTGTCTCAACAAGACAAATTCAAATAGGTCACCTTGAAAGAGTGGCCATTTTCCAGGTGTCAAAAGCCCCAAGAAGGAGAGAACAGAGGAATCAAGAACAGCAGAGAGCAGAGTCTTTGGGTAAGAAGCTACCCTGTGTCCTTGTAAAGAAGGCACCATCTTGTTTAAGCCAGCCAGATAAATAGTCTCTATCTGTAACCCTCACGCTCTAGCTATTGCTCCAAGCCATGTGCTGGGGACGGACTGCCTGACGCTATAACCTATTGGCTACACATGAGTCCAAAGGAATTGGGACAGTCATCTATTTCTGTGTAACAGGTCGTCCCCAGACACAGCACTCTCAAACAATGATAAACATTGACCATCCTTGATAGCTTCTGAGAGTCAGGGATCTGGAGTGGTTTAGGTGGGTGGTTCTGGCTTGAGGTCTTCCATGAGCAAGAGTCGTATCATCTGAAGGTTCGGCTGGGGCAGGGGAAGACACTTCCAGGCTCACTCACATGGATGTTGTTGTCACTGGCTATGGGCCAGGCACTTCAGGTCTTTCTACTGGGCGTCTCTATAGGCTGCAGCTTGAGAGCGGGGGAGGGAGGAAGGGAGGAAGAGGGGGAGGAGGCCCGCGGGATGAGTGGGGTTGGCTGCTAACAAGGAGGGTAGGAATGAACATTCTGCAGAGAAGTCAGAGAAAGCCTCTGGGCTTTCTGGAATGTTGCTTAAGGTCCTGGTGATGAGAGATGCAGCTGGTAAGGAAGGGGAGGCAAGAAGGACTTTGACGCCCTTCTAAGGGAGGTGGGGAGGGGCATATCTTGGGAGCAGTGGGGAGCCCTAAAGATTGAAGCAGGGAATGGCACTTTCCGATGGATCTAGCATCAGTGTGTGGAGAACGGAGTTGCAGAAGCAACACCAGGGCCGGGAGATGCTTCCACTCGTTACCGTTTCAGAAATGGAAGGCAAAGTTTGGAAGGTGGAGACCCTCACGGGAGGTCTCGAGGCCAGGAGGTGTGGAGCTGGGCTTTGAGCTCAGGCGGTCTGTCCCCAGCACACCCACCCGACCGCTTTCAGTGTCCGTGGTAGGTTGAACGTGTCGCCACCAAAGACATATCCGAGCGCTTTCTCCTGGTACCTGAGAATGTGTCCTTATTTGGAAAGAGCATCTTTCCAGATGTAATCAAGTTAAGGATCTTGAGATGAAGTCATCGCGGATTTAGGGTGGGCTCTGAGTCTAAGGAGTTGTCCTTATAAGAGAAAAGAGAGAGATTCGAGGTGCTGACGGGGGGGAGAGGGCTGCGGGAAGAGGGAGGCAGAGACCGGAGTGACATATCTAACAGCCAAGCACGGCCAGCACGGCCTGCAGCCCTCAGAAGCTGGGAGAGAGACGGGGAGCAGACTGTCTCTGAGAAGAGCCTCCAGAGGGAGGCCCTGCCGACAGCTTGATTTAGGGCTTCTGGCTTCCAGAACTAGGAGAGAATAAATTCCTGCTTGTGGTCATCTGTCATATAGCCCCCAAAGCCCCTTCCAGGGAGAGCCAGCCCCCTGTCCTGCCAGAACACTTCATTTTCTTCAGCCATTCACTGAGCCCAGGGGGACCTGAGTAGGGGGTGGTGAAGACACCCCCCTCCCTTCTGCCTGTTCTTCCCAGGAAACTTCCACGATGCCACCTGCTCCTACAGGGGCTGGCTGAGCTCCTACTGGGGGGTTCACACCAAGCAGGGGACTAGCTAGGCAGAGTGGGAAGGGCCTCTTGGACTTTGGTGTTCCCGAGAACCATCTGGAAGAGCTTGAGACACGCCCCTGGGCTCCACACCTGAGAGGTTTGGATTCAGTCAGTTAAAGTGGCCTGTGTGCACGTCTCCCAGTTCCCAGCTGCCGTTGACGCTGCTGGTCTGGGGACCGCACTGAGTAGTGCCAGTCTAAGCAGAGGGGACAGCTCAGACAGGGGCTGGGTGACGGAGTTAGGGGGCGTGTGGAAAGCAGTGTGGGCCAGGAAAGTACCAGCTAATCACGGAGCACAGAGGCCCAACCTGCAAGAGCCCAATGATGGCGTGACAGGTGGGATGGCCCATTTCCAGGAGAGCCAAGGACCCATCCAAGGCCAGGAAGGCAGCCCACGGTCTGCCTGAGGGAAGGGAAGCCTTGGGAGGGCCAGGCATGTGCAGGAGAGCATGGGACGGGGTGCAGTTGGGGGGCTGGTGGGCAAGCTAGGGCCTTGGGTCAAAGGTCTGCAGTAACAGGTTGGTACCTGTCACCGTGAAGGTTTAGAGAGGGCACGCCACCTTCCGGTCAGGAAGCCAGTTCACAGAGGTCTGTCTGATCAGTCCTGTCACCGTAACCACGCTGGGTGACCACCTGGATCTCCAAGTCTCCATCCTGTCGTCGCTGGCACTCAGGCTCACGGCCGACTCCCCTGAAAGCGGCCCAGCATTGGACTGTCTTAAGGTGACAAAACTGAGACAAGCCATATTGAAACCGTCCAGGATGCCACCGGGGGAGCCTCCTTTCCCTCGGATTGTTCCAGAAAGGCAAGACCTTTCCATCTGCAAGGCTAGGTCTCCGGCTTTGCGAATGCCTCTGCCCACCCCCCATGGAGCTCCCCCAAGCCCAGACACTTAACGCAGCTCCAGGGCCCTTATAAACAGACCTTCCCCAGCTGGTAGGAGCTGTTTTCTTTTCCCCTCTAAGAGGTTTGTTCCTGGTCATAAATCCTGCAGGCCCCGTCCGCCAGCCTAGGATGTACACGTTGGTAAACACTGTAGTTAAAACATGCTTCCCGGCTGAAAAAGAAGGCCTGACAATGCAGCCTTGTCCCCGGCAGCAAATCTGACGGCCACCTTCTTTGATTCCTTAACCTTGCTGCGGGCTTGTATGAAATTGGCCCCATTCTCCGGGGTCCATCAAACGTGCATTTAAAGTACTTCATTAGCATCTTTCTCTGATCCATAACCACTCGGCAAATCCAACAGTCACTTCGGTGAGGGCAGCCGCGGTTTTCTATCTGCTGAACATCTAAAACTCCTTGACAAAGTTCCTTTTAAAATTTACTTCCTTTGTTCCGTCTTCGTCTTCTGTTGAGATCTTTAGTGGCCGATGTACTCCGAGATGACTCGGGGACAAAACTCCCGTCTGGCCCAGACAGTAAATCTAGCCTCCATTCAGACGGGTTAAATGCGTGCTTTATGCCCATTGTCCCAGGCTCTCCAAAGCTCCTGCGCCTTGAAGGGTTTCCTACAATAAATTAAGCCCAGCGCACCGTGGTCGCGGTCGCGGGCGAGGGGGGACGCGGCCTGGCTGCGGCAGGGAGCGGGGCCGCTGTCCGCCGCGGACGCGGGCCTCGGGGCCGCACCCACACCCCCGCCCCCGTGTCCCTGGGCTTCGCGCCTGGGCTCCCGCGGCTACTTGCGCGTCTGGCTGGCAAGAGGCAGAAATCCCAGCCCCAAGGGGGATTCAGCCACATTGTGAACAGGAGGTCGTGGCGGCTGGGCAGCAGCCGCGTGTGGGCTGCCCCGGGCCCCAGGACCCGCCCCGCTCTGTCCCTGTCCCCTCCGGGCCACACCCTCCGGCGACAGACGGGACCGCAGCCCACGCACCTGCAGCCCACGCACCTGCAGCCCGAGCCCGGCGGCACCGAGCCCAGGTGTCTTCCCAGCCTTCCTCAGCGACGGCCTCATTGGCTGCCTTTGGCCACGTGACCACTCCTGACCAATCACAGGCCCGGTGGCCTGCGCAGCGGGCAGTGAAGCCACACTCAGCGGGGTGCCAGTGGGGGAGGGGATGCTACTGGGGGAGGGGGTGCGAGTGGGGGAGGGGGACGCCCTCCCGGGGGGAGGATTGGGGCGCGGTGCTCGGAAGACGCGTGAATGGTGGATGCTGCGCGGCCCCGCAGCAGACGCCAGCCGCGGTGTCCAGCCGGGGCCCGGGACGCGCCGCGGCCGGTGACTGCTCGGAAGCTGGAGCCCCGAGGGGACCCGCACGTCCCCCCCCCCCCCCCCGGCGGTTTCTTCGCCCCCGCCTGTGGCCGTCGCGCTGGCCTCGCTGGGCGCCTGATGCGTCCCTGGCCTTTCTCCGAGGAAGACCCACGGGCCGGCGGGTGTCCGGAAAGGGAATTCGCGTTCCGCGAGGTTCTGGGGTCACCAGGAATGGTGGCTCTGGCGGGCTAGGATGGGGACCAAGGGCGGAAGGGTCGGTGATCGGAGCCGATGTCTTTGAACCCCGGGTCTCTGGCCACCGACCAGCCCGACAGAGAGACGGCCGGAGTGGGGCGGGTGCCCAACACCCATGTTTCCTACTGTCCAAACCGTCATCGGGGCCGTCCTGGATCTGCCTTAAGGACAGTGGTTTCCCGCCTTTTTTTTTTTTTTTTTTTTTTTACTGATGTGGTGACAGCACGACACGGTTGTGGCCGGCGACATGTGTCGGCGGTTATTGGACGGGGCTTCTGGGGAAATCCTTTAACAGCCTGAAACTCCTTTTGTCCTTTCCCCCATTCTTCTTGCCCAAAACAGATGTGATGGGGGCCCGCTCCCCCACTGCGGCCCATGTTTGCCGCCACCAGACTTCCCTTTTGGGCTAGTCCCGGAGGCGACATGGCATCACGGACTGCTTTCATTTTCCTTCCCTGGTCTCCAGCGAGGTCGTGGTGCCTGTCGGAGTTTCCTTCTCTTTGACTCTTTTGTATGTTTTGCCCATTTTTTTTTTTTCCCACTTACTGGTTTTTAGAAGTTCTTCTTCTTCTTCTTCTTCTTCTTCTTCTTCTTCTTCTTCTTCTTCTTCTTTTTTAAGGTTGTATTTATTTATTTGACAGACAGAGATCACAAGCAGGCAGAGAGGCAGGCAGAGAGAGAGGAGGAAGCAGACTCCCTACCAAGCAGAGCCCGATGCGGGACTCGATCCCAGGACCCTGAGATCATGACCCCAGAGGAAGGCACAGGTTTAACCCACTGAGCCACCCAGGCGCCCCTAGAAGTTCTTTATGTATTTTAGATACACATCTTTTGTCAAATAGGAGCATTGAGTCTATCTTCTCCTTATCTGTGGCTTTTCATTTTTTCCGTGGTATTTTTTGTCATACTAAAGTTTTTCACTTCTAATATAATTAACTTTATTTAAATCTGATATGGTTAAATTTATAATCTTGCCAATTGTTTGTGCTTGTGTGTGTGTGTGTGTGTGTGTGTGTGTTCAGGCTTTTTATGTTGGTTTAATACATCTTATCTCAGGGTCTTAAAGACATTTTCCTAGGTTTTATTTTAAAATTGTATCGATTGTCTTGGCACATTTTTTCCCTCTCTCTTAAGCTCTTGGATATAGAAAGTAGATTTGTGGTTGCCAGAGGATGGGGATGAAGGTGGGAGAAATAAGTAAAGGGGGTTAAAAAAATATATATATAATATATATAAATAGGTACACATATATGTATGTATTTTTGATATATACACATCTACCTATCTATCCATATTATATCTGTATATGTTTTTCTATATATAATGAAGTAACAAAAGAAGGATGTTACTCATTTGCATCCATGGGAAAAAAAAACCCTAAGAGTCATGGAAAATTTAAACAATGCTATAGGCCACCTTGATTGAAGTGATATTTATAGAAGTCTATACTCTAAAAGACAGAATACATACTTTTTTTAAACTTTCATCAAGATATACTATATACTGGATCATAATGAAAAATGTTGTTCTTTGTTCTTCCATATGCAATGTATCTTCTTCTCTAGATGCTTTTAAGATTCTCTCTCTCTCTCTCTCTCTTTCTCTCGCTCTCTCTGCTTACAATGTGTCATGATGAAACCATCTTCACATTTATCCTGCTTGGGTTTCATTAAGATTCTTGGATCTGTGTGTTTACAATGTACATCATATTTGGAACATTTTTGTCCATTGCTTCTTCAGATATATTTTTTAAAGATTTTATTTATTTATTTGAGATAAAGAGAGAGAGATAGCAAGAGAGCATAAGGAGGAGGGAGAGAAGCCAACTCCCTGCTGAACAGAGAGCCCAATGTGGGATTCGATCCCAGGACCCTGGGATCGTGACCTGAGCGGAAGGCAGATGCTTAACTGACTGAGCCACCCAGGGGCCCCTCTTCAAATATTTTTTTTTCTGCCCCACCCCTGAATTAGTTAACTTTTGCTGCATAAACATATGCTCCCAAACCAGTGGCTTAAAACAATAAGTGTATTATCTCAAAGAGTCTTTGTGGGTCAGGAATGTGCGAACAGCTCATCTGGGTGCCTCTGGCTCAAAGTCCTTCATAAGAAGGCCCCAATCTAGGTGTTGGCTGGGGCTGTAGTCACATGCTCTTTTCATTGAGTTTTCCATGATGTGGACCTCTTCCTAGGGCTACCTGAGTGCTTTCAAATGTGTCAGCCAGATTCCTCCAGAGTGACTGGTCCAAGAGAGAATAAGGCTAAAGTCACAGGGCCTTATATGACTTACCCTCAGAAGTCACACCACATCATTCTTGCAGTGCTTGAGTGGTTACCAGTTCAGCCTTGTTCACACTGGGAAGGGGTTGTCAAGGTCATGTGTCCCAAGAGATGTGGGCCACTGGGAGCCATCTTGGAAAATGGCTACCACACTCCTAGCTTTCTTACCTCAACTCCTGAGTCTCCAATTATATGTACACTAGACCACTTGATTTTGTCCTGCAGGTCACAGACACTGTTTAATTTCCTTTTTTCATTTGTACTTCATTTTGGGTAGTTTCTCCTGCTGTGTATTCAAGTTCCCCAATCTTTCCTCTGGAGTGTCAAATGAGTTGTTTATTCCATTCAGTGAGTATTTTATTTCAGATATTGTATTTTTTATCCCTGCAAGTTTAATTTGGTCAAGTTGGCTGACAGTGTTGTTAAAGTCATCTTTATTCCTCTTGATTGTCAACTTGTTCCACCAGATAATGAGAGAACTGTTGAAATCTTCAACCATAATCTTCAATAGTGTGTCCATTTTTCTTTCTCTCTCTCTCTTTCTTTGTTTTTTCCTTTCTTCAGTTCTGTCCGTTTTTGCTTCGTGTATTTGAAACCTTTCTTACTCAGTACATGCACATTTAGGATGGTCACATCTTGGTTAATTGACCTTTTTAGCATTGGGTGATGCCCTTCTTTATATATTTTTCCATTTTTCTACTTTAAATCTCTTTGTGTATTTACACCTAAAGTATGTTTTTTGTATAACACATGAAATCAGGGACTGATCTCTTGGCTAGTCTGATGACAGCCAGGCAGAACTTGGGTATGACTTGATACTTCAGTCTGAGCCAAAATACCACACATGTCCTATGTCACATTTTTTCAAAGCCCCAGAGTGTGTCTCCCTTTGATTCATGATCTTACATTCATCCCCTCTGGTCACAGAGAAAATGATTCCATTTTGCAGCTGAGGCTCCAGGATGGGGAGTGGAGTGCTTGAGCCCACTTCCAAGGTCACCAGAGGCGGAAGACTTACCTTCTGGCTTGGGGCCAGCTCTCCTGTCCCACTGCAGCTGTGAAGGAGGCTTCAGCTTCCTATGGGGAGTTCCTCCCTCCTCACACAAACAAACAGATTGATACAGGCCATTTTGCATTCAAATGGGATTGATCAGAAACGACTTAACCAACCACATCAGAGGGCACACTGAAGTGAATTTTCCAGAAACTAAAGGAGGTAGGTTTGCCCTAGAATTAGTTGGCAGCTTGTACCTATTGTTAAAAAAGAAAAAAAAAGTCTCGTCACCCTCTTCAATGCTAGGAGAATGAACATAAGTGAAAGAGGTTCAGGATTTTCTTTCTTTCTTTTTTTTTTTTTTTAAGAAAACCCTCTAGCCTTCTGCCTGGTGTACAGCTGAAATGGGGCAAAAGGGGAAACTGAGCTTGCAGGGGATCAGATATCAAAGGCTGTATGTCCCGCCTGAGTGTGGTGTTCGTTGGGCCCCATCTGGACCCCTACCCCCGTGCCGTAGTCTGGAGGTGGGTGGGTGCGGAGCGTCTCCTTTCACAGACCACTCCATCTGCTCCTGCCAGCCCTCCTGCCCACCCCCTGCTGGCTCTGGTTAGCCCTGGAAGCCACCCACATGTCTGTGAATGGTGTACTTCATCTGTCCAGATAAACCAGGAGGGGAAGAACACTTCCAGTGAGTTTCCCTATCAAAGGTTGGAGGGCATTTTATTTTATTTTATTTTTTAATTTTAATTGTTTTTTATTGACAAGGAGCTTCTAACCAGCATAGCAAACCCATGCCTGAGAGCACTGGGGAGACAAGGCAAGCTGGTCCCCAGTGACTCCCTGTTACATGGTGGAGACACATGTGAATGCATGGAAAACCCAAGGCTCAGACATGAAAAACACTCCAGGACACTGCTAATTGTTAAGTGACAGTGGGGACAATGGAGACTCCAGGGTCAGAAAAGGGTTTCAGAGGCAAGTTGACAAATGTGGACAAGTCATCTACTATGGGCTCCCAGAGGAGGCAAGTTGGTCCCAGGAAGAGTTGGCTGCTCGTGTTTAGTGTAAAAGAAAAGAGAATCTTGCGAGCATCTTGCCGTCTCTCATATGGGGGTGATGTGAGCCTGGTTCTTCCACACACACGGTCTCATTTGCTCTTCTGGAGTCACTCCATCATTTTACAGTGGGGAAACTGAGTCTGGGAGTGGTTTCAGGCGCTGTTTCAAAGACAGGCCTCTCAGAGGAGAGGGTCTGTGTCTCAAAGTCCAGGAGTGGTAGGGATGGGGCTAGGGGACATTTCCTGTGGCTTGGGGAGCAGACTAGCCCAAGACCTATCTGGGACACAGCCAGGACCCCAGCATGAACTGACCAAAGGGTTCGGGCAGGTGTATGAATGGGTAAGGGTGAGGCTGCACTGAGGGTGGAGCCAGGAATCCCAGACATGCCCATGGTTTCTCACACAGGTGGTCACGTCTGTGTCCTTGCTGAGATACCTTTGTCATGGCTCTGAGGGGCTGGATGGGGCTCAGAGCTGTTGCCTTCTCGCATACTTATTTTATAGATGAAGTAACCAAAGCAAAGGGGAGGAGGTAGTTTTTGGAAGTGTGGGTGAGTGAATGGTCAGCAAAGGGACCACCAGGTCTCCCCACCTGCTGGTCCCTCCATTCCTGGTTCTTGTGCTCCCGTGGGCACCATTAGGAGTCATGCTGCACCTGAGCTTGGCCCTGACGCCTGGTTTATCCCCACGGTGGTAGTTGTGGGGTCAGATGTGTGTGTGTGTGGGGGGGCAGTGGGCAGGATGGAAGGCTTACATGGGGGTTTAGGGATGGCAGCTTCTCCCATAAACTGAGACTTTACTGATTCCCGATGGTGACAGTCTTCTCCCTTGTGCTCAGCAAAGGTTGTTGGAGTTTGGGGCTGTCCACCGACCTCCACCCACCCACATTCCCTTAACGATCCAGGAGACACCTTGTAGTGAGGCCTCTGTCCCTAGCCATGGGACTGAATGCCTCCATATGGGTCGTCTGGAATTGCAGGTTCTGGAAGCCTGGATTAGGGTGATGAATGACAGCTCTTCAAATCCCAGTGCCTGTGGACAAGGCCACATCTTTCCTTCCTCTCTGCCTTCCCTCTAACAGAATGTGCAGACCACTTCTTTGGGTATGAGGCACAACCTGACTCCCGGACCTCGACTGAAGGCCTAGCCATAGTAGGAGGGAAGCTGGAGATGGCTTTGGGGGCCGGGACCCTGGGCGTTTATAGGAGGCATGACCGGATGGCCAATGAAGATAGTGAAACTTGCTCAGATGCCCCCCAGCATGGGTCATTCCCAGTGTTCTTCATGGGCCACTCTAGCCCAGCCTACAAGTCGCCCCTGCTTCTATGTGTGTCTGGGCTGGGGGCTGGTCTCTACCACATCCTGCCGCAGTGGACCTCATGGAGCTTCCTACTCAGGGCCACAATGACCAGGATTCAAGACCATCTGTTCCCTTGAGGACCAGAGGCGACAAGGACCTGGCTGAACTGGCCTGGCAGGTCCCCTGTGGTTATCAGAGGCTGGAGTGCCCCCTGACGGATGTTCCTCCCCACAAGGAACTGGAAGATAGTTCAGAGGTGGCCTTAAAATAAACCAACCTCAGCCAAACATGCTGAGGACAGACTGATGTGTCTTGTTCTTGTAGTAGAAAATCTTGTCACAAAGTCACTGTCACACGCAGAGTGTGCAGCCCGCATGATGCAGGAGAAGAAGTTATTACAAAGGAGGCTCAGGCAGTTAGTTAACGATGTAATCATATGCTACTTTTCTACATCTGGTGATGTTTATGTTTTGGTCAGCTTTTAAAAAAATGTGTCCTCTGTTGTGATTTCTTTTTAGTTCTAAATGATTATTTTGGGACTTCCTTTGTGTTTGTAGTGCGGTGTCCTTGTCCTCAGACAGACCCTCCAGATTGCAATTGCTTCAGGCCCTGTGATGTCCGGCCTGCCCCAGCCCCAGGACTGCCTGCTCTTCCCACTGGAGCATCGGAGGAAGGCCCAGGTGCTGTCCCATGATTGCACTTCCCCAGGAGATGCGTTGAGAAGAGTGTTTCCCATTTTTCTAAAAGGAACAAGCGCTGTTGCAAGCATTCACTTCCCTGATCCCAGGGCTTATGGGAATCTTGGGTCCCCATGGAGGCCCCTGGTGAAAAAGGAAGTGAGGGAGACAGACGGGTGGGGGCAGGGTTCTGTGGGATCTGGATCAGACCAGATGGCAGGAGCAGGTGAGCAGATGAACAGGTGCACAGGACTCAAGGGTACCCTCCTCTCTCCTCCCTACCCCTCCCTTCCATCTCTAGGCTCCCCACCCCTGCCGAGGTCAGGACAAGATGCCAGAGGAAGGTGGCTTTGTGGGGTCTTGCTAGCCCCAGGGAGAGCTGACTAGCCCCTGTGGAGCATAGCATGTGTAGACTGCTTGATGAGGGCACCTGCATCGCTGTCTGGATCATGAGGGTGCACATGTGGGCTCATGATCATGTGAGCGTGTCCTCATGTGCCCACATGCATGTGTGCCTGTGTGCATCAGCGAGGGTACATCATGGTGGGGAGAGACATTGCTACCAAGAGACAGATAACGTCAAGAACAAGGAACTCGAGATGTCTGGGTGGCTCAGTCAGTTAAGCATCTGCCTTCAGCTCGGATCATGATTCCAGGGTCCAGGGATCGAGTCCCACACCGGGCTCTTTGCTCAACGGGGAGCCTGCTTCTCCCTCTGCCTGACTCCTTGCCCTGCTTGTGTTCTCGCTCTCTGACAAATAAATGAAATCTTAACAAGAAAAAGAACAAGGAACTCTTCTTGTCAGCACTTGTTATTTAGACTCCGGTCAATACAGCTCTTCTGCATTGCTGGCTCTGGGGGTGCATCTGTAGGTGAATTTGAAGATTCCTCTTGCCTTGGGATTTCTAAGAATTCTATGAAGTTACTTTGTAAGCGCAATAGAGGAAAGCTTTGCATTTATTCAGCCTCATATTCATCCATGTCCATCCACTCACCCACCCACCCACTCATCCACCCACCTACCGATCTACCCATCATCCGTCCATCCACCCACCCACTCATCCATCCGTCATGCGTTTGTGCATCTATGTTTCTATCCATCATCCATCATCCATCCTTCCTTGCATCCATCCGTCCATCCATCCATCCATCCATCCATCCATCCATCCATGTATACATACATCCAATCAATGCCCACTGAACCCCCAATACCACTGGGATGAACTCTGGCTGCTGGGTGCTGGAGACACAGAAGAATCAGACATAGTCTTTGCCCGGAGGAGTTCTCAGCTTCATTCTGAAGAAAGATCAGGAGAAAAAACGTTGTAACACAACAGGATCCATGCTCTAATTGAGGCTGGTGCAGCGGGTACCCCAAGAAGCCCTTAATTCAGCCATAGGTAGACCAAGGAAGGCTTCAAGGGCAGGAGGCCTCAACATTGAGCCCTGGAGAAGAAGAAGAAGCTTATGTGGAAGGAGATGGAGAAGGGCACTCCAAGACAAGGGACATATCTTTACGTCAGCCTCTAGAGGCAGGTGCAGGAATGTGGTAACCGGCTGGAAAGGTAATGCCCATGTCTCTTACCTCCTGGGTTTCATACCCTGGTGTAGGGTCCTCCTAGGCGGAATCAATGCTTCTGTGGGATGAGTAGAGTACGGCAGAGATGGTCATAAAGGGCACAGCAGTTTCCATTCGGGTCTCATGAACCTCTCTGAGGGAAGCCAACTGCCATGACATGAGGACATTCAAAAGGTCCCACGGTGGGCGCCTGGGTGGCTCAGTGGGTTAAGCTACTGCCTTCGGCTCAGGTCATGGTCTCAGGGTCCTGGGATCGAGTCCCACATCGGGCTCTCTGCTCAGCAGGGAGCCTGCTTCCTCCTCTCTCTCTCTGCCTGCCTCTCTGCCTACTTGTGATCTCTCTCTGTCAAATAAATAAATAAAATCTTTAAAAAAAAAAAAAAAAAAGGTCCCACGGAGAGGAACTGGGGCTTCTTACCAACATCCAGCACCGGCTTACCAGCCCTGGAGGCAGATCTCCTTCCCTGGTCAGACTTTCCAGAGGACTGGCCCCCAAGCTGACCTCTGTCTGCTACCTCAGAAGAGACCCTCATGCCCCTCCCACATTCTTGACCCACAGAAACTGTCAGGATTACAAATGTTTATGATTGCTTTAACTCATCATGTTTGGGCTCTCTCATAACAATTTGTTATGCAGCTGTAGATAACTAATACATACGCCTGGAGAAAAACCTGATCAGTCCCAGCACTGTCCCTTCTTCTCTGTGCCAGCCACTGGGATAAGGAATGTGGCTGCCATGAATGGTTCTCTCCAGAGCCAGAGCTCAGGCGGAAGGAATTCTTAGAAGTCAGTCCCCTACTTGTGCGTTCCATATGCATTTATTGAGGGCCCACTCTCCTGAAGCTTACCTTCTTGTAGGAGAAGACAAACACTGAAGATACAAAGAAGCGAATGCTATGAAGGAAAACTGAACAGGATGGGGGATGAGGGAATGTCTGGGTGTGGGTGTGGGCATTTATTTAGCTTGGGAGGTCAGGGCAGGCTACATTGATGAGGGGACACTGAGCAGAGAACTAAAAAAGTCTGAGAGCAAGTCCAGTGGATATCTGGGGAAATAGTGCTCCAGATTGAGGCAACCACAGTGTGTGCAAAGGTCCTGAGGCAGGAGTTTGCTTAGCATGTTATAGGAATGGCTAGGGGGCTAGAGAGACTGGAGTACAATGAGGGAGATACAGAGTATGAGGTGATGAGGTCAGGGAGGTGGGCAGCTGGCCGGACAGGGCCTCGTAAGCCACAGCGATGTGTCCAGAGAATGTAAGGTGCTTGTTCTAGGCTTGGGAAATATTTCAGCACTTTCTACATTCCCAGCTCTTTGACATTGGCCCACAGAAGTTGCAGAATGGTTACTCTGAGACCCACATTAACTGAGGACTACAGTGAGGGCCCCAACCTGAGTTATGGCCAGCTGTAATATGCCTCGCAGCAATCCTTGGCATCTGCTCCAAGGTGCAGAGGGGGAAAACTCCATTTCGGCCTCTCTTCCACCATGTGGCTGCGTCTCACTCCTTCTACAGTAGAATGCAACATCCTCAGCCCAAAGTTTGAGGCTCTTCTCACTATACCCCCAGCTGATGTTTCTAGCCACATCTCCTATCAGAGCCCACCTTGCAGGCTGAAATCCCCTTCACCTCCCCCTGTGTAGATGCCCAACATCCTTCCCTCCTTTGAAGCTGGGCACCTTCCATGTGGTGCTTCCCAGCAGCCTCCAGCCCCAGCAGAGGCTCTGTTCTTTCCCTGAGTCCCACCACACACTGAAGTTTCTTCCAGCTTGTGTTGTTTCTGATGGTGTGTCTTCATCATTCTCATCCTTGTCTCCCGGTAGGGCACGTGTGTTTTTCCTTTGGCTACCTGATGGCGCTATAATCTCTACACTGTTTTGTTCATCCTTTTTGCTTCTGATGTTTTGTGAATTCTGACTGATGGGTACAATGTGTAATTACTACTATAGTCAGGATACAGAATATTTCCACTCCTCTTCCAGAAGTCCCTGGTGCCTCTTTACATCAGCTCCTTGAAACGACTGTCAGTGTGCTGGGGTCCCCATAACAGAACACCACAACAGACTGGATGACTTAAACAATGGAAATTTATTTTCTCACAGTTCTGAAGGTTAGAAATACAAGACCAAGGTATCAGCAGGGTTGATTTCTGGCCAGACTACTTTCCCTGACTTGGAGGTGCCTACATTCTCATTGTGTCCTCACACGTCCTTCTCCCCATGAGCACGTATGGAAAGAGCGTTCTCTGGTGTCTCTTCCTCTTCTTATAAGGCACAGAACTATCTGACCAGGATCCTACCATTTTGGGGCTTTTTTTTTTTTTAAAGATTTTATTTATTTATTTCACAGAGATCCCAAGCAGGCAGAGAGGCAGGCGGAGAGAGAGGAGGAAGCAGGCTCCCTGCAGAGCAGAGAGCCCGATGCAGGACTCGATCCCAGGACCCTGAGATCATGACCCGAGACAGTCAACTCACTGAGCCACTCAGGTGCCCCAGAAATCCATGTTTCAATGTGTGTATCAGTATTCCATTAATTTTCATTGCTGAGTGGTATTCCAGTGTGTAGCTGGACCATAGTCTGTTTTTCCAATGATCAAAGGACTTTTGGGTTGTTTCCAATTTGGGGCAATTTTGAAGAAAGCTACAAAAACTACAAACACATACAGATGTTTGTGTGAACATAAGTGTTCCTTTTCTTGGGTAAATACCTAGGAGTGGGATTTTGGGGTTCTATGGTAAGCATAATTTTTAAGAAAGATTTTATTTATTTATTTCACAGACTGAGATCACAAGTAGGCAGAGAGGCAGGCAGAGAGAGGGAGGGGGAAGTAGGCTCCCTGCTGAGCAGAGAGCCCAATGTGGGGCTCGATCCCAAGGTCCTGGGATCATGACCTGAGCTAAAGGCAGAGGTTCAACCTACTGAACCAACCAGATGTCCCGATAAGTATAATTTTATAAGAAATGTGTCAAACTGTTTTCCAAAGTGCCACACCAATGTATGAGAAATCTAATTCCTGTGCATCCTCAAAACACTTGGTATTGTCAATTTTTTTTCTAAATAAATAAATAATTTATCGTTGTCTTGGTATTCTAGGAGATAAGAGGTATTTCAATAATACGCTTCCCCTGACGACTGATGATGTTGAATGTATTTTCATGTGTTTACATGCCAGCCCTTTATCTTCTTTGGTGCCATGTTTATTCAAATATTTGGCTCAGGTTTTCGTGTGTAGTTTTCTTATTATTCAGTTCTGAGAGTTCTTTAAATATTTTGGATACACGTTCTTTGTCAGATCCGTGGTTTGCAAGTATTTTCTCCTCATCTGTGGCTTGTCTTCTCATTTTTTAAAAGCGTGTCTTTCAACAAGCAGAAGGTTTAGCTTTTATAAAACCCAACTTATCAATTTCTCCTTTTATAGGTTTTCTATATAAATCTTTTTATTGACTGTGCTTTTAGTGCCATATCAAAGAAATCTTTGCCTAACCCAAGGTTGCAAAGATTTAGCTCCTCTGTTTTCTTCTAGAAATTTTACAGATTTAGATTTTACATTTTGGTCTATGATTCATTTTGAGCTTCTTATGTTTTTGTGTTTATTTTTTCATAAAATTTGAAAAATTTTCAGCTATTATTTCTCCAAATATTTTGACTGTCTTTCCTTGCCTTTCTGTTTAGGAGTCCATTAGCATGAATTTTAGACGTCGTGATGTGGTCCTGCAGGTAACAAGTTGCCATTTATTTATTTATTTTAGTATCTTTCCTTTCTGTATTTTAGTTTGGATGGCTTAAACATTCCTGTATCTTTGCGTTTTCTGATCTAGGTTTTTAATTTGCTGAGTCTGTGCAGTGAATTTTTCATTTCACATGTTGTATTTGTCATTTCTAGAAGTCTCATTTGAGTGTGTATCTTCCGTTTCTATGTTTGCATTTTCCTTTCATTTCTTGAGCATATTTATAATACCTGTTTTAAAGTCATTGTATATTAATCACATCATCTCTAGCATATCTGAGTCTGTTTCTTCGAACTAATTTCTCTCCTGGTTATGGGTCTCATTTTGGTGCCTGTTGGCATATCTGGTAATTTTTGATTATATGCTGGGCATTATGTATGTCACAGTGTTCTGAGTTTGGATGCAGTTGTTGTCTTTTACAGGGCATCGACATTTGTTTTGGCAGGCATCAAAGTTCCTTGTGGATCATTTTAATCCTTTTGAAGCTTGTTTTCAAGCTCTGTTCTTGAGTAGCCTATAGTGTATGGCTAGTTTATCTCTATGACTACGGCGTGTCATTCTGCATTTCCCCCGAATGGCCTAGGTATTCTGCAAGATATTTCCACTCTAGTTTATGTGTCTCAGGTGAGCACTGGGAATTGTTCAGTTCATGGCCCTCCACTGGTGCTTTGCCCACCCTTGTGCAGTTTCTCCTCACATATGTGAAACTGGTCTTCAGCCAAATACTCAAGGGGACACTGGGAATGTTTCTGGAATTCTTTCTGTGTTAGTTTTTTCCTCTTTATACTCTGCCTCACAATTTCCAGTTGTCCCGACCTCCCAAAGTCCCTATCTGAGTTTTCTCAACTCAGAGAGGTCACTAAACACCCTTTCCCTGCATTATGGTTGGGACATCGTCCCCATGAAGAACACCAAGGTGATCCTAGGGCTAAGCTTTGTTTTCTCCTTCTCTAGGGAATAATGGTCTTGAGCGGCTTATTGCTGAATACCTGAAAACAGCTGTTTCATATATTTTGTTTAGTTTTCTAGATTTTTAAAAAAATAATTTTTAAGATTTTATTTATTTGAGAGAGAGCACAAGCAGGGAAGAGGGAGAGAGGGAGAGGGAGAAGCAGACTCCCCATTGAGCGGGGGGCCCAATCCCAGGACCATGGGATCATGACCCAAGCTGAAGGCAGACGCTTAACTGACTGAGCCACCAAGGGCCTCTCTAGTTTTGTTTTTAATGAAAGAGAGTTAAGTCCCATACCAATTATGGAGCAGGATGGAAATTCTACCTTTATGTTTCTCTACCTGAGAAATGGGGATGAAAATACCTATCTCCTAGGGCTGCTATGAGTGCACAGGGAGACACATAGGTGTGTTGGACCCAATCTATATGCCTTTTCAAGTTCCTTCTATTGTTTTGTTTTTTTTTTTTTTTTTAATCTCTTGGTTTGACATTTATCCTTGTTGGGTCATGGCTTTGCTTTCAGACTTGGATGAAAAACACTCAGGGCAATGGGGTCTAACTTCCATTTTCTCTTGAGATGAAACAACCTTTGGGGCAAATCTCGACCCAAAGGACAAGGGACATGTAATGGGCCAGGATGTCAAATCCTCCCATCTCTCTCCTTTTTGTGGGCTCCTTTAAGGTGTAATAGTGTAGAAACCCTTCCAAAGGATTCCCCCCCCCACACCCCGGTCTCTTGAAAGTTTACTGTAGAGCCGCAGCTGGTGTGGTAATACACGGCATCTCCTTCTTCACATATTCCTTTCCCTCTCTCCCATGCTCATGGACATTGAAGGGTCAATATCTTAATCTTTCATCAGGCTCTGATTTCTAGAGGACCTTATGTCAGGGGGTAGGTGAAGGGCGTAGTGTAGGGCCTGCACTTCTGTGCATCTTGAGTAAATTGTAGCTTCTGTTTCTAAGAAATGCATCTGCTGAAGCACTTCTCGGGCTGTATTCTAGCCGGTAGTGCATGTCTGTCTCCCTTTGCTGGATGTAAGCTCCTTGGCACGAGATAGGGCACACACGTTGCTCAGGGTCAGGCATGTAGCTGTGTTTGCTGACTGTCATTGACCACATTCTATTGACTGATCTGAAATTGAACACAACAATTGCTATTAATGTTTTTTTTTTCCCCCCTGAAGCTTGTATTTAAGTAATAATGGGCAGTGGCTCTCCACACACAAAATATCCAAGGAAGTCAAACTTCGAAATGTGACACTCAAGGGATTGGCTTCTGCTTTAACAACAGGTCAGGGAGCCTCTTCCCAGCCAAGTCCCAGATAAGTGGAAGGGGCACTGAGAAGGACCCCAAGCCATTTATTTTACTGACAAGAAGACTGAGGGTCAAGGTGGAACACAGTGGGCTTGGGCTCACACCTCTGGATTCCTAACTCCAGTTGTTCCTCTCACACCACAGCTCTGTGCTTAGAAATATGAAATTCAATTAAAAAAAAGATTTTATTTGTTTATTTATTTATTTGAGGGGAGAGGGGGGCAGAGGGAGAGGAGAAGGGAATCTTGATCAGACCCCATGCTGAGCATGGAACCCAATGCAGGGCTTGATCTCAAGACATTGAGATCTTGACCTGAGCTAAAGCCAAGAGTAAGATGCTTAACCGACTGAGCCACCCAAACACCCCAAAGTTCAATTTTTCAAATAGGTCTGTGATTGAAAAACAAAATCCTAATATTTGTGTTTCTGGTCCTTGACTCTGCATTTGGTCCCATGTACCCAGCAACCGGTGGCAGCCCTTAGATCTAAGTCCCCAGGTTACATTAGGATTCATGTTTCGGGTTGAACATTCTGTGGGTGCAGAAAAGTGTACGATGACTGCATCCACCATTATAACACCACACGCTCGCTTCACTGCCATAAAAACCCCGAGTGCACCTGTTTATCTCTCTCTCCAGAGTCTCTGGCAACCCCTGACCTTCTCATGCTTGCCATAGTTTTGACTTTTCCAGAACATCATACAAGTTGGATTGTACAGAAGGTGGCCTTTTCAGATTGCCTCCTTCCACTTAACAAAATGCATTTAAGGTCTCTCTGTGTCTCTTTGTGGCTCGCCAGCTCACTTCTTTTTTTTTCCCCCCCTTAAAAAAAAAAAAGAGAATGCATTTATTTGTTGACTGTAATATGTTCACAGGGTTCAAAATTCTAAGGGTACCAAAGTTACTCTCCTACTCCTAACCCCCAGCCATCAGGTTTCCTTCTCTGGAGGCTACTTCTCTGGAGGCTTTCTTCAAAGAACACCTTCCAGAAGACTCTACATACAGAAGCATTTTTCTTCTCTTCTCTCTTTTTTATTGTGTTAAAATATACGTACCATAAAATCTCCCATCTCAGTCATTTTTTAGTGTGCCGTTCAGCAGCACTAAGCATGTTCACACTGTTGTGCAACCCTTCCCACCATCCCTAGCCAGAACCTTTGCATCTTCCCAAACTGAAACTTGTCCTGGTAAACACTACACACACACACCCCCTTTCCTCCCCTCCCCCAGCCCCTGGGGTAACCCAGGGAGCTACCCTCCTACTTTCTGTCTTTATGATTCTGACTCTGAGTAGCTATCTCATTTCATTATATCCCTAAATAATATAGGAATCCTTTCAGAGAGTCCCCAGGTGACTTGACCTGGGGGTTGGGTGAGGCCCTGGGATCTCAGGCGGGTGGGCATCCAGAACGGTGGGGCTGGAAGCATGTCCTTGACCAGGTGAACATGCCACTGGATTCCCTTTTCTTTCCTTCATATTTTGATGCAGCCACCCTTGGTTTCCTTATTTCCTGGCCTGGATGCCCTTCCCTGCCCACCACTGCGATACACTGCATCCGTCCTGAGAGCGCGGGCCTCCCTGCTCTCTTCTTGCCAGCCTCGTGGCTGTGTGCGCCGACGTGTTCCCCCTGCCCGGTGCGTGTCGGTCGAGCTGTTGCACGGGCTCCTGCGGGCTCCGCGGGGCTCCCGTTCGTAGCCTCTGCACATTGGGGGACGCACAGTCCGGTCGCGCCGTGCTTTCTCTGGCTCCCGTGTGGGGTCCTGTGCGGGTGGCTTGGGCCTCCGAGGGGCCGCGGGGCGCGGGGTCTGCATCTGCCTGCGGGGAGTGCGCCACCGGAGCAACCTCACCCGAATTCTTGATGCGGCCTCTAGACAGACCGACTGTGCACCAGCATTCCTCCCAAGGAAGCACCTCTGCCCCTCGGAGAAGGTGCAGGAGCTTCCCGACACCGAAGGGGCCCTGCTGGGTAAATTAGTTCTTTATTATTCCGTTCCCCGGGCTCTGGCGTTGGCGGAGCACCCCGCACGCAGACGCCCGCCCGCCCTGGGTCGCCCAGACGCCGGAGACGCAGGGCCGCAGGTGGTCCCCGCACCCCGGACGCAGAGGATAAGCTCCGAAGGCGGACGCCAGCCCAGCCCCGTCTGCTGGGCAGCGCAGAGGCTCGGGCTGGCACGCGCGTGGTTCTCCGGCATCTGAGGGTCTGGTTGCGAGGACACGCAGGTTCCCGGCCATCCGCGCGGGCGTGGGGTTCCCGTCTCTGTGGGGCATCGTTCAACCTCCACACCCCCCGCCCTCGCCCCAGGGCTGGAAGCCCCATCTGCAGTGACGATTTCGAGATGGAGTCATTCAAAACCCAAAGTGGACAGATACTTGGGGTAACCGGGGCACAAGATGAGCTTTGACCTCCAGATGTGGGGCTGGGGGGGGGGCATGACTGCCCTGAGACCACCCCAGGCACCGCGGGTCTCTTTACCACCACAGACCACCGCGGACTGTGTGCTGGAGGTGACTCCTTCATCAGGCCCCCAGCGCCCCTCTTGTTTCTTCCCCGTCTCTCTCCCGCCCTGCCCCCCTCCCCCACGCCCACCCCCCTCCTGGAGGCAGAAGAGCAGTGTTTGAAACCCATGGCACCTCTTGCCAGTCACCCCGCCCCTCTCACCTGGCTTCCTCCTCAGTAAAATGGGCCGGTGTGTGTGGGGGGGGGGCGCAGGGCGGGGGGTGATCCTGCTTCCCCATGTTGAGAGGTTGGGAAGGGAGGTCAAGACTGTGCATGGGTGTTTGGGACATGCCTGGCCTGGAGAGACACTTAGGAAGGGAAGCCTGTTACCCTCCCACTCCAGGTGCTTTGTTTCTGAACGAACAAGCAGTCGCCCGGTGTGGGCATCAGGGCACAGCACTGGGTACCACCTGGTGCCTCCCCCAGGTTGGTGGCCACAGTCACGGGCTGGGGTGCCCTACCCCGGGGTTCACACCCTAGGTTTCCCCTTACCAGCTGCTGGCCTCAGTGTCCCCAGCTACTCACGGGGTGCTGGGAAAGTTAAATGAGTGAAAGGTCTTAGGATGCACAGCTCAGGCCTGGCAGACGCATCTCAGAGTTCATTCTTATCTAACCGCGTCTGCACAGCAGTGGGGCTGGAGGGGAGGCTGAGATGCAGAACTGGGCGGGACAGTGGGGATTTCGTTCCTGCTGGGCCCAAGGTTGGCGTGGCTGAGAAACGGCCCAGCAAGGGAGCTGATCTATGCAGGCTTCCTCCTGGGAGTGAGTGGTCCGGAAGGCCAGGGCAGGAAGATGCTCAGGGTGTCTGGTCTCGCTGGGGCCAGCCCCGCCGCCCGCCCGCCGCTCTCTTGATCTGGGTTCCCGGTGTGTCCTGCTGCAGCCTTCCCAGGGGAGTGGGCCAGGAAACCAGAGCTGTGGGCAGGAGGCTCGGACTGTTTCATCCACCTCGGGATGGCAGGGCGGTACAGGTGAGGCCATTGTTCCTGCGCACAGGTGGGGATAATGCGTCCTGACAGCCCCAAGGATGGGCCCCTGGCAGCCCCGCCGGCCTGGCCCGAGCCCCAGGCTGGCCCTCGTGGGCACCCGCGTTCCAGAACGTCCTGTGAGTGCTCCCCATGGCCCAGCCTCTTCATGTTCTTCTAGCGCCTGAGGCTCGGACACACCTGGGAGCAGCGTGGCCCATTCACTAAGCGCTTTGGCGAAGGTCACCATCAGCCAGGGACAGAGTGAGTATTGTCAAGGGCGCCAGCCCAGCCTTTGTGCCCTCCAGGCTGCCCCTGACCGCAGGAATTCCTCGTGCTCACCCTCATTCACACCGGGAGGGCGCCCACGGCCGCGGGGGCAGCCTCCTGTCCCCCCTCCCTGTGATGATGCCTTTGGGCTGGAGGCTGAAGTCTTAGCCAAACGAGCCTCACCCACCTTTCTCTAAAACCTAATTGCCACGCTGTGTCTGTGATGGGCACAGGCCCAGGGCCAGGCCTGCCAAGAATCTCCCCGTGTGAATAGCTCGCAGGACATCTCCTGTGGGAACCAGGAGTCACACAGGGCCTGGCGTCTGTCCCCAGCCTGTCTTGTGACATTAGGCAGATCAAAGCCCCATTGTAAAAAGTCATGTTCGCTCTGTTTGTCCGCCTGGAGCCCATGTCCTGGGACGGCCCTTCCCTCTTCTTGGATTCGGGGAGGGAGCTGACCACCGAGCCATGGGCCCCCACGTTACCTCTGGAAGGAGCCCCACCGAAAGTGAAATCGTCTCTCCTGGGTCTGAGGCCGCGGCACACCCTGAGAAAGAATGAGACAGCGTGGGGCAGCCCGGCTCCCCAGTGTCTCCAGGGGAGCAAGCTCCAACTTGGCTCTACAAGTAGCAGCTGAAAGGCAGAGAAAAACGTCACGGACGCTGAAATCACCAGGGTGTCCTGAGCCAGCGATGAGGGAAGGGCCGCTGGAAGGGGCCGGGGGTGGCGGCCTCAGCCCAGCAGCCCTGGGAGGGCAGGCAGAGAGGAAAGCAGGCTCGGACAAGCCTGAGCAGCAAGTGGTAGGAAGGCATGAGGTCCTCCCAAGGGGCAGCTTCCCTTGCTCCCACGTCCCACGGCTGGGTATTCAGCAAGAGGGAGCACATCAATGACCCACGGGGGTGTGCATGAGCTAGGAGGCCCTTGACACATCCTACGGCCCACAGATCTGTCGGTGTCGGCTGGCTGGAACACAAGCTGAGTGCCGGGACAATGCATAGATCTCGGTCAGGTGTGTGTGCGTCCCGTCTGTGTCTCCGGTGTATTAGTCAGGGTACACTAAGTTTTGCTGCAGTAACAAGTTCATCTCCCAGTCGCAATGGCTTAGCACCGCAAAACTTCATTTCCCTCTCACACAGAGCTCAGACCGGAGGGCCGGCTTCCCAGGGCAGCTGTCCAGCACGTGGTGACCCGAGACCCAGGCCATCTTCGTCTCTTGGTTCTGCTGGAGGAGGTGTGTAGGGGGCTTCTTGCCACCATGGCTGGAAGCCACACATCACTTTTACTCACTTCTCACTGTCCGTAACTTCTCGTGTGTTCTCTTTCTTCCCTTTCCTGGGCAGTGCAGTGAGTGCCCAAGATGGGGGACCGGGAGATGGGATCCGGTGTGTGTCTACAATGGTGTCTATCACACGGCAAGATCCTCCCCTCTGTTTTAGAAGCCAAGGAGGTGGTTCCTGGACAGGGAGGTGATGTGAACCAGGCCAACAGAGGGAGTCAGCAGGGGTCACAGTGGATCCAGCCTAATTCCCGTGCTGGTGTTTTTTGGTGGGACACCGTACCATATTACCTAGATTCCTTTTTCCATCCACTTCTCGTCTGGTGTGTGAATTCTGTTGCCCCAGATGTCCCTTCTCTTCCTGGGAAGCCCCATGCAGGGACCATTCCGCTGCTGGGTGCTCCCCTCAGAAGCACACATCCTCTTGTCTGGGGCCTGGGACTCACTGGCGGTGCTGTGCGCATCGATGAGGGCACACCATAGTGGACTTCTGGTCTGGACCTCAGGTGGCTAGAATGAGCAGAGAATATGCCACATTGCTCGTGTGTGGCACCCCAGGGGCAGGGATGGGTGTGCTGCCCGAAAGGTGCTGCTCAGCAGAATGGGGCTTTGGACAGGTGTGATATTGTGATTTATAATAAGAGATGTGGATTTGGTCTTTGTCCCCTTTCCTGGCACAAATCTCCTAAAACCCTTGGAATTTCCCGTGATGAGAGTGTAAAGGTGTCTTTTGCTATGTTAATGAGGCAACTTTTGGAAAGCACCTCAGGAGCAAGGCTGGTTGCCAAGGGAGCCAGCCCAGTGGTTAGAGGACAGGAGGTTTCAGTAACACCTCCCGAGAGGTGCTGGAGGTTGAATCACCTGCCGTTGACCAGTAATGAGTTAATCGATGAAGCCTCCGTGAAACCCAAAAGCCTGGGTTTGGAGAGCTTCTCGGTTGGTGGAGACCTGAGGGGAGTAGAAGCGCACTGGAGCTCCACGCCCCTTCCCCACACCTTGCCCTACGTGTCTCTTCCATCCGGCTGGTCCCGATTATGCTCTTTTATAACAAAACAGTGTTCTAGTAAGTGAAGTGTTTCTCTGAGATGTGTGACTAAGGTAAAATCAAATCATTAGGCGGGGCCCTAATCTCATCTGACAGGTGTCCTTACCTGTAAGGAGAGATCAGGACACACACAGAGAGGGTGGACAGCCTGTGCACGCCAAAGAGAGAGGCCTTGGGAGGAACCAGCCCTGCCCCTGCCTGGCTCTTGGACTTCCAGCCTCCAGGAACTGTGGACAAGAAACCCTGTGGTTTAAGCTGCCCTGTCTGTGGGACCTTGTGCAGCAGGTCTTGCTGACTCTACAGATACGTGGTTGCAAAGCTGTGGTCTGTGAGAAGATCCCACCCAGGGTAGTGGGGCACAGTGGAGAAGTAGGAGGGACCCTGGAAGACCGAGGCCTGGTACCCCAGGATGCTGATGAGTGCCAGAACAGCGTGTGTGCCACGGGCTCCATGGGGGAGCGGGTCTAGTCCCCGGCCAGGTCACAGCAAGGTCAAAGCCACGCCGAAGTGCTGTTTCAAGAACTGGCAGTGACTTTGGATGTGCATGGCTCTTTGCAGATCTGTGCGGTACCTCTCATGGGCTTCCCAAGTGCTGCTTTGGTGCCAGCTTCCCTGTTGAGTGCGGAGGACCCCGACAGAAATAACGGCAATGGCCTCTTCGACTCACGTGCTGCAGGCCTTGCAGCCATGGAGAGGAGCACTTCCTCATCACCTCTGGCCCTCACCACTGCCTGGGATCTCCTCACTCTACCTGACACAGCCTGGTGAGGCCTGGGAAGCCTGGGCTCATACAGCTGTTGGGGCCCCCACCTGGGATTCGAACCCGGGTCTATGGGACCTTGGAGCAGAAGCCCCTGGCCATTCAAGTCTTGGCCTTGCTGCATGTGGGCATCTACCAAAGGGTGGTTCTTGGCCACTTTTGAAAGACGCTGGCACTGATGGCAGCTCCAGATTGGACCCCAAATCTCCCACCTGGTACACCAGCCCCCAGGGTTGGGGTCTGGGCCCAGGGTTGTACTTGAGCTCAAGGGCACCAGAACCCCGATGCAGGGAGAGAATGTGGAGTTAGGGACATGGGGTGTTCAGGACTGCCCCTCTGCTGGGCACAAAGGCTATGGCTTGTCTTGTAGCTCTGGGAACAAATGGGCTGTGTCTGGGTCCATGGGAATAGCTCTGGTCCTCTGTTTGTGTTGATCAGAGACCCCAATGTCAATGGCAACTCAAGCTCAAAGGCAATCCAATTACTGCATTCTGTAGCCATAGCCACCCTTTCCTCTTGGGGGTCCCTGTTTCCCCAGACCAGGCTCTTAATTGGCCCCTGGGAGGAATCTGAGGGATGGAGTCCCGTTCCTGGAGCCCCTGCAGACACTGGGGAGGAGAAGGAACTGTCAGGGCTCCCAGAGGAGAATAAGGCCCCCCATCCAGGATTACCCACACAGTCAGCCAGAGAGATGGGCCACAGCCACCTCCTTTGGGCCATAACTTATGTCACTGAGGTCCTGTGCACCTGTCCTGCACGGAACTGAGCTCTATATGGGCCGACACCTCTCTGGATGAGCTCTGGTCCAGTGAGGACCTGGGCTTCAGAGTCACAGGCAAGCAGCAGGGGAGCCACTCTGAGTTCTATCTGCATGATCTAATGGAGGCCTGGTGTTGGCCTCTGAGCCTCACCCATGCTGTTCCTTCTACCTTCCGTAGGTGGCTCTCATCTTCTCCATGGTGGGAAGAAAGTGCAGGTGTCCTGCATGCCAGCCCTCTGCCCACAATGTCACGTTTTGTCCTCCAAGGATTCCCGTGACTGCTCAGGCCCTTCCTGGGCCAACCAGTTGGACTCACCTTGGGGTCAGCCAGAGGCCACTACCATGGCCTGTTGGGGAAGGGCAGAGCCTTAGTTTCAGACCTGGGGTTGATTTTCTGAGATTTCCTGAGAAGATACTTAGTGGGAGAGGAAGTTGCAAGAGGTGAGAAATTCACCCAGAAAGTTGAGGAATTGGATACTTAGAGAAAAAGGCTTTTCTCACAAGGGGCTGTGTCTCCTTGAACCTACACACCTGCAGATTCCTGGCACTCACTGTTTATCTGCCAGAGATTAAAAACCTGAAAAAGTCAGCTATTAGCATGCAAATCCCAGAACTGGCCTGATGTGATTTGCATAGGAACAAAAGCTCCCTCTGATATCCTGGGGCCCAGGAGGTCTTAGTCTTCAGAATAGCCCCAACTTCCAAACCCAGTGGGGCTTCCTGCCCAGGCCTAGGGCAGCCATTCTCAAGGTGGGGTCACCTGGGCATGGGGTAGAAATGCAAAATCTCTGGCTCCTCTTTAGACTTGTTGAATCAGAAACTCTGGGGGTAAGTGGAGAGGTAGTCCATGTTCATGGATTGAGAAACCCAATATTATTTGAACCCAGTCAAAGTCCCAGCAAACTGTTTTGTAGGTGTTGAGGAACTGATTCTAAAACCCATGTGGAAAGTCATAGGTAAGAGAGTAGGCAATGCAGTTCTGAAAAAGATGAGACTTTGGGGACAAGGTCAACAACTTGTGTTTTAACAAGCCCAACAACTTGTGTTTTAACAAGCCCTCAGGTGAGTCCTGGGCACAGTCTGGGGACCACTGGAAAAGCAGAGATGCTGGGGTGTGGGAGTGGAGGGGACCATATCTGGAGGCTGAAGTGTTCAAGGGCTTCCTCCTAGCCTGTCTCACCTGGTGAGTGGGCATCTCCATTCTCCCTCAAATACACCCCAAGGTTGCTTTTGGGGCAGGGGAAGGAGTGAATCTGATTGGGCCAAGTTGGAGTTTTCTCTAGCACCAAGGATTGGCTGGGGAAAAGGTGAAGTACATTCTACATTAATAAAGCCTGTTTCTATTATAGGTGTTTTAAACCCCACTACAATTCTGGTGTCCTTCACAAGCCCTGCCTGGCCCCTGTTCCGATTCATACTGATATCTTCTAAAGGGCTATGGTCACTTTCTTCCCCCTGGACTTCTGACCTCCTGCTGGCATCATCCACCAATGTTTCTCCCATCCTGATCACCAGAGTGGCCTTCCTAAAACACAGTGCTTTAAGAGTTTTTATGTGTTCTGTGTACTCAATTTTATTTATTTCTAATTAATTAATTAATTAATTAATTTCCTTTAATGGCTTCTGGGTCTCCTGTCCTGTGTAGGAAGACTTTTTGCACTGTGAGGTTATAAGGATATTTATCATTATTGTTTTCCATATGCTTACAGTTTATAAAGAAAAAACACAAAACTCCTTTACCTTTTACTCATTTGGAAATTATTGTGTATGGTGTGAGTTAGGGATTTATCTCTGTCCATGGTCCCAGCTCTTTTATTTTTTTAATTTCAATTAAAAAATTTTTTAGAAGGTTTTATTTTTATTTATTTGACATAGAGAGAGAGAGAGAGAGTAACAGATGGAATATAAGCAGTGGGAGTGGAAGAGGGAGAAGCAGGCTTCCCCCTGAGCAGGGAGCCCCATGCGGGACTCGATTCCAGGGCCCTGGGATCATGACCTGAGCAGAAGGCAGATGCTTAAAGACTGAGCCACACAGGCGCCCTGTCCCAGCTCTTTTAAACAAAAACTTTGTCGTTTGTCTGTTGTAATTTCCTACATATACTGGGAGGAACCTCTGAACTTTTTCCTGCTAATTAGTTTGTTCCCATGCCAGGAGGACACCATTTAGTTACCATAGCTTCAGAATAGGTTTTAATATCTGGTCGGTCGCATCCTTTCATGGTCCTCCTTTCCTCCTTTTCTTTTCTTCTCTGTTCTTCTCCTCCTCCCCCTCCCCCTTCTCCTCCTTCTTCTTCAGATTTATTTATTTATTTTAGAGAGAGAGTATAAGCAGCAGGGGCAGATGGAGAGAGAGAGAATCCCAAGCAGAATCCACGATGGTCACAGAGCCCAGTGCCGGGTCTGATCCCACAACCCTGAGATCATGACTTGAGCCAAAACCAAGAGTCAGATGTTTAACCTGCCACCCCACCGAGGGGCCCCTGGTCTCCCTTTCTAAAGCCATCTTGACAATTTTCGAGATTGATGTTTTTCCTCCCTGAACATCAGATTCACATGGTCCAATTCCCCCACCCCCCCCAAAAAAGAAGATTTGGTTTTATTTTTAAAGAAATGACACAAACCCAAACTCAGAGCCTTGCTGGGATTCTGAAGGGAAGAGAGTAAGCATATCAGTCCCTGAAGATTTGGCCAACTGTGATACTAGATCCCTCTCAGAGAACATCTCTCTCCACTTATTCAGCCCTTGATTTAAATTCTTTAATGGCATTTCATCATTTTGTCCTAGAAATCTTGTACACTTCTGATTAGACCTGTTTCTAAGTATTTCATGGGCAGCTCAGCGAGATTAGGGCATCAGGATGTGGCAGGCCTGGGAGAAACGGAGCAAGGTCTGCCACGTGGTGATAAGGCGTGCATCCCGCAGGTGCTAATTTTGGGGTTGCACTGGCCTTCAGGGGCCACACTGGCCTGTAAGCCCAGCTCCTGGGGGTTTCCAGGGCTGCATTTGGTTTTGAAGTTGGACACCTTTGTGCTCAAACTCACTGTCATACTACATGTGAGGCATCAGGATCACCTGGAATTTGCCAGGTTGGTGTTGGCCTGAAAGGGTGGGCTCTTCCCTTGTGCTCCCAACGCACCCCCTCTTGCTGCAGCAGGTAGCAGGGTTAAAGCTCCTGGGGTTTTTTAAGACTCAAAGGGCCAGACAACAAGTTTGACTCGATGGCATGGAGGGTTTGCAGGGGTCTGAGCCTGAAGCCAGCCGTCCCCCCCTCTGCTTATTTCCCACGGCTCCCATCCCCAGAGTTGGGGCACAGAGTCAGACCTCGCTGCCCCTTGTAGCTTCCCCTATAGCTGCCCAGACCCCAGGACAACCAGGACCTCGGCCTCAGTGGGCTCCCGCTGCCCCGTCCACCCATCCATAGTCCCTCTGCCCGCCGAGTGTGCTCGGGCTGCTACCACAAAGCTCCCATGGATGTGGGTGTCTTATAGATGGCAGAGATTTGTTCCTCACCCTTCTGGAGCCTGCGGGTCCAAGGTCAAGACTGTAGCAGACTCCGTGTCTGGTAAGAACCTGTCTCCTTGTTTGCGGACCATGACTGCTCACTGTGTCCTCAGGCGGAGGAAGCAGCAAGAGTGCTCTCTGGGGCCCCTTTCATCAGGCACTGATCCCATCCGGTAGGGCTCCAGCCTTGTGAACTGACCACCTCCCCCACACGCCACCTCCTCACACCATCACTGTAGGGGTTAGGATTTCAACATACAACTTGGGGGGCGGACATGAACATTCCTTCTATAGGACCCTGTGTCCTCTCCTCACTCACCCCTTCCGTGGTCCAGCCACCCCACAAGCCCCCCACCCATTCCACACTCAGTGAGCTTGCGCTGCTGGGATGTCTGGTAGGGGGCAGCTGAGTGGACAAGGCCATGGCAGACCCACGCTTGGGGCCGTGACAGAGAAGCTGTTCCCATCTGGGGTTTAGGAGAGCATCAGTCAATCCAACACCCACTCCCTGCTATGTCTCAAGCTAGCTGATAGGACCCTACGTTGCTCTGTAGACTCAAATGGCTCCTCTTGGGCTTCAAGGAGGCAGAAGGTGCCAGATCCGAGCCCAGGCCAGGGCATCCCCAATGCATGTAAACCCTGGCACCCTCCCTGACTTGCTCTGTGACCTGAAGAAGGTCGCTGCCCGCCCCACCTCCCACCTGGTCCCCACTGCCCCCATCACGAAGGGATGGGATTGGCTGCTTTCCAAGGCTCCTTCTGGGTCCCTCTGGGTCCTTCTGGGTCCCTCTGGGGGCCCCCCTGCTTTGGCCATGCATGGAGCAGACTACCTGACCTTCAAGCTCAGTGTTCCTCGCACCCCCCGCCCCCGCCTCCCACCTGCCCTGGGGTGGAAACGCTGACTCCGCATTCTCCCAAATGCCGCATGTTTCTGCCCATCACGCCCTCCCTCTGTCTTCCTGTCCTGCTCATGTCTACGTCCCCAGCCCATGAGCTGATGACACGCAGGGTCTTCTGGCACCGGAGCGAGCGTGATGCTGGGATGTGCCCCGCGTGGGGCTCCTGGTGTTCCAGCTGCCCCAGGTCATCCCAGGGCTGGTGGTTCTTTCAGTTACTTCTGGGACATCCCAGGGCCCCAGCTCACATGAAGCTCTGCGTGCCGTGGCCTGAGGGGGCCCTGGACCCTGCGATCGAGGCCTCCCTCTCGTCCTGGACAGAGCGACAGCAATGGGGCCCAGAGGGAGACTTTGAGCATCATCGCTAGCACTGTATGTAGTCAAGGCACTAGGAGCACCCAGGTGGACCCAGAACTGAGCCCTGGCGTCCCGTGCTTGGCACAGAGGAGGTACATGGGAAGACGCTACGGACAGGCTGAATCACCAGCTTCCCTGGTTTAGGGCTGGACGCTGGAGGAGGAGCCAGGGAGACGGAGAGGCCTGTGAGGGCAGTGATGGGGGTCAGGGCAGCCTCTCGTGCTCACACTGCTGCCTACGCTCCCCTCATCACGCTGTGGCTCCAGGGTCCAGAGCTGAGTTTGACCAAGGACGCTCGGCTGATGGAAGCTTCCAGAACCAGCGTGCATTGCACCGTGGGAGGAACACGTCCATCTGCCACTGCTGTGACTTGCCAGGACCTGCTGACCAGCTAGTTTCATCTGCGTGTCAGGGCAGAGTGTGGCCATCCCGGGTGTCACTCGGGTGGCAGGTTGAAGGTGACGTTTCAGTGCAGAAGGCACCCATTCACCTCCCCCTCTTTCCATCCCGTTCTGTGCACCCTTTTCATCAGAGAACTCACCTTGCAGGCTGACTCACTAGCCGTTGTTACTACCCCTTGAAGTGTCCATCCATCCCCTTCATGTTGCTCGGTTTCTAGGGCAGAAATGACCTTTCCCACATCCTGCAAATACGCATCACCACGTGGTGGGCGGTGACCCCGGAGAGAGCCGGCCAGGGGTTCCCAGCACTGCTGAGTGCCTACTGCATGCACTGCCCAGCACTGAGCACTTTGGGCCCCCCCTGGCGCTCACAGTCAGGACTCGGGATTTGGACTGACCGTGACCACGTGGAGGGTCTCCTGGCTGCGAATGGTCTCAGCCGAGGAGCCCAGAGACGGAGTGAGGTCCCCTGGGGAGTTAAACTGGGCGCTTCAACAAGCACCCCTGAGCCCCTCCTGTGTGCCAGGCAAGCGTCGGTCCACCCGGAGACATGGTGGAGAGGCCCCTCCTGGTGCGGGCAACGGTCTAGTGAACAATACACGTGTCATTTCGCCCCCCAGGGAGGGCCAAGGAGGTGCAGGGAGCTGAGTGGGGGGGCCTGTCCCTGGAGTCAGCGGGGACCTGGGGCAGAAGTCAGCCCTTCGTGTTGTCGTGGAAGGCAGGGTGCTGCTGGCGGACGCACGGGGTAGGAGTGGCCAGGAAAGACGAGACAGGGACAGGAGGCCAAGTCACAGCTGGGACATTACCGGACTTTATCCTGGAGCTGTGCGGGGCGTCACACTCCGAGGGCCCGTGCTGGGCTGCAGGCTCCCTTGCTGCCGGCCGGAGGTTCCTCATCATTTTGGAACCAGGGGCATCGTGTTGTCCTTTTCTCTGTCTCTCCAGGGCTCCTGCTGGCATCCAGGAGCCCAAGCCCAGCCAGGGGCCGGCGTGGGAGCCCAGGCTCTGCCCACAGTCCCATCCTGGTGTGTGGGAGGAGCGCTGGCATGGCCGTCGGGCTGGGACCTGCCCTCTTCGCCGGGCAGGGCTGACGATCTGCTAGGTGCGCCTTTCCAGGGCCCATTCCCCTGGCGTTCAGCTCCGCACAGCCTCACAGCCTAGGGTTTCACGGGGAGTGTGCTGTCGGGCGGGAGGGGGCTGCAGGACAGCGGGTGCGTGGCTGGGAAGGGGCGTGCTCTTTTCAGGCCAGGAGGTTATCCGAGCCTGGGTCACATTCTGGAAAACTCGGCTTCCTCAGGGCTCTGGGCTCGCCATGGTCGCAGGTCCGTCGGCCGACCAGCGGGAGCAGGGGGTGATGGAATGCCACCCAGAACAGTCCCTTCACAGTTTGGTCCAAAGGACAAGAATTCAAGTCCTGGCACTCGGAGTCGTGTGACCAGAGCCACTGAGAATAACCCCAGCCTCAGCTTGCTCATCTGCACAGTGGGCACAACCATCAGTCTCCAGAGAGGAGGATGAGGGCCTTGGAACTGGGCTGGGAGGCCCTCTTGGGGGCCCCCAGCCAGGCTGGACACGTGCAGGGGCCTTTCTGTACCTCCTAAAGTTTTGGTCTCTGGCCGTGAGTTGCAGGCTCTGCGGGGCCGCGTCTGCCGGCCCCAGGAAGGGCTGCTGTTCGGCCCCACGTTCTTGGTGGTGGCGGCGTCATGGGCTTCGGGGCTTTGGAGCAGAGATGCAACCCCAGGCAAGGGGGGGACCTTTCCTCCACTGGTCCCTGGGCGTGGGGGGCCGGCCGGGAGCCTGCGTCTGGTCCCTGGGCGTGGGAGGGGCCCAGCCGGGAGCCTGCGTCTGCTCCCTGGGGTCCCTGGGTCTCCTCCGACCCAGCTTCACATGGGGCTGTTTGGGGGCTTCGCCAGCAACTTGGGCTATTTCTCAAAGAGGGTTCCGGGGAGCACGGGTCCCAGAAGATGTTCCAGGAGAAGGATTTTGGAGGTCCCATTGGCTTGAGAAACTGCTTGCTCTCTCCTCTGGGACTGCGTAGTCAAGGCGCCAGCCAGTCCACAGTAAAGACTTGGTTTCGTCTTGTGACTTCCAGCCCACCTGGGTCCTGTCCGCATCCTACGGAAGCAGAGTCTGCCTTGGAAAGTGTTGGCCGCGTGCGTCTGTGCCTGCCGTGCCCTGCGTGCAGGGCAATGGGCTTTCCTCCCCAGGCTTTGGGCTTGGGAGTGCACCTTGTCTGGACGAGGGGTTCGCTGCTGCCCCTGCTCGATGCAGCATGGAGGAGGGCTCCTCCTCCCCTCTGAGAGCCAGAGACACTCCAGAATCTTCCATGCTGCCTGGGACTGAGGGAAGTGTGCAGAGGGGTCCGGGAAGCAAGCCGCCTGGGCAGAGCGGGGTTTCCCAGTTCTCAGCTTAAGAGCTGGATGGCCCGGGGCTGCCCAGAGGCCAGTGAGGGACCAGGGACCCACGGCGGGCTCGGCAGGCTCTGTGTGTGGGAGCCGGGCTAGGGAGAGGCTCAGCGAGGTCAGAGGAGGGCAGCCAGGTGTGCAAGCGGATTTGGGAAGGGGTCAGGGATCAAGTCTCTGGAAGCTTCACTCGGAACTTGCTGGGAGCCCGCCGGCTGCCCCAGGGGCAGGAACAGGATTTACCTGTGTGAGCTGGAGCAGATCCCGGACCTTGGCAGGTGGGGTGTGGGGAGGAGCGGCACAGCAGTCGGGGGTTGAGAGAACGCGGGCACCAGCCCAGTAGTGAATACCCCATCTCTGGAGGTATTTTAGCAGGAACCGGGCCCCATGAAGCTGTCAGCCAGGCAGAGACATCCCAGGGTGGAGGCTTAGAGCGTGCGCAGAGGTGTCTGTGCGTTTGCTCACCACCCACCACGGGCGAGACTCAGGTCTGGGTTTGAGTTCCCCCTTCCCTCTCCTCACTCTGCAACCCTGGGCTGCTCACTGAACTTCTCGGAGTCCGCTTCCTCACCTGTGAAACGTCTGTGGTTTCTATCCCTTTCCCTGCTGGGGAGACTGTCTGAAAACCAGGGCTTCCAACACCCCTTGGGGAAGTTCAGGTCCTGGGTCAGACCGTAGGGGGTGCCCTGGCCATGCAGGAGGCGGAGAGCAGCTGCGGCATGAGGAGGAACCGCACCGGGCTTGCCTTCAGTCTCTAGCTGTACCACCCCGGCCCTCATGTGGCCCCATGAGGATCTCCCAGAAAAGCTGCCCAAAGAGGCCCAGCCCTCCCGGCCTTGGTGGGCCAGCTTTTCCCCTCCCTGTGCTCACAGCGAGGGCCCGCAAGCGGCCACGAAGGGCCCAAGAAACAGCCCTGGGTGCCCTGTGGCTGGGCCATGGTGAGGGTCTCTACGGGGCTTGGTTTACTGAGTGCTGTAATGGAGATGCACGCGGCCTCTGTGTGCGGGAGTGGGGACCCCAAGCCTGGGACGGGTCCTTCCTCAGGGGCTGGCCTGGTGTGGGAATGGTCTGGCTCAGGCTCCGTGTGCTCAGGCAGATCGAGAAGGTCCAGGGCCCGTGCTCTGCCTCCCAGGGGACATGACTGGCGACTGATCAGTGTGGGGTGGGAACGGCGAGTCCCGGGCCTGGCCTTGGCCTCTCGGTTGGGATCTCAGAGGGGAAGGGCCGGGTACCCCACGGCCGCCCTGAGATGGTGATGGCACCACAGCAGGAGGTCAGCCTCAGGGAGCCACCATGCCAAGGCCACGAAATGTGCAGAAGGGGGCACAGCCCTTGCTCCTGCAGCCTGCCCCAGCGCCTCCTGCTTCTACGTCCTGCCCTTTCCCCCTGCCTCTGGGGCAAGTGTGGCACATCGAGACTCCCACACCCTGCTACCCCTCCCGCAGGCAGGCCGGCTCCCTGCCAGACCGAGGACCTCCCAGACTCTTGCACTGCAACAAGTGGTAAGTCCCTAACCTAGGCCGGCTTCCAACGTGCGCTCAGGGTAGAGATGGGAAGGCAGTATTTGGGGGAGCGGCGTGGTGTGCGGAGACAGCCGGCGAGATGAGGAGCCTGAGCAAACCAGGCATCTTCTCCTGGTCCAGCTGTTTCTCCCTCACAGGCTGTGGTGACTTGTCCTGGCCAAGGCCTCAGCCTCCCGACCCTGGAAGGGCCCATTCAGGTGGTCCCAGCAGGTGGGGTTCAGAGACCCTGGGCTCTGAGGAGGAGCACTGGGGGCTGTGGCCGCGGATAAAGTGAGGGCCTCCAGGGCTCCGCCAGCTGTCAGTCTTGTCTGCACTCCTGTGGCTTGTCTACTGGAGCAGCAGAGGCCCAGAGGTGGGCATCACCCTCTAGGGACACATGTCAGGGCTGCGGACACTCCTCTCTCCTATCTGGGACTCTCACTTTGGCTTCTTCAGTGGGATGGGAAAGGAGCAGCTGGTTCACCTGTGGGAAGAGAGGGAGGATTAGGAGAGGAGGCTGTTCTGGGAGCCTTGACTTAGGATCCTGGACTTGGCAATGTTGGAGAAGAGTAAAGGGCCCTGTGTAGACCCCTACTACACACCCCACCTGCCGCAGGTTCGTTGGCCCAGTAGAGGGGATACTGAGTCCAAAAGGTGACTCTGACATAAGGTCTGCGCAACACCTGGACTGCAGAGCAGGATCTTGCTTGGGGGAGAGAGTATTTGAGAGAGTATTTGAGAGAGTCTCTTATGCGACCGGGATTAGATCAGAAGGGACCCATCCATCCCTCACCACCTCCCTTTCCATCCACCCTCCAGCCGGTCTTCTTCTTTTGATACCAATCCTCCATGTGGCCTGCCACCTGTCCATTGGCTCAGTAATCCGTTCATTACATACTTACCTGTCTCTTCAGTCCTCTGTTGGCCCAGCCATTCAAAGGTCCATCCATCCATCCATCCACCCGTCATCTGTCTATCCGTCCTACCCATTCATCCATCCATCCATCCATCCATTCTACCCATTCATGTATCCATCCCATTTGTCCATCCATCCATCCATCCACCCAACATCTGTCTATCCATCCATCCATCCATCCATCCATCCATCCATCCGTTCTACCCATTCATGTATCCATCCATCCATCCATCCATCCACCCGTCATCTGTCTATCTGTCCTACCCATCCATCCATCCATCCGTTCTACCCATTCATGTATCCATCCATCCATTCATCCATCTACCCGTCATCTGTCTATCCGTCCTATCCATCCATCCATCCATCCATCCATCCACCCGTCATCTGTCTATCTGTCCTACCCATCCATCCATCCATCCGTTCTACCCATTCATGTATCCATCCATCCATCCATCCACCCGTCATCTGTCTATCCGTCCTATCCATCCATCCATCCATCCATCCATCCATCCATCCATCCGTTCTACCCATTCATGTATCCATCCATCCATCCATCCATCCACCCATCATCTGTCTATCTGTCCCACCCATCCATCCATCCATCCATCCGTTCTACCCATTCATGTATCCATCCATCCATCCATCCATCCACCCGTCATCTGTCTATCTGTCCCACCCATCCATCCATCCGTTCTACCCATTCATGTATCCATCTTATTTGTCCATGCATCCCTCCATCCCATCAGCTAGAACCCTTTCAATCATCCACCCCTTCATCTATGTATCTACCTTTTATTCCATGAACCAGTCTATCTGCTTACAGGTCACCCATCCCTCCCTCCCTCTTCCTCACCTCATAAAGGAGGCACTCGTTTACCCAACTGTTCACTTGTTTACCTAATTATCCCGCTGTCCATTCACCCATTCACACATTGAGCCAACCAAGGATCCATGAACAGATAATGCCGCTCAAACCTGCCATAACGGCCCCAGAATACAGGGCGATGCCATTTCTTGGATTTCATGACTATCCCGACTTGGCAGATGAAAGCACTGAAACAGAGAGGGCAGTATATTTATTAGAAATAACTACTTAGGGCCAGACAGACCAGGGGTTGAAATCATGACTCCATCTCATTAGCTGTGTAGGCTCAGTCAGTTGCCTCTCTTCTTGTGTAAAACAATGTGACCACTGAGATTTTTCTGGGAATTAAAGACAAAGGTTTTTTGTACACACTAGCTTCTTAATGGAAGTCTGGTGCCCTGGAGCAGTGCTGATGGGAGGTAGGGCTGTACCCAGGGCTGGTTCCTCTAGTCTCTGAGCTCCTTGATATCCTGTGCAGATGGTCCCTGTTCCATCCAGGGCAGCTGAGTGGTACCAACACCAGGGAGGTCTTTGGGGCCATTGGGGACCATTGGCAACTTGTCACCCAGATGCAGTCTTGGCCTGGCCTCCTGCTGCCGGCTTCCTTGGCCAAGGCTGCCACCCCAAGCATGCGACCTGAAGACCCATGGCCTGGGCTCCCAGATTGTAGTTTCCCATGGATCCCTCCGCCAATGTGCCCCAACAGATGCCCGGTTGGTGGGCACAGGATGTGTGCACACTTGGAATGTCACAGAAATCAGAGCTGAAGGCCTCTGAGCTCACCCCTGCCTGCCTCGCTGGGCAGACCTGTCCCTTTCCCATGGTAGGTAAATACAGGACTCTATTTACACGGCAACACAGCCAGCCAGCGGTGGCTGGGTAGTTGGCTTACATAATGGCAGCGTGGCTCTTGGCAGCCCTTGGGTGTGGCAGGAGAGGGAAGCCGCCTTCACGATGGGGCTTGTACACTGGGTCCCACCCTCGGGGGGTCCCCTGTTTGGGCCGGGAGTCCTAGATGGCCCCGTCGCCTGCTAACTAGTCTCCTGGCTCTCAGTCTCTTGGGGGCGGGGGGAAACAGGTCTGCAGGCTCGCTAGGGCCCAGAGCCATGCCCACGGTTTTTCCCAGAGTCCTCTTGTCCTCACTTTACAGATGGGGCGCTTGGGGTCTAGAGAGGGGGGATGCTCACTCTGGGTCATGTGGAGAAGGGGTGGTCTGACTCAGCCATGTCCTGGGCCTCCTGTCCTAGGCCTGGCCAGGTGGGGTCTTCCCTAGCCACCCCCAAGAGCTCTGAGGCTGCAGCTGCCGGGTCTGGAGGGGTGACCAGGCCACAGTGGACCCCAGCTTCCTCGCCGCCTCTCCTCCATCGCAAGGCTCTCGACGCCAGAAGCACAGCTGCCTTTTCCACCTCTGCTGGAGGAAATCTCAGGTGTGCTCCCCAAGCCTGCTTGGTTGCCTCCTCTGAGAAGCCCTCCCTGAACTCCAGGTCCCAAGGCTGAGACTCCTGAGGCTCTGTGGACCTGTTTCTTCTTCTCCCACAAGGAGGAGCAGCCCTGACCTGGATCTCATGAGAAAACCCACTATAAAACTCCTCCTGGTCCCCCACGTGCACCCACGTGGAATTCAACATCCCATGGCAGACGGATACTGATGGGTCTCACTCCCTCGGCAGAAACCAGCTCTTCGGGGACAGCAGCTGCATCTGGTTTCTCTTCCGCTCCTCTTCCCCCATCGGCCCAGGACAGGGGGCGGGTGTGGGAGGTGGAACGCGACTGGGGCCTGAGCAGGTGGATGGACGGATAGAAACAGAGCAAGAATAAATGGATGCATGACTCCGTGGGCGAGCCGGAGGGCAGGAGGGGCAGGGAGAGCGGGAAAGAGAAAGAGGAGGGAGAGGCCAAACAGCTCAGTTAGCCCCACAGGCTCTGGGGCCAGACGAGGGCTCATCTCCCCGTTCTGCAGCAATCGCTGTGCGACGTAGGTTAAGGGTGGTACCTTTCTGTGTCTCATTTCTGTTTTGTCATCTGTAAAGAGAACATAACTGTCCGTAGCCGGCACTGCTGTAGTGAAGTAAAAAACAAACAAACAAACAAACAAAAAACCCCAAAAAACCCAAAGCACAAAAAAACAACAATCCTGCAAGGGCCTGTCTTAGTGCAAGGGCAGCCTCAATAAATGACACTTCAATCTCCTCCCTCCCAGACCGAGCTGGCTCCAGTTCCCAGCAAGGCCAGGTAGCTGCAGAGCCATTCCTGCCCTGGGCGTGCCCCCTCCCTCCCCATCCCCCAGCCCGGTAAAATCCCCTGGATCAGCGCCTCTCCCAGGTACGTCCTGGTTATGTAATCCTTGCCGGGGCAGACACACACCAACTTGGGCTCTTCCAGGCTCGCTTGTGTTTACTTTTTGGCTCAGGGGAGAGTTCCATTCAGAAGAAACTGCTTTTGTTTCTCAGCCTTCCCTTGGGAAAGCTGCGTTAGGGCGGAGCTCAGTGAGCCAGAAGGGGAGGGAGGGCGGGGTGGTGGCAGGGGGAGGAGAGAGGCAAGCAGGCCTCGCACAGCCCAGGGCTTTCCGGATACAGGCACATCGCTTATCATGCGTTTTATCTCTTTAAAAGAAAAGGCTCAAAGAATTTCTTGCATGACCTGAATTTTTGATAACCCTAAAAAATGGTTAAGAAAAAGGCGGATTGTTATCCACGCCCCTAGTCATGACCTTTTATTTCACTTCTTATGGTGTTTTGTTGCCCTTTTATTCATGCGCATGCATCCATCTGTCCATTACACTTCCACTATCCCCCACCGACCCACCCACCTGTCCACCAATTCATCCATCTGCCCACCCATCCGTTTGTCTATCCATCCACCCATTCATCCATCCACCCCTCCCTCTGTCCATCCATCCATCATCCATCCACCTCTCCCTCTATCCATCCATCCATCCATCCGTCCGTCCGTCCATCCATCCATCCATCCATTCATCCATCCACCCCTCCCTCTGTCCATCCATCCATCTATCCATCCATCCATCCATCTATCCATCCATCCATCCATCTATCCATCCACCCCTCCCTGTGTCCATCCACCCATCCATCTACCCACCACCCATCCACTCATCCATGCACCTATCCACCTGTCCATCCATCGCTTCTTTTCTCTAGCATGTGTAATTAGCAGTAGAAGAAATTCTGGACTAGAAGTTCTGGGACCTGGTTCTCATTCTCAGCACAGACACCGTGTTGAAACCGATTGCTCCGTGCAGAAAGTGAGGTTTACGATGGCCATCTTCCTATGTTCGAGGCTCAGGTCTGCCATTTTCTCTAATGCCCTTGGCCAGATCCTTTGGTTTCCTCCTCGGTGAAACAGGGCAACCATGGTACTTGTCCTATTACTTTGAGGGCACAATAAAAGAATCTGCATGACAGTTCCTGGAATCACATTAGGTTGCCAGCAGGAGCTATTCTAAAACTGTGCTTTGGGTGGAGGATACCACAACAGGGGCAAGAGATTGCTCTCTCTTTGGGGCTTCCTGGGCAGTGGAGAAGGAAAGGAAGCAGCCAGCATCAGATAGGGCTGGGGGTCATCTATCTGGGCTGGGGTGGAGAACGAAAGAGAATGAGGTCAGAGAGACATTGCATGGTGACAGTCATGGTGAGGACGTTAGATGCAGGGTTTTGAGCAAGGTAGAGTGTGGTCGGATTGGTGTTTGGGAAGGACCCTTCTGGCTCCTGTGTAGAGAAGGGTAGAAATGTGGGAGAGGGGGTCCCACGGCGGGGAGACCATTTAAGAGAATTGCAGTTGCCTGTAGGAAAGACCAGGAGGCCGCATGTCATGGGGATGTGGCACTAAACCTCACAGATATTTTTTCCTCCTAAATACAAAAATTGTCCAGGCATCTGAATCCATGGCTTAGGAGTCAGGTGATCTCGCTGGTGGCAGATCCCAATCGTTGGGTAATGCAGTGTTCATGCCTTATCGTCCAATCCTGTGTTCCCAGCAGACATTGCTAATCGATCGCAGCTCTCCTTCCTGTAAAGCCTAACACAGGGCTGTCCACTATGGTAGCCAGTAGCCACCCTTTAAATACGGCTTTTTAGATCTAAGTCAATTAAAGTGAAATAAAATGAGCGATTTTGTTGCTCAGCCTCAATCACCACATTTCAAGAGCTTGATGCATACCTGTGTGTGACTAGTGGTTCCCATGTTGGATAGAGCAGATAAAGAACATTTGCACCATCACGGAAGTTCTCTCTGTGCTGGCCTCGGGCAGTCAGGCTGCCGTAGCCAGTCCCCTGGAGCTGGGAAGGATCGTGAGCTTTCTGTCCTGCTGGGGCCAGGCCCCAGACCCGCCGTTGTCACATCCCACTCCAGGCTGGGTCTTTCCTTTCTATCTGAACTTGACATCCAGTAAAGTCATTCTTAAAAGATCAAATTCCTTCAGGGCTGGCCCTTTTTAAGTTTGCTTTCTTTTTGTCTCTTAAGGGAAAAACAACAACAACCCAGAATAAAACAAGTAAACTACTTGCCCTGCCATGTGGCCACAGACATCGCTGGTGAGCGTCCTTTCTGCCCTAAGCTCACCTTCTTCCCCAGCCTCCAGAGACTGGATGGTTCTGTTCTGGAGTCTATTTTTAGTGCTTCTGGGTGAATGTCATTGCTGCCGGAGGCTGACATTTCATACTCTGGGAACCTTGACCTGCTGCTTTTCCGGTTGTGAGCTGAACCTGCTTTTTCATGCCCCAGAAGGAAAGAACAATGATCATTAATAATTGGCATCTTCTGGAAAATCGGAAATGGAGCCTCCGTGATCCGAGGCTGCCCTTAACCCCAACTGCGCTGGTTGCAACGGCTGCCCCGTGGCCGATGCACCCGAGGTTCTGTGGCTGCCGGGGTCACACCCTGGGGCCACGAGCCATGTCACAGCAGGGCAGGTGGGCAGCCTGGCTGTAGGCTTGCCATGAGACCAAGGGGCAGAGGAGGTGAAGGCAGAGCAGTAAGAAGTTGATGTAGAGACCCGTGGCCCTCCCTGTAGAGACTAGCCTTGGTGGCACCCTCCAGAGGCAGGGTTCCATGGAAGTGGGAGGAGGGGGGTTGCCTTGCTCTCAGGGGTGGGTCTCGCCAGAGCTTGATTGAGCCTCTGACTCTGGGCTGGGTCCTATTCTTGGTCCTGGGAGGCACAGAGGGCAGCGAAGACCAGGAAAGAGGTGGTGGGGGGGGGCGGTTCCTGGGACAGGGGAGGTCATCTCAGCGCTGGCTCAGGGAGTGGGGACCGATGGGTGTGAAGCCTCCCTCCTTCAGGCAGGGACCGATGCTGCGCGTTTGTCACCCCACCCCCGCGCGCCCCTCCCTCCCTCAGGCGCAAAGGTGGCCCTTTCAGTCCCTTGGGGAGTGGGAAACCAGGGCTGGCCTGGCCTTTAGGGAGGAGAGTCGGCGCACCTCTGACAAGGAAAGCAAAGGTCACGGGAACAATTCCTCCCTTTCAGGCTGGGCGATCGCGAGCCTGCCGGAGCGGACGGAGCCGGGAGCCCCTCCCGGGCAGCCCAAGACAAACAGGGCGGCAGGAAGTTCCCACGCTCCCAGGCCGGAGCCGCCCGGAGCCTCCGCGCTCACCTGGCCGCCGGGGATGCGAGGGGGCGGGGCCTCAGCCGCCCACAGGTGAGCGGCGGCTCTGCCGGGGGAGGGGCGTGCGGGAGGGAGCGAGGAGCGCGCGCTGCGAACCTGGGCTCTCCGTCCTTCCAAGGCTCTTACGAAGTTACTGTCACCATCTTCATTTCGCAGAGTGGGAACCCGAGACCCACGGAGGTGAGGCGACGGGCCTCGGCTCCTACCGACGATAAAAGGAAGAGCGGGGGTTTGGACTCAGGTTTCTCTGGTTCCAAAGCCTACGGGCGCGTCTGCAGACTTGGCTGAGGCCCCACTGTGCACCAGGCTTCAGATATGGGTCAGTGGCCCTGTGGGGCTCCCTGTGCCCCACGTCCCATGAGCGGCGACCTAGGGTTCCACCTGCGGAATGGGAGAGTGGGTCCCGGACTGTCTTCGGGGGGAATATGTCAGGAGGTGATCAGACAGCATGTCCAGTTGTGGGGGGAAGACCGTGGAGGGATATGCCTTTGGCTCCCAGATTTGTGTTTTCGGGTTTTACTTCCAGGGATCTGTGGTCCAGAGCAGTGTGGGCTTTCACTCCAAATCAGCGTAGCCAAGAGCGAGCCCCTTACCACCCATGGACACCCCATTCCAAAGAAGTAGACGGAACGAAGACATGGATCCCGGAGCCGGAGCCCTGCGTGGCTTCCCTCTCTAACTCCGTCCTGCGGGCAGGACTCCCTCCCTTGATCCACACTGACGGAGCGCCTTGTGTCCACAGGCTGGGGGCTCTCAGGGGCGCAGACAAGAATCCCTCCCCCCAACCCCCCAGCACCCAGCACAGGGGCTGATCCCTGGCGACTGGATAACCGGGTGTCACCACTGGCTCCCAGGGATGGAGAATCCCGCGGCTCCCTGGGGCTTTGAGGATCCTTGAGCCTTTGGGTGTCAGAGGACCCCTGGAATGGCCACACAGCTGCCTCGCAGGGACCCCCACCTTGGCCAGTCCCCACACACAGGGCAGCAGGTCAGGACACTGTCATGCTGGTCCTGGGTCCTCCTCAGAGTCCACGGTAATGATGGGTTAGGCCAGGGGGAGGGGGTCAGGCTCAAGCCCAAGTTTAGGGCAGGCTGAAGCTGCTGGAGCCCAGATGATGGTTAGAGACAAGAGGCTTGGACCAAGGGTGGAGTCCCAGGGTTCATCCTGCTGTGTGGCTGCAGGAGAGGCTCTCGCCCTCTCTGGGCTCAAGGCCCTGAAACCCATGTGACCTCTATGGACCCTTTTACCTGTCAGATTCCATATCCCCGAGGCCAAGAGTCACTTGCACCGTCATCTCAGGGCAGGTGTGCCCGAATGACCTGTCTCAGAGGGAGGATCCCGGACCGAGTCCCGCCTCGGCCAGCCTCCCTCAGGCTCCTGGTTCCCAGCTGCAGGAACAGGGAGTCGGGCCTGCGGTCAGCCCTGCGCATGCCTTCCTTCCACGGCCCACCGACTTCGGCACCTGTCTGTCCGTTTGTCCCCTCTTCGGGCCGACGTTGGCCGCCACCCTCCTACCCTTATCCAACCATCCTGTCCCTTCACGTTCACCCACCACTGGCCAGGCACGCTCATGGGTGTCTGTGCTTTCAGCCTCTCCTGGGGCCGTCTGTCCCCTGCCCGCGAGCCGTCCCTCTGTGGGCCTGCTGACCCGAATCCCCAGTGCCAGACCTGAAGTCGTAAGTCGGCAAGAGCAAGGCCGGTGTGGATTCTGGGTGAAAACCCGCAGCAGGTAGAAGTGAGCAATTCTAGGGCGCCTGGGTGGCTCAGTGGGTTAAAGCCTCTGCCTTCGGCTCAGGTCATGATCCCAGGGTCCAGGAATCGAGTCCTGCATCGGGCTCTCTGCTCAGTGGGGAGCCTGCTTCCTCCTCTCTCTCTGCCTGCCTCTCTGCCTACTTGGGATCTCTGTCTGCTGAATAAATAAATGGAATCTTAACAAAAAAAAATACATTTAAAAAAAGAAAAAAGAAGTGAGCAATTCTAACCATTCTTCTGCCGGCCTACCAGCCTCCTGGCCCGGGGGGTCGGAGGGCACGGGGGTCGGGAAGCAGGGGTTTGGGTCTGCTGTTCACGAGCTGCATGACCTCGGGCGGACTAACCAGCGTGTCCCTGACTCCTGGAGCTCGAGGAATCCCACCAGCGCCTGCACTGAGCCGTGGTGATGGTGGTGGGCCGAGGTGTGGGGACGCCGTGGGAAGTGGTCACTGCTGGTGCCCGAGCCGTCCCGGCCGGTCCTGAGCGTGGCCGACTGCGCTCTGGGCTGAAGGCTGCTGTGGCCAAAGGCAGGGCAATGACCAGTGACCTCCTTCTGGGGCTTCTCATTCCCCCCTTGCCTCCTCTTCCCCCAGGCCATGTCCCCTGCCCATTTTCCATTCCGATTTCTTTCTTCCCAAAGCCACGCTGATAACACCTTTTTGATAAAAGGAAAACAAAACTTCCAGGCGAGATAAAGGAAAGGCCATGTCCTCTGCGGGCTGGGAAGGAGCATTCCACGTCCCCTGTTACTTTCCCTGCTGGAATGTGAAGTATTCGTCGGAGCCTTTCCCATCAGTGGGGACATTCCAGCGGCCCCAGGCACCCTGGGAGGGAGCCACTGGTCTGGCTGCTCCGGGTTTGTGGAATCAGCTGAACTGGCTGAACCTGGACCTGGAGATCGCGTGCCGGGGTACAGCGTGTCTGACCGAGTCAACGGCTCTCCCTTCCCGAGCTGGGCCGTCAGAGGCTGGACCCGAGGCTCTCTGGTGTGGGCCCTGGACACACGTGGCTTTTTTCCCTCTCCTACGTGGGAGAAGCAGCTAAGCATCCCACTTTGGAGGGGGAGACTGAGGGCCAGAGTGGGTATGGGAGGCCTACTCGGGGTCACACCCAGGGGACAAAGGTCAGACCTGACACCAACATCCAGCTCTTGAGGCTATAGCCAGGAGGGATGTTGTGCATGTGGCTGTCCCCTCCCCAGTCCCTGTTTTGTGTTGCATGTGTGCGACAGAAGTGTGCGCCTGTGCCCGCACACCCCTCTGTTTACTAAACATGAGGACGGCTTGGTGCTGAGGCCGCGAAGGCCCACAGCTGCCCCTGTGGGATAGTTTTCGTCTCTGGTCAGCGTGGTGACCAGTCCCAGTGATCTCTGAAAAGTCCCCGACAGCCGACACCACCGTGCGACTGACCACTGGTCCCACTGGGGCACTCAGGCACAGGTGGGCAGAGTCAGGACTGGGGCGGTGGGTGGTTCGAGATGGCGCCCCATGGTCCTCCCGTCTTGCTATTGACTCTGCCGTGTGGCTCGTTTCCATCTTAAAGGGCTCACCTTGCAGCCAGTGCAGGCTGTGGAAGCGAGGATTATGCCTCCCCAGGCCACATCGTACAGGGCGTCATGGCTTCTGTCCTGCTTCCTTCAACCACCTGCTCCGGGGGAAGGACGTCCGCCATGTTGTGAGGAAGCTCACGCAGCCCCGTGGAGAGATCCGGGCGGTGAGGATCTGGGGCCTTGCCCCAGCAGCTCGGGGAGCGCGCCGTCCTGGACGTAGACCCTGCCAGCCCTTGCCAAGCCTCGGATGGCTGCAGCCCTGGCCGGCGTCTTGACCACAGCCTCGGGATACATGCTGATCTGGGGCCACCCAGCTGCCGGGTCTCTGACCCCCGGACACTGGGAGGTGATAAATATTTGTCGTTTTCAGCCCGTACGGTTTGGGAGTAATCCGTCAAAGCAGAAGATAACGAGTATATGAGGTTTGCCCCGTGCTCTCCTGCGTGTTAACTTCGAGTCTCGGTTTCCTCTTCTGCAAGGCAGGGTCACCACCACTCCCCTAGAGCTCCGTAGAGCAGAGTGCCCGGAGCCTGGCCCCCCACGCGGGGTCACTGCTGTGGCTGGAGACGCGCTTGCTTGTGCAGGGCCTCCCGCCGAGGAGGGGGCAGCACCTGCCGGCACGGGCCCCTCCTTATACCGTTCGCGTGCCCTAAAGCATGTGCGCGTGCACACACACACGCACACACACACACGCGTGCGCACGCACACACATGTACACACACGCACACACGTACACACGCGCACACATGTACACACGTGCACACACACGTGCACACACACATGCACACACACACGCACACACACGCACACACACGTACACACACACGCCATCACCAGGCCAGGGCTGAATGACCCTGCAGACAGCAAATGAAGTCAATCGTTTCTTTTTCTTTTGAAATGTATTAAGAAAACGTTAATTATGATAAAATACCCGTAATGTAAAATGTAGCATTTTAATCTGTTTGTAAGTGAGCAGTTAGGTCGTGTTAAGCGCATTCGCACTGCTGCGTGGCCATCTGCTCCGTCCCTCTCCGGAACGTTCTCATCTTCCCAACTCTGCCCCATGCACACTAATGTCCCGGCCCCCAGCCCCTGGCGCCCGTCGTCCTCCTCTCCGTGTCCATGAATCTGGAGAATCTAGGACCTCATACAAGTGGGATCCCCCAGATCTGTCCTTTCGTGACTGGCTGGTGTCACTCAGCATCACGTCCTCCAGCTGTGTCCCTGATGTAACAGGTGTCAGCGGGTCCTTCCTCTTTGAGGCTGAAGAATATTCCGTAGGGCAGGGTCCCTTATGTTCCTTTGCCCTGACCATGAGGTCGTTGAGGTCAAACATGAAGTCTTATCTATTTTTTAAAAAGATTTTATGTATTTATTTGAGCAAGAGTAGGGAGAGGGAGAAGTAGGCTCCCTACTGCCCAGGGAGCCGGATGCGGGGCTTGATCCTGGGATCCCAGGATCACGACCCAAGCTAAAGGCAGAGCTGAACCGGCTGAGCCACCCAGGCATCCCTTATCTATTTATTCCCAACCACCCCTTCTTGGGAACTGGCACTGAACAAGCCCAATGCAAGATGTGTTTATGGAAGAGATGACTAGAGTCCGAACATCTGGGTTTGTGTCCTGGTTCTGCCACGTGCCGGCTGGGTGGCCTCACGCATGTGCTTGTTCTCTAGAGACCCCAGTGCCCCATCCAGAGTGGGGATGGTGACTCACTCACAGGGCACCTGTAGGGGTCAAATGTGTTGACTCTGTGGAGCGAGTGGGGTGCTTGTGGGTGTAGACTCTTCCTGGCTTGACCTCTGGAGCCCGAAAGGGCGCCTCTCCTTTGATTGGCCTTGGCCTGACAGCACGCCGCTCAGCAGGGGACCGGCCGAGGTGGCCCCTCCATGGTTTCAACATGGCAGCACAGGTTACCCGAATTACCACCCGTCTGCTGAGATAGGGGGGGTCCGTCCTACACCCCATGCCTGCTCATTCCGTCAGTAAGCCCCCGGGGCCAAGCTGAGCCGTCCTGCGCCCAGGAATGCCACGGGAGGACAGCAGGGGAGGAGCTAGCCCAGTTCTGTTTCACACCAGGTGTAATTTCAGACATGAGCCCGTCACCGCCCTGGGCTGACGGCTCTGTGACTCTGACGGTCCTCGAGGAAGCCCACATCGCGGCAGCCAGTGTCAGTTCTGTGTCCAGCCTGGGGGCTGTGAGACCTCGGATGAGTCACCTGCCTGGGGGTAACAACACGGGGGCTGTGGGGTCAGACGGCCTGGGTCAAACCTTGGGCCAACCTCTGGCCTCTTGGGTGGCCTCGGGGAACCTTGCCGAATTGCTCCGTGCCTCGGTTTCTCCATCTGTAAAATGGGGATGATAATTCTCCCCGCCATCTTCTGGGGTCGTTTTGTGGATGGAGTGTGTCTCGTGAGGCTGGGGGCGTGTTGGACACAAGCCAGGTGCGCCACGAGCCTTCCTGGCTTTGCTGCTCGCTCTGAGGCTCGGTGCCTTTGTCCGTACGATGGGGGACCCCTCGCTGCAGCCCACCTGAAAGGCCCGTTTCTCCCTTTTCTTCCCCGCCCCGCATAGGCGTGGTGAACCAGTGGAGCTGTCTTTCCAGACTAGAGGAGCTTCTCGAGTATTTTTCTTCCGAACTTCCATCAGCCTCCTTCCCGGAGCCCCTGCGCATCCGACCCTCTACCTGCATCCCCACTTGGGTGGTTCGCGGGCGGTGCGCCCCTCGCCCCTCGCCCCTCGCCCCTGTGCTGGTCTCTTCCCTGCTCAGCAAGTGCGCTGCCGTCGACCTGGGGCGGGGGGAGGCCAGAGCCCATCGTCGACGCCTCCCAGCCTCACTGCCCGCACGAGCTCCCCTCCAAGCTGGGCCACTCTGCCCTCCTCGGCGCCTCTCAGTTCCAACCCACTGCCGCCACCAGAGAGACTGCCGGCAGCCTTCTCTGGAGACCTCGGTGCTGGACGTCTATACCCTACTGTTCCCTTGGCACCTTTCAGAGCCCCGAATCTAACTGCTGCAGCGGACTGTCGGGACAAACCTCTCCTGGCTCTTGTACACTGACCGCACTGTGTTCTCTCCGCGCCTCCAACGACCTGGGTCCTTTCCAGCCCCAGGACCTTTGCACGTACTGTTCACCCTGCCTAGAAGGCCCTTCGCTCCATTTCCCATGTCTCTGGCTCTTTCTATCCTCAGGCCCCGCCCTAAGGGCTCCCCCGCCAGAGGGTCATCAGCACACGTGACGACCTACTCATCTACGTGAGTTTGGATGCGAGAAACATGGGCACCAGAAGTACAGAAACATCTCTTGTATTTCTCTGTGCTCCTAACTCTCTCTGTCCTTCACTTCTGACCACTAAATGTGCGGGTTTTCCTCCCCACCAAGCATTTCTCAGATTCTCCAGACACCAGCCGGGTGTCCTACAAATTAAGTCAGTTTTGATGTTCTCCACCTGCCCTGACGGCACAGGGGAGGGCTCGGTCCCACAAGACAGTCCTCACTCAGATGCCACTCATCAAGTTCCAGGCTGTCACCTGCCCTTCTGACCGAAGGGCTATACGGATTGGAGGGTCCCATCACCACCTCCTCAGGCTTGAGAATGGCTAGAAAGTTGCACAGAACTCACTCAAGACAAGACTTCGCTTACCAGGTTACTGGTTTATTATACAAGGATGTAACTCAGGAACGGGACAGAAGTCTCCACGGGGAGCAACCCATGAAGGCGAGGAGGGGAGGTGGGTGCAGAGCTTCCGTGGGGTCACAGGGAAGCTGCCTCCAGCACCTCCACATGGCTGCCAGCCCAAGCTTCCCAAACGTGGTTCTTTCGGGTTGGTCTGGAGGCCTCCTTACGAAGGCATGATGTATAAAGTCATTGGCCCCTGGAGATTCAGCCAACCCCCAGTCCTGTCCTGCCCTCTAGTCGCACTGTTGGCTCTCCTGGCAACCAGCCCCGCCCTGAGGCTGCTGGGTTAATGGTGGTGGTGGGTCTTTCCTAGAGTCACCTCTTAATGTAGACCCAGGTGTGGCAGCCCAGACTTGAACTTCCAGGCTTCTCCTGTGTCTCCTGCTTCTGGGCAGCTCTGCCAGCAGCTCCCACTGCCCATTCTTTCTCTTTCTTTCTCCCCCATCCCTCCCTTGCCTGCCTAACTCCGGCTTGGCCTTTGGCTCTACGCTGTCGCCTCTTCTTGGGTTAAGAGGAAAACCTCCTTCTGAGCCTCCCGTCACCCCGGACTTCTGTTTCTCCAGGTCCCGTCTGGTTTGAGTCCATTAGAACCGGGTATGAGTTCTCTGCATCTCTTGCTCCCCACTCATGGCGGGAGGCAGCCTGGATCCCTGCCTCACTGCTGGAGGAGACCCGCCAAGAAGACCCTTGCTGCCCAAGATGAGGGTAAAGACCAGCTCTCCTCTGGGTTAAGACATTCACGCTCCAGCTTATTTGTTAGTGTAGCACAGCCTTGCCCATCCAGACCCATCCAAGGTCCTCCCGCTTAGACACAACTTTCCCAGTGAAGGTCTGTCCTGCCCTGGGGGGTATCCAGTGCCTCCCCTGGGAACACCCCCCCCCCCAGCACTTGGACTGTCACATCGTGTCCCACCTGGCCATTGTCGCAGGTCACGGGACCACCTCCTGACCTCAGCGCCGGGAGGCAGGTGCATGCCTACCCTGCTCACGTCCCTGTCCCCAGGCCCAGCTCTGACTCTGTCCTCCCCAGGGCTCAGGCACTGCCTGCTGAGCCTGTTGAGCACCTGGGCTTGGCAGGGGCCCAGCTGTCCCCCACATGCACATTCTTCTTTTCAGAGGAATGTCCCGTGTCCAGGTTCCCACAGAGGTGCCCAAACCGAGGGAAGTCACTCTCTAGGTTCTGGCTGTTGTTTTGCTGCAGAAAAAGCCATTCTTTTGAACTCTGCTAAGGGAGCCCCTGAACAGGGCATAACTGAGACGCAGGAATTCCCGGGTCAGCGGGCACTCACTCAGGCAGGGGCTGCCCTCCCCTGCGGGTCAGCAAAACTGTCAAGTGAAACCCATTCTAATTAAAGGGAACATTAAGCAGGGGGACTTTTAAACATGGCTATTTCCTAGAATCCTGCTTTTGATACCAATTAATCCCCCCGGGGAAGGGGAAGGGGCGGGGTGGGGACGCTGGAGAGCACAGTCCTCACAGCCCGGCTCACTCGCTCTGCACGGACCCAGCACTTCATCTCCACGGTGAACTGAAGGCTCGGGGAAAACCTCTCCAGGCCCGAATTCATCAACTGCTTCATGAAAACGCGGTCCCTCAACCTTCGTCCCTCTCCGGGGAGAGAGATGCTAACCTGGAGAGCCTCCACAAGGTCGTGGGGACTTGGAGACTGTGCTGGTGAGGATGGGCTCGGTCTGGAAAGAGCTTGGAGCCACAGATGTCTCTGTGCTCAGAAAACATTAATTGAGTGCTTTCTGTGTGCCAGGCACTGTCTTAGACACCGGGCCATCGCACGAGACAGGACCAGCAAGTGCCCTCCGGCATGCGGCTTGCACTTGGTTTGGCTTCAGATGATTCATGAGGCGTGTGTTTTGCCCTGCCCATGTTCCTGCACGTGTGCACGCACACACGTGGAAGAGACGGAGGGAGAAAGAGAGAGAGAAATATCTCGTGCTCCCTTTGTGTTGCCTTCTACAATTTCCCAAGTGTCGTGGCCAACAGTGGCCAGAGCACGGAGAGGATAGTTGGACCCTGGCGGGCTTCATCACAAAGCTGGGCATCCGTCTCACTGAGAAGAGTGGACCAGACCCCAAGCAGCCCCAAAGATCCCTTACCTAAGTACTGGGCTGAGGATTCTTCAATCAGTTGGTCATGTCTGCAGATCCAGATCCCTTACCTGAGTACTGGGTTGAGGATTCTACAATCAACTGGCCATGTCTGCACCCAGATCCTTTATCTGAATGCTGGGTTGAGGATTCTTCAATCAATTGGGGATGCCTGCCATGGGTGCAGAAATGGAGAGTGATGGCATGCCAGCTCTGCTTGTGCTGACCTTGCTCTAGAGTAGCATTTGCAGGAAAGTCAGGAAAGCTCCTGGACAAAGCCATTGGACATTCTTGTCTCAAGGGCCAGGAGTACCTTGGGACATGTTTGGAGATAAAGACCCAGATTGGCCCTGCTCATTGCTCAGGTCTCCTAACAGACTCAGCATCTGCGAGGACCAAAGGCACACCAGGTAGACCCACCATCACCAGCATTAGAGCTGCTGTCCTCACTCTCTGGTGTCCCCCCAGAGATCACAATCTGCAAAGATCACAATCTGCAAAGCTTGTAGGGAAAGTAGTGCATTTACTTGAATAATCATCACAGTCAGTCTTGGAAGGGACAGACGCTGAGACACAAGTCCTGTCTGAGGCAAGGCACAGACAGGGCTCCTTCCCAAAGGAGGTGGGAAGCAGCTTGTGGTTCCCCTTATGCCATGTCTGTTCTGGCCTCTGTACCTATTGCCTCTACCTGGGATGCTTTCTGTCACTGATCGGCCTGAAAAAAGGCTCTGGCTCCATAGCGCTCGGGGCAAAGCCCCCGCCCCATGCGTCCCCCCTTCCAGAGTTCCTGCAGCCTCTCCAACAGTCCGGTGGTCTGCACCGATCACACCCTGTCATCAACAACCTGTGTGCTGAGATCTCTCTCCGTTGCCCAATTCTAAAGACCCCGAGGACTTCACAGTCCAGCCCAGGGGGTGGCACACAGCAGATGTCCTGGAAACGTCACGGAATGATCGCCGCTCACCTTCATGCCCTGTGCCAGCCATGACTTCTATGTTTGGTGCTCCCAGAGCTCATTGAAACGGCAGTTTGGTCCATTTTGGTCCCCTACAGTGCATGTGTGGGACCAGTGTCAGGGTGACACAGAGTCCTTGGACCTGGAAAAAAGGACCTCTTAGGTTTTTAAAATTTTGCCTTTTATTGATGTTTAAGGAATACCTTTTCCAGCTCTCCGAAAGGTTCTGGAAGGCTCGACTATGTGGGCTTATCCAGGGGAGATGGGCAGGGCCCCTGTGTACCCCAGCAGCGGGGTGTGTCAGGCCAGCCTCTCTGTTGCCCCTTGGGAGTGAGATTCCCGCATGAGGCTCTGGCCAGGGAGACAGAAGCCAGACTCTGTTTTGCTGTTCTAGGACTTTGCCTGGGTATTTCTGCATAAAATCACAGTGCAATTACTATTAATATCAGCAGACGATGACCACGCATGGTTTCTTAAACACCTACTATGTCCCAGACACTGAGCGAAGCACTGCTGAGTGCGTTCCTTTATTTTGCCCTCCCACAGCTCTCCAGCTTTGATTTGGTTTCATTAAACCGGAACAGGAGGCCCAGGGAGATAGTGCGAGGTGTCCCTGCGTCTCACCCTGATCGGGGCTCCCACCGTGGCACCTGCTAGTTCTCCGTTCCTTCCCTGACCCCCGGGGAGAACTCAGACCTCAGGAACTCTAGAAGCAAGGCCCCACTGACCATGACCCCCTGAGTCCCACCTGGGGCCCCCTGAATGCATACCTGTATTAGTTACCTCTGCTGTGTTACAAACCACTGCAAACTTACTGCCTTAAAACAACGCTCCTTTCCTAGCTCCCAGACATGCAGGTCAGACGTCGGGCACAGCATAGATGGGTCCCCAGCTCAGAGTCTTGTGTGGCTGGAATGTGGCTGTGAGGCTGGCTGCGTCCCTTCGGGAGGCTCTGGGAAAGAATCCACATCCATGCTCACTGAGGTGGCTGGCCACATTCAGTTTCTTGCAGCTGTAGGACTGATGCCCCACTTCCTTTCTGGAGAAGACCCTCTTCTTTTAGAAGACTCCTGTGATGAGGTCTGGCCCACCTGGCTAATTGATATCCACTTCTTGGAGGGAACACGTCAACTGTGCCACCTAGCACAACCTCAGCTTGGGAGTGAAATCCGTCCTATTCCCAGCGGCAGGGGTAATAGTCATGTGGGCATGTACACGGGATGGGAGAGTTGGGGACCTAGAATTCTGCCTGCCACAATTTAGACAACCAGCCAGCATTAGGCTTTTCCACTCTTGGTGCAGATGTTCCCTTTTTCCAAGGAGGCCGCCAGTGTTGGGCTGGGATGGGGGTGTCCTGGGCTTCAGGCAGCCGTGGCCCAGAGTCATGGCTCCATCCCCCATGACTGAAGGCTTCAAGGAAGCTGATAATCTGTTCTGGGCCTCAGTTTACTCATCTATAAAATGGGATTGATGATAATGCACGTTTTCAGGCTCAAACACATCCAAGCACACAGCAGGCCCTTCTCACGGTCTAAGTCCAAGGCGCCAAGAAGAACCTGCTTGCTGGATGGGGTCTTGAGAGGCATGCCATGTGCTGACCAGTGTCCTCCCTGGCCTGGCCCGCCCGGGCCCATTGCTCATGAGGGGAAGGATGTCAGGGCCATACCTGATCCATTAGAGCAGGCACATGGGGTGGGGAGTTGTGGCAGAGAGAGCATTCATATGCTCACAACAGCAGGTGGTGATGCCTCCTTGGCAGTGCCCCGAGGGGCACATGCAACCCCACAGAGAGCCCCACCCTTCAGGGACCTCAGCTTTCTCCCTGTGTCTCGTTGGGGCAGAGAAGACGGACTGGTGATTAGTGGGGGTGATGGTACCCTTTGTGGGCAGACAAGGAGTGTCAGATATGCGGGCCACAAATATAGGCTCTTCCATAACCAAAGGCAGGGTAGGGCATGGTTAGTGAGCAGGTTCTGGTACGAGCGCCTGGGTGTGCCTCTCAGCTTCACCACTAACTAGTCATGTGACTGCACCTTTCTGTGCTGCGTCTTCCTCTGTAAATGGAGAGAATAATAGACCTAGCACACAAGGCTGTCCTGAGGGGTAAATAAAATTGTGGAAATGTGATGGGTCTGTGGTGACTGCCGAGTATAAGTTAGCTTCACCATTATCTTCTTCCTCCGCATCAGCATGGTCATCGCTGTCGTCACCCTCACTACCGTCATCACCACCATCATCACCATCATCACCACCACCATCACCATCATCACCATCATCTCTAACATCATCACCCCCATCACGACCATCATCATGACCACCACCACATCCCCATCATCACCACCATCACCACCACCACCACCATCACCACTACCATCATCATCATCGCCACCATCATCAAGACCAACATGACCATCATCATCATCTCTACCATCATCACCACCATCACCATCATCATCATCATTGGTTTAACAGGTGGGATCATGCTATGAGTGTTGTAGGCAGAGGGAGAGGATCAAGCAGGGTCACGTCAGATTCCTACAGTACTACCCATCATCTCTCCGCAGGGCCCAACTGGGCTCCTGGCGGCGGTGGTGGTGGTCGTAGACGCAGACCAAAGGAATGAGCTTCATTAACCAAAACTAAGCTCTGGTGGGACTGAGTCAGGGTCAGTGTTGGGATGCTGGAAGTGTCAAGAATGTTAGAAAGTTGACAGCAGACAAGAGTAGGATGAGGCATCTTCTGACATCTACCCCTTTCCACGTCCTCCTCAAAAGGGGCTCTTTGGAGAGAGGTTGCAAGGCAGGATTCTGGAATTCTCATGCTACCTACCTCTCCTTTGCTGGATGACCTCAGACAGGCCTCTCTTGGCCTCAGTTTTCCGGTCTCTAAAATGGGACACAACAGGACACGCTGAGACATTGTTGAAGGCCTGACCTAAGCAGTCAGTAGATGGCGCTGACAGGTATGAAAACCACTCTAGGGCAGGCAGGAGGGGTTGGGGGAGGCAAGAGGTCCTTACGTGTCTCTGAGTCGGCTGTCAGTGGGAACAGCCCCAGCAAGGCACTGGTGAGGGCTTTCGTGATTCCTGGGTGCAGAGGAGCCGGCTAGCTTTGGAGGATCTCCCCTCTGGTGGGGCCGCAGACCTTGCCTTGGCTATCTAGTGGTCTATAGGCATCTCCTGCTCAGGGTGAGCCGAACAAGGGGTAATGCCTCTCTCGTATCACACCCATCTCCCCATCTCACTGAATGGGGACTCCCCCCGGAGTCATCAGCACACCCCCTCCCCTGGGCCCGTACCTGGACCCTGTCCCTGCGTCCTGCCAGGGTCACCTTTCATCCCGCCACCATCTGCTCCCTGGGACCTGTGTGACCACGGTAACCTCATCTCTCACCCCTTCCAACCTCCACATCACATCTGGAAGAAGCTTCTAGAGGGGCAAGTAAGGTCCTGTGCCTGCAGCTTGCAGAGTCCCCGGTCTTCAGGATCAAGTGCAAGGCCCTGACAAGGCCTGTGAGGCCCTGTGAGGTCTGGGGCTGGCTCATGGCTGCAGCCCCATCTCTCGTCCCAGGCTGGTTTGGCCCAGGGTCCAGGCAGACCGCACTGCCTCTCAGCAGGGGCTACTACCTCTCCCTCTGGGGCTTGCACGTGCTTTCCCCACTCTTCCTGCCCATCTGCCTCATGGGAAAGCTGTGTGGGTTCCATGAGTAAATGCCTGTCTTGCTTGGGGGTGCCTGGCGTATAGGAAGCCCTCGAGAATGTTCGGTACTCGTATGCGTACCAGTACTACTGCTGCTACCCCAGAGGAGATGAGGGAGTGAATGAGCAGATGAATGAGGGGCACCCAAGCTACCATTGTCCCCTGGTCTCCTGGGTGGTTCCAAGGTCACGGAAGGAGGTGGCCATGTGGGTCCTCCACAGGTGGGTCCCAGGCGAGCTGGGGAGTCCTGACTCACCCAAGGCGGGACTTAGGCTGGCTGTGGCTCTGCTCTGACCTTAGCCCCAGAAGGAGGAAGGAATGAGGTCAGAGAAGAAAGCCCCGCCTACCAAGGTAACCCCGCCCTCCTGTACTTTCAGTTGGAGCCCCACCCACCCACTCACCCACTCACTCACCCACTCACCCACTCACCCCTCCACTCTCTGGCAAAGAAGGAAAGTCAGATCAGGCAGATGGGGCTGTAGGCATAGACCAAAAGTTATTTTGGAAGCGAGACCAGCAGACCTTTTTGGAGGGTCTGGAGCCATATTGGAGCTGTTGAGGTCTTCCACTGGTGGGCCTCTCCCACCTTAAGATGGTGCCAAGGCTAGACCACCACGTGACACAGAGCCTTCAGCCCTGCCACCTAGGATGGCCCAGCTGGCTCCCGCCGGGTCATTGCTTCCTGCAGAGTGCAAGATGGTGCTCAAACCCCAGGACTGGGCTGAAGACTGGGGTCTGGGTGAACTTCCACTCCTCGCCAACTCAGGCTGGGAAGGCTGCCCACCCACTCTCTCTGAGAAGGTGAAGCTGCGGCCCTGGCATCAGTGGGGGAAGACCCCTGGGCTAGGACCGCTTCCATGGGTTTGGGCAGCTCACTCTCTACCGGTCAGGTTCTGGGCCTGTGAAGGGACCCAAGGCCATGGGGGGACCTGCCTAGAAGCCAGCCTCCCACGTGGGGTATGAAAGGCATGACCATTCGGAGGCAGGAGTGTTCTTCTCAGGCGGTAAATCAACTTGCGTTCACACCACCCCTGCAGTCACCAAGACTTCCCCTGGCCCTTAGGATAGTTGTCCACTCCATGAGGCCCTGGCCTGCCTGGGTCTGTCCTGCTCACGTACGGTGCCCACCCCGGCCCCCGGTCCCTGCTGGTGCAGCTCCCCGAGCTCTCCCCGTGCCTCTGTGCATGCTGTTCCCTCGGCTGGAACAGTCTCACTCCCCCTCCTCCCCCACCCCCTCCGGCCACCCCCCTGCTCCGCACCTTCTTGCTTTTGGTTCTCAGTTTCAAGGTCACCTCCTCAGCACATGTCTGCCCCTCCGTGGCCCCGCACACAAGCGGTCGGCGTTTGGGTTTGTCATCGTGTGCCCTCTTGTCTGGTCCCTGTTCCCCTTGAGCACAGGGCCTGGCTTCTCTCGTCCCCTGGGCAGCTTGGTGGGCGTTCCGCAGGGGGTCCCAAGTGGGGCCTCTGTCGCCTCATCTTTCCCTCCCAGCCTGGCCCCTCGTGAGGACACATCGTTCCTCTGTTTCTCAGGATCACATCTGCTGCTAGAGCCAGGGCAGACGGTGAACCCGGGTGGAAGAGGGAATCCGAGCAGATGTGGGCTCCGCCAAGAGGCAGGGACACCGCCGTGCCTCAGGCTGGCCCCGGAGGCCACCAGGAGCCCCGCGTAGGGTCAGGGACAAGGGAATCTGGGAAACTGCTTCTGCAAGCGTGTCTCTCCCTGAGAGACCAGCCCTGCGAGTGGAAGCTGAAAAGGCCGTCAGCTCGGGGTGCAAGGAGTGCCCAGGACACAGCATCTGGACCGAAATGACAAGGCTTCGTGTGACTGTGGCTCTGGGTCGACGCCTTGGGGTCCCCGAGCGTCGCTGCCTGTGCAGGGGAAGAAGGGCAGGCCTGACAGCCCCGACTGTGACCCCCTGCAACCTGGAGTCTTGCCCTGGGGGCGCTGCGTGCCCCTGAGAGCCTCCATCTCGGGAGTCTGGGGCCTACAAGTTGGGACCCCCAGCCAGACGGGACCCCCCGCGCTCCCACCTGCAAGGCCAGCCCCTTCCCAGCATGGCTGCCGCCACCCAGCTCCGTCGCCTCCCGCCTGGCGCCCTGCGGCCTCCCCGTGTGGGAGCGGTTTACACGCCGACTCCCGGTTTACATGCCGGACTCATTTTACTATGGGGCCCCTGCAGGAGAGTTGCTCCAGATCTCCACCTAACAGATAAGGAAACCGAGGCACAGAGAAACGCAGCAACTTGCCCGAGACCCTGCCGCCCTCCTCCATCCTCCTGCCCCCGTCTCTCCCCTTCCCTCCTTCCCAGACAGGAGCTTCCTGCACAGGCAGTGGCCGGGGGGGTTGGGAATACCAAGATGACCAAGGCCTCTCAACGCAGCTTGTCACCGACGGGGGATAAGCGGGTCAGTCCCCAGGCTGATTCTGGTACACTGGTGGGGGTCCCCGGAGAGCTGTGTGGGATGGGGCTGTGAGGCAGGATCTGGCCCGGGGGAGTGTGCTGCCCTCTGTTAGTGACGTCTGCATGGTAGAAGGCGTGGGGAGTGGGTTCCGCGTTCTTATCTGCCCGTGGATCCCAGCAGAGCGTCTAAAACCCAACCAGACAGCGCTGGATTCTTCTTCTCATCGTCGGACGAGAAGGCACGCTCAACCCTGCAGAGCTGGGATCTGAGCCCAGGCTCCAAAGCTCCCAGTTTTCTGCGGCATCACGCTACGGCGCCCTGTTCCCTCTTTGCTTCGGCTGCTAGGGAGCTCGGAATGGGGCTTTAGTCTGGCCCTCCGGAGCCGCGGGTGCCACCGTAGCCAGGGGTTTGGAGCATTTCTGTTGCCTCTTCTTTATCTTCCCTGCTGGGCCTCCCGTGGAGCAGCCGGACATAAATAAAACCAAGACTTCCGTTCTGGCTCTCACTTTAACCCTGGTGCATTTTTTTATGTCCTTGATGGAAGGAAGGGGGGGGGGCTCCTAAACGGAAGATGACATCACCATCAGCTGGCCCCGGGGGCAGGCCCCCAGCCCCACAGGCCCGCATGGGCCCTGAATGCACCCATTATGAGGGGTAACCTCATTACCCAAGTTGGGCCGCGCGGTGGAATTTCAAATGGGGTTTTGTGGTTTCTGCCCTTCGCAGCAGCGCGCACGCAGGCAGCTGTGGTCACCGACTTCCTCCGCCGCCGCAGCCCTGGCGCCCAGCCAGCCCGGTGACCGCCCTGTCCACCATGACTCAGCTTCATTCTTAAGTCTCTGACTCAGGCCCCTTTAAAGGGACCGCAGAGCCCACTGGCCTGGGCAAGGACGGGGAGGCTGTGGAGGAGCCTTCCCCGGGGAAGCAACGCAGGTCTGGTGTGTGGGGATGGGTGGTGGGGGGTGGGGGGGTGTCCCTGGCAGGTCACCAGCCTCTGGGCTGGGTGAGCAGTCCCCGCCTCTCTCCATTCCCCTCCCCCCAAGATGCAGGGGCTTTCCTGTCTGCTCCCAGGGAGCGGAGCCTGTGATTCCCCCAAATCTGACTGTCTGCAGGGTGGGAACCCCCGGGCATTCGGCGACCTTGCTTTTTGTCTGGCCAGAAACCCTGCCAGCGCTCTGGTACAGGAGGTTGGGCAGGCGGCCCTCTGTGTCCTGCTTAATTCCCATCGCCGTGGCCTTCCACAGCTCCCAGAAGGTTCTGAGGGGCCCCAGGCAGTGCTTCCTGCCCCCCACCGGGGTGCATGTCCCCTGCTTCCTGGGGCTCTGTCCCCTCCTTGAGGCTCCCCCTGCCACCCGGTCAGAGCAGCCGGCTACTTCCTCTGGAGCATGAGTAACAGCCTGCAGCTCCGTCCGGCTTGCCTGTGGGCTAACTGGGTCCCCCCGTACGGGCTCTCAGCCCCAGGAGGGCAGGGACCCTGCGGGTCTGGCTCACAGCACAAGGCCTGGCACATAGTAGCTGCTCAGTACAGAGCTGTTAAATGAATGAGCGAATGGCTGGGTGGCCGGCGGGATTGCTCCACAGCCCACGCCTGTCAGGGCTCCCCCCAGACAGAAAGTGTGGGGGCAGCCCCTCCCCGCCAGATGGGGCATGAGGGGACAGAGGAACCTGTGTGGGGGACAGGCCAAGGGGACTCGTGGACGCTCCTGAGTCCAGGCGCTCCCGCAGGGGCAGGGCTCTGCTTGGGGATTAGTGAAACCCAACAAGAATTTCCCTGTTTTCCATTCTGTCTGACTCACACTGAGGTGGTGAAGTTCCCCTTTTGGTCAGCAGCTCTCTTGAGGCTGCGGAGACCCAGGCGAGGCTGTTGGGCCCTGGGCGACTAGGGAAGCTGGGCCTCGGTTCCATTCACAAAAACAGGACTCACCCAGGGCCCGCGTCCCGCCTGAGCGTGGGCCCCCAGCCGTGCCCAGCGCTGGCAGGTTCGCAGGGGTGCCGGGGAGGTTTATGGGGATCTCAGATCCACAAGTGCACCCACAGAGCCGGTGTTTGTCTGGGTCTCCCATCTGCAGCCTCCTGGCTCACCCTCCCCAGGGACCGGGCAGGGACTAGGGTCTGGACCTGCTCCTGAGGCATTGGTCCTTCCTAGGGGCCGGATTGGTCTTCATCCCAGACAGCTGGGAGGCGAGGGCCCAGGCGGGGCAGCCAGCCCGCACGATGGCCCACTCCCCTCTGTGCTTCCCCTCGTGAAGCCCGAGACCGATCCAAGGATGAGGGAAGGGGAAGGCTTTCCTCCCACTGGCCACCGGGCGACTCCGAGGGGCGGTCCGCAGGGAGCCCCGGGGGCTTCGCAGACATCCCTCATACTTCACTCGGCAGCCGGTCCTGACGCCCCTCGGTGCCAGAGTGGCCCGGGGACATCAGTGACTTGGCCAATCTTGCCCCGTAGAGCTGTCAGTCCGATGGCAGAGCTGGCCAGGCAGCCAGACTGTGAGGACACAGTGGAAGTGCCCTAGAAATGCAGAGGAGGGGACCAGCCCGCTGGCGGATGGGGGGAGACTCTCAGGAGGGGGCGTCTGGGCAGACCCCGGAGCAGGAGGAGGCATCCGCCAGGGAAGGGCGGAGGGAGGCAAGGTGAGGAGGCCTCCGGGGAGAGGAGGTACACGCAGAAGCTCGAGGCAGGATGTCGGGTGTCACGTTGGAGGTGCGGAGCACCATCAGGGCAGCTGGAGGAGAGAGTCCGCCCCAGGGGAGGGGGGTGCGGGGTAGGGGAGAGCTGAGGCTCGGAGGGAGGCCAGGGCCCTGCTGAGCCGGAAAGCTGAACCAAGCAGCTGTGATGTTTCCCAAGGACGGTGGGAAGCATTTGAGGGCTTGGTTTTCTTCCGGAACTAGTTTCTGGGCTCCTCTGTTGGGAAGGGCCACCGGGCCGGGGGCCTGGGAGAGGAGGCCAGGTCACCCCTCCCGCCAAGGCTCTGCCAGCGCTGTGGGCTGCCGGGGATACCCCCGGGCCCAGTGGTCAGGGGCAGCCAAGATGACCACGGGAGGGGAAACTGAGTCCCAGTGCCATGGGCAGTTTGGGGACAGCTGAGGCCCGGTGACGCCAGGTGACGCTGAGCTTAAGCCAAAGAGGATGGCCTGTCAGGAGAGAGGCCCAGCCAGCCCTGCTCTCACCACCCAGGCCCGGGGGCCCCTCTTCCTGGGCCAGAGCAGTGGCACTGGGCCACCCCCAGGGACGTATCAGCAGCTCCCTTGTTTGCAGGATCTGGGGACTCGGGAGCCCAGAAGCGCCAGGAAGGGGTGATGCTGAGCAGCCATCAGCAGGCTGTGGTGCCAGGTCCTGGACCAGTCATGGGCTCTCGGCTGCGTGGGGAGGGTCCTGTCTGTCATCCTCGGCCGTCTGTGACCTGTGGAGACTACGGGGAACGGCGGCACCGTGCGGAAGGCACAAGATGGGGCTGACACTCTGAAGTGACGTGCAGGGCACAGGTAGGGGAGCCAGGCCAAGGCTGCTGCCAGGGAGGCTCATCTGTGACACCTTCGGACCGTTTGGGGATGCCGCATCTCAGTGCCAGGTGGGGCAGCCCATCAGCTCTGCCGGCTTCACCCGCAGACCACGGCCTCCTGTTCCACGCACCTGCAGGGCACGGCTTTGCCTCCCCTTGCACAGGGGAGAAGACGGAGGCTCCAGAAGACAGTCCCGTCCAGGGCCACATGGCGCTGTGCCGCTCGGTGGTCTCCACTGCCCCCCCCAGCCCCTCCTGTCTGGGCTGCCGCAGGCACCAAATCCAACCATAGGAGCAGAGCACTTTGAAACGCAAAAGCTGAAAGGTATTATTATGATTATAAAAACACAACCAATTACGGTTTTATGAGGCTGAGCTGCCCCTCTGGAATTCCCTCTTATCCAGCGATCTCAAAGCACTGGGCCAGTCCAGAATTAATTAGGCCCTGCAGCCCAGGACCACAGACGCACCTAGGAGTGCTGGGAGGGGCAGGCTGGGGCCAGACAGGAAGCGACAAGCATGGCTCACACTCCCTGCTGCCCTGGAGTCTGGAGCCCCAGGCCTTCCCGGCAGCAAGCCCGTTCTCCCTGAGCCAGCTGGCGGGCCAGTGGGAGCTTCAGGGCCTCTCCCTCTCCAGTCAGATGAGCAGTGAAGACAGCAGCAGCAGCAGAAGCAGGAGCAAGTCCAAGGGCCCCATAGTTGACAAGGAGGGTGGGAAGATCTAGAGTTTTCCTGATCGAGATCCAGAAAATTGGTGCCTGTGAGCTACTGAAGGTCATGGGCCATGACCTGAGTCATGAAGGCTGCCGGAGGGACAGGTCTGATGGCTGGAGAGGGCGGAGTGGGGTTCGAGGACTGGGGCCGGAAGGAAAGCCCAGGACCTGTGACCTTGTCAAGGCTGGCTAAGCAAGGCTCACTGAACAAATAATTGATGGATGGGCAGGTGAACGGTGGATGCAGGCATTAATGGCGGATGGGTGGGTGGATGAGGGATGGAGGGGTGGATGTGGTGAGTGGAGCATGAATAATATTAGGATGTATGTATGTGTGTGTGTGTGTGTGTGTGTGTGTGTGTGTGTTCCAAAGGGATGCTGAAGACATGGGCAGGCTGCAAGGAAGGGCTACATTCGATGGACAGATGGATGGACGGATGGATGGATGGATGAATGAACGAGTGGATGGACGGATGGACGGACGGACGGATGGGCAGGTGGGTGGATGAATGGGCATGTGGATGGCTGGATGGATGGATGGAGAGACGGACGGACAGATGAGTGAATGGATGGATTGATTCGTGGCTTGCTGGGTTGGCAGATACTGGAATGAGCCCCTGAAATCATTTCAAGGAGGGAATGTGGACAAGTGGGATGATTCCAGCAAAGACTTTGGTGGGGTCAACAGGGGCGCTTGGACAGAGTTTGAGCATGCGTGGATGATGCCCATATCCTCCACCGACTGGGCAATAGCCTGGAGGGTTACTGATCCACACTAGGACAAGTATCTTGGAGCCTCTTTTTGCTTCAATTTCCTCAGCCCCTTGGCCTTGGCCTCATCTCCCCTCCAGGCCTTGATTCCCCGACTTACATGAAGACTTGCTAGCTGAGATGGGCTTCTAGGGAAGGCAAGTGGCAGCTCCTGAGTTCTCCAGAGGACAGGGTAGCAGCCCAGCCCCGGTCTGCTCCTGCTCACGGATTCTCCCTTGATCCATTCCTGGGCTCAGTCCAGGCACCTGCCACGCACCCTCTTCCCCACCATTCGCCAAGCATCTGGCTACAAAGCCAGTCCAAGAGATGGGTCCTGAGGAAAGGAGAACTGACCTCTGCCATGAGGTGGGTGGTTGAGGGGCTGCTGTGGCCACAGACGGCTGCTCAGCGGCCCCTGGCAGGTTCCAGGCTGAGTCACCCTGAGTCACCACTGTCACTTCCTACCACACATTCCCTCATTCATACAGTGTCTCATCCCTAAGGCCACTTCCCTGGAATCTTCTTGGGCAGTTGCCAAGGGTGTGGGGGCACTTAGCCTGCCTCAGTAGAATGGGCCAAGAACTTGGCCCTGGAGCCCTGCAGGGAGAGAGGACTGGACAGTGTGGCCTCCCTGGAAGGGGGTGAACACCATCTGAGCCCCACTGTGGCCCAGGAGCTCTCTGACTCTCACTGGCCAGGCACTCCATGGCTGGATGGGGCCGGTACCTATGGCTATGAGGGTCTGCATCTGCCTCTTTGAGATGGACATCTGGAAACACACCATAGTCCACGGGGCCGAGGAGTGGGAAATGGCTCACCAGCACACCATTCATTCATTCACCCCCTCCCCGTATTTCTTGTATGTGCTCAGTCCGCCTGACACTGTGCCAGCCCTAGAGAAGCTCTGACCCCACTGAGCTCACTCTCTTTAGCTCTTGCCAGAACACCATATTCAATGGTCACGGAGACTCTCTCCCTCTGCCGAGCGCTGTATCCCAATAATGCTTGTCTTTGAAATTCCACTACATTCTCAAGTCTCCACATTAATGATTTCTCTTTAAACACCAAAAGAAGGCCTGGCACATTTTTACTCCTAACCACTTTGTACAAGAAGTGGCGGATCCTTATGCGTGACCCCTAGGAGAGGCTGCTCTGCTCGAATTTCCAAGGTTCCAAGAGGAAATTCAGCTAATCACAGACACCCAACTCGACTACGGTGTGAAGGACGTATGCACTCAGTAGAGACCATGCTTTGAAGCTTGAATGTAGATCTTTTCCTGGGCCAGTGACCCTGTCTTGGGATGGGGAGCAGAGTCAGGATCCTCAGCCCCCCGTCAGCCCACTGTCACGGGGGGTCCACAAGCGATGGCTGACAGCCATCTGTACGCACACTGTTGCTCTATCACTTTTGGTACAGCACTCAATACATTACATGACATATCAATGCTGTATTTTAAATAGGCTTTGTGTGGAGGATTTTGCCCAACGGTAGGCTGATATCAGTGTTCTGAGCGCGTTGAAGGTCGGCTAAGCTATGGTGCTCTGTAGGTGAGGTGGGTATTAAATGCATTTTTGACTTAACAATGTTTTCAACTAAGGGCGGGTTGATCAGGACATTACCCCATTGTAAATCGAGGAAGACCTGTAGAGTTTGGCACAAATGACAATCCTGCCGATGCCCAATTGGCTTGGCAGTTGGCAGGAATCCATGTGTTCTTTGGTAAGAATTTGTGAATCTTGTGCAGCAAACTCAAGAGGTAGCTCATTGTAGGACACATCTATCTTGTGTTCCTCTCCCATAAAGCAGCTGCCCCTGCAATGCCTTGAAGATATGGAGGGCCTAGATGATATGGCATAGAAGTGAGCAAACGGGCCTTGGGGTCAAGGGAGGCAGGCTCCTTGCTTCTCTGAACCTTCTCTGCTTCCCTGGCATGGAGGCAGGTGAAACATGGGCTCTGGGCTCAGGCTGCCCCTCTCTGGCTGTGCGTCTTTGGGAAAACTCTTTGAGCCTCTGTGTGCATCTGTAAAGTGGAGATACTTGTAATAATTCAATGAGCTAATACATGTAGGCTGATCAAGGATCTAGGATACATGTAAGGCTGCCGGCATGCAGTGAAAACTCAGAAGGCACCAGATGTTTTCTCACTGAAGGGGCTTGCCTGTGAGTGGAGCGGCCAGCACCACGGCCTGTGATGGTCAGAGCCACGAGGGGCCAGGGTCCCATCTCACAGATGGGAAAACTGAGACTTCTCCGTCCCATAGGCAGCAGGAAGCCCGCGAGAGATTCTGCATGTCCCCCTTCCCAGCCCTGGGCCTGGTGGCCTCTCAACATGGAACTTACTCAGAAGGAACACATGACCTTCCCAATGGCCTTGGCTTGGCAGAAGGCTGGGCACGTGGCAACAGACATCACCAAGGCCTTCTTGCCTCTGTTGTGGCCCCTGACGGCCATCTTGAGAACAGTTGTGGCCGGAGGGTGGGGGAGAAGGAACCGGGAATACCCCTCAACTCGCTTAAGCCTCAAAGAGACCCAACAAGGTGATTCCTGGCATCACTGGTGATGGCACAGTGCCCTCCCCCCATGAGCCCCCATCCCTCGGCCAGCCTGTGGTCATACGTCCACGGTACACTTTGCAGTAGTAGATGCTTCAGCCGCAGCTGGTTCCGGTCACTGTCTCCATTCCCAACTTCTCTGCCATCTTTCCCTTTTTTGGTGACACCAAGACAGCTCTAGACATGTTTGGGCTTTGATTAGGGAGAAGCTGGGGACCCATTTGGTTTGGGTTCACGAGATGTATTTATGTTGTTTGGGGACATGTCTGTGTGCCGTGGAGCCATTGCTGACTGTCCCGGCACGGGAAGGGCTGCCAGGAGCACCCAGCCCCACGCGGAGGCTGAAGATGCAGGGTCAGGGAAGGCACTGCAGGGCAAGGGGCCGGCCGCAGCACTGGCGTCCCGGGAGCGGGCATGAAGCCCCAGCAGCCCAGAACTGGAATTCGTCCCATCGGCGGAGCGAGAGGACCGTCTCCGTGGAGGAGCGGTGGGCCTTTCTTCGCAGGAATGTACCTGACAACACAAGCAGGGGGGCACGGGGGCCCTGGAAGGGAAGGGAACTTGTCCAGTGGAACAAATCCAGGATCTGGTAGGACCGCCAGGACCTCAGGCCTCTTCTGCCCCCGCCACACAGTGGGCTCGGACGGGATTCACCCAAAAACTTCTAAAGAAGAAACATGTCAAAATGAAAGCTGCTGACTGGCAGGACCCCTTTTCCACAAGCCACCCCTGGGCTGGCCTCCAGAATGTTCTTCCTTCCTTTCCAAGGGGCATTTGCAGCATTGCAGGATGTCACTTCCCTTAACTGTCAGGAAGGGAGCTGCAGGGTCTGGAGGTCAGCGGAGTTAGAACGCGTGGGTTCAGAGACCAGTGGACACCCAACTCCCCCGAACCAGGCCCCCTTAGCCACGGCTGGTGTCTCCTACACAAACTTGCGTCTCGACTGCTCCTCTCACTCCAGGACCCAGGAGGATGCCAGGTCCTGCCTGGTCAGAGCCAGGAGGGGTTGGGACCCAGTAAGGTGTCTTCCAGTTTCTCCCACGGGTACCACACGATCGCCACCCCCCTATCGTCCACACCACCTTCCCAGGCCCAGCTTGGAGGCCACAACTGTCCTGCTCAGAGGAGCGTCCCCCTGTGCCTTGGTCTCAATAATCGCCATTGTCCCTGCATACTTATGTTCTTCTCATCAGTTATTGGCCAAATGAAATTCTCCCGCCCCCAGAGTATGTAACGTGTGCTGGGCCCTCTTTGAAGGGCTCCACGTGTCCTGGCCTGCCCGTCTGCATGGCATCCAGAACTGGACCGCTTCTGGCCATCTGCCCCGACACTTTAGCCCTGGCTGACTGCAGAGGTCCTCTGGGGCCCTTTGCTCTTTCTCTTGGCCCTGAAGGCAACGATCTTATCACACTCTGGGGGCCGTCATGTCCTTTCTGTGCTCACACCCCAGGGCTCCATCTTAAAGCAGACTACAGTCTTCACGAGATCTGCAGCCCACACATCTCCCTGCCCGGCCCGGCCCAGACCCTCTCTGACCAGGTCACCCTCACCCCCCATTCTTTTGAGTCTAGCCACAAGGGCCTTCCTGCTGCTTCTCGAACTTTATAAGCAGCCCTCTCTCTACCCCAGGGCCTTAGCACTTCTTCTACCCTCCACTTGGCACACTTTCCAGGATACCACCATGGTTTGCCTCCTTCTCCCTTCAGATCTTTACTCAGATGAAGATGGCTCAGTTAACCTCCCCTGATCCCCCCATTTACAGTCCCCCCCCCCCCATTTTCTGTAGCACCCAGCACTGTCTGATACGCTGGTCTTGTTAAATGCTTCTCTTCTCTACCTGGATGACTACAACTTTGCACAGGGGTTTTGGCTGTTTCCCTCAGTACTTTATCCCCCCACATCTATAACTGTGAGGGGCACAGAGTGGATGCCCCCTAAAGAATGAAGGAATAACCCTACAGGATAGGCCCCATTGTTCCGTATGTTTTATATAATGAGGAGTGCATTCTGGGAGAAGGAACAGCATGAGCAAAGACAGAAAACAGGAAGATCAGCAACTGGCCTCATGGGGCCTGACTGGAGGTCACATGGAGGTGCGGGCAGTGGGGGAACCCCAGGGCAGGGCCTGGAGTGAGCTGAGGAATGACAAGGTCCACGGGCCAAGGGCCTCACGGGCCACCAGGAGCAAGCGGAGGTCCACGCAGAGGGGAATGGGACATTAGCAAGGTCCCATTGGAAAGACCTCAGGGACAGGTACAGGGTGCATCAGAATGTGAGTCTGGGGTGGGGGGGCAGCAAGCTAGGGGAGTTGTCCTTGTGGGCTGCAGGTGGAAGTGTGGACCCAAGGGCAGAGGAGGGGTCAGCGGGGCTGCCCCTTTCACTGTGTCTCCAGGTGGTTGGATATTGGGGGAGAACTTAGAGGAAGGGAGGTGAAGACGTAGGTTCGATTTGGGGTGTGCTGAGGTTCTGCTTCTAGGCACAAGAAGAAGAGCTGGGGGTCCCAGGGTTCCCATGGTGACTTTAGTGTGGAGGGTGAGGTCGCTCCAGAGGGGGGCATCTGGAGAAGAGAGGGCGGTTGCCTGAGCTCCAGGCCCTCCTGTCTTCACCACCTGTCGTCCCGGGGCACAGAGCCCCTGGCACCCAGCTTGCTCAGGCCCCTTCCGATGCAGGAGGCCAGCCGGGGCTGGGAATGTTCTTCCGTCTGCTGCCTCCAATTACACAGGGTTAGTGCCCAAGGCACATTTGCTATTATTTCCACCAGGAAAAAAAAAATGTATAGATTTTGGGCTTTGGCCAATAAGTCAAGAGGAAAACAGCTGAAAGGATTTGTGTTTTCAAGGGAACATTCCTCTTTGGGCTTCGTCCACCCTGTGTCCTCTTGGAAAAGTACAGGAAGGGCCGGAAAGAATATCTGGGCTGAGTGTGGGTAACGGAGACCAGGCCCTGGTCCCAGGGCTGCTCCTGGCTCCCTGCGTGATTCTGGGGTGAAACACGACAGAAACTACTGGTCGTCCCAGAGCTGCGGTGTCTCCGCTGAGCCCCAGATCTATCTCCCGACATCTCCTCGATGTCCCCATCGGGAGCTCAGGGACACTCCAGATCTATCTCCTGACATCTTGGTGTCCCCATCAGGGGCTCAGAGACACCCCAGATCTATCTCCCAAAAGCTCCTCGGTGTCCCCATCGTGCTCAAAGTCACCCTCAACTCACGACGCCCCTGCCCCAACGCTTGCTCACCCACCAGCCCCAGCCTGGGCCTCCGTGGTGCTCCCCACGTCGCACACGGCTGTTGCCCCTGACTCGTCCTTCCGTAGACCATCCAGGGAGGCCTGGATCCAGCTCTTGGACTCATTCCGACCTCCTCCCAGGGATTGTCATCTCCATCCAACTGACTACCCCCCACCGCCCCCACTCTCTACTCAGCCATCACGGCCTCACAGTGGGTTCCCTCCCTCCATCCCTGGACACGCCTCCAGAGGGAAAGCTTTAGCTCTGGCTCTCTCCTTCCTGGGGTTTCTGGGGAGAAGAGCAGAGGGGAGAGAAGCAGAGGTCAGCCATGCACTCCGGGAGTCTGAGTCCAGTGGGAGGTAGGCCCAAGTGGAACCCCCGAGGGAGGTAGGAAGTGCTGAGAGAAAGGTGTGTGGAGTGCGGGGTCCAGCCCCGAAACCCCAAGCTGGGAAAAGCATCCAGGAGGAGGAGCCATGAGAGATGGGCCTCCAGACAAGGGAGGGGGCAGGAGGGGAACTCCCAGCAGAGCAAGTGCATCCTGACCTCGGCCTGGATCTCGCCTGAGGAGGTGGCTGGGAGAGCCACTCCAGGAACATCGGGGGCTGGCACTGAGCTTGGGAAGGAAGGAGTAACAGTCATGGACATTGTGCTAACACTGAGTGCCTACTGTGTGCCAGGACCTGAGCTGACATGCGTTAACTCTCCGATCATCCCAGCCACCCAGTGACGATTCCCAGTTGACGGGTTTAGAGACAGAGGTTCAAAGAAGTCGGGTGACTTGCTCAAGGCCACACAGGGAGTAAGGGCTGAAGCCAGGCTGCCTGGCTCCAGGGCCCAGGCATGGACGGAAGGGGCAGAGTCTTTGGGCAGGTGGGACACAGAGGTCCCAGGTGTTCCCTCACCGAGGCTCTGGCACGCAGAGGGTGTCCCCTGATGCTGCAGCCCTACTGTCCTGGAATGGAGGCCCATCCAGCCCCCAGGCTTGGGGCAGGCACCCCGCCCTCTGGGGAGACCCTCCCGCGTGCATTGCCTGCCTCCCACCCTGGGGCAATCTTGCATCTTCCCCTGCCCCATTCACAGTGGGGACACGGCGGATCCACGAGGCAGGTGACATTCCCGGGTACCCTTCCTTCCAGACCTGGAACCGCTCTGTCTGCTCCCCCAGCCCCTCCCGCCACCCCCAGAGGGACCCGCGGGGGTCATGGCCACTGTTCGCTATGTTTCCTTCTACGTCTCGCCCCATTTCACGTCCTTGGTGACGACTCAGTGATGCAAACACTGTGGTCACTTCCCCCTTACAGACCTGGAAAACGAGTCACAAAGAAACCAAGCCCATGTCCCAGGGCCTCCTGCTGGCCGGCGAACCAGGCAGCCCTCTGTGAACCCCTCCGTACAGCGCGGCGCAGACGGGCTTCCAACAAGCCGGGAGGGAGGAGCCTTACGTTTATTGAGCGCCTACTAAGGGCATATGGTCCCGTGCCATGACTTTGCAAGTGAATATTCTTTGTCACATTTTACAGAGGAGGAAATGAGCCTCCGGGGGAGACAAAGCTTACTCACCACTCACAGCAGACCCGGGCCCTTGGGGATGGGGAGGGGGTGCTGCCCCCCACCCCACCCCCCTTCAGGGACCTCTTTCCTTCTCGCCTTTCCCGCCTGGGGAATTAAGTGGTTCAAAGTCAGCTGTCACAAGAAACAGACCGGAGGAAGGAAATGTGCAATTAGGAGCTTCAGAGTCATTTCCATCGTGTGGTTTGAGCCCGACTGTAAACACTCAGGATGGAGGGGACGCGGCTTTTCCCCTCCTTGGGGTTTCTGCCAGCGCTTCGGGGCGGGAGGAGGAGAGCCGGGGCAGGGGCAGCCGTGGGGAGGCCGTGGGGGTGGGGAGCGGCCAGCCTTGCCCCGGGGAGGGGCTGGGGGGGGGGCTGCGGGAAGTTCTACCATTCCCCAGAGAGGCTTCTTCCAGCAGAATGTGCCGCATTACAGAAAGGAAATATTAACATGATAATTATAATTCTGTTTATTTAATTAAGTTATTAAACAGGCCCGGCCTGGGGCAGAGAGAGAAAAACCCTCAGTTTCATCCTAATTGTTTCTCCCAGGATGTAATTAGAACCTTTTAGAAAGGACCGGAGCCAGAAAAGGCTACGCCGGGCAGAGCCGGGGGGCCCAGGTGGAGGCAGTGCGTGAGAACAGCGCCCACAGGGGCCAGGGTTTGGTCTGTCGGAGTCCCGTGCCTGTCACACAGTAGGTGTTCACAAAACAGCTGTGCAGCCTGTGCCCGGTGAGAACGCTGAAGGGGACGCAGTGACTGTCAGCCATCCCGGAGACCCCTGTTGACCGTTTTTCCCGAACACAGGCAGCCCCTCCTCATGGGGCCGGATGCACTCCCTCATGGTCAATGCTGGTGTCCATTTTGGCTGTGGGTGACCACACCGAGCTTCCTGTTGTATGTACCGTCCCCATGCTGGGGACTGAGGCTAAGGAGCATGGCATCCCCCTTGGGAAGGGGTCCACACATTCCACCAGCCCGCAGACTCCCGTGGAGCTGCAGATCCTGTACCTCCCACAGGGGCAGAGTTCCTAAAGCCTGGCCGCGTTGGGGCTCAGAAGGGTTGAGCCACTAAAGTCTCTCCCCCTCAGAACCTCCACCCCATCCTTTCAATCCGAGAAGCCAACACTGGGACCCACGACCAGGCCTAGAGGCACCTCGGCTGAGGTTGGGGAGGGGGTGCCCAGGAAGGGTGCTGGCCCTGAGTAGGCCCCAGATCCGGTCCTGCGCCCCCGAGCTGACAGCTGCCCTCAGGCTCCGTGCAGAACCTCCCGTCGGACGGGAAGTGTCTTGTTCCAGCTGGCACAGCCTTATCGAACAGTCGGGCTTTGTAAGCGTGGACAGCTGCAGTGATGGTGGCCGACTCTGGCTTGCGGGTGGGGGCTGGCTGGGGGACTGGATTTGGGAAGCTGAAGAGGGGGAGGCCAAAGCCAGAGGCATTTGCAAGGGGGTGGAGGTGCAGGGGTCATGGGGATTTCACTCAGGCGAGCCTCCCAGAAAGCTAAATCCTTCAGATGGGTGCCAGGATATGGGACCTAACAGGAGAGTGACCGCAAGGGAGGAAGACTGTGCCTGGGGAAGGTGGGAGGGGCTGGGCCTAGCCCCTGGTCTCTGTACATAGAAGAGCCATCTTTCAATGGACAGTGCTGAAGTAGCCACAAAACTAATTATTTTGGAGGGATGGAAGGGTGTGTGGACCTTTTCTTTATACAACCATTTATCTACCTACTCATCCATCCATGCATCCATCCACACATCCCCCCAACCGTCCAACCACCCACCTATCCATCTATTCACCATCCATCCATCCATCCATCCATCCATGCATCCATCTATCCATCCATCCATCTACCCACACATCCACCCATCCACCCAACCATCCAACCATCCATCCATCCAACCATCCATCCATCCATCCATCCATCCATCCAATAGTCAAACAAGTTTCACTTGCACTCAGCCACTCCCTCTGCTGGGCTCCAGGGACCCAGGAAATGATCAGACTGTCCCTGCCTTGGTGGCATTCCCAGTGTGTGTTGGGTGTGGGGGAGGGGGAAACTTTCAGAAGAAAAATCCCTCTGGTGACCCAGGGCAGTTCCATAACCAGGAAGGTATAAACCAAGTGTGGAAGGTGGGGGTAGGCGTCTCTCAGGGACCCACCCTCACGTTCTCATTGGAAAAATAAGCATAATATGGTGTCCACCACCATGACTGAAATAGTATTAGACGAGACGATGCACTTAAGATACATAGCGGTGTGCCTGGAATAGAAAGTCCTTAATGACTATTATGACCTATTCGCATCACCATTGACATCATTGTTATTATCTCTGTCGAGGATGTGAACAGGGTGGTTTAGGGAAGCATTCTCAAATGTGGGGTCATCAAGCTGGGTATCAAAGGATGAGTAGGAGTTCGCTATGTACAAGCCATGCTCCCTACCTTCCAATCCCTCGGCAGCCCACATTTATGCTGCATATATTCTTGCCTCTGCACCATACTTGTCACCCCTGCTCCTCTTCTCCAGGGTCTCCTTCCTTTGAGATCAGCTGTAACTCCAGCTTCTCCTGGAAGACTTCTTACCCACTCCAGGCACTGTCTTGCTTCTTTCTCTTGTCTTGGAGCACATAGAATATACCTCACCTCAGGCCTTTGGTACGTCACCTTGAACTTTGTAACTTCTCACCTAACTCTTCAGAGTGGGATAGAGTCTTCTCCTTGATTGCCTCTCTGGCCCCGGAGAGTGAAGACTTAGCCACAAACAGAGCAGCCTCCCAGGGCTTTACCTGGTTGTGCCTACAAGCAAGGAGCAGTTCCCACCTGAGCCAGCTCACAATATAGATGACAGAGGGAACAGGAGGACTAAACTGGGAGTCTCTCTGGGCCAGACTGCATGTTCTGGTAAACTCGGGGTCCTCAGAACCCAGCACAGAGTGGTTCTCCAGGTCTTCAATTACCCAGCATTATGTTCAGGGGATGGACGGTTGGATAGGTGGATGGAATAAGACAGACACAATCCATGCCCACATGGAGTTGAGAAAACAGACAATATGAAAATAAACACCAAAACAAAAGATTTTAAGGGTGATGACTTCTTGAAGGTGCGATAGATGAGTTTTGGGGGCAAGTGCTTTAGTTAAGCAGTCATGGAAATACTTGTAACATTGGACTTGAGACCTGACAAGAAGTCAGCTATGTGAAGATCTGGAGAAGACATAAGAACAGTCAATGTAGAGGTCCTGCAGAATGAGCAAAGTTAGGCTTTCTCAAAAATTGAAAAGGGCTTATACACTCCAGGCAGAAATAACATGGGGCTTATGAAGGAGATGAGGATGAGGAGGAGGAAGGGGCAGATCAGCCAGGGTCTTGTGGTAGAAACTATGGATTTTGTTTTGAGCCGGATGTGAAACCAAGGGAAGGTGTTGAGCAGGACATTCAAAGCATCACTCTGGCTCCATGTGGGGCTGTCCAAGGATGGCAGTGAGAAGATTATCGCAGTAGACAAAGCCAGAGAGGGCAGTGGAGGTACAGCTGGAGAGATGGAGCTAGTTCAAGGCATATTTTGGAGACAACAGGGTTTGGTTTATAAGTCGGCTGTTGTGGAAGAAAGGAAGAGGGTGATTCCCAGTTATTCAGCCTGAGAAACTAGGAAATGATGAGCTGTTTGCAGACCCCAAGATGACTCTGGAAGAAATAGATTTGAAAAGCTGATGGGCACACACCTCAGTCTAAACACACAGGCTCTGGAGTCAGAGAGATCTGGGTTCAGATCCTTGTCTTAACTGCTTTCTTTCTTATCCTTATGTTAGTCCTGAACTTCTCAAAACTTCTGTATCCTCACCTGGAAAATGGGGCTTGTCTCTTTATGGGGATATTATGGCAATTAATGTAACATGCTCAGTACAATGTCTGTCCAAGGTAAGAGCTCAGATAGAGACTATAATTTATCATTACCTGTCCACTGCATGGGGAGCTCCTCATCCTCACCTAAGCAGCCTGTTCCAACAGGCCCTGGGACCTGGGCTGCCAAGAGCAGCTCCTGACAGCTGCTACTCCTGCTAGTCCCCTCCTCAGGTTCCAGAGCCTAGGGGAATGGGGCCTCCATGGGAGGGCTGCTAGTTCCAGAATCAGGCAAGATCACAGAGCACATTTTGCAAGGGTGGGAGGGAGTGGGGGAACTTGTCTACCTGGGACCCAACGAGGAGCCCCAGTCATAGCCATTTTCCTAAAGCAGCTATAATTGGCAGGGAAGAATCCCCAAGGCCCCCCTCTACTTCATGAGGGGCTTGTAATTAGCAGTTGGGTATTGAAAGAGGCAAGGTTGGCTGAGTCTATGCTTGGAGGGCAGAATCCTCTGAGAGGTGGGATTGAAAGAGTGGGTGATCTGATCTAATCCTTTCCCCACTCAACAGATCTAGAAAGCAGTCACCCAAGCTGTCTAGAGGTTGGTGTTTGTTTGTTTTACCTCCCTAGTGGGAGTGAAGGCTTTGGCCAAAGTGAGGATTATTCCACCCCCACAGCCTTAAGTGCGAGCTTATCCATTCTCATCTCCATGCTGATGACTTTCAAATATCTTCCAGTCTGGTCTCCCTTCTGAATTTCAGACTCACATCTCCAAATCTGTATGTTAATTTCTTCATCTCGATCTCCTACAGGTGTCGTGGCATATTTCAGACTGAGTAACACATGATCCCATCTAATGAATTTTTCATTTCAGCTATTATTCTTTTCAGTTCTAGAATTTCCATTTGGTTCTTTATTATAGTTTCCACCTCACCACCTTGATTCTTTATCTGCTCCCTTATTAAGGCCATATTTTCCATTAATTCTTCGAACATATCTTTCTTTAATTTTTGATCATATTTAGAATAAGTCCTTTGAAAGGTTTATTTGATAAATCTATTATCCAGAATATCCCAGTGTTGATTTCTATTGACTGTGGTTTTTCCCTCTTATAAGTCACATTTTCCTGTTTCTTTGTGTGTTTGGTAATTGATGATTATGTATTGGACATTGTGGTTGATATGTTGTAGAAACTCTGGATTCAGATATCTTCCTCTAAAAACGGTTGATTTTTCAGGCAGTTCAATTATTGAGTGATTGCTTGAATGTTTGAGGTCTTGGTTTATTATGACAGGTCTGTCAAAGCCTAAGATGTTCTCTCAAATTTCCCTAATTTGGTGAGAATTAAGCTCCAAACTGAAAAATCTTGTTGAGGCTTGGTTTTAGGGTTTCTACCCTATAGTAGCCTTTACTCTAAGGTATGGTCCTTATTGCTGAGGCCTTTCTGATGTCACAGATAAATGCCTCAGAGTTTGATGAGGTTTCTCCCCTCTGGGAGCAAGAACCCCAAAGTTTCCCAGTACTGCTTGATGTCCAGTATCTCTGTCCCACTCTCAAACCTTGAGGGGTTCATACCACCTGGTAAGTGCCAGGTGATCTCACACAGACTTCCTATCCCTGCCCATGCAGCTTCCTCACCTTCAAATTCAGCCCTGCAGATTGTAGCTACTTCAGCTATCCCAAACTCTCTTCTCTGCCCCCTTAGTTCAGTGGGATAACGGCTCTTTGTCCCACTCGATGCCCGCTCACTGCACTTTGATCAGGGAAGTATCCCCAAACACAGGTCCAGGGAGACCGTGGGGGCTCACTTGGGTTTTTTCTTTCTCTTGGGGATCACAGTCTCATTCTGCCTTTGGTACAATGTTGAAAACCATGGTTTCATGTATTCTGTTCAGTTTTATGATTGTCATGATAGAGGGGCTAATACAGTTACAATTACTTATGCCATGACCAGAATGTAGAAACTCACTATCTTATCCCAGACCTTCTCCTATGTTCTCCATCTGCAGACTTACTACAACCCATCCATTTCTCCCAATTTCTCCCCATTTCTCCCCAGGAGTTGTCTTTGGGACCACTCTCTCTATCACTCCCTGTGGGGGAGCCATCAGCAAATTGGCCTCTTGGACATTCATTGGAGCTCTTGGGTCTATCAAAATTTCCTTCTCTACTCCCACATCCGCTATCTGTTCTCACTAGGGCTGCTCTGATAGCCTCCTCGTTGGCCTTCCAACCTCCAGTCTTGCTCTGTTTCAATCCTTTACCAATCCAGCAGCCAGAAGTCCCCTTCTCAACCTCTACATCTCCCTTACATAAAACCTTGCCAAGTTTTCTTGGCTGGTGCCTCTTGAGATCCACCCCCACCTATGTCCATGCCCCATTTGATTGCCACCCCCTCCCCATAGTCCTCCTTACAGCATCTTTGTAGCTTCCAGATGACATCATTTCTTGTCTCAGAGCTGTCACTTGGTGGGTGATTGCAGTGTCATGTTCGGGATATGTTGCCAGATACCTAGCACCTCTTCATAGCACTTCTTCTGAGTGACCTTTTCTGATCTTCAAGCCTGAGTTAGATGCTTTCTCTACATGCAAACACAATGCCTGCATCTCTTCCATCATAGCAGGCTCTGAGCTCCTCAAAAGCAAGAGGAGTGGCAGGTTCATCGTGTGTCCCCAGAACCTGGCAAGGGGACATGTTCCAGCATCCCCAGATGAAGGAGTCCACGTGTGAGGTTGCTGAGGAACCAGCAGAGTGGAGGTGTTTGTGCACTGTAGTGCTACAGGCAGGGCCTGGGCATCTTCTCACAGGGAGGCAAACCCCAAAAAGGGAAGGAAGTTTCTGCAGGCTGGTGACAATTCTGGAGGGTTTCGTGATGGACTCCCATAAGGAAGAGGTGCTTTTTGAAGGAAGAGTCAACACACTGTCAAATGAGAGGGTGCTGCCTCCAGGGCCACCTGCAGCTTTCTGAGGACCCAAGGCCCTCCAGAAGGCCTAACATTGGATGGATTTCCTGTTCCTCTCACCTGCTTCCCTGAGGGGAAACTCACTTTGGCCCCCCATCTCCCCTTCCTGGTGTATCCCCATTCCTGATAGGGAAACCTCTATTTCTTGTGACATTTCGACCTCTGGCCTCAGGCCCATTCCAAGATTCTCTGAAATGAGGATATTTTCTCTGCATCACAGGATGCTCTGTGGCTCCAGAAGGCCAGAGAAATGCCCTGCGCTGGACACTCTTTCCTTGGCCCCTCCAGGCTGCTCTCTGCCTGCTCTCTGCCCCAGGGGCTGAGCCAGATGGGTCCTACTTCAGGGCTTCCTCTGGGGTTTGGCCAGGGTGACCCCTGGCTGCAGATAAGAAGGAGGAGGAGGAGGAGGTAAGAATATTCAGGTCAGCATCTCCCCTTTGGAGTCAGCTTGGGCAGTCTGTGTGTCTGGATTGAAGGTCACATCTTCTCCCTAGGCCACTCTCTCTATAGGACTCTCTCCTTCCAGCTTCTGGCAATGCCTCCTTACCATTAAGCCTTCAGCTTGAGGGTGACAACAGCCCTGGGGTGTGGTGTGCTGCCCACCCTGTGTGGTTTTCTTCCACCACACACTTTCCCAGCTGGAGTCATCTCTTTCTTGGCAGAACCCTAGCCTGTGGCAGCCCAAGAGGGTACTCTGTACCCCGGAAAGGCTTTCTGATGTGCTGCTGGGTTCCCACGGGGCTTTGATGGAGTGCCCCACCAGCACCTGCCAGGACCACCTATCTGTTCTCCCCCACAGAGGTCCCATCTCTCAGTGGGGCTCCCCAGCCCATGAGCTACTGGCAGAGTCAAATAGCCAGCCTGGGGCCAACATGGGGAAAGCATAGGGTAGTGATGACTGTTGGTTCTGGGATCACCCAGATTTGGGTTCGAGTTCTGCCTCTTCCTGTGGCTCACTGCACAGTCTTGGGGTGTGCCACTGCAGCTCTTGGGTCCACCCCAAATTCCACCAGGTAGTCAATGAGAGGCTGGACACACAGCTGCAATTGCAGACCCCAGCTTCCAGGGGCCCCAGCAGAGCTCAGGAGGAGGGTATGTTTTTAGCTTCATCAGCCTGTTTGCTGGGTGAATCGCTGCTGAGTCAGTCAGCAGGTTCCCAAAGTAGAAATCTTGTCAGATCCCGAAGAATGTCAGCCCCAGTGACTCACGTGTGTTTCTCCCCAGAACATGGTCCCAGGCCTTTGGAATCAGCTCAGCCATCTTGGAGAGGCGTTGCAGGGCTGGGAGTGGAATGCTGGGTCCCAGCCACAAAAAAACTAGGCCCAGGCCCAGCTGCCAAGAAAGGAGTTCCCACTAGGAAAATCTGACTCAATCAAATCTCCGTTTTGGTTTAGGTCCACAGTTCCTTGGCTGGGCCTACAGCTTAGAACTATGGCTCTGTGATGAATTGTGGGCAGAGCACCATCTGCCCGGTAGATGTGATGTTTTTGTTGTTATGGTGAGGGTGTCGTTGGTGATGACAATGGTGGCGATCCTGGTGGTGGTGTTGGGTTGTTTTTGATGGCAGTGGTGATGGTGGTGGTGGACGGTTACCAATGGTGATGGGAGTGGTGATGGTGGTGGTGGGCAGTTACCAATGGTGATGGGAGTGGTGATGGTGGTGGTGGCATTGATGGGATGTTGATGTCGAGAGTGGTGGTGATGAAGACGGTGTTGACACCTGCCAGCCTGAGCTTGAGAGCAAAGTAGTACAAGAAGCCAGACAATCTGAGTGCTTGTCTCAATTCTGCAACTTACTATCCGGTAGAGCTGGGGTGACTTACCAGTCTCTCTGAACCTCAGTTCACTCATCAGTGAAGGGAGAATGATAGTGTCTGCCTTTCTGGGCTGCTTGGGGATCAGAGTGACCAGGGACTGTGAGTGACCAACATCTAGCAGAAACCATGGAAGACATCAAGCTGCAAAGCCCTGAGTGTGTACTAGCTGTGCCTACAAGTCTTAGCATCCACACAAGGCAGCTGTAGTGGGTCCTGATTTCTGTGATTTTTTTTTTTTTTCCCTATGGACCAGGATTCCCCTCCTTCTTCAGGCTGTAACACTCCCTTTTCTTTGGAGAATTGCTTACAATTTTTCTTCTCCTGTTGTTTAGAGGGGGCTGGCAGTCTTGGTACCCTACATCCCCTGGTCACAGGGATGGGTATGTGGCCCAGGCCAGGGCAAGTCAAGTTCTCCCTGGGGCTTGCTCAGGAAGTAGGGGTGAGAAGAACTGAAAAAAGAAGAGAGAGAGAAAGAGAAGAGGAAGAGAAACTGATGGTGGCAATGAGAACCCAAGAGGCTTTGTTTAAGCACCTGGATCCAGCCGTACTTGAAGAGAGAATCAACCACTCTTGACTCTCCAAGTTATATAAGCATATAACAACCTCAGGGAACTTGAGCTGTGTGTGTATTTTGCAAACCTAAGTGTTCTTCCCTATACCTCTAAACCTCCTCAGCCTCCTAGAATTCCCAGAACCTTCCTAAGAAAGCAAAATTTATGACAGGGCTAACTTCCAAGTTTGAGGACAAAAGACTCTTGTCTTGCTGGACCCAAACCTGGCTCATTTGCCCTCTCTTTCCAGGGAACAGATTGATACTGACCCAGCTCCCCAGTGTCAGGGAACCGAGGTTGAGATCTACTGTTACTCCAGTTTCCCATGTCCCCAGGGGGCACCTTGACAGGGAAACTTTGTTATAAAGTGTAAAATGCTGTAGCTACCTTTGCTGATTTTATTGGGAAAAGTAAACCAATATGAACAATGTAGAAAGGCCCAAGGAAAGAAATAAAAACCACCTGATAACCATCCCCGCCTCCAGAGATAACCCTGGGACACCTGCAGACTTCTCTCCAGGTCTAGCCAGCTATCAATGTTCTGTTCCCTGCCAGGGAATCTTGGTGTTCTGGAACTTTATCTAGGTACCAGAATATTGTGGAATCTTCTGGATACTGAACACAGCTCCCCATTTTGTTAGAGGAGAACATATTAGCAGTATCTTATGGATGTATTTATTCAATCCCCAATGATGCATATTTAGGTTGTCACAGGAGGAGTAGGAGGAAATGGAGGAGGTGGCATTGTGGGTGGTGGCTCTGTTAGACTTGCTTGGCTGGTTGAATCATGAAAGCCCACCATTCTTGAGGCTCCCTCCCCGGGGGACCAGGATGGTTGGTCACTTACTGCTGGAGACTGCCTTGTGAGCCCCAGAGGCATGGCTGGGACTCTCTGTTTCTGGGACAATGGGTCCCACTGGTGCCTTCTATACTGGCTTCTGGGAAAGCATGTGCTAAGAAGTGCCCAGGCTGAGTGCCCAGGCAGGCTTGGCCCCTGGCTACCAGAGGCTGGTAGCATAGACTGGCCCTGGGTCCTCTAATCCCAGCACCCAGGGGACACTGTGTCTGTTTCCATGCAGGAGGTGCGTTAGTCCACCCAGGGAGGGTGTTCATGCTGGAGACTCACAGGTTCTCACCTCTTCCATGGTTGCCCTGCTCAAGGGGGGAACTAAGGCACAAGGAGGAAAGTAACTTGGCAAAGAGAGCGGTGGGATTATGACGCATCTTGGTGTATTTTTTCTTCATGTTGTTTGTGTTTGAGGTTCATTGAGCTTCTTGGATCTGTGAGCTTGAAGCTTCCATCAAATTTAGAAATTTTTAGCCATTATTTTTCCAAAATTTTTTCTGGCTCCCTATCCTCCTTCAGGGGTCAGTGACACTTACATCTGAACACTTTAACATTTCCCATGGTTTATTGTCACTGCTCATTTCTTTGTTGGTTATTTTCCCCTCTGTGTTCATCTTGGCTAATTTCTATTTCTCTGTCTTCCAGTTCACTCAGCCTTCCTTCTGCAATGTCTAATGCACAATTAATCCCATCCAGTGTTTAATTTATCTGAAATGTTAGTTTCCATCTCCAGAGAACCACACTGGGTATGTATATATATATATATTCCCAAATTAAATCTTTATATTTTCTAAAGCCAGAGGAAAGATTGAATGTATTAAACAGAAACTACATTTCTCAGCTTTGCAGAAAATGTGCAAAGGTGGCACAGAATTCATGTAGAGTCCTCAACCAGTTTCTGCTAAAGCTTCCCTCTGACATTACTGTGGTGTGGGAATACAGTATTCACACTTGCTTTCATGCTCTTGACCTTTGTTGTTTGTCTGCCTGTTTGATGGATTGGTTTTTCTCCTCATTTTGGGTTGTAGTTTCCTGCTGATAATTTTGGGTTGCATGGCTGACAAGATAAGTTTTACTTTGTTGGGTGCTGTTTGTATTTCAAAAAAGCACTCTTGACCTTTGTTCTTGGATGCAGTTAAGTTCCCTGGAGAAACTCTGATCCTTTTTTTGGTCTTGCTTTTAATATTTATTGGGTGAGGCCAGAGCAGCATTGTCTCTGGGGTTCATTTTACCCAACTTCAAGGCAAAATTCATTCATCGTATTCTAGCTGATACCCCATGAAATTACGAGCTTCTGGTGCCAGGTACAATTCCTGGCCCTGTGTGCATAGGGCACTCTTCCCTCACTCTCTTTGGGTGGTTCTTTTCCTACCCTCAGGTAGTTTTTTCATATGCGTTATTAAAAGCATGCAGCCCTGCCCTGTTAAATGAACCTTAGCCAGCATGCCTCCTATGCCTGAAGATTGGGCTGCCCAGAAACGGGAGTGGCCTGCTATCCACCTCTATTTTCATCAACAGATGTGGGCAGCGGCCATGGACAGATGTGTAAGTTGTGCACTGCACAATGCTAGGGGGCCCTATTCATTGAGAATGGAGCCAACCTTAAAGAAGCAAAGCTAAGAAGCAGAGAAAAAACGAAAACAGTTCTTGGCCTGATAATCTGAGCTTCTGGATTAAGCTATGCCTGGGACCATGTGCCCCTGCGTTGTTTAATCCAGTTTGAGTTGGGAGTTCTGTGCCTTTAATAATAAATATCCTCCATGACACACTTCTTAGTTGGAGGGTTTGGGGGGAAGGAGAGTTAGAGAGGAAGTCTAGGTCTTCAGCCTGGAGAACAGGGAACCATAGGGTCACCAGTTGGTGAGGAACATCTGAGGAGAAACGGATTAGCTTGAGGGACTGGGTGAATGGGAAGGTTTACAAAAGGCTCCTCATCCCACATTGCCCCCCTCATCTTTAAGTCTGTGACCTTGTTGGGGTACCTAGCTGGCTCAGTCAGAAGAGCATGAGACTCTTGATCTTGGGTTGTGAGCTTGAGCCCCACTTTGGGTGTGGAGATTACTGAAATAAATAAAACTTAAAATTTAAAAAGTGGGTGCCTGGGTGGCTCAGTCAGTTAAGTGTCTGCTTTGGGCTCAGTTCATGATCTCAGGGTTCTGGGATTGAGCCCCACATTGGGCTCCCTGCTCAGCGGGGAGTCTGCTTCTCCCTCTCTCTCTCTGCCCCTTCCCCCACTCGTGCGTTTCTCTCTCTTTCTCTCTCTCTTTCAAATATATAAATAAAAAATAAAAATAGGTAAGTCTTTGACCTTGTTAAATGGGACTGTGACTATGAAAAGACTTTGCAAGGTGTGAAGCCATATGTAAGAGTCCATCATATATGTGTGTATACATGTGTGTATGTGTGTGTGTGTTGATTAGAAGATGTGATAGATGCCATTTTTGGTCAAACTCTACTGCATTGCCTTCCCATAAGAGAATGGGACATCCCCACGGAGGCTTTGTGCCATGACAGTGCCTCCCACAGAAAGGGCCCGTGTCTCTGCCGGTGATGCTGGGCTTGGCTATCTGCTTACTTTGGCCAATGGAATGCAAGAGGATATCCTTTTGAATGGAAGCACTGAAGTACCATTAAGACGTGCCAGGAAAGATGGCACATCCCACACCTGGACTGCGCCTTCAGCCTGGACCCTGGCATGAAGCCTGTGGCACAGACTGGTGGCTACCATGTCAAGTGCCCAAGCCACAAACCTTCACTGTCATAGGCCTTTGGGATGTGGCGGTAGCTTGCTGCCAGAGAACGCAGCTGCCGGAGAACATAGCATTCACGGGTTGTGTCACCATTGGGTTAAATATTTGGATTTAAGCACACAAACCTACCCACATGTACACTATCTAGTCTTGGGCTTAAAAGAAAATGAGCTTTATGGAGATACAACTTACATACAATGAAATCCATCAATTTAAGTGTACAATTTGGCAGAATTGACAAATATGCTTAGCTGGGTAGCCACAACCTCTACCAGGCTATTGAACGTTTGTAGACATTTCCTTGTGCCTCTTTGCAATCAGTCCATCAGCTTTTCCCCATCTGCAGGTAACAGCTGCAGATGGTCTGCTGTCCGCTGCTGAAGTCCAGGGCTGCCCGTTGTGGGATCCCATGCTAATGGAACCATATGCCGCGTGTTCCCTTCTTCTTCTGTCTCCTTCCACTCAGCATAACGGCTGTGAGTTTGTGTGAGGCTGATTGTATCTACAGTTTATTCCTTTTTTTAAGAGAGAGAGAGAGAGAGCACGCACACGAGAGGGGAAGGGGCAGAGGGAGAGAGAGAGAGAATCTTAAGCAGGCTTCATGCTCAGCGTGGAGACCGATGTGGGGCTGGAGCCCATGACCTTGAGATCGTGACCTGAGCTGAAATCAAGAGTCAGATGCTTGACAGCCTGAGCCCCCCTGGATGCCCCCAGTTTGCTCTTTCTTATGGCAAACGTACCCCAGAGTGCTTATCCATTCCGTGTTGACGCCCGGCGGGCTAATTCCGGTTTCCGTTGTGAGCACTTGGGCCAAGACTTCTTGTAAGCAGATGTAATCCCTCCTCTCGGGGAAAGACCTCGTTGGGCAACAGCTGGGTCATAGAGTAAAAGTGTATTTGAACTTACGAGAAACTGCCAAGGGAATCCAAAGTAGCGGTGCGACTTCACACGGCCCCCTGCGACGCCGGAGAGTCCTAGATATTCTTTACCCTTGCCGGCACTGGCGATGCCCGTCTCTAATGGGAACCAGTTGTGGCGGGTGTGGACTGGTGTCTCCCCAGGCTCTTTATCTGCATTCCTATGATCACTGATGACGGTGAGTGGCGCTCCCTGTGCTTACTGGCAGCTGTTTGGGTCTCTCCTTTTGTGGGGCATGAGTTCACACCCTGTGCCCAGGTTTTTATTGGGTTGTTTGTCTTATGATTCGGTTGTAAGAGTCCTTGATACATTCTTCCTGGGAGTCTTTGGCCGGAGGTGTGCCTTGGGGATATTCTTTCTCTGTCTGTGATTTGCTTTTTCAGTTTTTTTAAATCATGTTTTTCTTTTCTTTTTTATTGATTTATTTATTTCACAGATAAGGAGAGAGAAAGAGAGAGAGAGCAAGCATGGTGGGGGGGCAAGGGGCAGAAGGAGAGGGAGAAACAGACTCCCCGCTGAGCAGGGAGCCTGACATGGGGCTCAATCCCAGGATTCCAGGATCACGACCTGAGCCGAAGGCAGATGCCTAACCGACTGAGCCACCCCGGTGCTGTTACCATGTTTTCCTAAGTGCAGAATATTTTAATTTTGATGAAGTCAATGTATCAATTTTTTTCTTTTATGGTTAGTGGTATTTTTTGTGTCCTTGTGATGACTTCATTGGCCCACGGGTCATCTTGTGGTTGTTTTTTACTGACTGCTTCTTTGGACTGTGGGTCTCCTTCTCCTGCCTTTGTTTTTTTCCCCCATGTCTCCTGATTTTTCACTGTGCACCCTGCATTCTGAGTGATATGTCGTGGGGTTGCTCTGTTCTCTTTTCTTTTTCTGGAGGGTGTTGATGGGTGTCCTAGTGGAGAGCTCCACTCTCCCAGCTGGCCCTGAACCTGTGTGTACCTGATCTCATATTTGTTGGCGGGTTTTGTGCAGGCCCCGGTGTCCTCAAGCTCCTCTGACTTGGGAACACGCTCCTCCGCCACCATCCCTCACAGGTCCCAGCACGGTGTGACTGAAGTGTGTTGTGGAGAGGATAAAGTGGGTCCTGCCTTGCTTGGGATGTCATCTCTGCTGGATGTAGAGGGGACAAGGAGGCTGGGCACCCTGGGGGACCCTGTTCCCCAGCACGGACCAACCTCTGGAATCCCATTCTAGTCCCAACTCCATAGCTCCTGACTGGTGCCCTGCCCCAGCTTCTGTGCCCTAAACTCTGACCTCTGCCCCCTTGGCTCAGTGGGACCCGCGTGCTTTCTGAGGGGCCCAGCCTGCCAAGCTGTGGTGGGGATTGTCTCATGGGACCTTGTGCTTTGCCCGTCCCAAGCATCCTTTCTCCCGGCTCTCGGTCATGGGTAGCTCCCCAGCGCCTGTCGGGGACTCTCAAACCTGCTGTCGGGGTGCTTGGCGAGGTCAGCCCAGCCCCGGGTACGCTGACGGAGCTGGAAGCAGGAGTTGCCTGGGACTTTTAAATGAAGCTGTGGGACCCCAGCTAGAGCCACAAGCCAAAGATGGACACCCCAAACAGGCAAGCTGCCCCCTCTGCAGGTGCGAGGGTGAGGGTTGGGCCTCCGGGACAGACGCTTATCGCTCGCTCTCTCACACGCGTGTACATACACACACACACACACACACACACACACACACACGTGCATGCGGAAGGGCTACAGTGAAAGAGGGCCTGCGTGGCGCCTGGTTCTAGTCCCTCCCTCGGTCCTGCCCAGGGCCCATCTCTTTCATGGTTTTTAAGGAAACTTCTGTATTTCCTACTGACTCCCTGGAGAGGTGCCACTGGCCCAGCACCTAGCAGAGCCTCCCCGGCTGGTCTTGAGGCCCATGCTAGCTAGAAGCACTTGGTTGGGGCAGGCCTGTCTCGGCCCTTCAGAGCTCTGAGGGCAGGACTCCCTGCTCCTGTGCACCCGCCCTCCCCCTCAGCAGGGCACCTGCAGGCAGACCTTTCTGGCCAGGACCTGGGCTGTCAGCCCTCCACAGAAGGGACACTGAGACCCAGAGAGAGACCGGCCCGAAGCCAAGGAGCTGGCACAGAGGGCTCTGCTCAGAACTGCTCACATGTCCGTCGCCCCGTGTGGCCATTTTACTATGTGGATGTGCTTTACTCAGGGGCACGAGAATGTCACGTCCTTCATTCATTTGTGTGCGGGGGATTCGGGCTGTGTGGTCCCTGCCCTCATTTCTTCCTGAGCGGATTCTGCTTTGCTCACTGGGCTTCCTCCCCACCCTCCCGCCCCCCTGGGGAAGATTTCTGTCTGTCTGGAGGCAGATTCAGGTGGAAACGTGCTTGGGAGAGGGAAAATGGCCCATTTCTGGCCATTGGGACAAAGCAGAAGTCTTCTGGGAACTTCTGGGGTTTTTTAAACTTTCTTGATGAAAAAGAAGGGAAGGAATGACAAACAGAGTAGGTGCCACCTCACCTCTTTCTTCCTACCTCGACGGTGGAGGCGATGCCCAGAGCTGTGGCAGCCATGGTGCAGCCACGAGGCAACACGCAGAAACAGCAAGCCGTGAATGTGGTAGAGATGCTAGCCTGGAGCCAGCATCCTATTTCCAGGCCTCTTGTGTGAGAACAAAATAAACCTCTGCTTGCTTAAGTCGAGGTTAGTTGTGTTCCCTGTTATCTGTCATTGAAGGCATTGCTGTATGAGGCACGGACTGTGTGTGCGCGCATAATGCTAAAACTGGACCGCACGAGGCAAGGTTCCAAGAAGTTCGTACAGTTTTCCGCCAATATTTGCTGAACATGTGCTCCTTGAGTAGTACAAGGTAATTGGTGGTTATAGGAAGGACACCTGTACTCACCGAGGCTGGTGGGTTTAGACTCTGTCGTGGGCGGATGTGGGTCCCCCCAAATTCACACATTGCAACCCCAGGATCTCAGAGTATTACTTGGTTGGAGAGAGGCTCTTCACAGAGGTCATCGGGGTTGTGAGAATGGACCCCTGAGCCACTGGGACTGGGGCCTTACAAGACTTGAGGTCGGGACACAGACACGCACAGAGGGACGACCCCATGGGGACACAGGGAGAGGACAGCCATCCACACACAGGGAGAGAAGTCTCAGGAGGACCCGCCCTGCCGGTCCCTGCTTGCATCTCGGGCTTCAGCCTCCAGGACGGGGAGCCGGTGCATGTCTGCTGTGTGAGCCCATGTTCTGCGGGACTTTGTTAAGCCTGCCCAAGTTGCCCCTTAGAGACCTGGAGGATGGATGGACTGTAACAGGAGTGGGGAGGCTGCATTCCAGGCAGAGGGAACAGCGTGTGCAAGGCTGGGGCAAGCCAGAGTCCAGGATCTTGGAGGAGCATGGGCAGGGCACCCAGCTGGAGGTCAGAGGCAGGCCAGACCCTACAGGTCTGGTCGTTGTGCCCAGGCAGCGTGTGTGTGCATGTGTGTAGCCACAGGGAGGGAATGAAGCAAGAGTAGGGTGTGCTCTGATATTCTGGACACTTCTCTTGATACATGGGGGTCCAGGGCTAAGCCTGGGGCAGAGGGAGCTGGAGAGTGAGCAGAGAGCGGTCTGCTCTCCAAGGAAGCGTGGCCGGGCCCCCTGGTTTCGTGGGACAGGGACAGGGTCCCTGCTGCAGGGAACCATGGGCGGGACGACGGGCAGCCTGCAGCCTGCGTGCCTTTGTGTCAGCCCACGGACAAGTGCTTCTGCTTGGGGCCAAGGGGCTGAGCCTCCGGGAGGCTGAGCCCCCGCTGGGGAAGGGGGTGATTAGCGGGGGCCCCTTTGAAGAAGCCGCCGCCGGGCTCCTGGCTAAGCCGCTAGGCACGAACAGGGAAACCACCTAACAACCAGCCCCCATCTGACACATTGCATATGAATTTAATAAGGGGGAATATTTCTCTCCTGGAGGTGGGCTGAAACGTCGCCAGCCAAAGAATGTTAATCACTCACGTAAATGGTACACAGTCTGCACTTTTCCTCGGGCCCCTTGTATTTATCGATTTAATTTCCTCTGGAGGACGAGGCGGCGTGTCTGTGTGCGGACCCTGTGGACCAGCCTGCAGGTCTCAGCGGCCCGAGGCATCCACCTGTTACCTGGAGAGGACGGGACCCAGGTGGCTTCTGCTGACCAGCCTCACCCCGGCCGTGCTGCCGTCCCCTGGGCCTCGGAGCCACTGTTATCCCTCCCGGAGGCTGAGCACCTTGCCAGGCTCACACAGTTGGCCCCACTCCAAGGCCCTCACTGCCTTGACGCTCTGGGGCATTCTTCAGGGCAGCCCGTGGTCTTCTGTGGACAAGGGCAGATGGGCCAGCCGTGTGGGAGCCGTGGGAGCCCGCAGACCATGTATCCTGGGAAGTGTTCCTGGTTTTGGAGTTGGTTCCTGGAAACGGTCCAAGTCCCCTTCCAGGGGCCGGGGGCCCTCAGTCAGGCCTGAACCCACAAGGGCTCCCGCTCCTGTTCTCTCCTTCTGGGTCTTCTTAATGTCCTTGCCTCAGACCGCCTCCCATGTCGGGGGTACGGGCTTGAGCGGTGACAGTCACGTCAATCCCGCAGACCTGTGAACGTGACCTTCTTTGGAAAAAGGGTCTTTGCAGTTGTGATTGAGTGAGGAATCCTGAGATGAGACCATCCGGATCATACATGGGGGCCCTAACCCAGTGAGTAGCAGGCGGCAGGTGTCCGTGTGAGAGAGACGCAGAGGAGGAGAGGAACTGTGTGACCCCAGAGTCAGGAGCGCCGTGGCCACCAGCTCAGCGACACCTGGAGCCCCAGGACTGGAAGAAGCAGGAAAGACCCTCCCCTGGGGCCTCCACAGAGAGCACCGCCCTGCCCACACCTTGACCTTCGACAGAATATACCCCCAGCTACAACGGGGCAGACCCCTGCCACGCCCTTCAACATGATCTCATAGAAGGTGCATTTCTCCCCATGACCCCTCCAGATGGGACTTTATGGTCTCATTTTAGGGACACCGTAGTGCTGTTGGGTGGGTGGGGGATGGGATATGAGGTCGAGATCCTGGTCACAGTGTGTGTTCCCTTTGGGGTGACCCTTTTGAAAAGCCTGGAGAAGCTTGACACAAAGCTGCCCCGTGCCTCCCAGAGACCAGCGGGGACGAGCCTGGCACAGGGACTTTGCAAACAGTGAGTCCCCCGAGCCCCACCGGCCGCCCACACCGGCAGGGGGCGTGGCAGGAAAGGAGCAGTTAGGGAGGAAAGAGGCCCAGCTGCCGGGCAGGCGTGGGCTGGGCAGGGCTCAGGTTGGCCCCACTGCCGGCTGTGTGGGGCCTTGGCCAACCAGGGGTGGTGGCTCCCCGCGCCCCCAGGCAAGGGCCCTCAGGCACATGCTTCCTGGCTGCGGGGAAGCAACATCCACCGCCCCATTTACAGAGACCACCTCTCCCTGCCCGCTGCTCAGGAGCCAGGCCCTGGGGCTTCCTGCCTGCCTAGGACCACCCAGCACCACCCTCCTGGCGGCACCCCCCTGCCCCCCCAACCCCGCCATCCTGGACCTGGCTGGGGAAGGTGGGTCAGCGTGTCCGCAGAGAGGGCTGGGAAGCACGAGGGCTCCTCTCCGGGAACACAGGAGCCCAGGCCCATCTCTCTGGCGGTGGCCTCTCGCCAGCCTCGCCGCTGAACGTGAGCCGTTTGATCTCCTTCCAGCTCGAGAAGGTGCAAACAGCGACCTCAGGCTTCCCGAGACCACCTTCAGCCAAGGGAGAAGCTTGCTCCAGTGGCCCGGGCAGGCTCCCAAGTAGTGCGGCCCCCTGCGGACCCCAGTGGCCGCCAGGTCTGGAGAAGGTGGGGAAGGTGGAGGAGCGTCGTGGCCAGGGCGACTCACGCACTCGCTGGCTCACTCATTCATTCCTTCCTTCGTTCACCGTGCACTCAGCAAAGACTAACCACGCACCTGCTGAGTCCGGGCCCCTCACCGGCACCTGACTTAGCACCGACACCAGCAAAGGAGGCGGAGGCGAGACCGGAAGTGATCCATGAGATGGATGCTGCAAGCTGGATGTCTCCGGGGCACCCTCCCTGGTGGGCTCACGTAGCCGGGGCGGGGGTGTCCCGGAGGTGCCTGCTGATGAAAGAGAATGAGGAACGGGTGGGTGCTAGTGGCTGGGGGAAGTGGGCAGCGGGTTCTGCAGAGAGGGGGTGCCATGAGCTGAATTGTGTCTCCCCTCAAATTTATATGTTGGAGCCCTGACATGGCCCATACCTCAGCATGTGACCTCATTTGGGCAGAGGGTCTTTACAGGGATGGCCTAATTAGAGTGAGGCCCTGAGGGGCCCTCGCCCCATAGGATGGGTGTCTCTAAGGAAGAGGCAGTTGGAACAGACACACAGAGGAAAGACCTTGGGAGAGCAGCCAAGGAGGTGGGTCTCAGGAGGGACCCGCTCTGCCGACACCTTGAGTTTTGGATTTCCAGCCTTCAGAACCGAGACCACACAGTCGGTGGCTTAAGCCGCTCAGACTGTGGGAGTCTGTTGAAGGAGTCCTAACACTCAAACACTGCGCACTTCACTTCCACGTGTTCAAATGAGGAGGTCCTGGGGTGAGAAAGGGCAGAGTTTCAAGGAGGTGGTAGCTGTCCTGGGGGCTCAGGGAGCTGTGGATTTCCACCCAACGCAACAGGAGTCGCTGAAGGATGAACTCGGAGAGGAGCAGAGAGAGTGGAGGAGGGGACAGGGATCACAGACTCAAGGACACATTTTAAATTGTTATTTACTTTTTACCTGAAGTATAACTTGGGTTGAACGTAAGTGTATAGAGCTCAATGAATTTTTTCCTTTCTCTTATTGAGGTATATAAGGGACATACAATAAACCGTCCCCATCTAAGTGTTCAATGTCATGAGGTTCACATAGGTGAACACATGTGAAGCCAGGGACTCCAGCGAGGTCACGAACGCATCCACCATATTCCCTGTGCCCTGGTAATCCACCTCTCCCCAGCCCCGCCGTGTCCCCGCCGGTCTGCTCTCTTTCACTATAGATCCGTTGGCATTTACTACAACTTTACGCAAATAGAATCGCAGAGTACACGCTCTTTCTTTTGGTCTGGCTTCTCTCCCTTAGTGTGATTATTGTGAAGTTCACCCATATTGTCATGGGTGCCCACAACCCACTCTTGTTGGTTGCTGCATGGTATTCCATTGTGTGGGTGTATCACATTCTGGGTGTGTTCACCCACTGATGGACATCTGAGTGGTTTCCAGGTTTAGGCTATTACCAATAAAGCTGCTGTGAAGATTCCTTATTGGACACAGGTTTCCATTTATCTTGAGTGTATCTAGTCAGATATATAGTCTATCTATCCAGGAATGGACTGTGTGGGTCACACAGTAGTATATGTCTAACTTTTGAAGGAAACACCAAACCTTTCCCCAAAGTGGTTGTACCATCTCAAACTCCCACCAGCATAAACGAGAGGTCCAATAGATTTATTTATTTATTTTTAAAGATTTTATTTATTTATTTGACAGACAGAGATCACAAGTAGGCAGAGAGGCAGGCAGAGAGAGAGAAGGAAGCAGACTCCCTGCTGAGCAGAGAGCCCGATGCGGGGCTCGATCCCAGGACCCTGAGATCATGACCTGAGCTGAAGGCAGAGGCTTTAACCCACTGAGCCACCAGGTGCCCCAGTATATTTATATCCGTGTCTAGACTTGGTGTGCTTAGTTTTATTTTTGACATCGGTCATCCTAATGGGCATGTAATCATAGCTCACTGTCATTCTCATCCACATTTCTAGAATAGCTAATGATGTTGATGATTTCACTCTGTGGTCATTTGTTTATCTTCTTTAATGCAGTATCTATTCAAATCCTTTGCCCACTTTTATTGGCTTACCTTCTTAGAGGTCTTGGAAATATGCATACATTGTGATACAAATCCTTTGTTTGACACGTCTGCTATAAATATATCTCTTGGTCTGTCATTTGCCTTTTCATTTTCTTACTGGTATCTTTCAAAAAGTAGAAAAATCTTAATTTAAGGACCAATGTATCAATTTTTTTTCCCTACATGATTTGGGCTTTCCATGTTTGTTAGAAAATCTTGGCCTACCCCAAAGTCACAAAGATTCTTCTCTTCTGCTTTCACCTAGAAGTCTCATAGTTGGCAACTCGGTTGATCCAAACCATTTTTTGAGGACTTGCTTTTCCCCTTCTCTGAACTGCCATGACACCTTTGTCAAAAACCAATCAAGCACATATATGTGGATAAATTTCTGAACTCCATTCTGTTCCATTGACTCGTGTCTCTCCTTACACTGATACCCAACCTTCTCAATCACAGTAGCTTATTACGTATATTTTGAAATCAAAGAAGTTCTCCCACTTTGTCATTCTTTTAGGAAAGTTTTTTTGTTCATTCTAGGTCTTTACATTTCTATATAAATTCTAGGATTAACCTGTACATTTTTACCAGATATATTGAATGTGTATATAAGTCTGAGAACAATTGGCGTCTGAATATGGGCCTTCCAATCTAGGAACATGGTATATCTCTACATTTATTTAGGTCTTTTTTTAAAAGTGATTTAATATTTGTATACTCTGAGAAATGATCACCACAATAAGTCTAGTAACATCTATCACCTCTTGTAGTTACAAGAGTTTTTTTTCTTGGGATGAACACTCTTAAGATTGATTCCCTTGGCAACTTTCATATGCAATATAGCATTATTGACTATAATTGCCGTGCTGCCCGTGACATCCCTGTGACTTATTTGGAAGTTTGTACCTTTAGACCACTTTCACCACTTTGCTCACCCCCAACCCCCACCTCTGGAAATCATCAGTCTGTTCTCTCTCTATATAACCTTGGTGTTTTTTTTTTTTTAGATTCCACATATGCATAGGATCATACAGTATTTGTCTTTCTGTCTTATTTCACTTAGCATAATGCCTTGTAGGTCCACCTATGTTGTCTGTTGCAAACGGCAAGATTTCATTCCTTCTTTTATGGCTCAATGACATTCCATGGTGTATGTGTGCATGTGTGAGTGTGTGTGTATGTGTGTGCGCGCACATATATATCCATTCGCCCACTGATGGGCACTTAGGTTGTTTACATATCTTGGCTATTGTAAATAACACTGGAATGAACACGCAGTGCAGATATCTTTTTGAGTTAGTGTCTTCATTTCCTTCAGATAAATACCCAGAAGTGGAATTTCTAGATCATATGGTAGTTCTATTTTTAATTTTTTGAGGAAACTCCATACTGCTTTCCACAGTGGTGCACCAATTTACATTCCTACTGCCAGCATACAGGGGTTTCCTTTTTTTCACATCCTCGCCAATGCTTGTTATTTCTCGTCTTTTTGATACTAGCCATTGTGATGGTTGTGGGGAGATATCTCATCGTGGTTTTGGTTTTCATTTTCCTGGTTCTTAGTGATGTTGAACATCTTTTCATGCACCCATTGGCCATTGGTATTCTCCTCTGGAAAAATATCTATTCAGATCTTCTGCTCACTTTTTTTTTTTTTTTTAAAGATTTTATTTATTTATTCGACAGAGAGAGATCACAAGTAGGCAGAGAGGCAGGCAGAGAGAGAGAGAGAGAGGAGGAAGCAGGCTCCCTGCTGAGCAGAGAGCCCGATGTGGGACTCGATCCCAGGACCCTGAGATCATGACCTGAGCCGAAGGCAGCGGCTTAACCCACTGAGCCACCCAGGCGCCCCTTCTGCTCACTTTAAAAACCAAATTGCTTCAGATTTTTTGCTATTGAATTGTATGTGTTCTTTATATATTTTAGATATTAACCTCTTAGAAGGTACGTGACTTACCAATATTTTCTCCCATTCAGTGCATTGTCTTTTCATTTTGTTGATGGTTTTCTTTGCTCTGAAGCTTTCTAGTTTGATGTAGTACCCCTTCTTTATTTTGCTTTTGTTTTTCTTGCTTTTGGTGTCAGATTCAAAAGATCATCACCAATACCCACGTCAACGAGCTTACCACTTGTTTTCTTCTCAGAGTTTTATGGGTTTGGGTCTTATGTTTAAGTCTTTAATCAATTTGAGTTAATTTTCGCATATGGTGTGAGATAGTGGTCCTGTTTCACTCTTTTCCACCTGTCCGTCCAGTTTTCTTAACACCATTTATTGAAGACACTGTCCTTTCCCTGTTGTATATTCTTGACTCCTGCATCATGAGTTAACTAAGTATAGATGCATGGATGTATATCTGGGCTCTTTAACCTGTTAGCCTTCTTAAATTTCTCTCAACAATGTTTTATAATTTTCAGCTTAGGGTCTTGGTTGCCTATTGTTAGGGTTTTTGTCTGTTTTTTGTTTGTTTGTTTTTTGAGGGTGGCTTGCTGTTTTACGTAGATCTTTTAAGTCATTTTGTTTATCAACTATTTGCTGTTGTTAGTTTTAGTGGCTGTTTAGGAGGTTCCCTGGGATCATCTGTGTAATCACATCAGTGGCAACTGGGAATAGTTTTATTTCTTTAATAATTTTTATTCCTTTTATAGGTTTTTTCCTCCCTTATTGCAGTGGCTAGGATTGCCAGTATAATGTTGGGCAGACTCTCTGAAAGGAGACACATTTAGCTTTTTCTTGATCTTAATGAAAAGAAATTCCAGGCTCACTATTAATTATATTGTTGGCTACTGTGCTTTTGTAAATATTTTTTATCCATTTGAGGACTTTCCCTACTACCTTAGTTTGTTGAAGTTGTTTTATCATGAATGGGCATCAAATTTGGTCATATGCCTTTTCTATAGTTATTTTAAAATTTATGAGATTTACCTTCTTTACGTGGTTAATATGATGAATTATATTTCAAATATTTAACCAACTTTGCATTCTTGGGTCAAACCCTACTTATTCCTGATGCATTATTATTTTTGTATATTGTAGAGTTGACTTACTAATATTTTAAAAGGATTTTTGTGCCTGTATTCCTGAGGAATGTTGGTCTACAATTTTATTTTTAAAAAATGTCTTTGGGGGCACCTGGATGGCTCTGTGGGTTAAAGTCTCTGCCTTCAGATCAGGTCATGATCTCAGGGTCCTGGGATCAAGCCCCGCATCCGGCTCTCTGCTCAGTGGGGAGCCTGCTTCCCCTTCTCTCTCTGCCTACTTGTGATGTCTCTCCCTCTGTCAAATAAATAAATAAAATATTAAAAAATTAAAAATGTCTTTTTCAAGTTCTGTATTAGGGTTATTCTGGTCTTTTAAAATGATTTGGGTGATGTTTCCTCTGGTATCAATTTGTTAAGTTTGATTTTTCTACATATTTGCTCATTTCATTTGGGTTGCTGGATTTGTTGGTATAAAGAAGTGATACCTTGAAGAGTCTATAGGATCTGCAGTAATAATATTTTTTCAATTTCCATTATTAGTAATGATATTTGTGTTCTCTGTCTCTCTGTCTCTCTTTCTCTATTCCTCTCTCTTATTTACTTCAGTAGGAGTTGATAAATTTTGTTGATTTTCTCAAAGAATCAGTTTTTGGCTCCCCCACCCCACCTTTTGGCTGTCTGTTTTCTGTTTTGTTGTTCCCTGCTCCTCTTGTTATTATTTCCTTCCTTCTTCATTTGGATTTACTTTGTTCGTCCTTTCCTAGCTACCCAAACTGGATCTTCAGGTCATTGATTTTAAGTTGCTCTTGTTTTCTGAGATAAGTGTTTAAAGTTCTAAGTTTCCTTATAAGCACTCATTTTGCTACATCCCACAGATTTTGATATGATATATTTCCATTGTCACTCAATTCAAATTATTTTCTAGTACCTCTTATGATTCCATTTTTAATTCATGAGTCATTTGTAGATTCATGAATCATTGATACTTAGGATTTTCCTAGATGTCTCGTTATTAATTTCTAACGAGATTCAGTTGTTGCCAGAGAACACACTCTGTGTGATTTCTAGCTTTAAAATTTGCTGGGACTTGATTTATGGCTCAGCGAATGGTTTATCTTCACAAAAGTGCACTTGAAAAGAATATGTACTTTTCAGTTACTGGGTGTAGTGTTCTATAAATATCATTAGATCAAAGTGACTAATAGTGTTGCTTGTACCTTCCATGTCTTTACTCATTTTTTTGGTATATTTGTTCTATTGATTGCTGTGGGAGGGGTGTTAAAATCTCCCTTTTATGATTGTGAAATTGTTTGTTTCTTCCCTTGATCTTGTCAATTTTGCTTCATGCCTTTCGAGGCCTTATTATTAGGCACATAAAAATCAATCACTGTTACATCCTCCTGATTAATCAACCCTTCTATTATAACAAATGTCTCTTTTATCTCCAATAATATTTTCTGTCTTGAAGTTTAATATTAGTATAAATTTTAATTAATATTACTATATCCACCCAGCTACCTGATGCTATTATTTTCATGGTGTATCTTCTTCAACTTATTTACTTTCAACCTGTGTCTTTATATTTAAGATGAATCTCTTATAGGCAGCACATTATTGAGTCTGGCTGTTTTGATCCATTACTGACAATCTCTTACTTTTAATTGGTGTTTTAGAATATTAATGATTAACCCTGGTCCATTCTATTTTTTGTTTCTTTGTTCTTTCTCTGCATGCCTTTGAATTATTTGACATTTATATATATTATATAAATATTTATAATATATATTATATATACCATAGTATATATATATAATATATAATACATTATATATATATATAATATTATATATATAATATATATAAAATATATTTATATATATTTAGTTGACCTACTGGCTTTCTGGCTATATTTCTTCCTGTGCATGTGGTTACTCTAGGAATTGTAGTATATACACCTAATCTTTCTAAGGCCAATTAGAATTACTATAGTGTTACTTCACAGCCCACCTCACCCTGAGTATCAGAGAAGAGCATGGTGGGCGCTACCTCCCGCCTGGCCCGTGCCCCTCCCTAGTTCCAGCTTCTGGTCAGCCCAGTGGAGGCATAAAGCCCTGAGAGCATAGAGAAGACCAAGGTAGCAGCACTTCTCTCCAGGGCCTGGTTATATCTCCTAGCCCAATGGCCCTCATGTCAGCCCTGGGTCCTCTCCAGGCCAGTACTGTGAGTGTGCAGGTTGTGCACTGCACAACTCTAAAGGCACCATTCTCATTGCAGTCGTGGGGTGCCCCCCTGCCCTGAAGCTCCTTGGGCCTTGTCCTCTGGGCACAGACCTTTAGCTTACCCTGACCTTCTCCCAGCACAGGGCAGTTCCAGAATGCCAGGGCTGGTGGGTGAAGCCCCAGGCACTGCCTAGATGCCTGGGTGCTGTCTGGGCTCCGTGGGGCTCTCCCTCCCCAGGGCATCCAGGGCGGTCTGGGGTGGTGGGGTGATCAGCTGGTCTTCTGGTACTCAGCTGTGCGGCCCCAGGGTGCTTGGGGGTCTGGTCCTGGAAGGTGCTGTGAGTGGTGAAGGCCAGTCTGGGGTTTGATTGTCCCACATGGGACCTAGTGAAGATTTCCTCCCTTTTCTGTGCCTTGGTTTCCCCATCTGCAGAGTGGGAATGATGACAGCACCTGCCTCACGGGGCTCACGTGGGGATGACGTTGGATGGCCCGGGGGAGGAGCACGGCACTGCTGGCCCTGGGTAAGCTCGAGGTGGCCAGGTTGCGGCAGGGCCACCAGAGGTGTCCAGGGGCCACGCGGGCCTTTGAGAGGTGCCGAAGGCCTTGGGTTCACATACCAATTGCCACCCACACAGGCCGAGGTCCCTTCCAATGTCGCAGCGGGACTAAGGTCACTTGGAATCACGGAGAGGGGCGGGTGAGCTGGGGTGAGGAAGGACAGAGTCCCTGACGGGCAGGGCTCAGCTACTGCCCTCGGAGAAAACCCGCGGCTGTTGCCAGCCCGGCCCAGCCTCTGTCATCGGCATGGGTGAGAGTTGAGGGCTCTGTGGCCCCCCAACAGGTAACCCACAGCCATAGGGTAGAGGCTTGGGGTTGAGATGGGGAGGCAGGAGTCGGTGGGCAGCTCTGCACATCCCCAGACCAGACCCATGGGAATAAAGGGGCAGACGTCAGGATAATGTTGAGGGGTGGAGTGTGTGTGACTCTTGTGCCTCTTTCTGTCCTGTCCCCCCACCCCTTCTCATCCTGAAGAGAAGGATTGTCCTTCAGCGAGAACCCCCATGTGCCAGGTCGGAACCACAGAACCCCTCTGCAACGTGGTAGCTGTCATCCGCACCCCCCTGTCACTGATGAGCAAAGGCAGGCTCGGAGCTGCCCAGGGTCAGGGCCAAGGCCACTAGGCCTAGACGCCACCTTCACAGTCTAGGTGCAAAAGTAAATCTAATTGACTAGACATAGAGCTGCCATGGGACCCAGCAGCTCCACACCTGGAGACAGACCCAGGAGAAGTGAACACGTACGTCCACACACACGTGCGTGTGTAAGTGCTCGGGAGACACATACGTCCACACACGCGCATGTGTGTAAGTGCTCATAACAGCCCAAGAGTGAAAACAACCTGAATGTCCGCCAGCCGGCAAACGGATAGAGAGAATGTGGCATGTCCACACGAGAGAATAATATTAAGCTCTAAAAAACAATGACTTACTGACCCTGCTCGATGCCGCAGCAAACACAAGCCTCGAACACGTTACGCTGGGTGAGAAGACCACATGCTGTATGATTCCACTGATACGGGATGTCGGGATAGGCAAGTTCACAGACCGGAAAGGAGACCTGTCGTTGCCAGGGCGTGGGAGTGGGGGGAGACTGGGGAATCTTGGGGGTGGGGCTAAGGAGGGTATCGCTTCCTTGGTGGTCTTGAAAATGGTCTAACGTTGGCTGTGAGGACGGAGGCGCGGCTGTGAATTTACTAGACACCACTGAATCGCACGCTGCAAATGGGTCCGTTGTAGGGTGTGTGAGTTACACCACAGTAAACTTGCCCAAGATCAGAGAACATGGACAGTTTAGAAAGTGCCCAACGTCCTACCCTTTGTGCATCACTAAATCCATGAATGTATAAGTGATCATACATAATAAAATTTAAAAAATGAATCAAGACCACACAGAGAAGTGCCTGGCCCAGCCCTGTGCATCTCTCAGCACCCAGGAAACATGGGTCCCTTCTCTCAGCGCCACACTCTGGAGCTCCCAGGCCATGCCGGTCTCCTGCCTGGGGCCAGGCCCTGGGCTGGGTACAGAGAGCCCAGAGCCAGCCAAGTCATGGTGTGTGACAGCCCGTCGCAGGCTCACTTTCTTGGCAAAACACCTTAGGATCCCTCTGCCAAAGTCCCAAAACCAAAAGCGGACTGCATGGTGTTGAAAGATGCAAGCATCCCAATACATGGTCTCAGCAGCCCTGTATTTGTCAGTATACAGCTGCGTAACAAGCTCGCCAGATCATACAGTGGCTCGATCTCCAAATTAATTTCTCCCGAAAAGGCCAAATGAGTAGCCCAGGGCCATGTGGGCTCCCTTACCTCCTCTGTTCAGCTGCCTTCGGCCAGTGGCTTCTCCGTCAGCCCCCAGATGGGGAAGAAGGGGAGGACACACTTCGTCACATCGTCTTGGTCAGAACTTACCCATGGCCATGATTTGTTGCAAGGGAGTCTGGGAAATGTAGCCCGTGTGCCCAGATCAGCCTTCTGTTACTTGACTGCCGCGGAATAAGGAGGAAGGGAGGGATATTGGGCTCCAGGCATGTCGTCAATCAGCTCCCTCATTCGTGAAGTCATAGTATCGAGGGTCGCTGGGAGACGTGTGGCTGGAGGATGTATGCCCTCAAGACACAGGAACTGCCCTGGGAAGTCTGTGCTGGGTTGGGAGGACGGAGGGAGGAGGTCTGCCCAAGAGAGCCCCCGAGGGTGAGGTGTGGACAGGGCACAGAGTGAGTCACGCCTGCTTCCACAGCAACAGCCCAGGATGAGTGGAACCCATTGGAAGCCCAGATGCTCGGCCTCCGCTGCCCTCCGCTGGGGTGGACCGGCCAGGGGCGCTGCCTGCTGCTGGGACCCGGCCCAGCTCCTGCGGGCACTGTCCACCTGTGAGGTCGACTCGGCATGCCCAGTGGTCATAGCCCTTCTCTCTGCTCTGGCCCCAGACCCACCGGTCACCCGGACGCTCGATACAATCTGTTTTGAAAGTAAAACAAACTCTTTTGAAACCACTGCTGAGTGTGCAGACCGAGAATCTCACCCCCTCCCTTGGGGGCTGGTGGACATCTGAGATTCAGGGAAACCTGACAGGAGAGGCCACATGTGGGACAAATGCTCTGCTCCTACCCTCTGAAGCAGCAGAGGCCCACAGCTCAGACTGAGGGCACCAGGGAGCCTGCGAGGGATGCAGAGGGAGAGCGTGGGCCAGAGCAGTCGGGACAGCATAGCTCCATTAGGAGGATGTATTTGATGGCAGAGTTGAACTGGAACAAGATAGGGGTGACATATGTGAGGACATTTCAAAATAAGAATCTAGATCGAGTGGCACTCAGGCCAAAGGGGGCCCAGGTCATGCCCAAGGTCCCCAAAAGAAGCCTCAATCCGAGGTCTCAAAGGCAGGAATCGGGGTCCCTACTGGGGAGCTCTGGACTCTAGCAGGACAGAGAGTTTGAGACAGGGCCCTTGCCATCTGTGGTGGCCGACGTGAAGGACAATAGTGTCAGGAGCCCCTTTGCTGTTTCTCTCGCCTTCAGTCATCTGCAGAGCCAATGGGCTGGGGGAAGGCAGGCTGCGGTGGGCCTGGAATGACAGGAGGCTTGTGGGTGTGCCCAGCGAATTCTTCTTGCCACAGGGCCTTTGCACACACCATTGCCTCTGGTTAGCATATCCATTCCTACCTCCCACTTAGCTGACTTCTATTCTGGCCTCAGATCCCAGATCATGGGTCACTTCCCATGACAGGTGTCTCTGACTTCCTGGGCTGTGTCACCAGACACAGAGCCAGGCCCTTGGTGGGCACTCACAACTATTTGTGGAATGAGCAAGAAGAAGAAAGAGCCCTGCAAACCCCCACGCCCCAGCTCCTGAGCCTCGGCATCTAGGGCAAGGTGACCCCAGGTGCCCTCCAGGGCAGCCCCAGGGAGGACTCTTAGATGGTGGGAGAGAAGGTGGGGTGGGGATGGTGTAGCCTCTGCAGCTGGAGGGCCCTGGTGGCAGGCGGAGTTGGGATCACGGTCGTGGACTCCGCGGCCAGGCTGCCCGCGTGCGGTTGCTGATGAGCAGCGGCACCGGGACAAGCGACTCAAGCTCTCTTCCATGTCAGCTTCCCTTCTGGGAGCCGGACACAGCGACGCCCCCCGTAGGGCTGCTGCAAGGACGAAATGAGCTGTTCACGGGAAGGTTTGGGGACACAGCTTGGTACATTGTAAGTGGACGTGTCTGCTTTATCTCTTCCTTATTCGTTTCAAAATGAAGGGGTTTTTTTTAAACCCATACAAATGATGCATAAATGTTCAAAGTACAAACTTAAGAGAACCAAAAAAACAACTTAAACAGATAATTAAATCCCCAGAGATCTTGCTAGTTAAAGGAACTACTTGGAGGGGTCGGGGTTAGGTTTGACTGTGTAGCAGACCCTCCCCAAACAGTGGTGGTTTTAACAAGAAAGAAACTGGTTTCTCTTTCCTGTGAAAGTCTAGGCGTGGATGGGCGCTTACAAAGCCTTCTTACAAAGCCTTCAAAGATTGAGGCCTGTTACTGTTCCCTGAGCCATCACCCTGGAGACACGATCCTCCTGTGACCTTCTGGTCCAGGATGGCAGCTGGAGCTCCAGCCATCACCACTGCGTTCCAGCCTGCAGGACGGAAGCAGGGATGAAGAAGGCGCTTGCCACTTGCAATATGTCCTTTCAATCTATCTCCCATTGGTAACGCGGCCGCATCTGGCTGCGAGGGAAGCCAGGATGTACGGTCTGTATTCAGGTAAGCCACGGGCTCAGCTGAACGTTGTGGGTTCTTCTGCTCAAGGCGAAGGGAGAATGCATGTTGGGGGAAAGCCAGCAGTCCTGCCACATTGCATTTGTCATCTCACTGAACAGGCTTCCTTCCCGTTCTTCCAGGGTTAGCACACGCGCACACACACACACACACACACACACACAGGCAGTCTCACATACATAGGAAAGCAGGATGTGTGCTCTTATATGACTTACCTTTTTAATTCAAACACAGATGACAGGTTCCTTCCCATCTCCACAGACAGAGAGCCACAAGATTGTTTTTAAAGACGCCTTGCATTTCCATCACACAGATGCTTGATGATCCCACCGGGACCGAGAGGCGCTCAGGCTGCTGCGCGTTTCCAGGTATTCTAGCCCACGCCGGGATGAACACCCCTGAGCCATCATCTTTGTACCCGGTTGGAACATTTCCTTCGCCTAAGTTCCCAGAAGTAGAAATGCTGAGTCAAAGGCGATGCGCTTTGACATTTGGACGTGAATTGAGAAATTGCCCTCGGGAAGGTCGTCCCATGAGTGCTCCCCCAACATCGCCCTGGCTTCGGTGGTGTGGGTAACCCGGGCAAAGCAGCCGTGTGCCCAGATCGGAGGCTCACCACACTCCCTACCCTACCCTGGCTCCTTCTCACGGGGTTGGCAGGCGTGTGCCTCCGATCTTCCGGGGGACCCTTGGATGAAGGTGACCTTGAGATCCTGCCCTCTCCGGACTGCAGGGAGGAACAAGAGCCTTCACAGCTACCGGGAGATGCTTAAGTTCAAGTTCAGCAACAGCGACCGTCTGCGGACCTCTGGGGGGGGGGGGGGGCGAGACGCAACCCCTCACCCAGACGGACGGAGAGAGCTCAGCCGCCAAGTCTCCCGACGTCTGGGAGAGCTTGTTGGGCGGGCAGCCCTGGAGCTCCCGACATCAGCTGACAGCGTGGCTGCCCGATTTAGCGAATAAAAATACAGGATATCCTGTTAAATTTGAATTCAGATACACGACGAATAACTTTTAGTGTGCCCCAAATAATCGCATCGGATGGAGAACTGGAGAAAGCGTATGCTTCTCTCCCACGGGGACGCGGCCACACCTCACTGCGCCCTTTATTGGACAACCTTCGCTGGCAGACCGGGGGCCTTTGGGAGCAGTGAGCCCCGTGGAGAAGTCCTGGGTTCTGGAGTTAGCTGGATTCGAGTTCTGGCCTTCTGTACCTCTGCTAGCGGTGCACTTGGAGATGAATTACCGACTTCCCCGCTCCTCAGTTTCCCTGTCTGTCAATACGAGGGCGAATATAGCATCAACCTCACGAGGGGACAGTGGACGGTGAACACATGTCGTCATCGGAACGTGGTCTGCTTTCGATCAGATGGAAGCAGAACCAAGCCCCCGGCCCTGGCAACGGGGTGTTCGGAATCCCGTGAATGGTGACATCCGGTAGGAGCAGAGCTGGGGGCCGCGAGAAAGGAAGGAAGGGATATTCCCACGAGGCAGGAATGCAGAGACTGAGAGTTCTGGGTTCTGACACCAGGAAGGAGCCAGAAATGAGGTGGCCTCCATCCCACGTGGGGCAGACGCTGGAACTGAGGCTCCCGCGGAGCCGGGGTTCTCGCTCGGGAAGAGGGTGCGGGAGCCCGATCTGCCTACTGCGCCGGGGGGCGGGGAGATGAGCTCACCCTGAAACCTGGTCGCACGCACACCACTGCCGCAAGTCCTTGGTCAGAGCACCCGTCTCCGGCGGCTTGTTCCTCTTCCAGGAAACGGAGGGAAGCTCAGGGTGATGAGCGCAGCTGGGGTCTGGTTATTTTCCTCATCTGTTTTTAATTTTTTCTGCCTTTCTGCATTTCTCAGATTTGGGAAGAGGGAGAACAGGGTTCCGAAAGGCCCTCTGCTTCCCCACACCCTCTGCACGGTTGTGTCCCTCTCCCACCTGCTTGGGGCGGAGCCAGCGGCCACACCCCTACCTGTGCCCGGCTCCTACCTGTGCCCGGCTCCCCTTCCTGCTCAGCCCTTCAGGGTGTGGTCCTGCCGCAGGCCCTACATTCACCTTGTTCAGCCCCGAGGATCAAGGCCGGCCCAGGAGAGCACGGACGAGGGCCCGGGGGCCTGCGAAGCCCAGCGTGAGCGTGGAGGGGTCGGGGTGCCAGGGTGGGGGCTGGAGGGCCTGCAGTGGGGCGGGGGCGCAGAGGCAGCGGGGCTGGTCCCGAACACCCTGCCCCCGGCTGCCCCTGGGGCTAATCCCTCTGTCCACAGTAAGACATTCACACCGGTTCCCACCTGGCTCTCAGGCTTGGCTCCGCAGTCCCAGGATCCCAGGATCCCCCCCAGCACTCCCCCTGCACGAGGAGCCCCGTCTCCCCCTGTGTCAGTGCCGGTCAGACGTGCTGGCTTGTCCCCGGGTCCGTTCACGTCCACGGCCTCACCATCCATAACCGTGTGCCGACAGCACTGTGCTCCGGATGGACGCGCAGGGTGTTTGCACGCTTGCCGTGGCCGCTGCCGCAGGGACCCTCTCCGTGGGACTGTGGGGGAGGGGTTGAGGGCAGAACTGCCCGGTCACGGGATGTGCAGTCTCAGCTCCACTAGGAAAGGCGGATATTGCTTCCCAAAGTGACCCACCCATTCCCTCCACAAAGACGCTCTTCCCTCCTCCACGTTCCTGGGAGCACGTCTGGGGACTTGGACTCGGTGGAACTCCAGGGCAGGAAAGGGCAGGTGTTTGGGAAGCATCAGGGGGCACAGGCGGGCAGCAAGGGCAGGTGAAGCAGGGAGGGGAGGGGGCAGGGCTTCTCGGCTTTCAGCTGTGGGCCCTGGGAGCCCCTGACCTTGCTGAACCTCACCTTTGCCATTTGCAAAGTGGGAGAACCATTCCTAACCGGCCCCCTCCCTGGGGACTCAAGAGGCTTCCGATGCCCAACTGGCCTTGGAAGTTTCTGGATGGCACAGACATGGAGGGTGCATGAGTGCCCTGCACGTGCCCAGGACAGGAGAGGGCTCTGGAGAGAGGGAGTCAGGCCTGGTTCACTAGATAAGCCAGGGGTCTGCAAATGGTAGCCCACAGTCAATTCCGGCCCGCTGTCTGCTTTTGTAAATAAAGTTTTATTGGCAGGCAGCCATGCCCATTCCTATCCATGTTGCCGCTGACGGCTTTGCTTTTCAGCCGCAGACTGGGTAATTGCAACAGAGAGCGGGACACACGCCGCCAAGAATACTTACTATCTGGCTCTTTAGGGAAAATGCTTACCAGCCGTTGAGGAAAACGACGAAACAACTCAGATCCGTGATGGCTCCATGCTGGTGGAGTAACAGGCCGTGTGCTGGTGCTGGCCTCGGCAAGGAAGAAAGCACACGAGCCTCTCTGCCCTCATGGAGCTCACATCCTCGTCGAGACAGAAGGACAACGAGCAAGAGAAACAAGATTTGGGACCCAAGGGATCAGGAGGACAATTTAAATGAAGTGGTCCAGGGTGACCTTCCTGAAGACTTAAAAAGGTGAGGGGAAGGGCCACATGGCTGTCTGAGCAAGGAGTGTTCCTGGGCAAAGGCCCTGGGGCAGGAGCGTACTTGGATTTTGGAGACGGAGCAGGGTGGCAGGGCGCTGGCGAGTAGCGGGAGACAGGACGGACGGTGGTGGCGGTCACTCCGGGGGGGGGACTGATGTGTTCACTCTGGGGAAATGAGCAGCCACGGCGTGTGTGGAGCAAGAGGCCGCAGGGTCTGGTGTAGACGCATTAGGATCCCAGGGTGCTGTGCGGAGAAGGGCCGGGGGGTGGGGGTGAGCCCTGAGTCAGGGCCAGGCTCCAGGCAGCGGGGGACCGGACGGTGGCCGTGTCGAGAGGCCGTCAGCTTCTGGAAGCAGGGCTTGCTGGACTCACACCCAGAAGTGGAAGTAAGAGACGAAAGGGCTCCAGGACGATGCCGGACCCGTCCCCTTCCTGTTTGACTCCCTGCCTCTTCCGCCTCGTCCTCCCCGGCTTCCTCCTCGGGAAGCCCCTTGAGGGAAGGGGTCATCTTGTCTGTCACTGCGCCCACCGCCTCCCTGCCCACAGAGGGCCCGCGGCCGGCGGCTCTGGAATAAATGGATGAGCAAGGCGCCCGTGGCACAGTCTCTTGCTTCCTCAGGGAGCATCACGGGGTGACCCCAGATTCCTGTGTCGGAGCCCTGACCCCCAGCACCCCAGGATGGGACCATATCTGGAGATGGGCACTTTGAAGAGGTGACCAAGGTAACACGGGGTCACCAGGGTGGCCCTGATCCCGTGCGACCAGGGTCCTTACAGGAAGAGGCGATCAGGACACAGACCTGCGTGGAGGGGCGACCCCGTGAGGACCCAGGGGGAGCACGGCCGTCCGCACACCAGAGCGAGGCCTCAGGGGGACCCCCTCCTGCCCGCGCCGGCATCCCAGGCGTCGGTCTCCGGGACCGGGGCTGGGCGTGTCTGCCGTGTGAGCCCCGTCTGGGGCGCCTGGCCTGGGGCAGCTCCAGCAAACGCACGCAGTGGGGGTATCCCCGCAAAGTGAAGCAGGGCGCGCCCTCGCGAGGGAGAGAAGCACCGTGAAGGCACAGCACGACCGGGGCTCCTGGGACGTGGTGGCTGCGCTGGGGCCTGACCCCGATCTCCCAGGGCCCACCCCCGTCCTGGGGACACTGGGCTGGGCTGTGGACGGCAGGTATGCAGCCTCGGGGGTGATGGCAGGCTGGAGGCCCGGGAAGGACAGGACTCCAGCTGTCCCTGTTCACTCGGCTGCCACCCAGGCCCTGGCCCCTTTCCAAGGTCGGGGGACCCAGGCTGGGCTCCCTGCGCACTGCTCCCAGCAGCTCCTTCTGCCCTGGGAGGGGCACATCAGGCCCTGAGGCTCCTCCTGGCCCCACCCCTTGGCACCACCGTGGGTGGGGTGGGCGGGGGGGGGGCACCTTAGCACGTGGCCAGGCCCAACGCTCTTCCAGCGGCAGCTTCCTCCGGGTGCGTCTGTTTCCTGCAGTTCCCGCAGCTTAGCCCGCGGGGCCGGCCCATCCCATTCCCCCGTCGCCAGCCTCCACCTCTGCTGGGTGGGCCAGCACCCCCGTGCCCAGGCTGGGTGGGCCCTCGGTCCCCTGCAGGGTCTGTCTGTCCCCCAGACCACCCAGAACAGCACAGGTGGGGACCGAGGCCGTGGGACCTGCTAGTTTCTGGTTCTCTGCCCGCCTGACCCCGAGGAGGGAGATGCACATTCCCAGTGTGATCCGCTGGCCCGGGGCCGAGCTGCCCCATGAGGGATGACATAATGTCCTGCAGAGGCCACGCGGAAAGGGCAGGGCTCTCCCTGCACCCCCGGGGACTCCCATGGCCAGGGCCTTTTCCCAGAGACCCTTGGGGCAGCGATGGGGACCCTCCAGGGTGGGGGACAAGTGAAGCGGTGGCCTGTTGGGATATGCAGTGTGGCCTGGGCAGTCAGGGACCCACAGTGGACCCGTTGCCTCCCACGGAGCGGGCAGGGCCTGGACTGACATTCCCTGAGCTCCTCAGGCCACAGCCAGGGAGGCCACGCTTCGTGGGGCCTGTGCTGGCGGGGGTTGACCTGCAGACTCGCTTTCCTGAAAGGCCAGGAGGAGCCTCCGCCAGTGACCGGGACGCTCTCGTCCTCCTGCAGTCGGAGCAGGGCTGGGCGCCGGCGGGGTCAGGAGCTGCGGCCGGTGAACCGCTAGGGGCCATCGCGGTGTCGGCAGCCGCGCCCTGAGCAGGGAAACCGGGCCGGCCGGAGACCTGTGGCAAGAGCCACGCTCAGGGCGAGCTTCCTCCTCCCCATCATCATCATCGTCGTCCTCGTCGTCATCCAACCTTGGACCTGCCACACACCGGGCCACCTGTCCCTTCCCTTCCCCGAGACCGTCCCCAGGCGCATCCACCGCCCTCCTGCCCACCCGCCGGGCTGCGGAGGACAGAGAGGCCAAACCCGGCTGGAGCTACGACACTGGGCATCGAGCTTGGGGCACCAAGAACGGGCCCGACACAGAGGACACTGGGGCGCCTCTACCGGGCCCCACCCTGCATCCTCGGGAGGGGGGCGCTGCCTCCCACAGCTCACCCGATGGGCTTGGGGCCCACCAGCTAGTGAGGGGGCCCTGAGCCTCAGGGCCGTGGCTGCTGGCTAGGAACCTGAAGCTAGAGGAGGGCAGGGCTGTGCCAGGGCCGGAGAGAGGCGGCACAGCGGCAGGATGGAACCCCGGCCCCCTGACTTCAGACAAGACCCCTTCCTCCAGGAAGCCCTTCTCCCCCAATCCACTTGCTCCTCACGTGAACAAGGTCCAGAGCCTCACGCACACTCTGGGGACACGGGGATGTGGAAGCTCTGGGGGAGCAGGCCAGGCCTGTGGACGTAGGGAGGCAACCCCGGCCACCCTGCGGGGAAGAACCCACAGTCTGGACCGAGACACCCACCGCGGAGGAGACAGGACACGCTGGAGGGCACGTTCCTTCCCCCGCTCTCCTGCCGGGCCTGGCTGTGCCGAGCGCCAACTCCCCAACCCCCCCCCCCCCCGCACCCCTGCCTGCGAGGCCACTGGGAGCCCATGCAGGGGAGGAAGTGGCCGCAGAGTGAGGTAGCCCTTTGCAGAGGGACCCCGCCCTGCCGGCCAGGCGCTCCCGCTGCAAGCACACAGGGGCCCCCAGCTGCCCTCGTACCCTGACCCTGGGCCCAGCCCGGCTCCCGGCAGGGGCTTCCCTGGAGTATGTGCCCACCGGCCGGCCGGACGAGCGCGAGGATGAACCAGAGCGCAGCTCGGAGGGTGCAGGGGGCGGCGGGTCCGCCATCGGTCACGTGGCCGGCGAGCGGCGAGCCTGAGGGGCTGGTCCGAGTCCTGCAGCCACAGTGACCCATGGCGACAACCTCTTCCTCACGTCCTCGCTGGCGCTGGGCTCTCTCCGAGCAGCCTGGAGCCGTCTCCACTGGCCCCACCTGGGGTGGCCTTGAGGATCTCCGAGTACTGTGGTGGGAGGGTGTCGGCGAGCCCCAGGAGGGTGCTGTGGGGTCTGGGGAGCACTGGGGTGTCTCCTCCTGGCAGAGCGTGGGAAAGGGGCCAGAGGGCTTTGTGGGCCCAGTCGGGGCCCTGCCTGCAGATGCCTGTGATCGCCCTTGGGGACAGCCTTCAGAGGTTCCTGGATCGGGGAGAGAAGCACCCTGTCCCCTGGGGTCCCGCGCACGTGAGCAGCCACGAGTCTCAGGGGTGGTCGCATTGTCCCCAAAGGCCTGGGAGGGGAGGAGGTCGTCCCACGTTCACCCCTGGGCCAGCTGGTGGGCAGCGACTGCAGGGTGTAGCGCGGGGGAGGGATGGGGGGGGGCGGCGGAGTGGGTGAGCACAGACGGGCCGGCCCTGTGAGGCAAGGGCGCTCTGCAAAATAGCTCCTCCCGCTCTTCAAAATGTCAAGGTCATGCGGGGACAAAATACGGCTGAGGAACTGGTCCAGACTCAGAGAAACTAGAGAGACAGGACAACTGGGTCTGAGCGGGGCCTGGCCTGGGTCCCGCACGGGCAGAAAAACAGCCAAACAGAACCGAGTTTGAACACGGGTGGTGGACTCGCTCCTAACACCGTATCGGTGCCTGGTGTCGAGGGCCTGTCCCAGGTTGTGTAAGGGCATGTGCTTGTTCTCAGAAATGCACCGAAGTGTCTGGCGGCCTCCAGTGTACTCTCAAATGATCAGGGGGAAAAGGTGCGTGTACACAGGCTTGCGTGTAGCACGCAGAGACCACGTATGTGCACATGTGTTACGTGCGTGGAGAGAAAGCGATAGTGTGAGTGTGGCCAGCACGAGCCCTTGGGGAGCTGGGAACAAGGGGTCTAGAGTTTGGGGAGGGGGCTCCCCTCCATCCGGCAACTTGTCAGCAAATGGGAAAAGATGTTAAAGTAAAACGCCGCGAAAGGAAGGAAGGAAGGAAGAGAGTGTGGTTTTCACACGCACACTCCGCCCGTGGGACCCACCTCAACCTGTCCCCTCCCTGTCACCCGGACGCTCGGAGGTGTCACCGTCACTGTCTTATCGGCTCTGCCTCTGAAATGTCCCCCCAGGGGGACTCCTCTAGATGGGGATGCCGAGCCTCCAAAGGCTCCTGCTGGCCATTGTCTGGGAGCCGTCAGACCTGCTGCACCCTCACGGCCTGCGGGAGGTGCCGGATGGGGACCGAGGGCCACGTCCGCAGCGGGCTCAGGCCAGGGACGAGGCAGGAGGGCAGGCTGGGGTTGGGGTCCGGTGGGGGGAGGGTCGGAAAAACTATGTAAACTTTGGGGCCAGCCAGAGGTGGCTGGAGTCCCGGCTGCCCTGCCCGGTGGCTGAGGCCCCACCCCCACAGCCCCTGCCCCCTCTCCCCTGCCCCATACACAGAGGGTGCCTCGAATGGGTCTGTTCGAGATGGCACACGACTCCCCCACTGGGGGCTGAGCCGGAAAGAGAATTCTCTGGATAAAAATCTGCACGTGGAGCACCTGGGGGGCTCAGTGGGTTAAGCGTCTGCCTTCGGCTCAGGTCATGATCCCAGAGTCCTGGGATCCAGCCCCGCATCCGCATCCGGCTCTCTGCTCAGCGGGGAGCCTGCTTCTCCCTCTCCTGCCCCCCACCCCCACCGCTTGTGTTCTCTTTCTCTGTCAAACAAATAAATAAAATCTTTAAAAAAATAAAAATAAAAATCTGTGTGTAATCCGATTCCCATCTCCACTTAACAAAGGGGACCCCGGACCTTTGTTACCTGAGCCACTTACTCTCCTATTTACTGGGGTCCCAGGGGACCGTGTCACCCCCCCCCCCCCGCCACCTCCAGGGTTGAGTGTGAAATGGTGAAATGGCGCCGGGTGGGGGAGTCGCACTCACAACAGAAGGCAGATACCCAAGCAGGGGTGGGCGTGCATTTGGGGGCTGAGGGGGGACAGTGTCCTCTGCGGCCTTCAGCAGCCCTGAGGATGGCGTCACACACCCCAGGGGATGAGGGTGACCGGCCAGGCCCAATTTGTGGGGACTGAGGGGGTTCCCAGATGTGGGACTTTCACAGCCAAGCCCGGGAAAGTCCAGGGCTGACCAGGACAAGCTGTCACCCTACTAGAAGCAGCGGGGAGCAGGGCGTAGGGCAGAAAGACAGACGGGGATTAGCCTGGAGCGGACGTGGAGTTCCAGGACAGAGAATGGGGACCTCCCTGATGACGAGGGACCCTGGGAGACTCCAGACAGGGTGCTGGGGGTGTTAGGGGCAACGTTTCTGGAGTAACTGACATTTCTTCAGCCCCAACAGGCGTGGCCAGCCTGAATCCTCACACCTACAGTAGCAGGGGACCACTGTGAACTCCACCTCCTTTTCAGAGCAAGGGATGTAGCTCTGGAGAGCAGGTGTGACGTGCTTATCTATGGTGGACCGGGACCTCCAAGGGTGCCTGACTCGTGCCCCTTGTCCTGGGTCACTGCTGCTCCCACCTTCCTGCACACCCTCCTAGTGAGATCCCCAAGGGGGTCTGCTTCCCTCGGGGCTTTGACACACAAGATGCAAGCTCCTGGACCCCGTGGGAGAGAACCAAGCTCAAGGGACGTCCAGACAATGACAGGAGGAGTTTCAGGCACGGGCTCTTTCCACGGCCCAGAGGCTGGCTGGTGTCACTCGGGCGGGGGTGGACGGAGGCACACATGAAGGAGAGCCACGGGCAGAAAGCTACAGAACCATCTCCGTCGGATGTAAGGACATGGTCATATCCTTACAGGTGTCCCCCTGCCGCCGCCTGGCTCCTGGAGGTGGAGCCCACCCACAGGCTGGGTGGAGGGGTCAGGGCCTACTCGGGAGCCAGTTTGCCGGTGGCAGTGATGGTTGCAGGGAGCTTCCTGTCTGTGCATCCCAGCAAGACCCATGTGGCATGCAGAGGCCCTGGGCTGAGCTCTGAATTCGGGGGTGAGGAGGACGAAGCCCCTCGAGGAGCACACGGCTTGGTCAGGCACAAACACCCAGCTGACAAGGGAGACAGCTTCCAGGGCTCTGTGCTCAGCTCCAGCACACCTCGGGTCACCGCAAGTCGAGGCCCTGGTGAAGGCACGCCTCCCAAGGGGAGGTGTAAGCAACACGACATCCACGGCCTCTGACCCCACTCGAAGGTCAGACAGACACGGGGAAGAGCTTTCAGCCTTCTTTTCTTCATCGGCAAAATTAAACAAAAATCCTTCTCCGGGGCAGTGCTGGGAGGATGAGAGGGGCTCTGCTCCGAAGACCCATGCGTCACCTCCTGCCCACCAGGTCCCCAGGTGTGCAGCCGTGGGACCAGCCTGACGCTGGTGCTGCCGGAAGTGATGCTGGAGGAAAGGCTGGAGCTGATGCTGGTGATGCTGGAGGCGATGCTGGAGGTGATGCTGGAGGCGGTGATGGAGGTGATGCTGGAGGCCGTGCTGGAGGTGATACTGGAAGTGATGCTGGTGATGCTGGAAGTGATGTTAGAGGTGATACTAGAGGTGTTGGAGGCGATGTTGGAGGTGACGCTGGAAGCAATGCCGGAGGTGGTGACGAGAAGGAGGAGGAGAATCTTCGCCCGGCACAGAGTAGGTGCTCATACCAGGTGCTCTTCTAGCTTTTTGTTAAGTTCTCGTTCCTTCTTCTTGAAGCACATGCTGAGAGATCATCAAGCTCCCGGAGGGCAGCGTCCCCGGAGGGGCCTCCCCAGGCTCTGCGCACTGGGGGGGCAGATCAGAGACTTGCTTTCTCCCTGGCACTGCCGCGGAGCCTCTGTGGGTCTCAGTTTCCCCACCTCTGAAGTGGGAACCGTAATCAGGCCCAGCTCGTCCGTGCCTGACAGCCAACGAGGTGATGCGGCAGGAAAAGCCCCGGGAAGCCTGCCTGACGAACACGGCCCAGTAAATACCAGCTGTTCCCAGTCTCCGAGGATCCAGATCAGGAGGCCAATTCTTGATCAAACCTGATGCACCGTCCCCAGCCGGAGAGGCTTGTGCAAGGGGCCCTGGTCACAGCCGCCTGGAGCCGGCTCAGTGAGAGCCCAGACCCCACAGGCAGGGCCCTGCCAGGGTCCCCCGGTGAGGCAAAGGCCGAGGCCTCTCCTGCCCCCTGGCTCCCTCCTCCCTGCCCGTGCGGCGGGCCCGGAGCCTCTGCTGGGCAGGCTCCGCGGAGGCTCCTGCTTCCTGCTCTGCCCCATTAGGCACAGACGCCGTCTGTCTGTCCCAGCTTCCCGGTGGCCGGAGGGTGTCTGCTCAGCTCCCCACACACAGGCTACACCTTGTTCACGGAGGCGACCCTGTCTGGGGTCCCTCTCTGTCCAGGCCCGTCTGTCTGAACTTGGAGAGCAGGCGATGTTTCCGCTGCTCCGGGCTGTTTGTTGATCTTTCCAGAGCCCACGGAGGGGCCCTGGGTGGCTCTGCCTAGAACCAGAGGGGCTGTGTGGGGGCCGCCCTCGGGCAGCCGGGGAGCCAGACCACACTCGGGCCTGCAGACGAGGCCACAGGCAGGCCAGCTCAGGGGTGACGGGGCGTGGGGCCGCGGAGGCTGGACAGCCACATGGACACATTCCTGGGGCACCTTCTCGCAGCCTCACAACCTCCCTGGTCCTTGAAGCTCCTTCTCAGAGCCAGGGGAACTGGAGCGCTGCCTCCAGCAAGATCGCCGCCCCCCCACCGCCCACCAAGGGGAGCGCGGAGGAGCGCGGAAGCCTTGGCATGCCTGGTTCACCCTCATGGCTCTCAGGCCAGGATGCCCAGAGCTTCTGGCCACTGGCATGCCCTGGCCTGATGCCGTCGAGCTTCAGACCCCAAGGAAAGCCACCCAGCGAGGGGTGGCCGGTGCCAGGCCCACAGACCCTGGGCTGCCATCGTGGAACCCGGGGCTTGTCGGCAGGGGCCCGGCAACCACAAACACGAGCCTGTGGCCTTCCAGGGACAGAGGACAACTTGGCTTCCTGGCTCGGGACGGCTTCCAGTTGTCCCCGTCCCAAACTGCCACCAGACTGCCACGAGAAGAGGACACCCATCCCCCAGGCCCCGTGGGTGGTCTCAGAGTCAGTGGGGGGAGGGCTGAGCGCAGGGCACTTTATTCATGTCAGGCCCGTAAGGCTCATCCCCCGAGAGCCCTGAGCGGGGCGCGGGGAGAAGGGAACTCAGCGTGCGGGATCCATGAAGAAAAATGGGCGGGGGGCGGGGGGGTGGTCTAGGCCACAGGGGTCGTGGTGCCGGCGATCGGGAGAGGGTCCAGCCTGGGAGGCAGAGGCCCACCTGCCTGGGACGAACACACCCAGACTCGAGACTGCCCACGGCTGCGGGGGGCGGGGGGCTCAGGCCACCGTCTGCAGAACAGAGCCAAGCCTGGGGAGGCTCCATCCACCCGCTCTCAGGTGTCGGAAGGGGGCCACCGCCCGAGTGCGGGGAAAGCCGTGGGAGAACAGAGGGAGGGCAGGGAGGACCAGATCGCAGTAGAAAGAAAGGGTTGTCCTCGCCTGAGCGTCCGCCTCGGGGGTACATGCGGGAGCAGGCCCTCCGCAGAGAGCTCTGGGGCCAGCACTCAGATACCAGGCTCTCATTTACCGGCAGCGTCCTGGGTGCCCCGGGGGTTCCAGCTTGCAGCTGGGACCCTGAGGCACAGGACAGCCCAGTGAATCCCCCAGCCTCCCCCTACGCCCCGCAGGCAGGAGCAGGGTGGCCAGACCTCCAGGCCGGCCCCCAGGACTCCAGGCACCCCCTCCCTGGGCTCTCCTGCCTTCAGGCCTGAGGGTGGCCACCTGGCCCTCTGCCCTGAGTGTCCCCAAGCGAAGTCCATGGGCAGGGTGTTCGGGAGGCCCCCTGGAAGCTGTCACCCCAACCCGCGTGGCGTTGTTCGTCTGTGTTGGCAAAGGCACATGGACACCCGATGTCGAAGCTAACACGGGCCTCCGCGTTCCCCAGGAAAGGTTGGAGTCTTCCTTTTATTCCTGTCCTTTATTCGTGCACGTCCTGATACGCCGTCAGAAGGGATTGTGTTCAGGAACCGGCAACTGCCTTCCAGGGGAAGGAGAAGGCTCTGCTGCCCACCCAGGAGAAGGTGCACCGGGGTCAGGACTGGCTGGGAACGGGGCGGGCTCCAGGGCTCCCTGTTCAACAACGAGCAAGGGTCTCAGGACAGAGCAGGGACCCCCACACAACGCCCCCCAGCAGGGCCTTGTGCCCCGCTCCTGGGGAAGCCAGCCCTGCCAGGGCGGGTGTGGGGAGGGGAGGCACCAACCCTCCCCCGCTCCGGCTCCGGCTCCGGCTCCGGCTCCGGCTCCGTTCCCACGCTGGAGAGCGGAGCGCAGCCAGAGGAGGGAAGACAGCGTGGCCGTGGTGCCGGGTGAGCTGGGACTCAGCCTCGTCCAGGCTCGTCCAGGACGGCCGCCACCGAGAGCGGGGTCGTTGTCGGGGTGCCCAGACCCTGGCTCGGTGCCCCCAGTAACAGGAATGACCCCAGGAGGAAAGTCGTCCTCTTGCTGTGGTCGCGTGGGGCAGGGTGGATGCCGGGGCACCAGGCCCCCGTGGGGAGTGGGGAGGCCACCGTGGGGTCCGGGCCATGTCGCCACGGACCATCCCGCCACTCTCCGGGACTGTCGGGGGCACCCAGGGAAGAACGAAGCATACACACATGGCTCCAGGTGTGGGAATGGAGTCCCACCCGCGGTTCATTTGTTCGCTGGTTTGTCCATTCATTCATTCATTCATTCGCTGAAGGCACAGTGAGCACGCCCGTGTGCCGGTGCCCGCTGGGGATCCCCGATCCAAAGCCCCCCACCTCCATGAAGCTCTCCGTGCTGAGGGAGCACCGAGGAGCACCAGGCCGCCTCTCTCTCCCCTAACCCCGGCCCCACGTGCCTCCTTGGAGCCTGGACTCAAAGGTGTCTGGGCAGCCGTCCCCTGAGTGCACACTCCCTGCCCCCGGCTCTGCCCTTTTGTTCCCACTCTTCAAACCCTGCTGACTGCCTCCATGTCACTGTCCCACACCCTCGGCCTGGGGCAGGCCACCATCCCCTTTGACAGGACAGGACAGGACAGGACAGGACCCTCTCCCGATTCCTTCCAGCCTCACGTCCCTCCTCGGGGCCTCCACCCGCCCTTGGCTTCACCAAGCCAGAGACCAGCTCTGTGCTCTGGACCAGACCTTCCATATAACAGACCCCTCTTTCTTCTGCCTGGTCATGAGGACCCACTTGTGGGCCCAAGCATATAGAAATCAACTCCTGAGAGATGACAGACTCGACTGTGACAGTTTAAGAAGACACATAAGGAAACATCTTCATGACATTCGACTCGGCAATGATTTCTTCAATAGGATGCAGGAAAGTGCCCACCATAAAAGGAAATACTTTTAAATTAAGCTTTATGAAGATTATTAAGAAATTCTACTCATCACATGACACCAATAAGGAAGTAAAAACGTAACCCGCAGGGCCGGAGAAACTCATTGCCGTACAAGAGTCTGACAATTATTCGTACCCGCAATATACAAAGAGCTCCTTCAAATCAATGACAAGTAAGGAAACACGGGCAGCGGGCTCGACGCGCACTTTGTAACGCGGGTATCCAAACCACCACCATGCGTGTGAAAAAGCGTTCAATCCCGCCAGTTGTCGGGGACGTTCGATTCAAAACCACAGCCAGACACCGCGTAGGCTTGTCAGAATGACTAAAACGAGAGCAGACTTGGAGATAGATACTAAGGAGTGTGGGAGATGAAATGAAGGCTCTAGAACACTCACAGGGGGCCGGTGGGGCGGGGGTGAACACGGGGGCCGCTTTGAGACGCTGTCCTGTGAAATCTGCTAAAGCGAAGTCCATGATAACCCCCAGGCCGGCGGCTCACACCCCACACGTCCACCCTGCGTAACCGCTCCCTGTGCTCGTGGAAAGGCACACACACACGGTCATTGAGGGCTGCACCGCTCCCAGTGATCCCACCTGAGTAGGACCCAGATGGCCACAGGAAAGGGATGAACACGTAACCTGTGGCATATGTGCCCAACTGAATACCATGTGGCCACAAGAACGGATGGCCCACGGGTCCGCGCGGCAGTGCAGATGGCTCCCATGTGCGTAACGCCGAGTGGGAGATGGAAAGTCACGGAGGCGGTCCGTGCTGGGGCACACAGGTGCCTTGAACAGGCGGCGGAGGTCCTCAAGATGTTTCACGTCTTCGTCTGGGAACGAGCTGGGTGCTTGGGATTAGCTGGCCAAAACTCGGGGCACGGGGCGCTCAGGCCTGGCCGCGTTCCTGGAAGTCTGGGTTACCCCGCCGACAGATGCCTCCCTGGCTTTCCATCCCAGCTCACGCGCAGCTCTGCCAGGATGCCCCAGAGCCCGAATCTCCAAATCATCTACGACGCACAGTACTCTCTCTCCGGTAACCCCACACAGCCACGGCAGCTCACAGACCGCTCCTGGGGCCCCTGGAGCCGACTTAGAACCGTCATCTGTCAGCAGGCGCACGTCTGTGGGAGGACACTGCCATTGCGCTGACCGAGGAGCACCGTGGTTAGGTGACAAAGGCGGGCTGTTGGACCTTTCCCCTTTTGTTAAGAATAGGAGCTACGTCTTTGCTGAAGGGGGTCACTTGGGGTCTTGGGAGAACATTACTTCCATTTTCTTTGCTGGGCACAGTGCAATAGCTTCGGAACGCCACCCTTTTAGGTCTAACCCAAATTCTCATGTTCTCTAGCACTTTCTTAAGTCTGGACATCCAACAAAGCCATCGGTCAATGTCTGCCAATGTCCATGGTGTAAATTCCCACCCTGAGGGCCAATGGCAAGCTACGAAAGGGACATCAGTGAGTGCGCGGTGCGGGGGAGACGTGCCGTAGCTTGTCATTCTGTCTTTCCTCAAAGGGACACAGGAGACCACAGGGCCTTGGAGCATAGGTAAGAGTCAAATAATCAGGGAGTGATGAGTTTTGAGGACTTTGACATTTACTTTAGATCTGATTTATGCAACTGTAAGTTTGTATAACCTGATTTTCAAATAACGGCCACGGTTAACAGCCAGTTCTGAAAATTCCTGGGAACTCGGTAAGCAGCTCCTGGGAGCTGGTCTGGGCCCACCGCAGGGGGTGGGGTTGATCTTCTCCTCTCCCTGTTTCTCTGTCCAAACCTCTTCTTCCTCCTTGGATCCCATGCCCTGGGGCAGATGGTGCAGGACGTGGCACCCGTCCCCAGCCGGTGAGCTGCTGGAGCAGTGACCAGGACAGCCCACTTTCCTGAGGAGCAGGCGGGCCATGGAGCAGGTGCTCACTGGAGACACAAGGAGCCAAGGCAGAAGCCAGGGTGAGGCTGGGCCTGGCTTCTTGTCTCCTGGCCTCAAGGCCTGAGAGCTTTTCTCACCAGCACCAGCTTCATCCAGGAGAAAATAGGTTGATGTTGGTGACATCTCTCCTGTCTGAACCGTCCTACGGCCCCAGTCCCCGGGGGTCCTTCTCTCCTTTCCGTCTGTCTTCAGCATGGGCCGCAAGCCCTGCTTTCCCGCTGAGTCTAGGGGTGGTGGAAAGAGGGGACCCGCTGGACCCCTTCAGCCACATGCCTCCCATAACTTGTAGGAACCGGACAGTGACATGCCTGCGGTCGGAAGGAACAGAGCCAGGGGTCCGGTGGGGAGGCCGGGACGTGGGCTGGTACGGGTCAGACGATGACAGGAGACGGGGCAGGAGGGGGAGGGGACACGGCGGGGGGGACGGTGCTGGGAGTCGGCAGGGGGTAAGGGGATGACAAGGGACAGGAAGGGGAGCGTGGTTCCTGCAGGGGGTCAGACAGGTGACCCAGAGCCGAGACCGGACAGCGAAGGGGGTGGACCCTATCCAGGGTACTCCCATGGCCTGTGGCCAACCAAGGGTCCCAAGGATCTCCAGGGTCTCATTCTAGACCCGAATCCCCAGAGCGGGGTGGGACATCGGGTTCTCGGGATCTCTGGGGTGGATGGTGAGCCAGAAAACGAGCTCTGTGCGGGGGCAGAATTTATTCACATCAACCAAGCAGCTCTGAACCCCCGTTCAAAGGCCTGGCTCCTGCCTGGAGAACAAGACCGCAGGGTCTCACCCCTTCCCTCCTGCCCCCTCCACCGCCTTCTGTGCTGGGGGCCAAACCGCCCTCAGAGGAGGGCAGGAGAGCAAGGTGGGGCGTCTGCTGGAGACAAAGAGGGGGCCCAGCACATTCCTCCGGAGACACCTGTGGAGGAGACAGGGCACCGGGCTTTGGTGGGGGGAGGGTCCGGGGGGGGGTTAGGGAGGGCACTCAGGAAGCGGAGAGTGAGCTGTATGGACCCTCAGCGACTCTCACAGCAGCAAAGGATGCTGGGAATATCCCGCGCTGCCCATCACCGAAGGAGGCCGGGCCAGGGTACGCGGCTGAATCCCGTCTCCCGGCCCATCTGGGCCGAGCTGGCGAAGACACGGGCACAGGCTCTCGAGCACCCTGCTTCTCCACCCCCGGGGTCCCGAGAGGGGCCGGAACAGGGCCATCGCAGAGCTGTGAGAGGCCGCCGGGAGATGCCTGGCGGCCCCGTCGCCTAGCGACCGGCTTCCCGCAGCCCTGGCGGGCCCCTTGCTCTGGGCGCTGCCCACTCCTGACTCTGGCTATGAGCACTTTCGGTACCGTTCTGCATGAATAAGCGCCAGGCCTCCTGCCAATTGTCTCCCTCTTAAAAGGCAGCCCCAGCGAAAGGCCTTTTCAAGAGGGATCGCGCAGTGCCACCCAGGCTGGGCGGGCATTGTTGGGGGGCCGGGGTCCCAGCTTGGCGGCCGGGGTCAGGGGGCCACACAAAGCTTCTCGATGGCGGCTTCATGGGCTCAGCTGCGGCAGCCCTGTTTATTAATCAGCAAAACTCACGCCACCGTCCCCAGAAGGGAGATAGAGTGAAAAGGATGTCTTCTGAGGAGCGGCCTTTGAAGGCACAGTCCTGGCTCCTTCTTAAATTGAGTTTAAAGGGCTACGAAAACCCACAGGCAGCCAGGCATCCCCAGAAGCCCCTGGGCGGGGTGGGGGCCGGGGTTTGGATGCACCCCCGGCCACAGCGGGGTGGCTGGGCAGGTGCCCCTGGCTGGGGTGGGTGGAGGGCATGAGTCTCAGGGATACGGAGAACGGTCCAGGCTGTCTTGGGTTTACATTTATGTAACACGCCCCCCACACCCCCCTATCACACATAGTTTGGTCCCAGTGGAATGACAGAGGACATGGACTGTCCCCCCTCAGCAGGTGGACATCAGGAAGAGAAGACGGGCGGGAGCTTCAGGTCTGGGCGGGGATGCTGAAGCGGGCCCAAGCCTCCAAGCCACAGAGGCCCAAGTCTGCCCCCCCCGGAGTACTGAGCCCCTCTCAGGCTCTCCCAGAGTGGACGGCTGTCCCCATGGACCCCTCAGCAGGGGCAGAGGCCTTGGCTCGTGTCTCAAGGAGGCAAGCGGGGGAGAGAAGCGACTCGTCTACACCAAGGGGCTCCCAGCCCCAGTGGCAGCTTGACCACAAACGCTGTCTCTGCCCACAACCCAAAGTGTTTGCAGGTGACACCGAGGACTTGCACTCCAGGATGGAGGGTGGTGTCTGGAGTTCGTTCTGCTTTACTCTCTCCACTTCCAGAGTTGTTTGCAATTCTCCACCGTGACCCTTTAAAGGCATTTGAATGACAGGTTCCCACAAAGTCACACCTTGTCAATCAATCCCACAGCCCACCGTGCCTGTGTCCGCACAGAGCCTGGTACCAGAAGGTTCAGAGCGACCTGGTTCTCCGCAGCCCGTCCGCGGACAGATGAGGCATATCCATGGGACAGGGTGTGACTCGGCGGCCAAAGAGGACAGGCCTCGGGTCCGCGCACCAGCACTGAGGACCCCGGGAAGCGTCGTGCTGGGGAAGGAAGAGAATATCCCTCACGGCTCCAGTTCCACAAAGTTCAAGAACAGACCAGGCTTATCTGGTCTGTTGGCTTATCTGGCTTATCTGGCCTGCGGTCAATGGGCTGACCCGGGAGCACAGGAGACTGAGGCTGAAGGACGCGTTCTCTGCCCTGAGCGGACCAGAGAGAGGCCAGGCAGCTGACACCTAGCAGCTCGACGTTCCCCTGCATGGAAACTGTCCCTGAATTTAAAATAATAATAATAAAAATCAGTTCTGATGGGTAGTTTGGGGGGGGGGGCGAGGGAGGCATGGGGCAGACCTCCCGATGACGACCCCTGCCCGTGGCTCCAGGAGAAACTAAGGTCCCCACCACCTGCTGTGTGCCTCTGGGTAGGTTACCTACCCTCTCTGTGCCTCTTTTCCACATCTGTAAAATGGAGTCACACTGGAGCCCAGACCTGGGCCCGGGCGCACACAGAATGTGTCCTGTAACCCTTCGGCCGCCTCTGCTAGCCTCTCCGCCGGCCCCATGTGGGCATCGCCCCACAGTGAGCCAGAGCTTGTCTGATTTCAGCCTCCTCCGTGTTCCGTCTCTGCTCCGCAAGGCCCCAAAGACCCGCCGCCACCCAGAGGGATCCAGGGAGGGCCGGGTTCTGTGATGCCTGCCTCCACAGAGGCCTGTGGTCCATGCCAACCTTGTCCCTTTAGAGTTCATCTGTGGCCAGACTCAGATGTCCCTAGAGGTGACAGGGACGTGGTGTCCGTGGCCTGGAGAGCAACTGGTCCCAGGATAATGATGGAAATCCCAAAAGAATCAGGCTTGGTGGCCTGGGCCCCAAGCACCAAGGAGCTATCAGGTTGTCTCCTGGAGGAAGGGGGCAGGCAAAGCTGAGGGAGCCCTGGGCTGTGTGGAAGAAGGCGTCAGGCTCACAGTGTGGGAGCTCTCTGCCCCCATCATCACAGAGTATCTAGGACCAGGTCCCAGAGTCACAGTGGTATTCCTGTGAGGACCCTGTCAGCTGCTAAGGGGCAAGGTGGTTGAAATGGTGGGAAAACATAAAATTCTAGGGCTCCAGAGGGGAGTGGGTGGGCTTGTCAGGGGGCGCAATCTGGTCTGAGGCCCGGAGTGCCCTCAAGGGGGAGGAGTGGTGAGGTGCAGAAGCGGGAAGTGGATGAGGATCCCAGAGACAGAAAACACCATGCAAAGGCCCTGGGGTAGCCTGGGACACAGCTCACCTGAGGCTCTGAAAGCAGACAGGGGGCTGGAGAGCTCCACAGATGGAGTGTGGCCTTTCAGGGGGACTGTGGGGGGCAGCTGGGGAACAAGTGGCTACAGGGCGGCCTGGCTGGGATTCCCCCAAACTGCCTGCCCCAGCTGTCTTGTACCCTACCCAGGCCTCTCCCCCCGCCTGCAGCCCGAGCCGTGCGGAAGGGGAGACTCTGGCAGGCCAGCCACAGCCTCTGCCCTTCTCTGGGCCTGGGAAAGGAGGCTGCTTCCCATCCCCCAGAGGGCCTCGAGAGCCTGGCGGAGGAAAGCTGTGGGAAAGAGCACAGTCCCCCGGGGCTCTGACTTGATCCTGGCGGCTCCCTGCACCAGACAGAGATCTCGAGCCCACACTGAGCGGCCCCTGGGACAGGGTCGGAGCAGGGTCTTGCCACCTCCCTCCCGGAGCCCCTCTACAGGGGGCAGTGGCAAAGCAGGGTGGGGCGCGGGCTCCCTGCAGGCCAGGAGACAGAGGGGGCAAGGGCAGGTTCAGGCCCAGGCCCCTCGACTGCGAAACGGGGTGTTCTCCGTGCGAGTCCCGCAAGGCGCAGTCCCAGGCAGCCTTGGGAAGTCCAGGATGGGCCTGGCTCACGGTTCAGTCCCTAATCACGCACTTGCTGCATCTTCTGATGCCTGCCAGTCCCTCCCCTGGACTGGAAGCTCCACGCGGGCGGGGACGTTTGTCTTTTTGACAGGCAGGAAGAAAGGCAAGGGGTCCTCCAAGGGGTCATCTGCCCCTCACGCACAAGCAGGCGGGAGCCAAGGGCAGCGGGCCGCATCTGGAAAAGGCAGGCGAAGTCGCGTGGGAGTGTGGGGGAGGCTGGGGGCCCTCGCTCCCCCTCTGCTGACCCCTGCCTCCTAGAGCCATGCTCCCCACCCCACCACGGCAGAGAACAGGGCTCCAGGGGGCCAAAGCAGAACCTTGACTGGTGCCCTTAGCGACAGAACCATCCAGGGAAGGCTGGGTCCTGGGGATGGACCGCGGGATGGAGGGAGCCAGAAACCCCTGTGCCCCTCCTGAACCTCCTTCTGATACCCGTTACAGTGGGGCGGCAAGGCCTGCTGGCTCCTAACGTCCTCTGCGACGCTGCTCTGGGGCCCTGGGTCCTCCCTCCTGCCCTGCCCCCACCCAGCAGAGCTCTAACCTGGCGCCCAGGCTCGGCAGGCATCTCTTTTGCCCCTGGAAAGCCCAAAACAAGGAGCCCAACAAGCTCATTCTTAAAAGCCAAAGGTGCTCAGGAACAAAAGAATGGCCCTCGAGGGCATCTTCCAGAAACCTGCTGGAGCCCCGTCCCGGCACAGTCCGCAGAGCACCCTCAGGGGTCCCGACCAGCCGGATGCCCCTTCCTCCTTCTCCTTGCGGCCGACCTCGGCTCCCTGGGCCCTCTGGGGGCTCGGTTACAGCAGAGGATGCCGAGGCCGCACCAGCGCCTCCTCTGCCAAGGGCTCCGTGCGGGTCCCCACAGCCCGAGGAGGACAGGGTACGCACCCACGTGCAGGCGGCGGCCAGCAGGCTGGAGCACGGGGGCGAGGGGACCCCGCCCGGGCAGGTGAGCGGGGCTGGAGAGGGACGGGGACTCCGTCTGAGGAGAGCAGGAGGAGGCAGTGATGCGTCTTCGCAGGACGGCCGACCTGCCACCCAGGGGTTTTGACTGGGGTGACGAACGCCCACCCCGTGTGTAAGACCCACAGCCAGCTGGGACTCGGCCCATCCCTGAGCCCGGCTTCACCGCCTCCCCGTCCCTCAGTTCCACACCAGATTATTGAGCGCCTTCTGTATGCCCGGTCGCAGGAGGGCGGTGGTGAGTGACACAGATGTGGTCCCTTCCCGGAAGGAGTTGAGTCTGGGGGAGGAGAAATACGCTGACCCGACGGTAAGGACAAAAGGCAGATGAGTAGAACAGGTCAAGGGAGAGGGGCACTGAGTGTCGGCAACGGAGCCGCTAAGTTTGTCTGGTGGGAGCCGAGGGAAGACCCTTCCCAGGGATGTGGCCCTGGAGCTTAGAGCTGGAGCCGGTGGAGCAGCAAGTGGCAGAGCCAGTCTGGGCGAAGGCCGTGTAGTAGGGCAGAATGTGGCTCCTTCCGGAAACTACCAGGAGGGCCAGCGTTATTGGGGAGGGAGGGGTGCGGCCACTCAGGGAGACGGAGGCCTCGACGCCGCCGCGTTCCCAGGTTAAGAGCAGTGGAAGCCCTTGCCGGGGGTGGCGCCCGGGCTGACCACAGGGCCGCACTTCATGGCTCAGGGACAGCCTTCCGACCCCGGACTGACCCGTCCAGCGTGGGGTGGGGGTGGCTGCAGACCCCTGGTCATCCTGATGCGGCTGCCTCGGAATGTCTCCTCAGGATCCCTCCTCAGAGTATCAGCCACGTCCGGCGGGCTTGACCCAGCACCCCCGTTACCAGGCCTGGCTTGAAACAACTTATGAGCAAGGGGAGCCACAAGCACACAGCGAAGACGGCTGGTGGAGAGGCCAAGGGGCCCACGGAGCTGGGGGGAGCCCGGAGCTCCCGGCTGGGAGGCGGGATGGCCAGGGAGGGCCTGCAGAGCCCCCCGAGACACATGCCGTGTGAGGCGGTCAGGAAAGCACGAGGAGGCGGCCGGTGGACGGCAGCAACACCAAGGGGGCGCGCGGGTGGCTGTGAGGAGGCCATCGGAGACGCTGCGCCAGCACGCTGAGGGGGCAAGAGGCAGGCAGGCTCTGGGCTGTTGGGATGGGGAGGACCCTTGGCACCACAAGGGCTATGCCAGTCCGCCACCACTGCCTGCCCTTCACGTGCCCACGGCAGGCCCAGCCCGGCCGTGCCAAGCTGTGCTTGGGTACCACGCTTAGATGTTTAAATTAGGGGGTAAGAGAGTTCTCCCTTCTCCCTCCCGCTGGCCTGCATTCCTGAGGCCGGGCCTGGGGTTTGGTTACCAGGCAGCCGCGGCCCTGGAGGGCACCCGCCCCGTGAGCTGGCGTGACTCTGAAGCTGCTGACGGGTCCTTTTCTTCAGCAGCAATTAAACAAGTTCCAACTGGTGACTTTGGGGAGCAGCGAGATGTGGAAAGTATTCACGGCCATGGACGGCTCTGGGGCAGGAGTATGGGCACGTGGGCGTGCGTGGGCGTGCGTCCGAGTGTGCGCAGAGTGTCCCTCCGCTCCCGTGAGTCTGCCCGTGCACCTGCCAGTGTTAGTCACGGGCGTCCTGGGCACGTGTGATGTTTGCGTGGCGCATCCTGGCCCTAGGGCTGGGGGCTGGGCCCTGGGCCCGACACAGGGGTCTCTGTGCACCCCGGGGACGTATGTATGTGCATGTGTCCCGCACGGGCCTGTCTGTGCATCTCTGTGTCTGTGCACGGTGTGGCTCAGAAGCTTTGGGTGTTGGGGGCACATGCTTGAGGTAGAAGGTGTGAGGAATGCGGCTCCTTCTCTCCACCCTACATTCTCACAACCACCCACCCCTGCCATGTTTAGTGTGCTCAGACATCACCAACAGCTATTATCTTAGCCACTCGTAAGCACACAATTCAGCGGCACAAAGACATTCGCAATGTTGTACAATTGTCACCACTCCCACACCGATACCTTCCTCTCTCCCCCAACAGAAAGGCTGTTCCCAAAAAATAATTGTCTCCTTCTCCCCATGTTCCCAGCTGCTGGGGACCCTTGGTATGCTTTCTGTCTATGATTTACCGATTCTGGGACCATGTATAAATGAGATCGGACACTTTTTGTCCCCCTAAGACTGGCTTCTTTCACTTAGCGTAATGTTACCTGTCCGCTGGGGGCTTCCAGAAGCTGAGGATGCCTCCCTCGTGGCCCTCGAGGGCCCCTCCCTGTCTCTCCTTCCCACCACGCCCCTCCCCATCAGGGCACCTTAAGCGGGGTCTCCCAAGGACCCCGGGAACTCTTCCGCTACGTATACGAGTTGGGTGTGTCGTGAAAGCAGAATGTCCAATCTGTAGGGAACACGGAACAACCTAACCAAGGGGGCTGGGATCCTACGTCCTGGTCTCGGTGCTGATTCCAGAAGAAATTCCCCAGAGTCTGTGCCTGGAACACTGACCCGCATCATTGCTGGGCTTGACTGCTGCAGCCAGAGCCCCCTCAAACGTCAGCTGGGACAGGCCTTCCCTCTCCCCGACCTCCAAGACGGTGCCACACCCATCCCTGACCTGGCTCCATCCCTGCCTGGCTGTGCCCCCTGCCTGCTGGCTGAGCTAATCCTAGACACCTGTCGTTGGCTGATGTTCTCTGGCTTCCGAACTCCCTTAGCGCTGAATCCCCGGCTCCCGGCACAGTGAGCCATTGGATAAGTGAATGAGTACGTGGACACATGAACAATTGTGAAACAGAGAGCCACACGAGAGCTGGAAGACCCGTCCCTGTAGGTCCCCACGACCACCTGTCTGTGGATACGAATGAGGCCACAGGTGTGTGTGGCCGATCCCCACCCCCAGCCCTCCCACCTTAGCCAAAGACTAGCAGGTGTAGGTGGGAACCCCAGGCATCTAAGTTCAAGACACTTGAGAGCACACAAACTGCTTTATATTAAGAAAAACTACTAAGTGGAGTCCAGAGACACTGAGAAAATATAGCGGTGCCTGAAACGTAAGACTTGCGTCTTCTTCATATGTAAAAAGCGCTTATAAATCATTAAGATGGACAATGAACTTAATCATTGGATAAAAGACGAATAGGAACTTCAGGTGATGTGCAAATGGCCAAGAACCTGTAAAAACGTGTTCATCCTCCCTAGGAACCGAAAAAACAGTGATTGAGTCTGCCCGATGCTGTTTGCAGCCGTCACAGACAAGAGTGTCATTCTTCAGGGTCACTGGGAGTTCTTCTATAGCGCTGCTGGGAGTGCGATTGCTAGCAGCTTTCTGAGGAACCGTTTGGCAATCTGTAGCTGGGCTGGCAGACCCTCCTCTAGGACCCGCCCCGAGAAACCCTCACACGCAGGTGCAAAGCCTTATGCCCGAGGACAGACTTCGCAGCATCACCTGTAATGCCTGAAAGCCGGAGGCAGCAAGGCATACTTTGTTAAGCAATCTGCCCAATAAAATATTATTCCGCCATTCAAAATCATGTTTCCAGAGACTGCTTAACACCGCAAGGAAATAGTCCCGATCTGTTAAGGGGGAAAAGCAGGAGATGGAACCGGGGGCCTAATCCAATACCAAATGTGCAAAATGAGTGAGTGTGCGTGTGCTTAACAAGCAGGCTGGCTGGAGTGTGCCGGCACAGACAGCTGTGACAGTGAGTCCGGACGCCTCGTGTGTCTGCTCCTTGCTGGGTTTTCTGGAGTTTTCTATGGGGATCACAAGTTAACAACGAAAGGTGGGCTCTTAGGGTCTTTCCAAAGGCTGTTTAACCCACCAAGGGCTCGGTTAACAACACGTATCCGGGGAAACAAGCATGATGTCCATCAGGTCCATGGACGGGTGACAGACTGATAAACAGGTATATCTCCCCAGGCTAACGGATCATCTCAAGGTTCTTAACTCTGCATTTACGCACTTGCTGCAACGTGCTACTTTTATAACCAGTTAAAGATGTTCTTTGAGATGAAGATGGGGGCACTTGCGGACCTCGTGAGTAACCCTGAGTGCCCCCTCCAGGAGTTCTAAGTCTCACTCAAAAATCAGCTGCGCGTCCCATCGGGGTCAACACGCAAAATCTAAGCAGAAGTGCCCCCTCCACGAATTTATGGTATGGAATTCTTTGCATAAACGCAGAGGGGTGCGCGTGTCGCCCCGGTGGCCTGCACGGGGGTGTTCGCGATGGGAAAGCTGCGTCCTCGGCAGAATTACGATACAGCTCCGCCGTGGGTGGTGGGGGTGATGACGATGACGCGGCACCCGTTGTGGGTTCATCCACACGCAGAGACATCCTTGCTGTGCGGATCTGCAGGGAGACAGGTTACGGGAAAGCACGCCCAGGACGATCCCGTGTGTAAACGCCCGTGACCGTCGCGTGTCTAGGCATGGAGGACTGGAACCTGGCAGGCGGGAAGGCGAGATTCTTTAAGCACATTTCCAGAAGGGTGGCATTTTAGGGTCTTTTTTCTCTTTCTGCGGCGTTTTGCAAAGTGCTCTGGTCACTTTCCTATGATGTAATAAAGCTACATCAGGAAGTTAATCTGTGGGCAAATGGAAGCAATGATCCAATCAAACTCAGACGCAACAGAATAATCCGGAGCCACTTTGAAGGGGAGCAGGTGGGAGACGGACACAGGGCGCCCCTAGCACCCACCCCCCCGGGCAGTGATGTCAGCCCAGCCAGGCCCATCCCATCAGTGGGCCCCGTGGGAACCCGAGGCTCCTTGAAGTGAGACCCTGGAGGTCCAGCGACGGGGTGTGACTTGTCCAAAGTCAGACCTGGGTCCATGCCCAGCTGGAACCCGGCGCACCCTCAGCCTTACAGCACCCTCCTGGCCCAGCACCTGCATGGGCTTACCTGGGCTCTGAGGCCTTGGAGGTGACGTCATCAGCTCACACCTGGACGCAGGAAAGCTGTGTTTTTTTAAAACCCTCAGTAATTCAGCCTTCTGCAGACTATGCACCTGGTTCCCCTCACGTCCTCCTGACCAAGAGGAAGGGGGTCAACCCCAGGGGTCTCAGGGAAACCTGGCACATAGTACGTGCTCACGAAACACTGAGGCAGAGCAAGCCTCCTGTCTGCGTGAGGCCGGGGCACTGGGCGCTGGCGGCTTCACTGTCTCACTCGGGCTGGACTCTAGGCGACGGCTCCCTGCACGACCGCCTGGGGCACTCTCCTCCCTCCCCCCCCCCCCCCCCCGTCCCTCTGTCTTTCTCGGTATCTCTGTGTCTGTCTGTCTCTCTCGCACACACACAATCTTCAGCAGGGAGGTCAGAAGCACAGACCCTTGAGTCTCCCTCCTGCATTCAGATTCCAGACGGTTCTCTAGCGGCGTGGGTTGGGGCACATCCTGTAAGACATCCTCTCGTTTGAAAAGCCATCACAGGGCCTGGGAGCGCCTGGCGTGCGGTAAGTGCGTTGCCCGTATTTGCTGAGCGCACGGTCGACAAATGAAGGAAGCGGGTCTCCGGCCCGTTGGAGAGCACACGGCCGTCCCCGGGGACCAGGACCTTCTCTTCGTACCTGCGGCCCACACTCTGGGTGCCTGGCCCCCCGGGAGGCCTGCGGAGCTGCTGAGGAAGAGGAAATCCGAGGCCCCCACATCCCACCCCAGGACCAGCTGGCCTTGCGGATTCCAGAACGTTCTGCAGCGGCCAGCAGGCCACGGGGCCAGGAAGCGGAAGGTGCAGAAATAGAAACACACAGTCAGGCAGTGGCTCCTTTCGCCCTGGAGGAAGGGAAGCGGGGGGCTAGAGGCCAAGGGAGGAAGCTAGGGGAGCAAAGGGGAGGCCGCGCGAGGAAGCCGAGGAGTGCGGAGCCCCTGCCCTCGAGGCCCCCAGCCCTGGCCCACTCCTGCAACTTGCGGCCACTCCCAGGGATGCCCCCGCTTTCCTGACAAAAATCCAGAATGAGGAGCTCCGATTCACTCTGAGTGCAGCCCTGCATGACCGCCAAGGGCCTGGGGCCCCCAGTCCAGCCCACAGCCTGCGGTTTCCAGGTAGCTTGGCTCCCCCGGGGCCTTGGAAGGGTGTCCCCAACTTTCAATGTGGGGTAGCATCCCCCCAGCCCCATCCCTACCAGTGCCCCTGAACTTCCTATTTTCACAGGAAACAGGAAGACGGGGGTCCATGCACCCTACCCCCCACCTAAGAGCCTGACCATGAAATCCCACCGCGAAGCGTCTAGAGCCGAGGGCCAGGGACGGCTTTCCTCCAGGCCCAGATTCCACCTTCCCTTCTGGACCGCATCTGCGGGTGCCCAGGCTGGCTCCCGGGGTCCTGGAGGGCTCCCAGGAGAGAGGGGACGCACGCCCAGCGTGTGACCCCAGGGGATCTGGTTCCTAAAGTGGCCTCCAGGGGGTCTCTAGGTGCGGGGGCCCCAGAAAAGTCATGACTATCACTGGCCAGTGTGGGGAGGAAGCAGAATCTGGACGGGTTTCCGTGGGCCCCTCCAAGGGCTCTAGCCAAAGCTTCTGGACCAGCAGGAAGGACGCTGAATTCGGGAATTCAGGCCAACATTAAGATCAGCACCCCTGGTCCGCTGTGCAACTTTGGGCAAGTGAAGCAACCTCTCTGAACCTCAGTTTCTTAACCTGCAGAAGGTGTGGGTGTGTCGGGCCATCTCAGAGGCGGGGACCAGACTTTAGCTCTTGGCGGGAGGAGGAGGCATGGAGGGGCTGAGCGGCAGGGTATACCCCGTTCCAGACGCTGGCGTAGCTTCCGGTGCCCCCTCCGTGCAGTTGACCCCTCCTCTGCGGCCCCACAGTGGCCTCTAGGACTCCACTACGGTTGCTGGGATGGAGCCCTCGCCTGTGCTTCCTCACGGATAGTTCCAACCGCAACGTCACACTTTGTTCCCGACCAGCCTGCTCGCCTGCCACCCCTTGTCCCCACCAGACTGAGGGGCTGAGCCAGTAAGGGAGCTGTGCTCTGAGCTTACCCCCAGCGGAGCCACGGGGACATCACCTGCTGGCCACGTGCCCACACACGGGGGGCCTGTGTTGAGACAGAGACCTAAGGTCTGGGCATAGCAGGGCTCTCCCCTCATGCCAGGTGGCCTGGGGGATGTCCCCGTCTCTCGCAGTCCCCAGCGGCTCCTGCACCACGCAGAGCAAAGGTCCAGACCCCACAGGCCACACAGGGGCACCAGCGGGACGGTGTGGCCCAGGCCGGCTTGGCAATGGGCAGTCTGAGGCCTGGCTTTCCTGGCGCTCCTACAGTAAGAGCGCAGCGTGGAACCCCGGGGAGGTCCCTGGGCCCAGCCCTTGCTGCAGCGTTTTGGGGACAGAAGTGGGAGAACGGAGACCCCCGCCCCCAGGACCTCGCGCTGCCAGGTTACTGTGCGCACGGCCCAGCCGAGGCCCTTCCAGCTTTCAGCCCAGCGGGCCCTTCCGAGACCCCTGGATGGGCTGGCAAACGTTTCTCCTGGTCAGACCCTGAGATACCCACCCGTACCCCCTCTGGACGGCTGGCTGAAAGGTGTCCGAGGCAGGGGCCACACGGGGGGCTCCCCACTTCCCTCTGGGCTTTCCCTCCTGCAAAGCCCACCCACCTGGTGGAGCCCACAGGGCCCAAGCCCCTCTCCCTGGCCCTGGCTGTCAGTCCGGGAATGCGGAGGGCAAGCAGCCCGAGAGGAAGAGAGGAATGACAAGAAATCAGGTGCCTGTCAGGACACACCGGACACCCTTCCAGGGACCTCCCTCTCTGACACCAGGACACGCCCGGGAGCTCTCTGAATGCGACACTATGAAGACCCTCCCCAAAGGACAGTGGCAGCAACAGGCAGGACAGGCAGAGCCCCTGGGGGCCCTGTCACCCTCCCCAAAGGATGCATCTGATTTCTCCACCGTGAGCCCCTGAGCTCCAGGCAGCTGGGGCCCCTTCTGCCCAGCGTCCGACAGACTCAAGGGACGGAGCATTTGAGGCGCGCCCATCCTATCTCAAGACCTCTTTTCCAAGTCCATCGCCAGGCTCAGCGTCTTTCCAGGCTAGCTGCTGAGCCCCTAGTCCTTGAAAGTCTTTTTTTGCTCAGGAATGCTGAAAAAAAATAATAATAATAAAATAAGAAATAATACATGTCTTAAATAGAACACGCTTTTCCGCTAATCAGGAAAAATTGAGCTTATGTTTTGCTGAAGTGACATGATTTTTCCCCTCGATTTATTGTGCAAAGGAATTCAACACAGCTCTCAGCATCCAAAAGCAGGAAGGGTGTAGGAAAAGTTCAAAATTAGCATTTCCCCAGACTCTCTCAGATCCAAGGGCAGAGGCTGAACAGGATCCGAGCTACATTTTCCTCCTCGGGATCTCGCGGTTTTTATGAGAACGATTTCCATTGTTACGGTCTTGAGTTCCTGTAGCGCTGACAAGTTAAAAGAACAGAGTTTGAGTTCACCTTGGCGGGCCCCCCCAGGGTCCGGGCCCGGGCAGCCCCCCTCACCTCTCCGGCTACGGCGCCTTCCCTGGACATGTGCAGCCCTGATCGGTTTACGGGCTCGAGGACAAATGAGCGCACGAAGCCCCTGGCGGGGGATTGAGAGAGGATCCGTGCCCACTGGGTGGTAATGCGTCTTGGGGCTTCACTAACTTGAACGGCCCTGCTTCGCTGCACCCGCCCCCTGGAACAGGCCACCCCTGCAGCTCATCCAGGTCCCTCCGAGCCGCAGACGAGAAGCTTCCCGGTAGGGACATCTTTTCCCCCCTGTGAGCCAGCGACAGGAGACTTGCCCCTGAGAGCTGCGAACTGCAGAATTAGAACTGACAGGAAAGAGTTTCGGGGGACGTGGCTGGCAGCCGGGCACCCCCTCCCCGCCCCCAGCACACACATACACAACCACAGTCTTTCACAAGATGCCGCCCAGGGACACCCACGCCTGCGCCTGGGTACCTGGGTCACTCTCGCTGCTGCCCAGGAGAGGAGCTGGGATCTGGAAACTTGATGGCCCAGGCGTCAGGCTGGTGCGGTCCCCCTTCCTGGCTGCGGACCTGGCGACGCTCCGGGCTGGTGCGCTCACACTCGTGACGATGGTTTGACATTGTAATAAGTTGTTGGCTGTGTCGGGTTACCCACAACACGCTGCTCACACGCGTTTCCCAGGCTCCTTTGACTTTTTAAAATGTGGCCGCTACGAGGCTTAAATTTACACATGAGGCTGGCATGATCCTCCTGTTGCCAGCACGGGGCTAAGGGGGGCCTGGCATCATACTGGGGTCCCAGTCACACACCCCCACCCCCCCACCCGGCTTGCACGGCAGATCCAGGTCCCCTGCCCGGACGGAAAGGCCGGGCCCCCCGGGAGGGCTGCCCTGGGGCAGGTGCCAAGCCGGGGTTTTACCCACGTGGTCTCACTTAGGAGGCACAGCAACCCCCACAAGACAAGTGTCACTAACTGTCCCCACTTCACAGATGAGGTGACCGAGGTTTGGTGAGGTCAGTCAGCTCCCTCAAAGGTACAGCGGTGTCCACCTTCCACGTCACCTGCCCCAAACCGGGGGTGGGGGCTGAAGGGTGGAGGCGCAGTGGTGGGGAACTCTTGGAGGGCCTCCTGTCCCTGGCGTCCAAGGTAGAATCAGCCCCTCTGCCCCCCCCTTGGGCTCTCAGAGGATTGCCCCCCAGGTCTGTCGATTAGAAACTCGCTTCTGAGCTGCCCATGTTGCCATTGAGGCAATGCGGACCCAAGAGCTTGTCGTGCCTTCACCGATGGCCCTGCACACAGTAGGCCTTCAGTGGATAGACGTTGAAGGATCTCACAGCCCCGCACACAGTAGGGCTCCGGCTGATCCGGCATGAAGGCATAGCTCCAGGCGAGCTCTCGGTGTTAGAGCCTCGCTCTCCCGAGGCCCAAGCCAGGCCCCGCCAGGGACATCATGCAGGCATTCCTTGCGGGGGTGCAGGCTCTCGGGCTCCGCAGGGTCAGCCGACAGCCCGTGCTCGTGCTCACAGAGCCCCTTGTCTGTTGGGGGAGGCCCCTGAGAGCCCCAGAGGGGACCAGGTCATTTTTCAGGCTTCTGGTTAAAACACAAAAAACAAGAAACCAAACCAGCCAGAGCCTGGGTCCCTCACACATGCCTGTATTCAGCCAGTCGACTCCCGGCCTGTGATTCCGCGAGTGTTGGCGGCGTCTACCTGACGAACCCGGTCCTGTTCTTGCCGGAGGAGAAAGCCCCGAATTTTCGGAGCAGAACTGCATCCCTTGAAACCCGAAGGTTTGAGGTTCCTTATGAGTTCAGGAATTTCACTTGTGTTCCTCCGAACCCGTGGGCTTCCTTCTGTCCCTAAACTATCCCTCAGGTGTCCCCGGGCTGCGACACACTCTGACACGTGCACGTTTGTCTCCGCATGTCCGGAGAAAGTCAGTTCGTTGTACTGAGCGGTCGGTGGTCCATCCCGGGGCTCTCGGGGCTACCGTTCTGGGCGGGGCTGAGCATCTAGACGTCGGGGTCGGGGTCTCGGGGACTCTACAGCGCAAATCTCCTGAGTACCCACTCCACGTGGGCCCTGCCGGTCCTCATGCTGGACCCGCACTCTCACCGGTCCCCGGGTGCGATGCTGGCTTTATTCCCACTTCACGGACGAGGACACTGAGGCACGGAGGGGTCCAGCACCTGGGGATGCTGGGGCTGTGTGTGTCCACGGGCTGTGCACCTCCACACCGTCCACCCACGATAGCCTCTGGCCCCGGGGACGGAGACCTCTCCGAGGAAAGGGGCCCCGCCCACCTTTGGGAGGTCGTGGGGGGTCTCGGAGAAATTTCTCAAGGGCCTACTTCACTTTGCACTGAAAGGTACTCTCCAGCAGCTCCCCGCCCTTGGTCACCAAAATTGGCAGCACTTTCCAGAAGCTACATCAGCTTTCAGAAGACAAGGATGTGCTTCTTTTGGATGAAGTAAGACATGGGCTTATAGCCCGCATGATTACGTGCGGGGGTGTTTGTGTCGGCGTCCCTCCACACACGTGTGTGGGTGAGTCTCTCGTATACGCATCCGACATCTCCCCGGGGAGGCAGGGGACTGAGAACATGGGGTGCCCTACAAGATGAAAGGGTGGGGGCTGGGGTAGGAGACTTCTTTCTTTTTTTTTAATCATATATTCGTTTAAGCCTTGCAAATCAACTATTACTTAAAAATTGTTTTTAATGATCCTTCTTTGAGAAAACTCAAAAGCACGCCAAAGGGGAGCTCTGAGCCTCTCCGGGCTTGAGCCCTGGGTCTGAAGTCCGGCCCTTTGCTACAGGATGGGACCCCCGTTAGCATGGCATCCCTGGGACGGCAGACCCCACAAGGCAGTGAGGAGAAAGTGACCGGGAAGGGTGGGCACTTGGCCCCCTGCCTCCCAGTCTACGCCCCCCCCCGACACACACACACACCCAGGATTCCCCAGGGACCCTCTCAGTTCTGCATGGCTGGGATCTGGGGGCTGGCTGAGGCCGGACCTGCTGCAGGGCCAAAGCCAACCTCTGCTGAGCAGACCTGGATTCTCAGAAATGTCCCGTGGTCGGGCCTGCGCTGTGTGAGTGACTCGACAGAGAGACCCGGGTCCCCCAGCCCATGCAGCGCAGGTCGGCTCTGCGCAAGGGTGCAGCCTCAGGCTTTCAGCACCCAGAGCTGCAAGGCCTATGGGACGTGGGCCTAGTGGGCAGGTGGTCACTGCCTAGGCCTGGGGACTCCCGGTTCAATGACCTCAGGCAGGTCCCTTCTTCTCTGGGCCTCAGTTTCTCCATCCCTCACAGGAGGTATCGACAACATAGTCTCCTTTCCCTTCTGAACAGTAAGGTTGTGGAAGTCCACGGAAGGCCCCAGAACCACACCCTGCGGGTAACCAGGATGCTGAACTTCAAAACCCTGTTGTTCTAGTGCCCGAAGATGCGCTCGTCCGGAGTGAAAGCACGTCCCAGGGCCGGTCCCGCCAACTGTGCCCCTACGGGCTATGCTCACAGCCCTCGAGCGCCCTTACACGGCATACAAGGGCTCGTGAGACTCAGCCCATCACCGACCTCCCTGGCGTGGCCGCCGGAGGCTGTTCTCATCCCCGTGCCTGCGCCACACTGTCACATCCATACACGACCTCCCGTCATTGACCTGACGGTCTCCGAGTGTGATTCTCCGAAGCCGACCTACTCCGCATGGTTACTCCATGGCAGTCTGGCCCGTGGCCAAGTGACGTCACTTGCTATGAACAGAACTCGCGCTTGGCAACTCAACTGGCTTCACCGCGATCGGCCCATGTGCCTCTGCCTCGGGGACACGCAACGGAGGATGTCAGGAACGGGGTGCCGGGCTCGCCCCGCGGGCCGGCGCTCAGTGGGCGCAGCTGCACGTGGACGTCCACGGGCACCGGAGTCACGAGGCAGGACTGCTCTGCTGCCCGTCACTGGCTCCTCCTCCCCCGTGTGTAGCAGGGCCCTGGGGAGGCTGCGACAGCCACACCCCGGACAGCACAACACAACAGAAACGTGTTGTCTCCCCGTTGTGGAGGCTAGAAGCCGGAAATCAGGGCGAGTGCAGAGCTGCGTTCTTGGGAGAGGACCCTCCCTGCCTCCGCCAGTCCCGGGGGCCCAGGCACCCCACCAGCTGCCCCCATCCGTGGTCCCAGGACCCCTCCCCTGTGTGCCTGCCAGCTCCTTCTTTTCTTATAAAGACACAACTTTTAGACAACACAGGATGAATTCATCTCGAGATCCGCAAAGACCCTTGTCCAAATGAGATCAAATTCACAGGTTCTTTTTCTTTTCCTTTTTCTTTCTTTCTTTCTTTCTTTCTTTCTTTTTTTTTTTTTTTTTTTTTAGATTTATTTATTTATGAGAGAGAGAATAAGGTGCAGAGGGACAGAGGGAGGGGGAGAGAGAGTCACAAGCAGATGCCACGCTGAGCACGGAGCCCGATGCAGGACTCCATCCAACAACCCTGAAATCACAACCTGAGCCAAAACCAAGGGTCGGACGCTCACGGACTGACCCAGACAGGTGCCCCCATTCACACGTTCTGAAGGTTAAGACACGGACACCTTTTAGGGGGAGCCATTCCTCAACCCCATCGAGTCAGGCAAGGAAAGGATCCAGGGGGCACATTTATAAACAGGAAAGGGGCCAGTGATAGTTCTGATCTCAGGCTGCGGTGGAGAGGGCAGCGTATAGACACCAGCAATGAGTTTCTCGCAGCCCTGGAGGCTGGGGGTCTGAGCTCAGGGTGCCGGCAGCCTCAGGAGCTGGCGAGAGCCCTCTGCGGGGGGCGGGCTGCTAGGTTTCGTCCTGTCCTGCATGGCAGAAAGAGAGTGAGCTAGCCCTCTCGAGTCCCTTTTACAAGGGCACCAATCCCATCATCTGGGACCGAATCACCTCCTGATCCCATGACACGGGGTGTCAGGTTCCAACACATGAAATTTGGGAGTGTGCGAATATTCAGTCCCTATAGCAAGTATGACCAGAGCCCTGTGACAAGGTGGGCTTCTGCACCAGCGTCCAAATCTGGGTAGAGGAAAAAGTCCCTCCTTCCCCAAACCCCCACAGACACAGAAAGAACATCTCCCATCCACAGGATGCTACGAGAAGCAACCCAGAGGTACCAGCCACGGCGGGCTGGTCGGCCACCTCCCCCTGCCTGTCCCCCCTCCCTCCTGGTCCCACCAGGCCAGACCGGGACACCTGCCAGGACTGACTTAACCTTCAGAGGACTTTTTAAAGCCAAAAAAGAAATCCCAGAGACCTCACGGTGCTGAAGCCATGGTGGCAGCAAGGCAGCCGGGGGGGGGGGGGGGACCCTTACCCCTTCAAGGGCGCAAAACTAGGGGCCTAAGGTTTCCTTTCTTGCTGTGAAATTTACCAAATTCCGGTGCAAATAAGCAAAGGCAAGAGGGAGTGATTACTGTATCTCTTTTCATTGAGCAAAATGTATCTTAAGACGAGAAGATCGGATGCCCGCGAGATGGAGGTGAGGCTCGGGCTGCCGCGAGACCCGCTCCTTCGCGTGAAGGCGACCGGCTCGGCAAGGGTTAGCAGCTCTCGGGACGTGAGGACGGCGGCGGGAATGATCTAGCAGGACCCTCACGGGCACCCCACTACCGCATCTCCTTTGCCTGCTTCACTTCCCTCCGGAGCCCCCGTTTCACCTAACGTTCTCAGTGTAATTTTTTGGCTACTTACCATTTATTTGGGTATTGTTCGTCTCCCTGGACTACAGAACGCCAGTCAGCTCCCTGGGGGAGGGGACCCGTGCCGTTCCCCGCTGGGTCCCCAGCACCTGAGAGCATGTCCTGGCACTCAGGGAGCGTCCAGGTGCGCGAGTGGAGGCCGGAGTGAATGACAACAGCCACAGTCCACACGTGGGAAGCAAGCGACGGCAGAGCCTTGACCCACCGTGCGTGGACGGCTCCAAACGCTGCTGCGACGAGAAAAAGCGTTGAGGGAAACCTAGCTACCAAATTACGTTTGCGACGACGAAGCAAAAGTGCGTCCATGTGTTTAAGGACGGGCCAGGCGCAGCGGCTCGATCTGCTGGCGGTGAGGACGGTGGACACATTTGTCCCTCCCTCTCACTGACATCTGGAAAGGCTAAGGGGAACCGTTCACCCAGAAAAGTCACAAATAAAACCCAGAGGCTGCTTGTGCCCACCCGGGGGGGACAGGACTGAGCAGGGCCATGTCTGGTCAGCCGCTGTCGGCAAGACCCTGTCGGCGGCCCCGCGGGCGTCTCTCTGTGCCGGCTGTCAGCCACGTGCGTCTCCCCGCCGGAGCCGGGTGCAGGCCACACAACGCCCCGGTCTCTCGCCGCTGGATGGCATCCCAGCTAAGTGCTCTCCACATCCAGCCGAGTCCACCGGGCTCCACACCTTTCTTGGAGGTGAGTAGTGACCGGGTGAGACAGACGCGGTGGGGAGGGGCCAGCCCTACCCGTCTGCGAGCTGGAGGCAGAGGGCATCGCGTGCTGGACGCCCTGGCCCAGCCCTGGCGTCACACCTCAAACAGAGTCGTGAAACGGACCAGGCTCCTTCAGGGATGGAAAATGACCCACGTGGGTGACAGTGCCGCACCGGGGCTCACCGATGCCTTGGGGCCACTGGATCATTGCCACCATCATTATTAATGCCACCAGCAGGGGTTATCCGAGCCACCCTCGCTCCACGGGACCCTGGGCCCTTGTAATCTCGTCGTAGGATGTGTGCGGGAAGGGGAGATGGGGTCGTCCTTCCTGCAGGCATTTCTCTGGAGACTGGGACAAGGGACCCTCCCCGCAGCTCTTTCTCACGCCCGGAGCATTTCCGGACTCCAGAGCAATGTGGCAAGGTCCAAAAGACTTAATGGGTCCTGAACACCAGACTTAAAGGTTCTCACACCTCCTTGGAGTTGAGGAGATGCACTGATGGAAGCTTGTACACACGTGTGCAAAGCAGGTCTATTTGTGACCCTTCCAAACCACAAACACGCCACATGTCCTCCTGCTGGATGAAGACTGCGGTACGTCCATTCAGTGGAACATTCCTTCGCTGCGAGAAGGAACAAACAAGCCCCCGACACAGACAACAGCAGGCGTGAGCCTCACGTGTGTCCTAGAAGCCAGACTCAAAGCCGGCACGCCACCCAATCCCACCGAGGGACCGTCCAGAGAGCACAAAGCTGCAGGAACGGGAAACAAATCAGCCCCATTTGGGGCAGTGGTCCGCCAAGGTCTGGCTCCGAAGGGGCCCATGGGATTTCTGTGGCACCGAAGCTGCACGGACGTGTTACGAGACCCAACCTTACTGCCGGCGAATGTCACCTTAACAAAACCGCTGTAGACGAGCGACTGTACTTGTTTTAATGTTGACACGGATACAAACTTGTTGACACAGAAAAACGTTCCCTTGGAAACATTCCTCTTCGGCGTTTGGGCTGCAGGGGGCAGAAACTCCCACGCTCAAGTGAAAACAGGAACTGGGTTGCGTCCCCAGGTGGCCCGGCTGCAGCCTGGGGACCCGCACACCTGAGGGGCACAGGTGAGGTTGCCAGGTCCCCAGCTCCAGCCCCTGTGCATCTTCTCTCTTGGCCACTCTGGGGCAGGTGGCCCCGTCTGGCACCGGGCCGCAGCTCCAGGTCACGTGCCTGAGTATGTGTTTGAAGCTCTTATTGGCAAGTTGTTCGGCGGCCACAGCAAGTCGACATGATGGATAATTTTTCTGAACCAGGTGCAAGGTTCGCTGGGGTGGGGGGGCACCTGCCGTGTGCTGGGCGTCGGGACTCCTGAAATGCACGGGATGTGGCCTTGCCCCTCCACGAACGCAGGGACAGGCAGCACGGGGAGTGGGGACACACAGAGGTACCCAGGCATGTCCCCTGCAGAGCCTGGGGTGGGTGTCGCAGCTGAGGCCACTCAGGACTGGCCACCCCGGGGAAGAGCCCAGAGGAAGGGGCTGGGCCCGATTGGCTGGCCTTGTCCACTCCTCTCCGTGTGCAGGGTGTTTGCTGTTTTGCCCAGGCTCTGTCGCAGGCCTTGGGGTCCCTCCAGATCATCCCCATCCCGGGGCCTACCCCTGAGGGTCAGCTCTGCCTCTCAACCTGCCCCTGTGTGACTGGCCAGGTGAGTGACCAGACCTTGTTATTCTGCCCCAGGACCATCCAAGGGACCGCCCGCCCACGCCGTTTAGACAGCTATGTGGTCAGGAGGCAGTGCCCTGGGCTCTCGCACAGTTAAACATGACCCCTGCCCCGGCCCCTGCACCTAACTCAAAGAGTGCTTCTCAGACCCCACTGTCCGCTGTGGCTTTCCCACTCGTCCGGCGGACTTGTGCTCAACGGGCCTCCAGACCAGAGTCGGCCAACCTCCAAGGTTTGCTCCAACCTCATAGGGTCAGGACTCCCCAGGGGTGCTGAGACTCGGGACCCTCCTGGCAAGCCCTTCACGATTTGGCAGGAGACGCTCTCCCAGCAATGGCGTACTGACCCTGCCCAGGGCCTGGTGAATCAAGCAGACTCACAGACCCATCTCACAGAAGAGAAACTGAGGCTCAGGTGCGGGGACACCACTCGCCCAAAGACGTTCGGAAATCAACGGGAGGGCGGCACCGACCAGAACTTGGGCGCCAGGCATGGTTCTTTCTCCAACAGCTGGACACCTGTGACCCCCAAGGCTTTTACTTTCAAATTTACCAGCCGGAAGGCACTGGGACATTTCTGGTTTGGAGCTACTATGAACAAAGCTTCCATGAATGTTTATGTCCAAGATTTTAGGGAGGCGGTTTACTTCAACATCCCTTTGGTAGACTCCCAGGAAGGGGGGCTGGGTCACATGGCAGATGTCCACTTAGCTTTAGAAGCACCTGCCAGAGGGTTTTCCAAAGTGGTTCCACCATGGTACAAGCCCACGACAGTATGGGAGGGAACTGGCTGGACATCCTCCCCAGCACTGAGCTAGTCCGTCTTTTCAGTGTTAGACCTTCTAACACACAAGTAGTGATATCCACTGTGGTTCATCAGGGACCCTGATGGCACACACGTTCGGCCACTCGATGTTATCCCAGAGTCACTGGTGCTCCTTCCCCGCTGGCCTTCTCTGCTTTCTGTGTTCCGTTTTTGGAGAATTTCTATTGCTATGTCTTCAGGTTCATATTCTTTTTTTTTTCTGTGATATCTGATCAGCCATGAATCCCCAGGATCTTTCTTATCTCAGACCTGAGTTTCCTTGCCAATAGCTCAGTGCAGGCCTTGGGCTGTTCTCTCTTGTCTCACCTGGGCAGGTGCCATGGGCTCTGCTTCCACTCATGTCCCCTTTCCAGTCCTTTCTCCCCACCAAAACCAGAGGATTCTTGTTTGTTTGTTTTTTAATCTCATGCGAATCCTTATAAGGGCTCCTTTGTACTTTAAAAAAAAAAGGCAAGCTCTTTATCATACTCACAGCGGACCCAGGCTGGCCTCACCCTGCCTCTTCTTCCTCATGCTCCCACCTCCTCTCCCCCCAGGGTCCCCATTTTGATTCTGCTCCTAGAGCATACCGCACCTGTTCTCCTGCCTCAGAGGTTCTGCCCGTGCTAAGCCCTCTGAAGGGAACGTGCGCACACACAGTCACTCATACACACGAGCATACGTGCACAGAGACACAGACACACAAACACAAACATGCACACAGAGCCGCAAGCACACTCACACACATGCACGTGCACGCATACATGTGCCCACAGAGGCACAAGAACACAGAGAGACACATGCGTGTACACACACGAACACACTTGTGCATGTCCTTTCCGTGCAAGCTACTACTCTTCCAGGTGACCCCTGATCATTTTTGTAATTGTGTGGTTTACTTGTCTGACTAAACTGTATGTTTTTTCCTTCCTCTCCACCAGAATGTGACCCTCTTAAGGGCCGAAATTGTTTCTCTTTTGTCTTCTGTTTCAGTCCCAGGACCTAGCATAGGACCCAGCACATAGTAGGTGCTCAGTGAATGGATGGATGCATGAATGAACGGATGGGTAGCCAGTTGGGTGGGTGGGTGAGTGAATGGGTGCATGGACGGATGGATGGATGGATGGATGGATGGATGGATGGATGGATGGACAGCTGGACAGACGGTTAGATAGATGGATGGATGGGTAGGTGGATGGGTGGATGAACGGATGGAAGGCTGGACAGACGGTTGGATGGATGGATGGATGGATGGACGGACGGACGGCTAGACAGACGGTTGGATAGATGAATGGATGGGTGGGTGGATGGGTAGACAGATGGATGGATGCCTGGATGCATGGATTTATGGATGGATGGGTAGGTAGTTGGGTGAACGGATGAGGGAATGGATCCATAGCTGGATGGATAGATGGATCGGTCAATGGATGGACGGTAAATGGCTTTGAACCCTGGCTCTTCCCCCTTTATTCTGTGGCCATTTGCAGTCAACTACCTTTCTTGAATCTCTGCTTCTCATTGGTAGAATAAACGGGTGCAGCGCTACCCACTGTGTGGAGCTTTGTTTACTGTCTTTCCCACTGGACAGCACATCGTTTAATCCCAACAGTATCGTTCACAGTACCTGGCACGGTATCCAGCACACAGTAGCTGCTCAATAAATACTCTGTTGGAAGGATGGATATCCCAAAAGTTGAAGTCACAGCAGGAATGACCCACTTACCCAGCTTTCTCCCTCTCACCAGCACCTTCTCCTTCCTCGCTTCAATTTCTATTCTGCTCCCCTTCTCTGTAAATGAACTGAAAGCCACATTCTCCCTGGGCTGGAAGGTAGGCTCTGTTTTGTATGTCCCAAGAAAGCAGCAGTAGGGAGTCTGGGACAAGAGTTAGCCTAGAGGGTTCCCCATGAGCTGCTGGGGGAGGGTTGTGTGAGGCCTGTAGGGCCCCCCACTCTATGGAGGTAGACCTCCATTGGGTGGCAGGCAGGGCCCCAGGAGAGACAATGGCAAGACTGAGAGGATGTGTGGAACCCTGGAACGCTCAGGGTCTGTGCATGAATTCCTGACGGCGGGCATGGAAGGGGAGAAGCCAGAGCACATAGAAGCTTCTGGATGGAGCCGGTGCAAGATTTGCTGAGATGGGGAAGATGGAGTGGGAGGTGGCTGGGAAAGAGTTGGGGAGAAAAATCCAGAAGTCCAGCTTGTCCACGATCTGTTTGACATGTCTGGGAGACCCCAAAGGAGATGTCAAGTGGCTGGCCGGATATGTGGGTCGAAGCTCATAGAAGAGGTCATAGCTACAAGACAAATTTGGAAGACATTAGCTTAAGGATATTTAAATCCATGGGAACTGATGAGATCACCAGGGTGCAGGGTAGCAAGGAAAGAGAAGACAGCTTGGCCCCAACCCCAAGAACCCCAGCAATCTGGTGGGACCACGAGCTCCAGGAGGTCTGGAGTTCTGTTTGCATTTCAGGCGCCACTGTATGCCCAGTCCCACCAAGTACCTGGCTTGGGACAGATACCCACCAAAGCCTTGCCTCTGTGGGGTCTGGAGAGGAGAGGTACAAGACGTAAGGAAAAGAGGGGAGTGGGGAAAAGCCAGGAGAAGAAAATGCTGGAAGTGGAGAGTGGCCTCCTGGGTAGACTCCCTCCGTCCAGGAAAGTGAGATTTGCCAACGACACAGGTGGCTGTCACCGCTGATGAAGGCCATTCCAGCGGGGTGGGGAGGGGTGACGAGCAGAGATACAGGGCAGGTGGAGGGGTAGGAAGGTGGCGAATGGGCTCTTAGATGGGAGGGGCCTGGATGGTGCGGGCCAAGGGGATCTGGTCCGCAGAAAGGGGGAGCTTGCAGATGCGAAACAGGGTGGAGCCAAGGGGCAGGAAGTGCTCAGTGGGGGAGGCACCAGACCAGGAGGGGGACCGGCTAGACACAGAGGCTTAGGGAGGAGCCTGGGCCCAGCCCAGGAGGGGCTGCGGTTTGTGCTGGGCTTGGCCTCCAGGACTTCCCTGGGGCTCTGGGGATCAGCACACTTCGGCATGCCTCTTTCTCCTTTCTGGATTTTCTGTATTTCCCATAACGAAACCTCTTGGCCTCTGATGTTCTGATTGAAAATGAAATGCTCAGATCAGCAAAGAAAGCTGCCAGTGGGTCCAGACCTGTGAAGCGCCGCCTCCTTCTCCTCCAGCCCCATCCCACAGCTCATGCCCCCCAAACCCAGCGCTGCCCCAACAGGGGCCTCTGGAAGCCCCAGGCCTGGACTTCCTACCAGCTTCTGTGCCCAGGCCCCAGACCCAAGGCCCTGGGGGAGGAGGGCCCCAGGTACCGGGTAGACGGTCACCGGTGCAGGAACTGGAAGATCCTCCCAGCAAGAGGTATAACCCAAGACCTGCAAGAAAAGGCCAGGGCGGCTGGACAAAGGCGCCCAGCAGGGGTCTGGGAGCTGGATGGGAGTGAAGGTGGGGGCTCCAGGGAGGGCAGGCCTCGGCCTCAGGCTTCCTGATCACAAATGGGGTACCCCCGGGGCCCAAATACACCCTTCATGACACTCCCCAGAGAGAGAGGAGGGAAGAAGACTCAGACCCCCGCCAGAATTCAGGGCCTGGAGCCGGCTGGTCGGCTGGTCCTGGGCGCCACACCCCAGAGGCTCAGAGCCGGGCTCTGTATGGGGAGACCAGCCCTTCCCAGGCAGGGATCTCCGTCCTGAGAGGCACTCCCTCTGCCTGGGATCTACAGGAAATACAGGCATCGGAGAGCCCTGGACACTGGGATTGTGCTGTGTGACCACGGACACGTGGCTCGCCCTCTCCGAGCCCAACCCCAGATTCCAGCAACAGGGGCACCTCGCATAGGTGCGCGCCCTAAGTCACTGCCATATCCTTACCCTGGGGCTGATGTTAGGAATTTGAGCTGCAGGCGCGGGTCAGGGGCCGTTTCCTGCCACCTCCTGCAGAATTCCCATCTGGGTGGGCAGCGGGGCGGGGGTGTGTCTGGGAGCAAACTGCGTTCTCGTTCTGGAGGACTTTCTACAGTCTCCCCTCTTATCCTTCCCCTTTTGTGTCCATCGCTTTCTTCAGCCTCCAAATTAGCTAAACACGGGGGCAGCAACAGGGTTTGGCTTAATCTGATCTTCTGAATTGGAAGGAAGAGGTAAGGCCTTTGTCCCCAGGGAGCACCTCCCTTTGGCCACAGCCACAGCCACATTCAGGAGTCTTTAAACAGCCCCAAATTCCCTGGCAAGCCCCTTTTGCATAAGCCACTGGAATCTGCCAGACAAAGGTCTTTTACAAGGAAATTTGGGAAGGAGATAACGAGTGAAAGCCCCGTCCCAGTGAGAAGGTTCTCGGGCCCAGCTCACGGGTGTTCCCAGCTCCTCCGTGTCAGCTCTGGCCAAGCAGAGCGGGAGTTTGGGCTCCGAGGCCAAAATGAGCAGTGACTCTGCAGAGAAGGTGGTCCGTGCGCCCTGCATCTAGGTCCCTCTAGATCCTTCTAGGAGGGTTTGTTTGGGTTTCCAGGCTGTCGTGCTCCTAACCAGAGGGTTGCTGGGGTTCCGGACCAGCTAGGCCAGGCGCTCCGGTGCCGGAGTCGCCAAGTGACCAAGGAGCTTTCAAAACCTCAGCCACCCCACCCGCGTGTGTCTGTCCTCATAAGACCAAGTCTCCAGTGGGAGACAGACCATGGAAGCAGACAAATGCACAAATCCCATCAAGCCCAGAAAATTTTTCTGGAATGTTCTGCCAGACCCGCCCTCCCATAGCTCCGGACCACAATCCTCACGCCTCAGCAGCCCCAACGCGACCCCCACCACCCCGACCTCGGTGGCGCAGTCTGTGGCCCCTCACGTCCGCAGGCTTCAGACCCTGGTTTTACTGTTACCAGCCTTTTCCCTTCTGCAGGGCAGCGGTCCTGCGTCTAACAGGGTTGGACCGACACCTTTGGGCCCAGCTCAGCACACGGGCTGTGGTCCCCACCATCCCAGGGCAGGAGGACAGTGAGCCTGAGACCCCCGGCAGAGCTCGGGAGCCCTCCTGCCTTAACACCTCCGCTTTCTGGGAAGAAACGGAGGCTCACACAGGCGAAGTCACTTGAACGAGACAGCAGGGCAGGACCCGGGCCTGCCGGACTCTAGGGGCTGTGCCCACCCCTCCCTCAGTCCAGCCCCCCACCTCACGGGGTGGGGGGGGGCAGCTTCGATGGATGGATGGTCCCGCGCTGTGGCCCCAAAGCTGCCTGGCCCCTGGGGCGGTTCCCACAGCCCAGAGGGGCTAACAGGTGTAGACAAATGGCTGCCCCGGGCTCCCCAGGCTCCCGGGTCTGGTCTGGCATCCCAGGAATGTGATAAGCCACCCAGGCTGCTGACCCCCACCCCAGCCCGGCTTGTTCTGTCTGCCCTGGGCCCTCCTGCCCTTGCCTCCAGCCCCTCAGCCACTGCGTTCCCAGGGCCATGGCATTCACTGTTAATTAACCAGGGGAAAGAATAAAGCCCTGGACCAGGGCCCTGCCGAGGGGCCCGTGCTTCCCAGAGCTCCCATTCAAAGGGCCGGGGCCGGCGCTGTGGCTCAGTACCCAGAGGCAAGGGAATATTTACAGAGACAGGAGGAGCGGCAGAAGGGAGGGACAGAGACACAGAGACAGAAAGACAGAGACAGAGCGCACCGGCCGGATAAAGGGATGGACAGGACTCGAACGGCCGGGCCTCGAACCGCAGGCCCCGGAGCGGCCCTCGCACTGGGCCTGAGGTCCCGGAGCAGGGACACCACCTTCTTTTGGAGATGGGGGCTTCCCCTTGAAGGAGCCTGCTTCCCGCTGAACCCCACTTGTCTCCCCACTTCGGCCCTGGGGTCCAGGTGGGTCCCCTTTCCTCATACAACCCGGATTGTGTGGCCTAATGGACCAGAGAGAGCTGGGGGGAGGGGGGTTCTGGCAGCCAGGCAGAGTGACAGGTGAAGGATGGGGCCCCACAGAGGGATCCCGCCCCCTCAACAAGGAGCCTGGGGCTCCCCAGGGCACATTTGCATCCGTGCCCCCCCTCCCAAAGCTCAGGGTCTGATCACGAGGCAGGGGTGTTTCCCTTCCAGAAAGGCAGATAGCCCCATTTCCCAGATGAAAAACTGAGTCTGAGATTCAAGGGCAAGGGTAAGGCCAAGATTGCAAAGGTGGAGCCAACTCCCCTCCTGTGGGCGTCCTGTCCCTGCGGGGAAACCGAGTGCAAAACCGGGCCTGCACCAAGAAATCCTCACCCTCTCTGCATGGGTGTGGCGCGGAGGCAGCACGGGCAACACCAGAGGGTGGGCGGAGGGGCCGCTCAGGTGGGGCCCCGTGTGCAGCGATGGACATTTCCAGAATAAGGAGCTGAAGGCTCCTGTTGTTCCCCGATGAGCCAGAAAGTTGGCTCCAGGACCAAGGCGAGGCCCCAGCAGGGTGGGGCACCTTGTCCGTGGCCCACGTTGCACTTTTGGGGGGGGGGCAGGTGTTTGGGACCCGGCGAGGTGTCCTCTGGACAGACAAGCCGCGAGGAGTAGGGGAGCCCCAGGGAGGTCCTGGCAGGCCAAGCGCAACCAGGCCTGGAGACAAAGACAAGCGTGCGAATGAAATCAGCCTCCAGACCCAAGCGCTGGTGCCCAGGCAAACCGGGCACTGAGTCTGGGAAGACACGTGCCCCTCGGGGCCGCCTCCTTTCTTTAGGAACACAGCACCGCAGACAAACTGAATTTCATGCTGCATTCTCATTTCAGACTGCCCTAAGGGTCTTCCCAGGGACCACCCCAAGGCGCCAGCTTCCCCCCTACCATTGCATGTCGCACATTTACGCAAGACAGGCCCTGCGTCCCTGGGTCTAGTGAGGCGGTCAGTCTGCTGGTCCGTGCTTCCTCCCCCCGCCAGAAGAACAGCACACCTCATCCTGCAGGGAGTGCTCTCGCTCCTGACCCCACGGCTCCGGCAGCCTCTGCTGGCTCAGGCAACACACCTAGATCCCCCAGCCTCGCCCCCGGGGTCCTCAGGCCTCTGGCCCCTCACCTCCCAAGCCACCCTCCAGCAGACTTGCCACCCAGCTTCTGACCCCCCCTGCCGGTTGAGGCCCAGCTCCCCAGAGCACTTGGGGGCCGCTACCTGGATTGTCCTCTCTCCAGCAGTGTCACTCCCTTCCGGACACAGGTAGGCACCCTCTCCTCGGGGAAGCCTTCCAGCGCCCCCGCCCCCAGAATCAAATGGTGGCTTCCCCCCAAAAATTATGTCCACCTGGAACCTGCAAATATGACCCTATTTGGGAAAAGGGTCTTTGCAGATGTAATTAACACCACCCCTTCTGGGACCTGCCTCCCCCCACCGTTCCCTGTTCCTTCCTTCCTCTCCAGGTACCACTCTGACTTGTGCAGCTCAGGGATGGCTACCTGAGAGCTCTCTGCTGCCCTGCAGTCTGTTGGGGGCTGGGTGTGCCTTCGGTATATGGTCTGGTCCCAGGTTCCAGGAACTTTGGTCCAGGAGATGAGCAAAAGCCGGTGAGATAGCAAGAGAACCACACTCTGTTTCTAAGCCGCAGTCATGAACGGCAGATTCGGACTCCCCACTTCAGGTCTTCATTTTGCCGTTCCCACCACCTGCATGGCTCTGTCTGATCATAATCAGATGCCCAGGTCTCCCCCCTTGTTCAAGATTCGGATCTGATGCTCCCGCCTCCTTAGCTCATTTGCAGGTTCAAGGCTCCCTACGGCTCAACGCACTCATCCTCTTCAAGGGAATACGGATGGGCACAAGCAGAGTCTGATACCTTCTGCCAAAGTGATCCTGGGCTCTCACAGCGTTCTCAAACATGCGTTAGAGGGCCGTGAGCTCGTATCTCAGCCACCCTTCCCATGCCCTCTTTGGGCTAGAAGGCCACTAGAAGGCACCATACTGGTTCTTATTTATAAAAATCAACTCTTGGGAGAGCCCTTAATAACTTACACACTAGTAAATATCTAGCAATTCCCCTTAAAACGACCATATCAGCATTCTCAGTGTCCACAAATAGCCTGAGAGCTGGCATGGGGTAATTCAGTACTCCTAGGAACACAAGCACCATCCCTCTGCCAGGAAAAACCTGGTGGTCTGGGGGCTGTATAGGTGTGTGGGGCCTTGGATCCCTCACCCTATGTCCTGCCTCTGGAGGCTCCCACAAGTCTGCCCTAGGGGGAAAGTGGAACTGCTTCCACTCCCATGATCCCTGTCAGCTTCCCTTGGCCAACAGACACACTGGCTCTGGGCTCACCTCCATAAGCCACCCAATGTTATCTTCAGCGACTCTCTTGAGGAGAGCCAAGAGTGGGGGACATGAGCTCTGGGCTGGGTAAAAATCAAAGGTGCACCTCGTTCACTGGCTCTTTGTTGAGCTCCAGAGCCAGCTTTAGCAGTGCACCTGCCGTGGTTCCTTCATCACCGTGTGTCTCACCAACTCGTGTTTCTAGGAAGCTCCAACCCCTCCCAAGAATGCGTTTTCTATGGCCAGGACGTTCATCCTCCTTCTTGCAAACATCACGAAAGCGGAAAGCCTGAGGCTGGGGCCCAGACATGTAAAAATGACCAATGTACTGACCAGGGGCCAACACGGCTGCGTAAGAGAGCCCAAAACACAGCAGCTGAAACCGGGTCTCTGATGTCTCTTTTGCACAGGAGCCCAGGTAGGCAACCCGGAGACCATCAGGGAGGGGGGATGGACCTCGCGCCCTGGGGCTCCCCAACCTCTCAAGGGCTGCCCTGGGTCTACAAGCTCTGAGTTGACCCCGGTCCTTGTCTCTCCCAGCCTGTGGAAAGGGGAGAGGGAGGGGAGAGCTGCAGGCTTTGGAACAGCACCCCCGGGACACTGCGAGGTCTGCTCAGAGCCCACTCGCCAGGCTATCTCGTAGCCAGGCCCAGCCCCAAGGAAGCCAGGCAGCCTCAACCTGCTCTCTACAAACTAAAACAGCAGTTCTCGAAGTGTGTGTGTGTGTGTATGTGTCCGGGAGGTCTGAGAGGTCAAAATCGTTCTCATGATAACACAGAGACATTAACTGCCTCTTTTCCTCTCATTCCTTCCCGAGCATATGGTGGAGTTTTCCAGAGGCAGCGGGCACGGAATGGCATCGTCACTCAGACCTAATGGAACGGGCGCCTGTGTACTCTTGTATTGGCATTTCCCTCTCCATCTTAATTTCAAATGCAGTGAATATCCATAGCTAAAACCCAGATCAACAAAATCTCTTTGGGGTCCTCAAAAGCTCTTAAGACGCAAGTGGGCCCCGAGGCCAAAACGTTTGTGAACTGTTGAATAGGAGACGGAAAGAGGAGCAGACAGCAGGCAGAACCCGATGCTGTCCATACAGACAGCAGGCAGAACCCGATGCTGTCCATACAGACACCGTAAGAGAGCGTAAGAGAGCCCAAAACACAGCAGCTGAAACCGGGTCTCTGATGTCTCTTTTGCATAGGAGCCCAGGTAGGCAACCTGGAGACCATCAGGGAGGGGGGATGGACCTCACGCCCTGGGGCTCCCCAACCTCTCAAGGGCTGCCCTGGGTCTACAAGCTCTGAGTTGACCCCGGTCCTTGGGTCAGCAGGCAGAACCCGATGCTGTCCATACAGACAGCAGGCAGAACCCGATGCTGTCCATACAGAAAAATGCCCCAGGCCTGGCCCTGCCTGTCCACGCATGGACTCGGGTGACCTGCTGGGAGTTCTGAGTCCAGCGCTTAGAAGCGAGGAAACAGACACACTTCTCACCAGGTAGGACCCTAGGTGCTGTGGTAATGACTCCGTGCCAGGCCCGGAGCTCGGTGCCCTGTCTGAATTTTGTGATCTGCTGTGATTTGCCTCTCCCGGGGCTCACTCGGGCATTCAAGGCTCTCCTCCCACGGCCTCAGCCCACCTTACGAGAGAGCTCTCTGCAGCGCTTCTGAAATCTGCTGAGACTGATTTTCCAAAGCAAAGGGGTCTTCCCCTTAAGAGCAGGGCCCCCTCCGGCAGCCTCAACACAATTGTCCTCTGGGGAGGGGAGGCCGGAAGTGGGCCCATTAACCAGGCTCTCCCCAACGAGCATTTGTAAACACATGCCTTCTTTATAACATCAGCAAATAGACCATGTTTTCCTACTTAACAGGAAATACAGCTGAATGGCCGGGTTCCCCCAAACGGCCCCAGCCCTCACATGCACGGGGCATCTGCAGCCAGGACAAGGCCAGTGACCACGGGGCTGACCAAGCCCCTCTGGGGTGCAAGAGAAGTTCCCTGAGGTCTGCAAGTGTCAGGAGTCCCCTGCCCTGGTGGAGAAAGGGTCCCCCGGCCGCCCGTCTGCATCCGCTGGAGGGCTGCAGTGCTTTCGCTGGAACCTGAGTCAGACTGGATCACAGGCAAAGAAATGCATTTCTAGCCACGCCAAGCCCTTTCCCTGTCACAAGATCCTGAATGTCAACACTGACCACTCAGGGAAGCCCAAGGGCTATTGTCAGGAGCCGCCACCAAGCCTCAGAATGACACAATTGTACCAGAACCCTGACCGGTCTGAGGCAATAGGGGAAGAAAAAAAAAAAAAAAGAAAAAGAAAAAGAAAGAAAGAAAGAAGCCCCTCCTCCTCCTCTCTCCCCCGGGGAGGGGGCTCGGCCGGGAAGCAGGGAGGGAGGCTGCGGGCTGCAGGGCGCGGGCGGGGCGCGGAGGCTGCGCCATTCATGCCCGCGGGGACCGAGGCCCCACGCGGAGCCCAGGCGCTCCGCCGCCGCTGATTGGGCCGCGCGGCCGGCGGCTCAGCCAATCGCTGTCTGGGAAGCGGAGCCATTCATGAAAGCGGCCGCGGGAGGAAGCGGGGGCGGGGGGGCGGGGGGCGCCGGGTTATCTCCGGGCCCGCGGTCCACGCTCCCGCGGCCGCTCTTCCGTCCGGCTCTTCCGCCCTGGCCCCGGCCCTCCCGCTGCCCGGCGCGGCGGGACCCGCAGGCAAGGCCCAGGCTCGGGGCTCGGGGGCAGAACGGGCGTTGTGCAAGTGCCTCCCAGGCCGGGCCGGGCAGCCAAGCGCGCTGCCCCCTTCAGTCCGCTGTGGCCGCGAAGTCATTTTCTTTAACCCCCGCTGATTGAAATCATCTGTTTTCAGTTCCCTGACGAAGTCCCTGGGTTCCCTCCGAGGCTGGGGCCCCTCGGCCGCGCAGTCTGCATCTGTAGCTGGGGGCCAGGCCCGCACAATTTCGTCTTCCCGGGTCTACGTGGGCTCCAGCTCCCAGAGCCCCAGGGAGAAACACATCCGTGCGGGCCAGGCCGGTGGGCTTAGCAGGGCCAGCGGCGTGGGCCCGGCTATGCTCTCTCAGCCCCTCTGTCTTCAGGTTCCCGGCCTGTGACAGTGTGGCCAAGGAGAGGCCCAGAACCCCACACATCTGCTCTCTGAAAGGGGAAATGGCCAAGCGGAATCCTGGCCTCAACCCTCAGCGGGCTGAGCCCCTGGTTTCCTCTGGTGTTACAGCAAGTGGCTTAAGAAGCGCACTCAGGGGGCCCAGGCGGAGTCCTATTTTGGGAGCGGCTGTTCCCCTGGGAGGGGGGACCCTGTTTCTGCAATGACCCATTGCAGGAGCTTGCTAACGGGTGCCCCGACCCCACCACCCTACCTCCTTCCTCCCTGAGCCTCCGTGCCCTCCTCTAGAAAACGGGTGTAAGAACCCCTAGCCCTCAGTCACCGTGAGCATCCAGGAGAATAAAGAAAGCGGGGCCTAGCCCTCGCCTGGCGTGTGGGGACTCACTCGCACACGGGTTGTTAGTGGTGTTAGTCGGTTTCCAGGCAGCAGGCTCATGGCCCAAGGGCAGCAGAGAACAGTGGGCTCTGGAGCCTTAAGGACACCCCGGGCCCCACGACATCCTAGAGCCACTGGGAGACTGAGCCTCAGAGGAAATTTTTCTCAATGGAAAGATTTCTTCAGAACAAGTGTTTCGCAACCCCCTCCTGGGCTGTTGATAATGAATCTTGGCTCCTTGACTTCCAAGTGTGTTACATAAGCCTAAGAATTTGGGTTGGTGTTTTTTTTTTTTTTTTTTTTTTTTAAGTATGAAGTATGTAGCTAGAGATAGCGGGTGGGCAGGTTCTGCAGCTGTTCAAACTTCCCACCACCTTCCCAGGCCGTGAGGACTCCCTGCTCTCAGGCCTGTCAGAACCATGCTGGGGAATGTGAAGTATGAAATCCGGGAGAAGTTGGGGGGGCGGCCGCAAAGAAGCCAGGGCCCCTCGCACAGCCAAAGAACCTGCACTCCACCCCACCCCCAGCCCCAGCCCGGGGAAGGACCTGTCATCCCAGCAACTTCTGGGTGGGAGGGAAGGACGTCCCCATTACCGCGCCCCCCACGGTTAGCTCGGCAGCTCGCAGAGGGGGGAAAACCAAGGCCCAGGCTTGGCAGGGCTATTGTTGCCGGAATGGCAGGTCCCCTGCCACCGCCAGAGGCCATGTGATCCTGGGAGGTGGGGGCCCCCTGAGAGCAAATAAGAGAAGTAGGAGAGCAGCAAGCCGGGTGGGGAAGCCAGATGTCACCTCTTCTCACTTCCGCTCAGGGGCACATGGGCTTCTCTTTTCTTCGGTTTTCTTACAGGTGTTGCTGGTAGAAGGCTCCGTAGGTTTCCAAATCTGGCTCTGCGTTCTGCCCTGGACAAGGCAGATAAAACTCAGAATACTCGGTGACCTGTGTTAACACGGGGGGGTGGGGGGCTGGGGAAGCTCTAGGGAGCTTCAGACGGGTCACGTGCCCCCGGGGGCCTGCCTCCCCTGTGTGCGGGACAGAGACTGTACTGGGGAGAGGATGCAGTGGCTTTCCACGCCGTGCACTTAATAGAGGGTATTTTCAAGTGTTAGGGCCCACGCCATGGCATTCAGGAGCTGGGAGCATAGTGAGAAAGTGTGTCTCGGTCTGCATGGGCTTGGTCATGCATCCGTGACAAACAGCTCCCCAGGTCTGGGTGACTTCCAGTCAGTGTCTTCTGTCATGGGCCAGAGAGAAAATATTTTAGGCTTCTTGGGTCCCATCATCTCTGTCACTACTCCTTAACAATTATTGTGGCACAAAAGCCGCTCAGACATAAATGAATGCGCTCTGTTCCAGGAAAGGCTTCATTTAGGTACACAGGTGGTAAGCCAAGGTGGGCCCATGGCGACAGCTAGCTGGCCATGGGTCACCCCCAGGGACACTCCTACCATCACGGAGACCAGACTCACATGCTCTTAACACTTGTGCTCCCGAGTGAGCTGAGTCCCTCTTGCGGTGGCCACACCTGACCTCGAGAGGAATAAGAAGAACAGCCCTACTATGCGCACAGAGAGCTGGAAATCTTGGTTGACATTGTTGACTGTCTACTCTGCCCAAGCCCAACCGCAGACTAGAAGACCCCTGTTTCTGGTCCCCTCTTCGGCCACCAATGGACTCTGTGAGCCTCTGTGCTCCTCTAACAGCTCTGGCCTCTACTTCCCCACCAGGTGAAAAAGAGACATGTTTTCTGGGTTCCTCTCGGGTCTGGGAGCAGGACCACTATCACGGACCCCACTTTTCCTAGCAAGGGACAATGATTTTAGTGGAGTAGAAACAGGAAGTCACTCAAGGTGTCTTTGTCCCCACCCCCCAAAGGCATATATTGGAGCCCTAGACCCCAGTGGGAGGCGATGATAAGCGGGGCCTCCGCGAGGTGGTTGGGGCAGATGGAGTCAGGAGGGAGGGGCTGTGGCAGTATCAACGTCCTTCTAAGAAGAGGAGGGATCGGAGCTCGCTCAGTGTGCATGCACCGAGGAAGGCCTCACCAAGAACCCCCTTGATCTTGGACTCGCAGGCTACAGAGGTGTGAGGAGGGACTGCGAGCTCGTTACCCGCCCCCCACCCCGCCCCAGCCTCAGGGGCTGCGCTGTCGCCGCCCGAACAGACACTGGTGTTTGTGGGTTCTTCCAGACACCGTGAGTTTTTCATTCCCACTCCACCAGTCCCTGGAAGGGTGGCGTGGTGGCATTGCTGGCCACACGGGACGCTGGGCAGCCAGGCTCGGGTCAGGTTGGGGCTGGCTGAGACGCAGGGAGAGAAGAAGGAAGTTGGCTTTCTGGGGAGGGGTGGGGTGAACGGGAGAAAACAGACTTGCTCGGGGCCCAGCAGGAGTCTGGGGGCAGCTCTGGGCACCGGCTCAGGCCCGCTCAGACCGCCACGATGGGAGAGCCAGGGGGCTTCTGCCCTGACTGGGGATCCGCGTCCTTGCTGTCCCCGGGACTGGTCCGAGGTTCGCTCCCCACACGGTTGTCTGACGTGTCCACGTGCCTTCTCCCCACCCCCTGACTCGGGTCAACTGTCGTCCCCCCACCGAGGCCTCCACTGACCACCTTTCTAACATGGCAAGTCCTGCCCGCCCAGCCCGGGTCCCCCCTGCCCCGCCCCCGCCCCCGCCCCCGCCCCATGCCTCCATCGTGTCGTCGTCCCCCGGTCAGGTCCTTCCAGAGGACTACGGAGTCTTGTTTCATGTCTCCATTTTCCAGATATGAACGCCATCAAGGCGGGAATTTTTGCCTGTTTTGTCTTTGGCATCACCCCCCTCCCATCCGTCACACCGAGACCCGTGCCTAGCACACAGTAGGTGCTCAATACGTGTTTGCCAAATGAGGGAATTATGTCGCTGGGGTGAGGCAGCCCCAGCCTAGCTCCGAGTCAGCCTTCAGAGGAGGAAACTGGAAACACATCCCAGCACGGGCACGCTGGCCTCTGGCTTGGAAGCGCGGCGCCCACTCGCCAGCGCGAGCCTTGTGCCCACCGTGCCCAGTGTCCCTGCAGCCCATCCTGGCCGTCGTGGTGCAGCCCTGCCTGGGGAACAGAAGGTGCTCCAGCGGGGCAGAAGGGCTCCCCTCCCTTTGCCTCCAAAGAGGAACCCTCTTGCTTGGTGGGTCTGCAAACACCACGGCCACGGCACGGAGCAACCCCCAGCCCCCCAGCAGAGGGGCCACCAACCTGCAGCTCAAAGTGTAGGAAAGTGATGAAGAAAAATACCTTTGGGGGTTTGAAAAGCTTTAGCTTTTTAAGAGGGAAATTAGGACTGGGGAGGCAGGGTTTGGGAAAGTCACAGAAACCGGGAGCTCGGGTGGGCCCTCGATCGTCCTTGCCGGAGTACCCCCTGCTGTAAAGAGGAAAGTCTCAGGGTGCCTGGGTGGCTGAGTGGGTTAAGCCTCTGCATTCGGCTCGGGTCATGATCTCAGGGTCCTGGGATCGAGCCCTGCATTGGGCTCTCTGCTCAGCAGGGAACCTGTTCCCCCCGCCCCCGCCTGCCTCTCTGCCTACTGGTGATCTCTGTCTGTCAAATAAATGAAATCTTAAAAAAAAAAAAAAAAAAAAAAAAGGAAAGTCTCTGCGAGCGGAAAGTGGAAACTCTAAACACAGAACCCAGGAGTAGGGAAGTGAAATCTTTCCTCACCCTCCCTAAGAGCTCGGGTTTTCACCCCCCTCTCAACCCCGTCTCTTCAGGGGTGGGGTGTGGAATGCATGGTGGGGGCTGGGGGAGGGTGGCAGAAGCCACATATGTGTCTGTTTGCAGTCGTGTGCCCAGGAGGGGGGCCCGAGGGCAGGCCCCCCAGAGTGGTCGGCGCGGGACTCAGTGGCCCCCCGGGAGGACTAGGACCCAGGCAGCTCCTGCTCAGGGCCCAAAGGTGCGGCTGCTTCCTTTCACTGGGTTCTGACAGGCCTGGGCAATGGCCCCTGAGCCCTATGTGTCACTCTGGACATTGAGACGGACTGTCCCCAGCCCATACTGGGCGTGTGGGGCGTGTGGTCTTCATGAGGAGGGCGTCCGTCGTGCGATGCGTGTCAGTCTGGCACTGAGCCTCCCGAACACCAGGGCACGTTCACCCGCGGCTGCAGAGGGCATGTCCTGAGGCCTGGACTAAGGCCGGCCAACCCCACAGTCACGACCACAGCCATCCTGTGGTCTCTGCTCCCGGCCCCGCCTCCCAGCACAGGCGGAATTCTGCGGGCCTCCAAGTCAGGCGTTTCCGACAGTTTTTCCTGCCGGAGTCAGAGGCCAGGATGGGCGGGGTTATCTGAGCCTTAGCTCCTAAGACTGGCCTCCAGAAATAGGCCTTTCTTCCTATGTCCGGGGCTCCGCCACGGGCCCTACAGGAAAATGTATGTTTCCAAGGCAGACGGAGCATCTGGAAGCTCCAGCTGGCCGCATGCTTGTGGGTCAGGCCACAGCCAAGTGTCACGGGACCCTGGGGTGACACCTGGCCCCTCCCTCACGGCGCCCATCCCTTTCATTAGGCGAATGATGCACATTTTTGGATCCCGAGTCAGGGCAAAATCGGGGTGTGTTGGGACCAACAGATGGGCATTCCAGGGACAGCGCCCCCAGCCATGACCCTGGCAGACCTTCCAGAACTTTCTCTTCCCACCATTCTAGAGACCTGTGGCCACCCAGCCCAGCAACAGAGCCTGGGCTGCAGCCGCGGGGCGGCCGTCCCCACGGCCAGAGCTGTCCGGCTGCCCAGGCATGAGTCACAGCCGACTCTCGGCAGCGCCCTGCGGATTCAGAAGCTCGGGCCGTTTCCTGCAGATAAGTGCTAAGTGCAGGGGAGACCTGGCGGGGGCGTGGGGGCTGGCACTGGGAGAGAGCCCTTCCTTCAAAGCCCCCAGCGCTAATGAGCCATTCCAAGCATAGTTCAGCCGCATTTAGGGATTTCCTCATCAGAATAAACTTCCTCCTGTGTTACCTTCATGTTTGGCATTGGAGAGGATTTTTTTTTTTTGTCTCATTTATTTATTTTTTTCCACCCCAAGACTCGGGGTGAGCAGCGCTTAGCCCCCCTGCGGGTGGACGGGCAGGTGAGGACGCAGGACTGTTTGAAGCACGGCCAACAGGCGGCCGAAGCCCACCTTCCCAACGTCTCTGCAGGTGCTGCCTCGGTTTCCCCTCCTGCACCTGCTCAGGAGCGGTGGTGGGAGCACAGGTGCGGGGCGCCCGCCGGGTCCTGCCTCCGCAGCCGAGGCTGCGAAGCCGGGGCCCTCGGGCCCAGAGGCCATGGGTGGGGAGGTCAGCCTGGGGCTTCTGAAGCCCGGGACCCCGAGCCGGGCGGCGAGGCCTGCTCTGTGCACCTCCAGGCCTCCCGGCTGCCGCTTCCTGTGGCTTTGCACAGGCCTAGGAAGGCGAGTTTGGGCCACAATGGGTGATTTCCTGGAGCACCGGCCGCTGCCCAGGGTTGACAGGCCTCTCCAGGCCAGAGATGAAACTAGATAAGACAAAGTTTGTTTGGGGCTGGACAGTTTGTCAGGAAATGAGGTAGAGCCTGAAAACGGAACTGGTGTCACTGTCGGTTACGGGGGGGGCGGGGGGCAGCTGTCCCTGGAAGGCCCCCGTCAGCCCTTCTGAAGACGGCTAAGCAGGCCCCGCGGGGTCCGGCCACCTTGTTTCTGGGGGAAGAGGCTGCCCGCTCCCAGCGATGCCCCTGATGCCAGCCGGGGGGCGTTTGGGACCCTCTCTCTGAGGACAGCTGTCCAGGCGGGAGCCCTGCCCGCTCAGCGGTGGGAGGGGGCTGTGCCTGCGTTTCCGGGGGCAGCGCTGAGCCAGGGCTGCCTGTGGAGACCCCGCAATCCTGGCCCTCACGGCCCGGCCAGAGGCACATGGGCAAGGACGGAAGGAAGGGGCAGATGGACAGACAGACAGAGACGGGTGCACGGGCTGAGGAGGGCATAGACTGGAGGAGGCAGGGCAGGAGGTTGTTGGAAGCACCAACGCGGTTCCGACTATGTAGTTTTGCAGGCACTTCTTAATCTTCTTCCTTTTTTTTTTTAAAAAAAAAAAAGGACGGGACACGAAATAAAAGTAAATCCTAGAACCCCTTGGACTGCTGCAGGGGGCCAGCAGTGTAGACGGGGAGGCCAGCCCGCCCTGAGAGGCAGTGGCCACAGGAGAAGGTCCACAGTGCTGAGCTCTGCCTCCTCCTCCCGGATGGCCTCCCGGCCTGGGCTGTCTCTGACCCCCGCAGCCCCGTCTACAGCTCAGCCCCAGCCGGCCTCAGGGCCCCCCATGCGGCCCCAGCAGCGGGAAGGGCAGGAGGGCCGCCGGGCGCCAGGGTGTGGGCAGAGCCCCGTCCAGGGGAGAGGAGGGAATGTGAGAGCAGGAGACCGGTCCTGAGGCAGAAATGGAGGCTGCGGGGCTTGGGGGACCGGAGGAGGGGCGGGGGCAGAGTGAGGGGAGACTGTTCCTAGGGAGCAAACTGAGGGAAAAGGAGAGACCTACATTGCTGTTCGCCCTTCCAGTGTCCCTCCCTCTGGGGACAGAACACAGCTCTGGTTTAGGACAGGCGTGGCAACCGCTGCAACTGTCCCACGGCCCAGCTGCCCCGGCCATGGGGTGGGTGACAAAACGCCCGAGGCTCTGGGAAGTCCCAGGGGTCCCTCACCCAGGCACCACCCCTCACCCCTTCCACGTTTTCCTTCCCGGGAAGTCACAGACAGAAGCACCGCAGCCTGGTTGCAGCCGTGAGGACGGAGCCACAGGCCCAGGCCGGGGAGGCCGGGAGGAGAAGGCGCCTGGGCCCGCGGCGGCCAGGAGGATGGAGAAACCGCATCTTCACGTTGCTAGGGTGGGATTTCCTGCGTCCTACGTCTGATGCAGCCATTCATGGGAAGCCAGGGCACCACGACACGATCCTTCCAGATGAACCGGGCTCAGGCCAACCCAAAATCACAGAGGTCTCAGGGACAGAGAGCCCTTCTGCCCAGCAGCTCCCTGACTGGGGGCCTCCCCAGGGAAAGCCACACGTGGCCGTAGGAATATCAACATCCGGGAACAAGAGTGGGGCGCTGAGCCGCAGACCTCTCGTCCCCCTCTCCCAGGGCGGGGCTGAGGCACGGCTGCTGCAGGTGCAGGGGCCCCACGGGCTGTGTAGGTGGGTGGCTAAGCTGCAAGCGCCAGGGAAGGGCCTGACCCTTGGGGAACATTCCAGAGACGGAGGACTGGTTCTGTCCCAATAGGTTATTTTTCCCTCATGTGTAATTTTGAGGGACAGCATTTTGGAACCCGGGTCCCTGGATCCCTGGGACATTCTGTGGTGCCAGCTGGTGGGACACCCATGTGCTCAGCGCCTGTGCAAAGGCCATGCTCCCATGACTCCGGGGCAGGGGATGGAGCTCGAGCGTGTGGCAGCCACTGTGACCCACCGCACCACCACACCCTGCACGGCTTCCTCCACAGCCAGAATCAGTTTTGCTGGACCCAAGTCAAGGTGTCTGCAGGGCCTTGCTCCCTCTGGAGGCTCTGGGGGGCGTCCTTCCTGCTTTGCCAGCTTCTGGGGGCTCCGGCCCTCCTGGCCCGTGGCTCCGTGGTCACGTGGCCTGTCCTTCATCTGTGTCATATCCCCCCTCTGCCTCCCTCTTCAAAGGACACCGTGATGGCCTTTAGCGCCCACCGGATAACCGAGGCTGCTCATCTTGTCTCAAAATCACCCCTCTGTCACCCAGACCTGCTGCCTCCCCTTCCTGCAGACACAGAGTTGACCGAAAAGCAAGGACGCAAGTGCTGGTCTGTACCATGGAGGCAGGGGCCTGTGCTGTGCACATGGGATCTGTCCGATGACGGGCAGGGGACTCGGGAACGCTGTGTGCGCCTCGTTTGTCTCTATGAGGGGCTTGCAAAGAAACCAGGTCTGTCCAGGCCCCATGGCCAGAGAAGCACCTCCCCCCAAGTCCCTGGGGCTGGGGAAGCTCTAAGCTCCTGTGCCTCAGTTTCCCATCCTGTCATACGGGAATCCTAGTACGACCCACCACCCAGGCTTGTTCTCAGGACTGGACGCAATGATACGTTGACTATGACGCAAAAGAATATACCTGAGACCAACATTAATATGGGTCCACACCCCCAAAGTTGGAGTTCCCGAAACTTGTCTGACCATAAGAAAGTCCCCAGATGCTTGTGATGAGTACAGGTTACCCGGCCCCATGCCTGCTGCAGGGGGTGTACGCATTTGAATGAAGGGCCATGATGATTTGTGTGAGACAGGAATTTCAGGAGATGCTGTCCCGACTCAGCCGTGCAGCCGAGAAGCAGAGCCCAATGCATGACCTGGCTTAGCCTGAGCACAAAATGGGACAAGGTATCAGGAATTTTGAGGGTGAAAGTTCTCGTATGGGGCTAAGGTGGCACCAGGGCTCCTCAGACGCCAGGAGGCAGGTGTTCTGGGTCTCCGTCCCAGCAGTCCTGGAGGACAGCAGAGGGCTTCAGCTAACACATGAACACAGAAGGGTAGATTACTTTCAGGCCATTCCAAGGGCTCAGCGAAGAGAAAATGGGCTTTGAGGCCAGGCGGACCTCTGTTGAAAACCCATCACTCCTAGCCGCGCAGCATGTCCCAGACCTCTCGCTACTCCAAGTGCCGTCCTCTGGCCCCAGCAGCCAGGGGGGGCTTGTTGGAAATGCAGGATCTCAGGCTCTGCTGCGGGCATCCTGAGTCAGTGTCTGTGTTTTAGCAGACTCCCTGGAGCCAACCGTCCACTTGAGAGTTCGAGAAACATTGTCTTCACCTCCTGAAGCCTCAATGTCCTCAGCTGCCCAATGGGAAAATACTGCATGTCCGTGAGAATCCCTGCAGCTCCAACGGACACAAAGGTCATGTGTACATAGTGCAGTTGAGATTTGCGAATGCTCCAGAACCTGGCAGCCCAGGGCCAGGCAGGCGCCAGGGATCACTGTCACCCAGGTCACTCCACCTCCTCCTCTCGGGGCATCCTGGCCATGCCCTGCTTTGCCTGTGGTTTCACTCTTGGCCTGGGAGCAAGATGTTCTCCCCTTTCTTCTTCTTCTTCTTCTTCTTCTTCTTCTTTTTTTTTTTTTTTTTTAGCATAAAGTTTGTATTACCCTTTTAACATCCATGGAATCTGCAGCAACAGTCTTTCTTCTCATTGTTGACATTTGCGATGTGTGTCCTCTCTCTTTTCTTCTTGATTTAATTTTGTTGATCTTTCCAAGAACCAGTTTCTGGCTTTGTCGATCTCCTCCTATTATCTCCGTTTTGTCTCTCCTTGGTTTCTGCCCTTGTCTTTATTACTTCCTTCCTTTTGCTTACCTTGGGTTTATGGTGCTCTTCCTTCTCTAGCTGTATTTGGAGGAACGTAGGTCATCGACTTGGGGCTTTTCTCTTTTCCTATATCAGCCTTTATCGATCTACATTTCCCTTTAGGGGCTGCTCTAGCTGTATCCCACACAGTTTGAAATGTTTTTGCTGTCATTCAGGATTTCAGTGCTTTAAATGTACTGATTTTCACAAACAAGCGTGTGGTTTTGGTGAATGTACCATGTGTACTTGGAAAGAAATATCAAGACATTATAGATCATGATGATTAATCCTGTTTTTCAAATCTCTTCTATTTATTGATTTTTTTTTTTGCTTAGTTCTGCCAATTATCAAGAGAGGAAATTGGACATATTAATATGATTGTGATTTATTTCTCCTTTAATTCTGTCGATCTCTGTTCACGCACTTTGAGGTTCTACTATTAGGTACATACACATTTAAAATTATTGCGACTTCCAGATGAGTTGTCTTTTTCATTATTGTGAGATGTCCCTTCTGATCTCAGTCATTACACTTTATCTTGAAGACTGTCATCTCTGATATTGATAAGGTCACTCCAGCTTTCCTGTGTTTATCATTTACAGGGGATACCTTTCCCATTCCTCTAGTTTCATTCCATGTTTCTGTTTAAGGTATATCTCTTGCAGGCATATGATTGAGCATATGGTCGTGTCTTGCTTTTTTTCTTTTTTCCCCAGTCAGACAACCCCTTCCTTTTAATTCAACTATTTATACCATTAATATTTAGTGTAATTATTGATCTGGTTGTATTTAGGCCTGTCATGTTACTATTTATTTTCTACTTGTTCCCTCTATCTCTTTTTTTCCCATATTTGAATATTTTTTGGACTTACATGTTTCCATTCTAAGTTTTCCTTTTGGTTCATTTTTATATTTCTTTTTTCTCTCCTGAGATTTATAATTTTTTCATTCATTCTTGGTGTATTTTCCTTCACTTCACTGAGCATAATTTTAATAGTTCTTTTAAAGTCCTTGTCTGATAATTCCAAAGTCTGGGTCATTTGGGGGTTGGCACCTATTGATTGTTGATGGGCCACATTGTTCTAATTCTTTGAATGTTAAGCAATATTTTTAAGATTTTATTTTCAAGTAATCTCTACACCCAATGTGGGGCTCAAATTCATGCCCTTGAGATCAAGAGCCACATGTGCTACTGGTTGAGCCAGACAGGCACCTCTGAATGTCCAGTTATTTTTAATTATATCCTGGACATTGTGAATATTATATTATGTTGACTCTGGGTTTTATTATATTCCCCTAAAGAATGTTGTTTTAGATTTATCTGACAACTAACCTAGTAAGACTCTTTCTATAAACTCTGCCTTTCCACGTATGGATGGTGGTGGAAATCTCAGTTCAATTCTTTAAGCTTTTGCTTTCTGTTCTGAGTCTCTCCTCCACATGTGTAGTTCTGGGTGGCCTGAGAATTCTTCTCAGCTCAGTCTTTTCTGGTAGACTCAGTGGCTGCCTAGGCTCCTTTCCCCGATCCCCCCAGGTAAAAAGATGATGAAGATCTTCTTGGCATCTTAGCCATCCACCCCACACCATACTGCCCTGAGCTTGAAGCCCATCTGGGAGGAAAAGCCATAAAAGGTGGAGAACTCACTCTTATGCCTCCTCCACTTTAAGTTTCAACTCCCTTCAAGCTTCCTGCATTTGTTTACTTTTCAGAATCCTCAGGTCATTTTATTATTTTGTCCAAAGTTCACCACTGTTACCCATGGGAGAGCGAGTCTGTGGAGGAGTCCAGCCACCGTACCAGAAACCAGCTTTCTAGGCAGAGGGTTGGCAGTGCCAATGGGCTTAATCTTGCTGTCCTTGATAAAAGTGAGAGAACAGAGACCAACCCAAAGAAGAACCACTAATATAAAAGAGCCATGACTTGCTAGATGTGAATATCAAACCATTCAGTGTCAGCTTCTCTGATAGTTCTGGATTAAGAAAAGGCTTTGGAGCAAAGATTTCAAATTGAGGTTGAAATCCAGAGCCTTTGTTCAGATCTCATAAAGTTCTAAGGAGGAGCACAGAGACATGTGTAGCCAACAAAAAGGGCCTCAAAATCTCATAAGCGCATGCCTCATGCGTCCTCATCATGAAATAAAAAACTGTTCATAATCTTTGGAGAGGCTCCCGTCAGCAGCGTCATGAGAAGCCCAGAGGACGGAAGAGGTGATCTTGAAGAGAGTCTCCTTGTCTTGGCTTGCAGAGTGGATTATGAATCGATTCATTAAAAAAATCCATAAGGTTTTTAAAGAATTGTATCAACTCCCATTAAAAGCGATAGAGGTAGCTCAAAATAGGAAAAGGACTTTGGGCCCCCAAAGTTCTATGGGCAGGAAACAGCCTGGGAACTCGATTGTAAGCATGGGGCACTTTGTATGGAAAAGGAAACCCGGCTCAGTGGGCCAAACCCAGAGCCCAGAGTCTGGAGCCACAGGGACTCATTCCCAAGCAGTGGGACTGAGCCCCAAACAGGGAACTGAAAACACGTGACTGGCTAGATGTCAGAATCGCTGTGGGCCAACGGCTGCCATATTTACATGATGGGATTTCCACTGGGATTCCTGTGGTCGCTGTCCTCTACCTGTCCCAGCCCTGCATTCAGGGCCGGATAACTTGTTTCTGGTTCATGGCTGCCACCCAAGGAGCTCTATGGAGTAGACATGCCCAGGAACCCACAACAGAAGCCCACTGTTCACCAGGAGCTGATGGAGAGCATGGGATCCTGGACCTTGAGCCCAACACTTGATGGGATGAGAGTTGCAGAGACACAACAGTGTAGGTAAAAGGAGTATAATTTGGCTCCGGGAGGCATGTGAATGGTCGAGGCCAGAGGGCAGCCCGTGGCATACTGTATTTTCCAAATGTGACCATGGCAATACTTTCAGGGCTGTGAGTTCCTCCAGAACCCGGTTGCCCCCATAGAACAAGGCAGAGTTCATTTCCACTTGAGCTTGTCTTGAACAGATTGTGACAATAGTGAGGCTTAGCACTGACGGGGGAATGGGATAGGCTGATGTTGATGACCCACAGCCCACACTGGAAGGGGGACTGGTCATCAGGATGAAAGGCCTGGCGTAAATGCAGGAGAAGGCCGATTCCTACCCGCTCACTGGAAAGGAGTCAGCGTTTTTAGGGGGACACACAGCACCCTCTGTTTCTCTCCCCTGTACCTACTGGAATCTGAAACCACAGGGAAGGAGCAAAGTCTAGCAAATTTCTACAAAGGTCAAGGGGAGGGGAACTGCCGCTCTCAGCCAGGCAGGATCCTTGCTCGACCCACACTTGCTGGGTTAGAATGAGCAGGGCTCCCCCGGTGATACACAGGCTCCGCGGAATTGGAGAAAGGCTGGTCCACGCTGACTCACCGGCAAACCCAGATCCCTCGGAGAGCCGAGGGACACTCAGCCCCAGGGACAGGGTCAGAGCACGTTCAGCCTGTACAGCAGGGCAGCTACCGAGCACAGGGGTCTGGCCCACGCCCCCGGAGGCTGGTGCACACAGTGCTGAATGGACCCTCATGCTGTGTCCAGCGTGGGGATGGCCAGTGTGTTTTGTGTCACACTGTATCACGTGCAAACCTGGTTGATGGGTTTTGGCCCCACAAGCTGGGCTGAGGGTGTTTTGGGCAGGGACGTCTAGACACTACAAGACAGACCTCTGTGATCAATTAGCGATGTCTGCCGGGGGCTGAGGTACAAGACAGAGCGCTGCGATCAATTAGTGATGTCTGCGGGGGCTGAGCCGGGGCTGGTGTCCAGTACGCTATTTCCTCTCTTCCCCTAGAACAAGCAAAGTTCCTTCCCTGCCTTTTCAAAGACTCTCTCCTTCCCTCCCTCCCCGCTGCTGGAAAATCTTCCAAGAGTTGTTACAGCCCGTGAGCCACCTCTGCACGTGTCCGTCAACCCTCCGCCCTCCATATTCATGGGGATGGGATGAATGTAGGTCCATGGCATCCGGCCAGGGCCTGGCTTCCAGCCCTCCGTGGCCACCCTGGTCGCTTGGGGGGCCCAGGAGTCTTCCACGCCAGCAGTGTGGGCACCCCAGCCCATTAGACTCACCACATGACTCAGTCCCAATGGCCAAGAACTTTGCAGACCCTACTTCACTGTCCATTGGGTAAGATGCCCAGGTCTTAATAGTGAGTCTGGTTCCAGCTGCTTTCCAAACTTAAAAGCAGAACAGCTCTGTGTCTTGAGTCTGGGGACACCTCTTATCCCCAAATGCTGGGTCCCCCTGGGAAAGTCCCTTGCCCTTCAGAAGGGGCAGCTGTTCTGGCTTTCGGAACCCCTAGCTCAGACCTTCCCACCGGACCCCAAGGTGGGCAGGAGTGCTGTCCCCATTTTATAGATAAGCGAAGCAAGCCGTGAGTCACGTGGCCAGAGGCAGCGCTCAGATGCGGGGGGATAAGCTAACAGCAGTTCAGCCCCAGGTCCTGCACAGGGGCTGAAGGCTCCCGCAGGGCCCCAAGTGCCAGCAGCAGGGCTGGGAGTGGGCATCGTCACCAACAGAAAGCCTCCCCCAGTCACCCTTAAGGAGCACATTGGCCCCATACCCTCCCACAGAAGCTCTTTGGAAGCAAATCTGATGACCTCGGCACATTTTTCCCAAACACACCCTTCCTCCCTCTCCCAAAATCTCAGTGTCGTTGGATCATTTCCCTGTAGAGAGGCCAAGGCAGGGCTGAAGGCTCTAGAAGGGGCTTCTTCCCAGAGGCACCGTCAGCCCCCAGCTCTCCAGCCAGTGTCCTGGCCTGCTCAGCTGGGATACTCAGCAGAGACCCTAGGAGAGAAACCACAAATATTCCCGCTGTAGAGGAGAACATCAGTGTGGGTCTCTATAGCCGCAGGTCGTGGAGCCAGCTACCCAGGAGGCCGTCAGTGCAGGGCCAGGCCAGCTCCGTCTCAGTCGGAGCAGAGGAAACGGGTCCACTCTGGCCACTGGGGTCCCCGAATCTCTAGGGTAGGGCCCAGGGTCCTCCATGACACAGAGGCCAGGCAGGGGGATCTTGGATGCTCGTCAGCCGGGTGCGGGCACCACGAGCGTCACCCATCAGTTCCTGGCTCAGACTCGCCACCCTGGGGGGGCCCACAGGGCACATGGGGAACGAGGCCCAGCGGGAATTGGCGGCTCACCCTGGCGCACAGTAGGCTGCTTCCCGTTCCAAGGGGCCTTCGACCATAGAAGACGGGTCAGCGCCTGCGGGGAAAAACGCTTCGGCTGAACACGCACGGGGAAGTGGCCGCCCTGAGTGTGGGTGGCCGGTGGGCTGGCCCGGGCGCAAGGCTCAGAGAAGGAAGAGCCGATAGCTCTGCACCCAGTGTTCAACGAGAGGAAAAGGAGCCGCGGCCTTTCATTTGTTTCTTTGTGACTTCACGTCCCTCCTTGGCACAAAAAAAGCGTTTGCAGCGGCTCGCCTGCATGGTTTTCAGGAGGCGAAGAAAAGGAGGGGAGAGACCCAAGACGAAGCCGAGGTAGAGTCAGGGTCAACCACACGTTCTAAGGTCCTCTCTGTGGCTGCTCGGCACAGCAACAAATTTGACTCTGAGCTCCCTGGCGGCCCATGCAGAAAGGGAAATGCGTTCTGCCAGCCACTTGTAAGCTGCTGGGAGATGTGGGGCTACCATGACAGCTGAAGAAGAAGAATTTCTTATCAAGATCCTGTGGACACGCAGTGCCCGCGTAACAGTGAAACGACATCCCCGTGCGAACAGAGTGATGCGTCCAAGCGTCCCTGGGGGCAGGAGTATGGCTCTCGGCCTCCTGCCAGAGACAGGTCCGGGCAGACGGGCATGCAGGCTGGTGGCCCAGACTGACGGCCTTCCTTCAGCTCTGCTGGCGTGCAGCTTCTCGCCAGGAGCGGGACATGTCCGAATTCAAAGTCTGCAATTCCGCATACCGACGGGGTTCTGCAAAGTCCCCGCCTACCCCACCATGGATGGGACCAAGCCACAGTGCTGGGGTGGGCCACAGCTTGGCGGGAGCCACCTCCTTGGAAGCCGGTGTTCAAACTCGGCTGCGCGTCGGAATCACCTGGAAGCTGTCGAGACTCTGGTCGCCGTGTCGGCCCTCGGCCCTGACTGCGTCTGCTGTGGGCGTGGTCCAGGCGGGAGGGTTTTTAAAGCTCCCGGTGATTCTCCCGTCCAGCCGAGTGTAGAACCGCGACTCCGGGAGAGCGGGATTGCCTGTCCTCTGGGCAAACTCGCAGTTTGGCAAGTGTCCAGCCGCAAAGACCTGGGGTGGCGCTCCGAGCTCTCGGTCCCCAGGGAATGGCGGGGAGGGAGGGCGCCCCAACAAGCCTCCGGCCCGAAGGGAAGGCCACCCACCTTGGTGGGGGGTTAATCAATGGCCATGGAGATCGTCCAAAAGGAATTTGGGCCTTGCTCCAAGCTCCTGTTAAATCGGTAATGGGACCCCTAGTTTTACCGCTCAGATACACTGTTGTTCACACAATACTCACGTCAAGGCGTACGGACAAAGGGGTCCACGGGCAAAGAAGCTAAGGAAATATGCACCGACTCCAGCAGGTCCCCCTTGCAGGGCCAGCGATGCTGACGTGCCTTCCCTTCTCCCAAAGGCACCAGGGTCCCGCCCTCCAGCTATAAAACCGTTTCCCGATCTAGGGTCCTTAGGATCTGGTTCCTTGGAGCTGGTTCTAAGAGCACGTGCACTGAGAAAAGCCACTGTCATCATTCCAGCCAAATCCGATTATTTCTTTTAAAAAAATCATTTATTAAAGAACTCTCAGAGCCAACACATGAACCACCCCCAGCTTCAAACACTGAAACTGCCTGATGAGACTTTTCTAGATAAAGCAGTAGATTCATGTACCCACAGGTACGTGAACAAAGAAGGAAAAAAATACTATAAATCAATTGCAAATGACAAGGGACCCTCCCCCCAAAATTGAAGAAGTAAGAACTAGTGCCTAACAGACGCATGACACAGTAACAAACATCCCCTAACCTTCGGCGGTTTACAATGGCCAAAGTTTGTTTCTTCAATGGGAGGCACAGGGTCTCTGCTCGTTGGTCAGTCAACAACCCAGGCTTTTGGACACTCAGTCTCAACACAGGCTTCCGGGATTCCTGCTGGGGGACAGTATGACAGGGAAGGCCGTGTAGATGCTGCTCTTAGGACTGCACCCAGGGGCAGGGCAACCCTACCCCGAGTTCAGGAGGAGCCCCTGTTGTCTGTGAACATCCCAAAGACTACCACCATGAAAACTAGACTCAATCTCTGCATCAACTAGAAAAAAAAAATGCAAATAGGAACGACAGAGAAACGTGGTGCAATTATACTTGCCCTCTCCTGTTAGGGAAACACTCATCTGTTTTTGAGTCCTTCTACATCAGGAGTTGGCGAGCCATACCCTGCCGGGCAGGTCTGCTGCCTGTTTATGGGCAGTTGTGAGCTAAGATTAGTGTTTAAATAGTTTTTAGTCTCTGGGAAAATTTACTTTTTCATAAGATTGAGAAAATCAAAAGAAGAATCCTATTTTGTGGCCCGTGATGAGTGCAGAGGATTGACGTTTCGGTGCACATGCATTGGCTTACACTTCCCTCTGCAGGGGCAGAGTTGAGCAGTTGTGGCAGAAGCTGCATGCGGTTTAAATAAAACACGCACCGTCTGGAATAAATGGTCACGCCTTGGTCTTTTGGTGGTGGGAAGGGAGAGGGGCTGGGGGTGAGGGGGGTGCCTCCAGCTCGGCCCCAGAGGACGGGGCGAGTTAGCGAAGGGTGGGCCGACACCCCTGTCAGAGGCAGCCCAGTCAAGTAGAAAGTGGGCAAAGACGATCAAACTGGAGGTGCGGTGATCTCAGCGGGACAGGGTTCATGTGAGTAACCAGAAGGGGCAGAGAACTACTTTTGGTGAGAGTCGTTCTATGAATTTATCAATAGGTAATATTCGACCAGCATTGACCAGCATTGACCAGCGTTTGTCACATGTCCTCTGTTACGCTTGGTACGGGGGAAGTGGTCCCTCCCACTGTCATCCATCTGTCCATCCTCCGTCTTTCCCTTCATCCGTCCATCATCCGTCCATCAACCATCTGTCCATCATCCGTCTGTCCATCATCCATCTGTCCATCATCCGTCTGTCCATCATCCATCTGTCCATCATCCATCCATCCATCCATCATCCATCCGTCCATCATCCATCTGTCCATCATCCATCCGTCCATCATCCGTCTTTCCATCATCCATCGTCCATCATCTGTCTGTCCATCATCCATCCGTCCATCATCCATCTGTCCATCATCCATCTACTCATCTGACAAGTTTTCCTGAGTGTCGACTGGGGGTCAGCCACTGCAGTAGGAAAACAGCAGCAAATGAGATTGATACAGTGTGGCTCTGAAGGCACTCGTTCAAATAGCGGAGGCAGGCGAGAAGTGCATAACAGAAAGTGTAGGAAAAATTAAGACCCGGAGGTGAGGTACAGGGGCCAAGCTGGGAAGGGAGAGGCAGCAGGTGCGTTGGTCAAGCCTGCACACAGCACCTTGTGCATACGAACACCGTTCGTATCCTCACAACAGAGGGAGATGCTATGATCATCCCCATTCCGCAGATGAGGAAATTGAGGTACCCAGAGCCAAGAGGACATGCCCAGAGTCCTACAGTCAGGAAGGGGAGAGCTGGGTTTTGAAGACAGGAGTCCTGGTTCCAGAATTCCCGCCGGAACCACAGTGCACGGCTGCACTGCGAGAAGGTGGTGCCCGGGGACCAGACGCTGAGGCAGAAGCAAGCTGGGCCACACAGGGCGCCTGGTGGGCCAGGGCAGAGGAGCGAGGGCATGGTTCCGGTGGAGAGCTGATTCCGTTCTCCCTGCAGGGAGGTGTCCTCACTGCCCGTCGGCACCGCAGAAGCAGGGAAATCGCCCCAGGACCTGGAGGGCTCTGCGCTCTGGGGAGGGACTTACGGTGGTGAGGGGGCCGGCTGTGCCTGACCGGTGGCTGGCCGCCTTCCCACCCCCACCCCCCACCCACTCGTGCATATGCAAGTGCGCACACGCACACGCATGTGCACCCACACGCCACACACTCACGCACAAGCATCGTGCACACCACACAGGCATATGCACAGCACACACAGGCTCCCATGCGCACAGGCACACGTGCGAGCACACACGTACCCACACTACACGCGCATGTGTCACACACCACACACATGCATGAGTGCCACACGTGTGTGCATGTCACACACGTACACACCACGCATGTGTGCGTGCCTCAAATCACACACATGTACGCACCACACGCGTGTGCACACCCACGTAAGCATGCGTGCCTGCACACAAACACACACTTATCCCACCTGATCCATGATCGGGCCCATGTTGAGAAAAGGATCCTGGGGGAAGTCCATGAGAGCCACCCCCATGGAGGACAGCTGAGCTGCTCCCCGACGGAAGAAAGTTCTAGAACATGTGAGGATGAGAACAAGGATCCCGAGGTGAGGAGGACACATGAGCGAGAGCCTATGATCTCTGGAGTCAGAAATCACAGAGCGAGAGCCCATGATCTCTGGAGTCAGAAATCACAGGTCGGAGATGGGAACGGAGAACCTTGGGGTGACAGGAGCACAGACAGTATGAAAAGGAGATAAAGCAGGGAGAAAAGCTGGGCCCCAGTCAGAGCAGCCCAGAAGGGACGACAGGCGGCAGGCGCACTTGGGACTTCGCCTGGTTCACCAGGCCGCGACCTGCTGGGCTCACGGGGCACGGAGAGCACCACCAGCAGCCTTCCCCGCGGGTCCCAGTTTGGGTCTCAAGCAAATACCGAGTTGGACGCCCTCTGATTCTGCGAGGCAGGTACAAGTGTCCCTCCATCTCACACGTCGACAAACTGGGCTCCGGCAGGACCAGGGGCCGTCATCAGCCGAGGCTGGCCTTTATCTTCCGTCAGACACACTGGGCTATAGCTGAGGACACACAGCAGCCGTCCTATGTGTGTTTAGGAGGTTTGCGGGGCAGACGGCCGGAGAATGGAAGCGCAGGGGTGGGGGGCTGTGCTGACCGATACATTGCAACCCTCAAATCCCAAAGGCTCCCCTTTCTAGAATTTTCTTGCAACTTTCTTGGCATCAAAACGTGACCGAACCTGAAATTTTTGGCAGCACAATTTTACCTACAGCTTGGCCTCCCACAGGTGAGGACTCACGTTCTGTGGGTTTGAATGTGGGGTGCCACTAAGCGTCCACTGGAAGGTTTGCCAAAGAGATGATCTTTGTACCCTACACCCTTTCTAAAATCCAAAAAGTCTTGTCATTTGGCAAACAGTGGACTTTGGCCCTGCTCGGGAGGCCTTGCTATCAGTCCGGGGGGCTGAGGAGCCCCTAGTTGTGGACGTGGCCCTGCCACTCCCGAAGACATGGTCCCAGCCGGGTCAGGACTCTCCCGGCAGTGATGGGAGCCGAAGCGGCCCGCCCAGCTCACCAGGAGAGGCTGCAGGAGGTCAGCGGGAAAAGCCCCACACCGGGGAAGGCCATCTGGGGTCCCTGGGCTTTCCTGGCACCAGGTGCCTGGGCAAGAGTTGGGGTGCACTAGCTCCCAGAGAGTGGGTTTGGAGACAGGACGCCCCGGTCCTAGCCTTGGCTGAGCCTGTGACCTGAGCAGGTGCCCACCCCCCTGTAGACCCGTTTTTTTCTTTTTGTAAAGTGCGAGCTGAGACAAAGCCCAGTGGGCTTTCTCGCTCGCGCCACCTTGGACATGCTGAGCCAGACACGGCGTTTTCTTGGGCCCCTCTGGCCCCCTGGGGCCCCAGGCCTGGGCTCCAGGCACCCCTGTGTCTCTGCCCCCCGTTCTTTAATTGGAGGGGTGGGCAAGTCTCTCTTTCTCATTCTCCACGACATGTGCCTGCTTTTCGGGGTGGAGATCACAGCCTTTCTGGAGCCTCGATTCCCACGGAGGGGGGGGGCCGGGGAGCACCCCCTCGCTGTCCGGGCGGCCCGAGCCGGCCGCGGGCAGTACGGGCTGCGGGGCCCCCGCGCTCAGCGTCTGCCCGCTCACAGCCCCGGGGGTGGGGAGGGATTTCCATGGGGCTTATGGTGATTTATAATGGGAAACCTCCGCTTTCCCCCCGCTTTGTTCTCCCTGACAGAGGGAAGAAAGAAACAGTAAACCGCCTCTCATCACAAGTAATGATGAAGCCCGCCGCTCGGCCCCGGCCCCAGTGCCCTCGACCGCGACAAAGTGCTCTATTGTCATCTGTTACGTTTTTCTCAAAAAACCTTCAGCCGCGCACAAGGCCAGCGCCATATCCTTAACTGGGTCTTCCTCATTGTCTGCGCCTGAGGGAAATGGAATGTGTCACTCTGGGTAATGCCCCTTCAATACTTTTCAGGAGCCGCTCGGGGCTTTGGCCCGGATAAAGCCGCCCCCAGGCTTTCTCAGGCTCCGCGGCCAGGATGAAAGCTGGCCGCCGGTCCCAGCCACCGCGCCACCTGGCCCACGGGGAACGGTGGGCTCGCCTGCCGGCCGGTGGGCACCCCCCACCCCCCACTCTGCTCCCCCCAAGCCGGCTTGGGGGGTCCCCTTGGGGGCGGGAGGGCTCAGGGCAGGGTGGCACTGGGCCAGGGGGCCGGGGAGGAAGCCGGGGTCTCCCGAGGCACGGCTGGAAGGCAGGGGGGGCCCTGCCCCAGCCCTTCCCCTGCCCTTCTGCACCCCCGTCCCGGACCCCGACCAAGCAGCCACAGTTCCCACCTGTCGGAGTCCCAGAGCCTTTCCGAGAGCAGTCGGCTGCGTTACTCCCGAGGGGGAGGTTGGCAGAATCCAGCCGGGTCCGCCCCGTGCACTCCTCCCCCATCGTCCTCCTCGTGCGCTCCTCGGCCTCAACGAGGGGAGCAGGGGTGCTGTCACCGCGGCCGCCCATGGCGGGCAGGGAGGGGCGTCCGCCAGCAGCTCGGGCCCCCGCTGACACACCGCTCACAGGCAGCGCACGGAGGGCCCCAGAACGCCATGAAAATGCGGGCCCCGTTCAAAACGAGAAGGAAGTTGATGGAGACCCGGGGCTCGGGGGGCAGGAGGGCAGGGGCGGCACGGGCGGTGGCGCTGGGGGAGGGCGGGCCTGCGCTCTGCACCCCTCTGCTCTGAGTCCCTGGGACAGAGCCCTGCTCGCAAGGCCCCTACCAGGATCTCGCCAGCCTGCCTCTCCCTGGCCAGGGGAGGCCGGACACACACATACACACACACACACATACAGAGGTGCACGCGCGCACACACGCACCAGCCCTCTGGGAAGTTGGGGGGCCCCAGAGAGCCTCCAAACGCCCCGGCCCAGCTCCAGCCCGCCATGCTTGGCCTGCGCTGCCGCCTGCCTCCAGCTGTCCCTCCCCGACCCTCGGCTACTCTTGGTCTTTAGCTGGTCGTCGGTCCCCTCGGAGCTCATTGAGGGCTCCCTTACGAGCTTCATGTCCCCGGAGAAACAGGCCCACTCGCACACCCGGCAGGGCCCCAGCAGCCTGTGGGAGGTGGATGGGTCGTGGGGCGGGGCCAGGAGTTGATGTACCCACCAAGCTCCAGAGACCAGAAGGTCACGACAGGAGCGTCCACCTGACCCACAGCAGGTGGGGGACACAGTGGGGAGCCCCAGCCAACCCAGAAAGTCGCCAAGTGGCACGCAGTCCCAGGGCCAGCCCACAGCCTCGGGGGTGGCTCTAGGCCCCGTGTTCCGTAGTCCCGTGTTACAGCTCCAGGGCCTGGCAGCCGAGGGGGGTCACTGTCCCCATGCTTGTGTGTCCCAAAATTCGGCTCAGGAGCCCTCCCTGGGAGCCTGTCCTGATCGCGGCAGCCTGCAGGCGAGAGGTCACAGAAGGAGTCCGGGTGCAAAAGCTCCTCTTTATGCACAGGGGAAGGGGCTGGGGGAGCATGGCCTGAGGCTTTGCTGGCCTCTGCGAGGACTCTGGAGTTTGTCCTGAAAGCAAAGGGAAAACCAGGGGAGTGCTGTGGGGGATTGCCTCCTGGCCCCTCAACGCCCCCCCCCGCCCCCGCCGCCTTTCCTCCCATGAGGGGCATAGTGTGCCTGCTGCCCGTCGAGGCAGGACTCCATCCTGAGAAGCACAGAGGTCTGGAACCTCCCTTCAAGGGCTTCTTCTGCCAACGCACGAGTTGGTGTCCTGTGTCCCACAGGCCTGAGCAGGCTGAGGGGCCTTGAGCAGACCGGGAGCCTGGCCTGTGGAGCCCAGCCCCGCGCCCTGGCACTCGGGGCCCCTGCCCTCTGACGCTTGCTGGGAGCACTTCCCAAATCTATCTCCATCACAGCGTGGGCTGCCGTGGAGAATACCACGGCCCGGGGCTGTGACACAGCAAAGGCCTTTATTTCTCCCAGTTCTGGAGGCTGCAGAGACCAAGGCCGAGACCAAGGCTCCGGCCGATGCAGCGCTGGTGAGAGCCGGCTCCCTGATCGGCAGACGGTTCTGGTCTCCCTGAGCAGAAACCAGAGAGACGAGCGAGCTCCCCCATGTCCTCTCTCGTAAGGGCACTGATCCCGTCCTGGGGGCCCACCTTGATGGCCCAGCCATCCCCCCAGGGCCCCACCTCCTCACCTAGCATGTGGGGACAGTGGTGCCTCGTCCTGAGAGTGGAGGAAAAGAAAATGAAGGGGCGCTGGTCACGGGCCCGCCGCGCGGCACGGAAGGGCTCCCCGGGTGTGGTTAGGAGGCCACGGCCCAAACCTGCAAACATTCCACTCAGTGATTTCAGGCAGGCGACAGCTGAACGCTGCCCCTCCGCCTCCCCTGGGGACGCCAGCCTCTCCCCTCTTTCCCTCCCAGGCGCCCGGCCATGGACAGCGGGGGGCACTTGCTCACAGGAGGCTGCAGCCTGTGCCTGGCGTTGGCTGATCTAACCCACAGGGCCCTCCTCCCTAGACCCGACACAGGCCTGCCCAGGGGTCTGGCCGTGGCCCCATCTTCACCCTGCGCCTCCCGCTGCCTCCGCCGCCCCCTCCCTCTTCCCAGACCTCCAGGGAGAGCCGCTCGGGGAGCAGGCCGTCTCTGACGTCGTGGTCCTTCCATACAGAGGGCCGTGGGCCTGTCAGATTGGGCACCCAAATCAAGGGTGATGATGAAACCTGTCCCTCCAAATTAGGCCAGGGCCCCCGGAGCCCCGCTGATTACAGCCCCCGCACACCAGGGACAAAGGCAGCAAGCAGGTCCCTGGAGGGTCATTAATATGGATTGAGGCCTATTGTTTCCTCAAATTAGGCCACGGGGGTGCTCCTTGGGGAAGTACATAGCGGGCATCCACACGCACGGGCTCGCAGGTTCCGGCCTGGGGTCCCCGGCTGGCCATGAACAGCCCAGGCCGTTCCCAAGCTCGAGCTCTTCCCTGCTGCAGGGGTGCAGGGGGCTGGTCCCAGCACGGACGCAGCCGTTGGGACCAGTAAGGATTCTTGCCTCGCACGGCAGGTGTTGCTCAATTTTGCCCGGTAAAACTCGGGTATTGATGCGCCCAGCTCCTGTCCAACCCCAGAACACGAGGACCAAGACCCCGCACCAGGGAGGGGGTCGCTGACCCAGGTGCGGTGCCCAGGAGAGAAGCTCAAGACAGGGTCAGACGCGCGATCACAGCCCTGCCTTCGCCTGGCTCATGGTGCCGTGGGTCAGAAAAACATGGAGCCACCATGCCAGCAGCCAGCGGGCTGACCCCAGGGCTCCAGCTCACAGCGCGGTGGGCAAGGCAGGGTTCATGCAGCACGGGGTCAAAAGCACATGCTTCATGCCAGGTACAACCCCAAAGCCTCGGGATGTTTCACCTGATGGGGTGTGTAGAGCTCCCACCAGATACCAAGACCTTACAGGCTGTGCGGCAGCTCTGAAGGAAACCACCTGCCAGGTGAGGGGGGGGGGGGCTCCACAGAGGGCCACTGCGTACCGGGCAATCGGACGAGCCCAGATCCTACAGTGACTCTGACAGCTGGTCTGATGATGCGGCGAGGCCTCGTCTGGCCAAATTGCAGCCTGGACGCCACCGTGGTGTTGGAGTCAATGGCTTTATCTGACCGCCATGGGCACTGGCCCCAGAGGGGTCCTGGGCTGCCCCTCTCCCAGAGGAGGGGACTGGAAGGCGACCTCATGCACCAGGCCACAGTGATGAGGCTGGAAGCTACAGCCCGTTCCCACCACTGGCTCAGGCCCTTGCACCGGCCGGACCCTGATCATGTCCCAGGACTTTGCTAGCTTCCCAGGGAGAGTTCCCAGGAGTCCCAACGGCTTGGAGAGGAGTGCACAGCCCCTTGGTCGGCAGCTGCCCCCTTCACAGGCAGCTAGAATCCTTGAGATGCTGGACAAAAGCTCCTTAGTCGGCTCTGCAGGGATCCTCTCGGACTGTCTGTCTCCCTTTCTCTGAATCTTGGGCAGATCTTCAGCCCTCCGAAGCCCTCCCACCACTCAACGCTCCCGCGCTTGCGCCTGAGCAGAGGCCCGTCAGGGCACCCTACACGTGCATCACAGAGAAACAGCTAGAAAGGAGTGTGCATGAGTCACTCGGACTGGGTTCCTGGATCCCGCCATGAATGGCTGCCCAGAGTGCCTGGCCACTCGCAGCCAGCCTAGGAGAGAAGCAGCAGCTCCACTCTCTGACCTCGAGCAGCACCATGTATAAGTGTCCATCAGCCCCATGTTACAGAACAAGCTTGGAGAGGTCAAGGTCACCCAAGGACCGCTGGCACTTTGGCCTGAGGAGGGGAGCCTGGAGTAGCTGTGAGCCCCTCTGATTCCCAGGGGAGCCGGCAGCTGAACCCCAGGGCCACCTACCCAGGAGGGTGCCAGGTCCACTGGAGCCAGGGTGCCTTGTGGGGGTGGCTGGGGTGGCATGGCTGGACGTCCCAGCATGCCCGTGCCGAGCCTGCCTTCACCTCATCCTGCCCTCTCCATTCTCATTTTAGAGGGGGGGAAACTGAGGCAGAAGGAGACTGTCACTCATCCAAGGCCACACTGCACATCACAGCCCACGGCTACCCAGGCAGTCCATGGTCTCTTCTGGTGGAGCTCGCAATGGTCTTCCCACTCAGTTTTACTAGGAGCTCAGAGGTCACACCCTCGGTGAGAGAGCTGAAGGGTGCATGGTTGAGGCCACGCTCCACAGCCCGCCTCACCCCTCACGGACCCCCCGTCACCCCAGGAGGCTGACGCGGCTCACTGAGACCAGACGGCTTCTCTGAACCAGGCCCCGTGTGGGCTGTGGGGCCCCCAGTTGGAGAAGCACATGGTGGCTGGTGGCGGGGACAGACACCAGACCTCGGAGGCCTGTGACCAACAGTGTGACCAACACTGTGACCAATAGTGTGCCCTGTGCAGGGGAGCCAAACCCAGTGGGCCCCCCGGGGCAGGAGAAAAGCACTCTCCAGAGGGCGGCCCAGAACATCCCTGGACAGACACCTGCCCGCTGCGGAGCTTAGGAGGGAGGCCGTGGGACCAGCCGGGGGAGGTTCCCGCAGGGGGAAGGGCTGGCCTGGGCCCCAGCCACACCGAGTGAGGGTGCGACCAGCCCTGAGGGGCTAAGTTCTTCACATGGGGAGGGAGGAAAGGGCTGGCGCAAGGAGGAAGGACGGAAAACAGACACATCGACGGATTCTACAGCTGAAGTTCTTAATACTGTCAAAAGAGCCAAATGGGGGGTGCCTACAACATAGTAGATGTTCAAGAGACTTTGGTTGAATGAAGAAATCCCCATCTGTGCCAAATTATATTGGCAACAACAACAACAAAAATACATGAATACGCCCGATCTCAGGTCCTTAGAGAGCCACCCCCACTCCCACCCCAACGCCCAGCACAGCGAGAGAAACAGAGCTCGCCAAAACTTGCTCTGGCTACATCCGACCAGACCCAAAGACGTGCCCCAGCTCGGAACACCCAACGGTCCCCTCCCTGCCCGCCCGCTCCGGAGCCTCAGCCCTTAAACTGATGCGTCCGAGTCCGCCCTCCTCCTTGTGCAAACACTGGTCACTCCGGACCCCGTCTCTGAATGGGCTCCTGTTTGGGCAGATGAAGGGTCAGAACCTCCACATATGAATGACCAGGGAGATGGGACACACCTTCCCCTTCTGCCCATCACACTCACTGTCACAGACCTCTCCAAGGTCCATGGAGGGAGAGAGCCTCGGCTCTGTCCACGTACCGGGTGGACAGACACACAGCTGGCCCTCACACCTGCGTGGTGGAGGACGGTCCTGGGGGGGCCACGGTTTGCAGCCCCTTCATTCCTTCATCAGAGCTTGGGCTCTCCCCAAGCATCCCTTGGGCAAGGACGGGCACTCTGGTGCCCACTGCCTGGGGTGGAAGCCCAGCTCCAGCACTGTGTGTGGTTGGTTGTGTGTCCCTAGGCCCAGGGCTTAACCTCTCTGGGCCGCAGTCAACTTTTCTATCAAATGGGATAAGCACAGTCCCTACCTCATAGGGCTTTGTCGGGATTAAAAGGCGAGTGTTTGCCAGAGGTGGGGTAAGCCCCAGGTCGGTGCTAGCCCATCAAGGAGGCCCCCCTCGTGGGAGGGTCCCCGAGGTCTTGCTCTCCAGAAACAACCAGGAGGCTGAGGGCCAAACCGGCTCTGGCCGTGTCTGTGGCCTTGGCACGGGGAGGGCTGCGGGCTCTCGAGGCAGGGGAGAGGCTGCCGGTCAGCTGGAGGTCTCAAGGGGGCTTTCGCCCGCTGGGGCCGCGCAGGCTGCTCAGCCTCCCGGGCCCTCGGGCCGCCCCGCCGCACCCCTTTGATGCGTATTAGAGAGAAATCCAAGCGTGAGGGTCTGCGATTGTCCCGTTTGTTTACAGCGTTTGTTCGAGCATATTTCTGGCGAGGAAGCCGACAATAAGCCAAGGCCGGCGGCCCGGCTGGCGGGCAACACGCAGGGACAGCTGCTGCGGCTGGTGCTTCCCGGTGGGCCGGGGCGGAAACCGGGGGCTCTGTCTGAGGCGCTTCAAAGAAGGGCCTTTGTCTGGGACAGCCGAGCCCGGGGCCCCTCGGGGGCGGGCGGGCTGGGGCTCTGGGCGCTGGAGGCCCGCTCGGTGACCCTGCACCCGGGGCTGCCTCTCTCTGGGCCTCAGTTTCCCAAGCCTGCTGTGAGGGGGATAAACGGGGGCCCCAGGGGCATGCTGTGACCGAGTGCTCTCGGGGTACAGCCCGACTCTCCAAGGCCTGTGCTCTGCAGACTTCGAGATGCTGAGCAAAGGCTCAATGAGGCAGCCCCTGGGGCTTGGCCTCCCCAGAGTCAGGCCTCCCTTCCAGCGGCCTGCGAGGGGGACCCCGAGACACCAAGACGGGCGGGAGTGGGCCCACGCTGCAGCGTCCGTGCTCTCTGGGCAGGTGGGAGAGCTGGGGCCGCACCCCTGCCTCGGTCCCGAGCCCCAGCACCTACTTGCCAGGCATTGCCGAAAGGGCTGAGCTCTCTGCACATCCTCGCCGGGACACGAGCCCACGAGTGAACGAATGAATGAACAGATGAATGAATGAATGACCCAACCGACCAAACAATATGTTGACAAATCAATAAAGGAAGCCCCCCAGGGTGTTGCCTGAAGATATTTTCATGGAGGCGCCTTACATGGAACCTACGTAAAGGATTTCTGTGCAAAATGCAAGTGTTTCGGGCGAGAAGAAAGACCGGCAACTGCCGGAAAGAGACGAAGAGGCTCCCGCGCTCCGCCAGGTGGACCAGTCCTGCGCGGTGTTGGCCCATGTTGCCCCTGGGCCCCGGGCTGTGAGCAGCGTGGGGGTGTGTGGCCGGGAGCTGGTCCCAGGGCTCTGATGGCCTCTTCATTCCGTATTTGCTGTCCCCAACCTGCTGGGTCAAACCGTGAGCTCAGGACCACCTCTGGGCCACCTTGTCCCCGCTTGAGGAAGAAGATTGTACCCAAATCCCTGCTACCTTCCCCCGCTGCTTGTCCTGGGCCAAGTGCGGGACACTGGGGCAGGCGGGCAGGGCAGCCAGGGCCAGGGAAGGACAGCTGAGGGACAGGCTCCTCGAACAGGCTCTGCTCACGCTGGACACCGCGTCTCACTTGACCTCTAAGCAAGTAGGTGATACGATGCCGGTTCACCGATGAGGAAACAGAGGGTCAGAGAGGCAGAGGGCCTCTCTCAAGGGCACCCAGAACACGATGCCGCTGTGAGTCTGACCGGCCGCATCCCGGTTAGCAGAGGAGAGAATGAATTATGAGCTGAGGGCTGGAGCGTGGGGGCTGGTGATGAGGCTCGCAGGCCGGACTTAGCCATTTGTCCAACAAATATCGACCCTGGACGTGAGAGGAGCCAAGAGAGGCCCTGCCCCTCGTCCCAGCTCCCTGACGCTGAGGTAGTCCCCTTGAGAGGGGTGGTGGGCCCCAGGGGGTGGGGGCTGGGACATTGGCAAGCGTTCTCCACAGACTCTGGCCCATGGCAAGGGTGATCCCCATGTCACTGGAGAGCACAGAGGGCAGAGGCTGGCCTCTGGAACGCTTGCATTGGTGACTCGGCAACAGACTGGCTGGCGCCCGCTGCCCGGCCCACACCACTAACCCCCTCCACCTGCCAGAGTCCATATTTGAGGTCAGAAGCGGAGCACGGAGTCCGTGAGCAGGCCACAGGGCCGGCAGGTCCCCTTCTGGGGCCGTCTGCGACTGCTCTGCTCCTGAAGCCAGCTGGGACTCTCTGGGTCCAGCCTGCAGGACGCCTCTGCCTGCGTCCTTAGCTGCGGCAGGGGGATCCCCAGGCAGGGGGACAAGGGGCATCTGTCACTGAGCCCCCAGGCACTCCTGCAGCGTGCTGCCACCAAGATCCCCCGGGGAGCAGACCCTCGCACCTGGGGCCCCTTTCTTAGGCAGGCAGGACAGGGGTGGTCCTCCCATGGGACTGATGGGGACCCTGGCCCCAATGGAGGGACAGCTATGCAGCCCACGGCCGCCCAGGGGAGGAGCTCCCACAGGAAGCGCTGGTCACCTCAGCCTGCTGCCTAGGACGGGACCAGCTTCCTGGTGATGCGGGTGCTTGGGAAGAACTCCCGCCCATGGTGGGACCTCGGGCCCCCACCCCATTCTGCCCATCTCAGAGTCAGACCCCCGGCCAGCTGCGAGCCGTGTGGGGGACACGGAGTGCCCAGCCTTGACTGGCCCCAACACTCCCGGTCTCAGCACCCGAGCTCTGCTCAAGTTCGGCCCGTGCCGTGGCCCTAAAAGCGCCTCCCGATGTGCAAGAGGCTTGTGGTTGGGCAGGGGGGGGTGCTCCTTGGCAGGGCTTCTGACCCAGGCAGCCCGGGGGGCCCGGGCCCCGCTGCTGGGTCCCCTGGCCCCGTCTGCGGGCCCCGCCCTGCTATCCCCAGAGCTGGGAGCTGGCTGCAGGAAAATGTGAGTGTCAGCGCTGTGCTGCCACATTCCTGAGGCCTCCCTCCTGGCCTGGGAGCCGCCGCCAACTCCCCCGTCTAACCCGAAAAGCCCCGCTGGTGGGTCCAGGCCCTGTCCTGCGGCCTCTGCACTCGCTGCAGCTTTCATCCCGGGAACACCCTCCTGCCAGCCGCTGGCTTGGCGGCCCTGAGGCCCCAACCAAGCCAAGGCTTTCAAGTGCATTCCCAGGGGGCCCCCGGGGCTGTCACCGCCTCCAGCGGGCTGGGTATTTTGGGGGACGTCCCCTAAATGAAAACAGGGCAGGAATGCTGGAGGCCGGCACCATGTCCCCAAGGCTTGGGTGCGGTGCTTTGAGTTGGGCAGAGGAGGGGGGCGGTTTCGGCAAGCAGGGGACAGCAGAGAGGGACTGGGGAGGGGGAGCGGCGGATGCCCTTGAGGGCAGCGGCGGGAAGAGAGGGGTCAGCGAGGGGCGAGGGGCTCGAGGGCCATCAGAGCCCTCTGGAGCAGCGGTCCACAGCCCAGCACCCTCCTCGCCGCCCCGCTCGCGCTCCGCAAAGCTTTCCCTCAGTCGTGGACTGGGACGTGGTATTCTGAGGCCTACATGGTGCAGGACCAGGATGAAGGCTGATGGGGTGCCAGAGTCGCCGCCCCCCTCCGGCACAAGCCTGCCCAGCCCCGACCTCCAGAGGCATGTCGCCTGTGCCTGCGGCCCCGGTGGTCTCCTCTCCACCCACGGCTCCGCGTGGGCCCTACGGGGGCCTGCGTGGCTCAGGAGGAGCCAGGGGCAGAAATCCAGGCCCAGAGGAAACTAGTCAGAGCACACCCCCCCCGCCCCAGCTAAGGAGCTCCGCAGACCCCTCTTTGGCAGAGACAGCCCCGCAAACACTTCCCGGGACCCTGCAGGGGTCGCACGTCCGGCAGAGGGAGCAGCCAGAGCAAGGACATGGAGGGCCACCCAGCCGGGGTGAGGGGCCCTGCCCCACGGACGGGGGCGAACCGCATCGGCCCCTGCCCTCCTCTGCCCTGGCCTGGTCCCGCCAGGGTGCCCTGTCGGGAAGCTTCGCTCCTTTTCCCCGATGTGCCTGAGCCTCACAGAACATCGGGCACCCCGTGTGTCCCCAGCCCCGAGGGCTTTCCTGAGCATCGCCACTCACAGTTACCCCTGACCTGCCTCTCGATGGGGGCAAGGGAGTGCTCACTGAGGCTCTGGGAGCTGGGCAGACCCTGAGGCCGCCCAGCCACGGAGCGCTGGAGCCATCTTGCCCCCTGGGAAGCCGCCCAGCTGCTGCTCAGAGCCCGAGGTGGGCATCGTACACCGGCCTCTCTCCCAGGGCAGCAGCAGAACACAGAGAAGGGGCCTTTGTCCAGCCCTGCGGAAGGACCCAGAGACCTCCCAGAGCTGCCCCTGGCGCCGCCCGGGGCCCACTAGGCCACCCGGGCAGAGGTGGTTAATGAACCCACCCCAACTGGGCCCAATACAATGGCACCTTGTGTGGCCTGTCGGGGCAGTCTTCACGCTCACCCATCAGGGTCGTTGCTGGGGACATGAGGTTAATGGGTGCAACCCGCCCCTGTGGGCGCCGTGGGCCAACTCAGGGGGACACAGCCCTGGGACCCCCAGGAGCGATGACCTCCTGTCTGAGAACACAGTGCCCTCAGTCACCCGCCGATGCAGGGGACGGGCCCCAGAAGGGTGACATGAGCACCAAGGGGGCACCACGAGACACCGCGGACACGGGGGGGCAGCGGGACCAGTGGCTGCTGCCCTGCCTGGCCCCTCAGGGCTATGACCTTGAGCCGACCCCTCAGGGCCTTGGTCTTCGCATCCCGACAGTGGGGTCACAGCACACGCTGCCTCCCCACCCCCAGGCTCATGGGGGTGAGCCTGTGAAATGAAGGCGGGAGAATCGCCCAGAAACTCTGTTGCGCAGGAAGAAGATAAGGTTTGATCTGAGAAGCAAGGAGCCCACTGATAAGCTCAAAGTCAAGGTTTCTGCCTCCAAACACCCCTTGGTTAGGGGAGAGCTGGACCAGGCCCCACACCGTGACCTCAGGAACCACACTTTCCCTCCGGAAGCTGGTTTCCTTGGCTGTGAAGTCAGGAGTTCGAGGCTCCTGACTTGCAGATGGACGGCCACTAGAGTCGGGCCTGAAGTGGACAGGAAGGCCCCGACGTGGGCCGCTGCCCCGGCAGCGCGCGGAGCCCCGGAGGCAGGAGCTCAACCACCGGAACAGCCCGAGGCAGCTTCCCACAGGCCTTGGGAGGCGGTATTTTTAGCCCTGGAGCCCGAGACTCGGCGAGTTAAGAATAACCCCAGGCAGTGGGAAAGCGGCCCGTGGGGGTGGGCAGTGCTGCCACCGGCAGTTCTGAGCGCCCAGCAGAGGTCCTCCCTGGGGCCTCCCCCGGGGCCAGCCTAGAGAGTCCAGCGTACAAAACCCAAATGGCGAAGTGGAACTTGAAAGGTTTCTGCAGTCGCTGCCCCAGAGGGGCCATGACCAGGATAGAGAGTGGCAGGCCTCAGGGCGCCCCTGCGGCCCCCCCGCCTCCTGGCGGACAGCAGGCTGGGGCCGGCTCTCCACCTGGTCCTCCGCACGCAGGGGTCCCGCACGCTCAGTGAGTGACAGGGTGTGCTCCCGGGGCGGGGGTGTGGGGCTGGAGTGGGACTGTGCCTTGATCCCCCCAGAGGGCTCTAAGGCTTGGGCCACAGGGTGTACGCAGTTGACATTCAGCTCTCAGTAAAGACAAAGAACCTGCAAAACCAAGCATGTGCCAAAAGTCACAGTAAGGCCTTTCCTCCAGCTCCTCCTTGGCTCTGAAGCCTCCCATGGCTCCCCAGTGCCTGCAGCAGCTGGAAACATGATGAGTCCGTGACTCCTCCAGAGGAGACTCCCCTGGAAGGATAAGGAAATTAAAGCAGGTGCTGGCACAGAGACACCCCAAATGTGGATAACTTGGGGGGCCAGAAGTGTAGTCAAAACTGCTTCCCAGCACAGGGCAGCAGGGGGTCAGGACACAGTCCAGGGGCCTGGGGTCCTCGAGGCCTGCAGGGCCACCGACACTGAAACCCGCTGCCACCGATGGCTAGGAGCTCCCTTGGGCACCGGAAGCACCCGGGCACCCCGCTGACACAGGCGGCCGGAGAGTGGGAGTCACAGATGCAGGACAGGCCTGGAACACAGCCGGGGCTCGGTCAGTGTTCCTAGCTGATCTCAGCTCAGAGCAGGGGCTCTCCAGTCCCCCAGCGCCGCCTCTCCTCAACGCCTGCGACTCTGCCCAAACTGGGCCTCCCTCTGGAATTCATTCATTCATTAGCTCACTCTGTAGCCAGCCATGCATCCGTTTTTCTATCCACATTTTCTGGGCACCTGCTGTGTCCCAGCTGCTTGAGACATGAAGACACTGAAGATCCCAGGGCGTGAGCTCCAGGAGCCTCTGGTTTGGGGGAAGACAAGCCAGGAGGCGGGGAGCACCCTGCCCCAGGAGAGTTGGTATTAAAGGCACAAGAGGAAAACTGGCAGAGCCCAGAGGGTTTGGTTAATGGCTCCAGGGATAGAGGGTGGGGGTTGGGGACACAGCCCAGGGGAGGAGCAAGTTCGGGGTACAGCAGGGACAGCTGGTTGGCTGCACCTGTGAAGTTCTGGTAGCCAGCACCATCCCCTCCTGTCTCTGTAAGCCCGCTTCCCGACCTACACTTGGACTCTGAAAGCATCTTACTCCCCCCAGGATCCAAAGACCCTGGGCCAGCCAGCCCTCTGGAAATGTGGCTATGTCAGTGAACGAAGGAACAAATCGCTTGCTCCAGAAGTGGAGCTAGCCCAGGGCAAGTTTCAGAGTCATAGGGCAGATGGAGTTGTGACCTCCTAGCAGCTGGAGTGTGGTGGTCCCACCCTGGCTCAACGACCCACCCCGGGCTTCTGCTCCTCCCTCCTGCAGCCTCTGCCTGCCTCCAGTCCCTCTCTCTGAGGCAAGTCCTTAACTGTCATCCATGTGGCCAGACACTTCTTGAGTGGTCACCTAGTCCAGGGTCCCTGGGTAAGCAAAGCCGACAGGAACTGTGACTGGCGTCCCGTGCACCATGGGACAAGCAATGGGGCGAGAAGAGAGCAGAGCCAGAGAGACCCAGAGCTTTGGGAAGTGATTGGGAAGCGATCACAGGGAAAGGATGCCCAGCGGAAGGAAGAGTCAGTGCAAAGGCCCTGAGGCAGAAGCACAGCTGGAGGGTTAGAGCAACAGCAAAGAGCCCCACGCGGCTGCAGGAAAGCAAAGCACAGGGATGGGCAGGTCATGCTGGACCGCTCAGCTGCTGCGAAGACTTGATGCTGCTCTGAGTTGGGCCAGAACCTGCGGAGGACTGGGTCTCGTGTCTTTACAAAGGACCAGCCTGGCTGCTGGGTTGAGAATGGACCAGAAGGGGCAAGGCTGGCAGCTGGAGGCCAGTAAGGAAGCCGGGGCACCCTCCTTGCTCCAATAGAGGCCATGAGAGAAGCCAGGAGCAGAACAACCAGAGCAACGCTGCGTCCACGCCCAGGAGGCCCGTGACATCCCAGCAGGTGCAGGCCAAGTCCCCAGTGGTAAAGCAGAGATAGCGGCCACACCCCAGACTGTCCCCATGCACCCTGTGGGCAGCCCTATCCATCCCGTCTGTCGGGTCTGGCTCAGTATCCCTGAGCCTGCTACTATGTCCAACCGGGAATCGCATCACCTCTCGTGGCTTTGCACGTGGTCTGTCAACTAGTTTTGGTTGTGGGGCTGTGTTAGAGCTGTCGGCAGAGGAGCTTATCCGCATTTTATATTTGCTCCGTTTCTGTAACTTAGAATAAACGGGATTTCAGCAAATGGGGAATTCGAGGGAAACTCCTTTCAGGGGTCTTACGGAGGCGTGTTGCTGTCATTGGTGGGAGTTGGTAAGCCACGTGGGGGCTCCAATTCATTTTTTTTTTTTTAATTAGTAGACTATTTCTTAGAGCAGTTTTAGGTTTACAAGAAATCTGAACAGAAGGCTTAGAGTTCCCGCCTGCCTCTTCTTCATCCCCCCTTTCCTCTAGTATTAACATGCATTTGTATGGCTCAGTTGTTACAAATGATGAGCCCATATTGATACATTGTTACAAACTGAAGGCCAACGCCAACACCTGGGCTCAGGCTTAATATGGCCCATTCTGTGGGTCTCGCCAGGTGTACAGTCTGTGTCGGTCACTGTAGCGGCCCCCGCAGTACTTTCCCTGCCCTAAGAGCCCCCCGTGCTCCCCCTGTTCATCCCGCCCTCCCCGCCCCACCCCATCCTGGCAACCACTGATCTTTTTACTGTCTCCATAGTTTTGCTTTTCCCAGAATGTCATATACTTGGAATGGCGCAGGATGAAGCCTTTCAGATTGACTTCTTCCGCCGTCATATGCATTTCCAGTTCCTCCATGACTTTTCACGGCTTGGTAGCTCACTTCGCATCCATGCTGGAGAACGCCCCCATTGTCTGGATGGACCACAGTTTCTTTACCCATCCACCTGCTGCAGAACATCTTGGTTACTTCCAATTTTGGGCAAATATGAGCAAAGCTGCTATAAACAGACTGACATCGTGCCTCGTTACTGTTCTGGTAGCATGCGGGGGGAGTTCTTTAACCCTCAAAAGGCATTTGTACGGACCCAAGTTTGGAGGCCACAGGGCTCCCAGGGCAGCGAGAGGCCAGCGGGGGTGCAGAGAGCTTTCTGAGAAGGGGAGCCGTCCAGCTCAGGACACCTCAGGACACCTCAAGGAGCCTCCCCCTGGCATCGTGCCTTCCCCCTCTCCACTGAGGTCCGAGCAGAAGCCAAGGAAACCAACAGGACACTGGTCAGGAGTCTTCCACTCTGGGGAGAAGGCGGGAGACCCCAGTGGTCCAGACTCTAGAACATGGCAGCACTTCTCTTGTGGAAACACCATTCTTCTGGTGTCACCTGATGGGCGGCCCAAGGGCAGGGGGTCAGGCTCCTTCATCGCTCCCCACTCCTCACTCCCGACAGAGTGCCAGCCCGGAGCAGGTGCGGGCTGAGCCTGCCCCGCTCCCGGAGAGGGGGCCCTGGGCCCCACCGCACACCCACTCCCCCTGCCTGGCCTGGAGTGCAGGAGACGGTGCAGGTGGGCAGGGAGCCGAAGCTAGCCCGGGCCCGGCCCGCCGCCTCTTCTGCTGTGGTCCCGGCAGCCTTCTCCCGGCAGGGTCATCCGTGCCCATCTGAGTCAGCTGTGCACAAAAACAGGAAGAGCTGGGACAAGATCCTTCACCTTCCTCCCATTGTCATCGTCCGATTGTCCTGCACGCGGCGACGCCATCCGGCCGCTTCCCTGGCGCTCCTGTGCCGTGGCCGGCCGGGCCCACGCCCATGGGGGAGTCGAGGGAGCCGGGGACGCCCAGCTTTTCTGCAGAGCATGGGCCAGGGCAGCGTGCTGCCAGATACTTGGAAAGAACTTGACTGCAACCTGATCTTTTAGGGCAAACCCAGGGGGCTTTCCAAGGCCATGGGCCAAGTGGGGAGCCGCGGGAGGATGCAAATGCCTGCTGGGAGACACAGAGTAACCACTAACAGAACGACCCGGGCCCTTGGCAAGCAGGGCTTCTCGGAGCAAAACAGCCCCAACACCCCGTGGGTCTTGGCCCTTCTGAGAGCTAAGTGAGCTAGGACGAGGGGGTGACCGGACGCCAGGATTGCCGCACCCAAGAAAGAGCCACGTGGAGAGCAGCAGGGTCCCCAGTGCTCCTGCCTCCAGCAGCAAACGGTGGACGGGAGGCTGTGAGGCTGCGATGGGACTGACTGACTGGGGAAGGTTTCCCAACCTCGCCACACGGCTGCGAAGTCCACAACACACCACCGGCCCCACACGCTGTCCCCTAACCCCTGGCTGGGAGAAGCCCTCTGGAAAGCCCTGGAAGGTCAAAGAATGTGTCCCTTGCCTCACTGGCTCCATGGACTTGCACACGCGCACATTCAAGTGTGCACGTGCTCACGTATACAAACACCCACCCGCGTTTCTGCGCGCGTACACGGAGGCTGCTGGGAGCGTCTTCCCCGATGAGTCAGCGTGTCCCGACCTCTCACAGAATCTGTGGGACCAATGGGGGCAGGTTTCCCCACCTACAAAAGTGACCAATGAAGCTTCTGGCAACACTTTTGAGGTTTCCAGACTCCATCGGCCAGATGTTGTGCCACTAGCAGACATCTTCTCCTAAGACCCCACTGCCCACACCTGCCACCTGCCACTCGTGGGCCTCCAGGAGCTCTGCAAACGTCCAGAGGAACACCCGGCTGGGGAGATGGGGCTGGCGGGTCCTGCAATCCAAACATCTCCAAGGATGTGGGCTCAAGTCCCAGCTCGGGCACCTTCATCCTCCCTTCTCACTTCAAGAGACCCCATCCCAAGCACTTCCTGGGGACGATATGGACTCAGGGAAGGAAAGAGAGGAGACAGAGCTTTGTGACAAGGATAGCTGGGGGAGGGGCGCCTGGGTGGCTCAGTGGATTAAGCCTCTGCCTTCGGCTCAGGTCGTGATCCCAGGGTGCTAGGATGGAGCCCCGCATTGGGCTCTCTGCTCAGCGGGGAGCCTGCTTCCTCCTCTCTCTCTGCCTGCCTTTCTGCCTACTTGGGATCTCTGTCTGTCAAATAAATAAATAAATAGCTGGGGGACAGGAGTGGTTGGGATGAAGCTGCTGATGGCCTCAAGGGGATGAGGCACCTGGCTCTGACCCTCCTCCAGGGCTCTGAACTTGCAGCTAGCTGAATCAAATTTTGGTGATCAGGGTCCTAAGCCCCTGTAACACCAGCTGACTTTTCCTAGATGACCGGGGGGGCTACTGTTGGGTAGAGAAGAGGGCTGGTCCAGAACCTTTCAGCTGCAAGTGCAGAAAGTCAACTCGGACTGCCCTGCAAGAGGGCAATTGAGGAAGAACAGCTTCAGGGATAGCTGGTTCAAGGAATCCATCTCCAGAACTTGGTGTCTCTCTCCCACTGTCCCCCAAGTCTGCTTCACTCCATGTTGGTGCCACTCTCACCCAGACTCAATCCTCTCTTTTTTCTTCCTGGTCCAAGCAAATGAGAGCTTATTGCTCCTAAGAGTTTGGACCCAAGTCGTGGGGCTCTCCCTCATTGGTCCTTAGTGCCCCAGCACAGGTCAAGCGTCCATCTCTGGACCTAGGGACAGAGTCAGATCCACCGAATCCTGGGACTGCTTTTCACCCATGTAAATCTGGGCATTATGGTCAGAAGAAGCTGGAACAGACGTGAGCAGCCAACATCATGAGTATCTATGACTGGTGCAGAGGCCGACAGATGGGATTCTGGAAGCAAGGTGAGGTAGAATTCTGGTCTTGGATCTTTCTGGTTGACCTGAGCCCGTGCCCTGAGTCTCTTAGCCAAAGCCAGCATGTGGACCTGCCCCAGTCATCCTGGACTTGCTGCAAGGCTGCTTCTGATGACCCACTGCTCTATAACAAACAGCCCCAGCCTTGAGGACACACAACAGTCCCCACTGCTCCGTCATTGTGGATTTTGGATAATTAGGGTGAGGTGCAGCTATGATGTTTGCCTCTGCTCTGAGTCATTTGAGCCCCAGCTGGGTGGACCAGAACAGCTGGGCGTGGAACCCTCTGGAGCCTTTCACTCATGTGTCTGGTGCTCAAACTGAGGTGACCCGTGTGTCCGGCTTAGCGGGGGCCATTGGCTGGGGCAACTGGGGGCCTGGTCGGTTAGACGTCTGACTCTTGATGTCAGCCCAGGTCATGGTCTCAGGGTCATGGGATTGAGCTGCACATCGGGCTCCGTGCTCAGCTGGGAGTCTGGTTGGGTTTCTCTCTCTGCCCCTCCCCCTGCTCACTGGCGTGCTCTGTCCTTCTCAAATAAACAAATAACTCTTTTAAAAATAATAATAAAATAAGTGATCACGAGGCTCAAATAGCATAATCCAGTGGTTCTCAGGTAGGGGTAAAGGGGAATTTTGTCCCCAAGTGGCACGTGGGAATGACTGGCACTATGGTCTGAGCATTTGTGTCCCCCACCCCAATGTTGAGAACCCGAGGTGGGGCTTCTGGAATGGGCTTAGTCTCCCTATAAAAGAGGCCCCAGCACTCCCTCTCCACTTCCGTCCAATGAGAATGCAGCAAGAAGTCAGCCGTCTGCAACCCGGAGGAGGGTCCCCACCAGAAGCCAACTGTGCCAGAGCCCTGACCTAGAACTTCCAGCCTCCAGACCCATGAGCAGCGGACCTCTGTTGTGGGCAAGCCGCCCTGTGGTTCCCAGTAGCCCAGAAGGCCAGAGGCCCCTGGAGACGTGTGGTCACAACTGGCTGAGAGTGGGCGGAGGGGTGATGTGCCCGGCATCCAGTGGGCAGCGGCCCCACAGCCCGTGGTGCTCAGCACAGCCCCCACCAAGGACGATCCTGCCCCCAGCGGATGGACATTTGGGCGAATGGAGGTGGACCTCCCACGGGGTCCCTCTGCCAGCCAGCCATAGGGCACCTTCCAGAATGTCCGCAGGGCTATGACGTGGCAGGAGGGCTGTCGCAAGCAGCGGCGTCACCACCCACCCCGCGGGGGACACGGGCTCCTCGGGAGGACACAGAGACCCAAGCGTGGAGCTTGGCGGGGTGGGAATGCCGGGCCCCAGCCCCTCGTCCCCGCTCTGCCGCTCGAGCCTCGTGACCTCCGTGACTCATTTCCTCCCTCGACGACGGTCGGCACCTGCAGAGACCTGACTCCCGCAATTTGCTTGACCCCAGGATGGTGGTGTTTGCGCCCCGGGAGCATCCAGCCAGAGGAGCCCTGGATTATTCACAGGGTACTCGGGTTTTCTCGATTTCCTCTCTTTTTGCCTTGCTCCCCCGCCACACAACCCAACCCACCCTGGGTTTCCATTGAAATGCCAGCCGGACGGACGGTGACAAAGGCAGCCCCAAACCCCAGCCTTCCGGGGCCCGCTCCCCGCAGCGGCCCGGCCAGGCGTACATTGTTCCATTTTTGGAATTCTTCGGGAGTGAGCGCAGCTCCGGCTGTCAACAGAGCTCTGTTCCCAGAGGCCGGGCCCGCAAAGGAGAGAGGGCGCGCTATTGTCCGGCCGGGCCGCGGGCCACGGGAATGTGCCGGGGATAGTGGCCTGCGTGGCCCGGCCCAGAGTCGGCCTTTGTGTGCCCACGCCGGACAGCCCGGCCACCCCGTAAATAACAATGAGCTCACTGCCTCCGGAGACTAGGATTCCAGCCTGGGGCGGGTGGGGAGCAGGGCGGCCACGTCTCCCCACAAGGCCCGACAGGGTGGGGTCCTCACCCACAGGTAGATGGCTTCGACTGTCCCGGGGCCAGCGGCTGCCCCACCAGCAGGGCTGGGGACCTTGGCCCAATGGCTGCTGTGAATCTGCCCACACCCGCGGGGCACCCCAGGACAGCCACGCCAGCTCGGCCCACGCTCTGCTCCTCGGTGACAATGAGACCACGGGAGAAGTTCATACCAGCCCCAGCCGAACGGTTACGGCCAACGTCACGGCGGAAGGACGAAGACGGCACCTCCCTCTGAGGTCCCCCTCCTGCGCCCACGGCCGGCCCCAATCGCCAGATCGACCAGGGGGTCTACAAACTCCCCGGCCAGCCCTCTCAAAAGCAAGGGCAGGATCGCAGCCGAGAGGAGCCGAGGAGACGTGGCCACGGACGGGAACGGGTCCTGGGCGACGGTCGCTGCGGAAGAGAAGCGGAAGATCAGGTAAGCGCGGCAGGAGGCCAAAGGAAGCAGGGGCTCGGGTGACGGACGCCGCGTCCACATGGCCGCGGGTCATCGGAAGCCGGCGGCCCCGCGTCTCTACGCCGACACTGTCCTGAAATGGAAAGTGTCCACGAAGAGCTCGTTCCCGTGAGGGGCCTGGAGCAGGTGCTCCGTGAACGGGCGCTCCGGCTCAGCGTGCCCCCGTCACTCTAGACGCGGTCCGCGGGACGGGAGCCCCTTACGTCTGCACGGCAGGTGCGAGCGCGAGCACCCCATCCGCGGAGAACAGGAGATGCTCCCGTGCCTCGTGGGGGCAGAAGCCGTGGATTCGGGCCGTGCCAGCCTGCGGCGAGTCGCTGACCGTCCCTTCTTGACCGCAGGGTCTCGCACGGGCGGGAGCCTCCTCTCAAACCAGGCAATGCTGCCTTCCTCTTGGGGTGCTGTGGGGTGACAGGAAGGCCCAAGGTGTCCCAGGGGCTCAAACAACTGCTCCCTCCTGTGACCAGAGACCATTCAACTCAGGCCGAATCCAGAGGCTTCTCCGAGCCCACCAGCGACCCACCTGCCATCCCCAGTTCCCTCGCCCTCCAATCCCTGCCTGGTTGGTCTCAAAGGGTGGCAGCAAGACCTTACAGGCCTAACGGATCTTGCTTCCCACCAGAGAGTGGGGCACGACACACAGTCGATCACATTTGTGGCAGCCATGTGGTAGAAGCAGGGCCCTGTGAGCCCACCCGTGTCACAAGGGGACTCATCCCAGCGAGCACCTCCTGAGCCCCAGCTCAGTGACCAAGGCCACCAGGACACTCCCATGGCCTTACCCGCAGGGGCTGTACTGTCCCATCACAAAGCAAGGGACTGAGGACTGCAGGGGCTGATCACTTGTCCAAAGTCACAATCCACTTGAATCTATGACTTGAGACCAGTGTTTTCAATCACCATGTCTAAGCTCCCCAGAGAGGGGCGGTGACCAACCCAAGGCCACGCAGCTCACAGAGGCTGAGTCAGCATCAAACTCACCTTTAGGGAATTGTCTGGTGTCAGCTTGGCAGCCAGTGCAGAAAACAGACCCCATGAAATCCAGAAGACCCTCTCTGTGCAGCCACAGGAGACAGAGGGCCCATGGCCTAGCAGGGCCAGGAACTGCCTCAGAGGCCTGACCACAGGGGAAATCCGCATGGGAACCCCAGTCCTCCAGTCAGCTACTCTGTGCCTTACCCAGACCCAGAGCAGGTCCAGGTGTGTGTTGACTGTACAAGTACCTCCTGACCTGTCCCTGCAGGCTGTCCAGTTTCTTAGCCCACCTTCCCCCTAGCTGGCCGTGTCTCTGACCAGCCTCCCAAGACAGAGCTTCCGCCAGCACCTGTTGTGCTGGATGGATGGATGGACGGATGGTTGGTTGGATGGATGGATGGATGGATGGATGGATGGATGGATGGACGGATGGATGGACTAAAGGATGGATGGGTGAACGGGTGAGTAGATCAATGCATTTGTTGGGTTTTGGAGGATGGGGCTGGATGGAAGCTCATCAGCCTCCACTCACTCATGTCCTCTCCTCCCCCTTGACAAACGAGATGATCTCTGGGATCATTACTGAATTACCCTGCACTGGGGAGGTGAGGGTTATCGTAAAGGATTAACTTACCTCCAAATGATGCCATCAACACGGGCAGCTGGGATCACTTCCAAATCAGGACTGTCCACGTTCCTGTGCACTCTGAAATCCCCTCCTCAGTGTGGAAAGCACCAGAATCCTGGGGATTTTTCTAAAGCGGATTTTATTTTGCCAGTGCAAAAGAGCCACCATCATTTATAAGTAGTCAGAGGAGAATTTCCAGAGCAGCTGTGACCTCCAGAATTGAGAGCTCCCTCCAATGTCTCAGGCTAGCCATCACATGACCACCTGCCTCACTGACCAACCCCACTATCCAGGAGTGAGAGGTGCCATCCCCTAAAAAGGACCCAGCTTTGCTATTTAGGACACTTGCCACAGAAACAGCCCTTCCTAGGAGGCTCCAATGTCCACCTATTACCTGCCTGTCACAGGTGCAGAGGCCGGGGGGGGGTTCATCTCTATTGTGCTCAAAAATGACAGGACGCTGAAGAGCTCAGCAAGGTCACTGGCCTGGCCACTCCTCACACCCCCACCTAAACGCCCTTTCCTCCCTGTTCATGGGGTTTCTTTTCCTGGCCCAACCCCTAGGGCTGGGGTGGAGGCTGGGATGTTTGAGATCTGACAAAATATCAACGTGCAGGGATCCTCAAATGCATGCTAGTAAGCAGTGTCAGGTTACAAAGCAGCATGAGCAATGGAATCCCGATTGTGCTGATCTCTATCTCTATTCAACCATCCATCCATCATCCATCCTTCCACCCATCCATCCATCCGTCCATTCATCCATCCATCCATCCACCCATCCATCCACCCATCCATAGAGACAAAGGCTGGAAGACCATATGTCCTACCACCCTACAGGACCTCCATGAAGCCTCACATGCTCCGCTCCTGCTGTACCACTGCCCGAGGCAGTAACCAAGTGGGCTGAGTGTGCAGCTATATCCTGAGGCTCAAGACAAGTATAAACCATGAGGCCACATGACACTGATGGTCTCCTCTGCTTTGAATGGCCATTCATCAGCCTTCTGCCGGCCCAACCGTGGTGAAGAAAGCAGCTTGTCTCCCCAAAAGGTTTGGCACGGGCTCTTCCGGGATGGCAGGTGATTTTCCCTCTCGTCTTTGTATTTTTCTGCAATTCCCATCTTTCTCCAGCAAGGTGTGTATCATTTTTATCATCAGAAAGAGAACACAACATGTTTAACCCATGTCGGAGCAGTAGCGGAACTGCTGTACCCTGGGGACATCTGCTAGGGTCTGTGCCTTATCACTGCTTGGGAGAGAAAGGGTGTTTCTCAACCAGGCTGCTGTGGACATTTGAAGCTCGGTTGTTCTTTGTTAGGGGCAGGCAGGGAGGCTGTCCTGGGCATAGTAGGGTATTTAGCTCCTCCGGGTCAGTAACACCCCCTACCTGAGTTGTGACAAAGGAAGAAGTCTTCCAACATTGCCAAATGTCCCCTGGTGGGGCGGGGAGGGGAGTGGGGATCATCACCACAGGTTGAGAAAGACTGATCCAGATAAAAGGTTTTCTAGAACCTTACAGGTGTGAGCTGGGGCAAGTCCTTGAACCAGCAGAACTTTATGCAAGGCTCGCTCCCATTCCCCAGACCTACCCATATTCCACACCCCTCCCCGGGCACTCCAGCCTCCTCACTGCCCCCATCCGTGTCCCCATCACAGTGAATGTCAAACCCACAAAACTTAAAGTGTTTTTGATTATTTGAACGTTCTGGCTTCGCAGAGCCAAACCCTGGGTGATTAGAAATAAGTGTATGTCTAAACACCACTGTGAAATTTTTACTGCTACAGGGTGCTGCACAGCGATAGCGGCGGCTCGGTCCCTTCTGAGGTCATTCCCAAGGTGGATGGATTCCAGGGCAGGCTGCCCTCTCCCGCCACGGACTCCACAGGAATTCGGCTCCTTGGGTGTAACTTTCGTCTTAAACACCGTTTTTCTGTTACCCATTTTTGGAAAGACTTGGTCCCTTCCTGAGCCTACAGGAGCCCTCAACAGGTCCAGCAGAAGTCAGAAACCCACGGTGGGGCTGTCCCACCCAGTGACATTCTGTGCCTCCTAATCTGCGGGGCAGAGGCTGCAGCTTTGCCCTCCCCCCACTGGTCCTCAGCTGTGTGCTCTGGGTGGGACCTTGCTGGGGACCCTGAACCTTCTGCTTTCCTGAATGCAGGTACACTTGTCTACCTATGGTGCACTCCAGCCATATCCTAGGGTCTGGGACAGCCAACCCAGGAGATCTTTCCTCTCAAGGTCTAGTTATTTTGAAGCCAGAAGAGACCAAACTGGAGTTGAGTGAATGAGGCACAAAGGTGAAGAAAGGTGAAGCACAGGGAGGAAAAGTTCTGGAACTTCTTGGTGGCCCTTCACCAACAGGGCGGACACAGGGAGATGCAGAGGACTGACCACATCACCAAGGGCCCGGAAGCTGGGCTTTACTCGGCAGACCACACACCCAGCAGTGACAAGATAAGCCAATGGGGTAGGAAGAAAGAGTACATATTTATTTTTATTTTCTCATACTTTAAAAAGATATAACAGCTTTATTGAGACATAATTCACATACCATACAATTCACCCATTCAAAGTGTACAATTCTGTGGTTTTTAGTATATTCACAGAGTTGTGCAACCGTCACCAAGATCTAATTCTGGACCATTCTCATCACCCCAAAGAGAAACCCCATCCCCACTGGCAGTCACTCCACATCCACCTCCCTGGCAGCTGCTAACCTCCTGTCTATCTCTCTGGATTTACCTATTCTGGACTTCCGGTGTCAATGGAATCATGGGCTATGGGGTCTTTCGTGACTGGCTTCTCTCACTTTGCATCATGTGTTCAAGACCCCTCCATACAGAAACACGTACTGGTGCTTCATCCACTTTAAGGCTGAAAAATATTCCACTGTATGGATATACCAGAGTCTGTTTACTCATTCCTCAGCTGACGGCCTTTTAGGGTTGTTCACACTTTCTGGTTATTAAGCTGGCGTGAACATTCACCTACGACGTTTCTGTGGACGTCTGCTTTCATTCCTTTGGACATATACCGAGGAGTAGAGTTGCCGGATCACACACTGCACCATGTTGAACATTTTGGGCACCTGCTAAACTATTTTCTGAACTGACTGTGGTATTTTACATTCTCACTCACAGTGGACGATTCCTCTATTGGAATTCCTCCAATTCCTCTACCTCCTCACCAACACTTGCTATCGTCTGCCTTTTTTTTTTTTTTTTTTTTTATTACTGTCATCCTAGCGGGTGTGAAGTGGTGTGTCATTGTGTGGTTTTGGTTTGCATTTCCCCAGTGATTAATAACACCGACTAGAGCATCTTCTCATGGGCTCTCTGGCCATTTGTAGCTCTTCTTCGGAGAACTGTCTGTTCAAACTCTTTGCCCATTTTTTTAAAAAATATTTTATTTATTTATTTGACAGAGAGAGATCACAAGTAGGCAGAGAGGCAGGCAGAGAGAGAGAGAGGGAAGCAGGCTCCCTGCTGAGCAGAGAGCCCGATGTGGGACTCTATCCCAGGACCCTGAGATCATGACCTGAGCCGAAGGCAGCGGCTTAACCCACTGAGCCACCCAGGCGTCCCTAATTGGGTTGTCTTTAAGAGTTCTTGGTGTATTCTGGATACCAGACGCCTGTCAGATAGAGGATTAGTAAATATTTTCTCCCATTCTGTGGGTTGTCTTTTCACTTTCTTGCTGGTGTCCTCAGAGGTACACAAGTTTTAATTTTTATCAAGTCCCATTTACCTAATTTTTCCTTTGTTACTTGTGCTTTTTGTGTCATTTCTAAGAATACAAGGTCACAAAGATTTACTCTGATGTTTCCTTCTAAGACTTCTATGATTTTAGCTCTCACTTCTATGTCTTTGACACACTTTGAGTTAATTTCTGTGTATTATATGAGGTAGGGAGGGGTTCAAATTTAATGTTTTGCATGTGGATATCCAGTTACTGCAGGATATTTGTTGAAAAGACTCTTATCTGTCCCCCTGCATGATCTTGACAGCCTTTTTGAAAATCAATTGACCATATTCACAGGATTTATTTCTGGACTGCCTCTTCTGTTTTGCTGATCTATAAGCCTATCCTCGTGCCAATGTTGCACTGTCTGATTACTGTGGTTTTGTAGCAAGTTGAAATCAGGAAGTGTTCCAACTTTGTCCTTTTTTTCAAGACTGTCGGGCTATTTTGGGTCCTTGGCATTGCCATGTGAATTTTAGGATCAGTTTGTCAATTTCTGCAAAAAAGCCAGCTGAGAGCTTGGCAGAGATTCCAGTGAATTTGTAGATCAATTAAGAGATTATTATCTTCTTAAAAATATTCAATCTATGATAATAATAAATATTTGTAATAAAATATTTGATCCATGAATACAGGCTGCCTTTTCATTTACTTAAGTCTTTTTAAGTTTCTTTAAAAAAAAAAAAAAAAGATTTTATTTATTTATTTGAGAAAGAGAGCACAAGCCAAGAGGTGGAGGGGCAGAAGGAGAGGGAGCAGCAGACTCTCTGTTGAACAGGAACACTGGATAAGGGGCTCAATCCTAGAACCCTGAGATCATGACCTGAGCTGAAAACAGACGCTTAACCAACTGAGCCACTCAGGCACCCCAAGTTTTCAGAGCACAAATTTTGCTCTTCTTTTGTTAAATTCCTTCTCGAGTGTTTTATTCTTTTTGATAGTCCTGTAAATGCAATTGTTTTCTTGACTTCATTTTTGGATTGTTCATTGTGGGTAAGACAAGGTTGGCTTTTGTATATTGATCTTGTATCCTGCCACATTGCTGAACTTGTTCATTATTTTAGATCATTTTTTAATGAATTTCTTTGGCGTTTCATGTCATCTGCAAACGGAGAGGACTTTACTTCTTATCCAGTCTGGATGCCTTTTATTTCTTTTTCTTGCCTAATGGTCCTGACTAGAGCCTCTAGCACACTGCTGAACAGAAAGGATGAGAGCAAATGCTCTTCCTTATTCCTGGTCGTAGAGGAAAAGAACCCAGTTTTTCACCAGTAAGTATGATGGTAGGTAGAGGTTTTCTTTAGGAGCCCTTTATCAAGCTGAGAAAGTACGTTTCTCATCCCATTTTACTGAGATACAATTTCTACGCAGGAAAATTAACAAATCTTAGGTGAAGAGCTTAATGAATTTACACACGCGCGCACAGACACACACACACACACACACACGGTATCAAGACCCAGTTACAGAGCATTTCCATTCATCCAGAAAACCCACTAGTGACCTTCTTTCCTGTTAGGGTGGTGAATTTCACTCACACAAAGACAAGATGCCCAGCTTCAAATCGATTTCAGATGCTCAAGGAATAATTTCAGTTTAAATAGATCCCACGCTATAGTCGAGACATATATTGGGATATAGCTATACTAAAAAAAAAAAAAAAAAAAAAAATCCATTGTTTATCTGAAACTCAAATTACATCCGAGCACCCCATACTTCACTGCTTGCCAATTTCCATCAACACAGCTGAGTCTTCCATGCCCCCAAATCCCATATAAATGAAATCGTAGACTACAAACTTCATTGTTTGTCCTAATGGTTCTGAGATTGCATGGGTCATAATTTTTCTTTCTTATTTGTTACCGAGAACTATTCCATTGCCCCCATCTCTTTATTCTCCTGTTGGTCACCTGAGCTGTTTCCAGTTTGGGACATTCTGGCATGTGGCTTTCTGTACACACTCACTTGCACACCCTTGTGTATACCCTGCACTTGTCTCTCTTGGGTGTATACTTAGGAGTGAAATTACCAGGCCATATGGGAGCATATGTTTAACATCAAGTGTATAAAACATATTAGTACATTAACGTGCGCACACCAACTCTAACTATCTGCCATGTGTAATCTTCTGCGGAGGCATGTGCTCAGAAGGCCTGGAGATGTGGTCCAGTCTGACCATTTCATCTGGGATGCTCTGAGGAGGGGAGACATTGGAGAGAAGGGGCAAGAAGGGGAGGTGGCGGATTGCGTGGGGTTCTAGGGACCACCGAATGACTAAGACCTACCCTCACCTCTTGGGGCTAGGAGTTACAGATGGTGATTGGGCTGCACACAGTTTTCCTTATGGTCGGGATGGGGACATCTAGCCCTGAGGAGATGAGGAGGGGCTGGGCTGGGTGAGGCAGGTGTCCCAGGCATGTGCAAAGAGATTGAGCAGAGTGGAGAGAAGTCTTGCAAAGGTGGGTGAACAAGGTGAGGCCACACTGGTCAGACTGGACAGGCAAGGCCACAGAATCCAGGAGGAGACCCAGGCTCTACATTAAGAGGAAGCAGGCTTAGCAGGAAAGAGGAGCCGGAAAGCTGTGCTGAGTGTGTGGTGCCTACAGGTCAAGGATGCAGAGCTGGGAGGCGGCAGAGCTGGGAAGGGGCTGAGGTCTTCCAAGGCCGCGCTCAGGGTCTGACCACGGATACCTTCTAAGTTAAGTCTAGAAGGGGCTCTTGGGAGCGGGTGACCGGCCAACCTGAAAGGTCATACACTTGGAGAGAATGTGTGTCTTTCACTTCACTATTTATTGAGCACCTACTGCATGCCAGACAATGTTCTAGGCACTAAAGATTTAACAACTTATGGAAAATGTCCGAAGTCTCTGCTTTTCGGGAGCTTAGAGCCTAGTGGAAGAAGGACACACACACGCCATTATCATGGCACAGGATGATAAATGCTGCGTAGAAAACCATAGCAAGAGCTAGGGGCTAGGAAAGCCAAGACCAGAGGTCCACTGCCAAATGGGACGTCTGCTTGAGACAGTGCTGGTTGAGCAAGGATTGGAAGAGGAAGAGAGCCATGTGCATCATATATAGGAGAGAGAATGGCCATGCAAAGGCCCTGCGGCAGGAGATAGCCTGGAGTACAGTAAGGAGCCCAGGAAGGGGAGAGCCTTGCGGGCCATTGTGAAGATTCTGGCCTTACTCTGCATGGGACGGAAAACCCCTGGAGGCTTGTGCAGAGGAACAACGCCCTGTCTCCTGAGTGGCGAGTAGGCTGTGGGCACAGACAGAGCCCTTCAGGCCAGAGCAGACGGTCAGCATGTTGTCCGAGGACAGCAGCGGAGACCGGGTGGATGCAGGGGCGGCATAGCGGGGAGGGGGGCCCACAGGACATGCTGGCAGACAGAATACACGTGTGAGAAAAGGAGGAGCCAAGCATGATGCTGAGATTTGGCCCAAACAACTGGGAGAACAGGCCAGCCGTGGCCCCATTTGGGGGAAACTCTCAGGGCAGATTGGGCATCTGGGGGCAGTGCCCACATGACGCCTGATGGGAGACGCAAGCAGGCAGACGGGCATCACGGTTTAAGGGAGAGGACCCAGCCACATGGCGGCCTTGCTATTCGGAAAGAAATTACAGACCCAGCAAAAACTGACCCTGCGCTGATCAGAAACAAGCAGATTAACCGCAGCACAGGCAGGAAGCACCGTAACCGGGCAGAGAGCTGGTGTCCGCACACTTCGGTTCTGACTCACGGACGCAAGCAAACCCGTGGGGCATCTGGTCCGCCCGACTTCATCACCGACGCCCGGATGGGCAGATGCAGCACGAACGGAGAGCGGAGAGATGTGGGAAAGAAGGGGCGAGGGCAGCTCGCAGCTCTGCTCTCCCCGGGATGGCTGGCTCTTCCAGAAAGAAGTCCCAACGCTCTGCGCACTGAACGTACCCCCGTGTGGACGTCGGGACTTCGGAGACGTCCTACTGCAAAACGAAGACGGACCAAGTAAAGACGAGGTTGTGCTGGACGAAGGCTGGGTCTGTCGAGGGTTAAGAAGAGGGGAATTTGAGAGATGCTCAGGAGAGAAGCCATGTGATCTCGGAGGCAGAAATAGGAGAGACACGACCACCAGCCCGGGAGTGCCTGGAGCCCCCGGAACCTGGAGGAGGCAGGAAGGACCCTCCCCTAGAGCATCTGAAGGGAGCTCAGCATCGCCAGGCCTTGACTTTGGACTTCTGGGCTCCCAGCTGTGAGAGTAAATGGCTGTTGTGGTCATTTGGATACTGATGGGTGGGCTGCGGCGATCATCTCCACTGGAGAGGAGGGAATTGGGGTCCCACGGAGGCATGGGAAGAGTGTAGCGTGAGGGCAGCCCCCCGGCACCTGCAAATGATCCACAAAGCCGAGATCCTTTCTGGTCCTGTTTCAATGGGTTATTGTAAGTTTTAAAGTGGATAATGGGTGGGAAGTCCTCCACAGGCCGCCTGGCCCCCAGAGAATTGGACACAGCTGGTCTTCCCAGGGTCTGGGACTTGGGTTGCAATCAGGTAATCCTCCTGGCGATCAGGTCCCCAGAAGGTTTCAAGTCTATCATGTCTCTCCCTGGGTCAACAGGGCACATCTGGGAGCTCAGACCCCACCTCTGCCCTCTAACCCGCCTGAGGGCACCGTGAACCTGTCCCCCGCAGAAGGGCCCAGAATCCTGTGGCTCCCAATTGGGGGGTGCAGGGTGCAGTTCTAGGGGCAGACCCCCGTGGTACACACAAGGGGGGGGGCTCTGTTATCCGCTGCGAGTTTGGAACCTGGTGTCAGGGGACGCGCCATTCCCTACGGCAGCCCAGATAGACCCTCCCCCCCCCCGCCACCGCCTGCGGGCCCGTGATGCTGGGGGTGGAGAGCTTCTGCACGCAAATATCAGGGATCCAGTCTGGGTGAAGTCCCAGCAGAGGTGACTGGTGACATCAGCCACAGGGCATTTTGTCACCTCGCTCCAGCGGCCCAGTTTGGGAGGCCGCAGGACACCCAGACAGCCAGATAGGACCACCTTCCCAGGCTTCAGGCAGCTCAAAACATCAGAACGGGAAACTCTGGTTTTCACTTCGCTTCACAGAGTTTGGCCCCCCAAACCCCCAAACTGAGCACATCGGCAGGTATGCCCCTCCCTGCCCCAGACTGCAGGGGGCTGTGTCTCCTGATTTCCCCTGCTTGTTTTCACCCCTCAGGCCCCACAATGGCTTGAGTGGATACATCTGTACTCCCTGGGTCTATGGGATCTGGCACCCTGGATTTGAATGATTGTCCCATTTTGCACCTGGGAAGACCGAGGCTTGGAGAGGTGAGGCGCGTGGCCCCTCTCCACGGCTGCAGCCCCTCCCCTTCCAGCTGCTTGAGTGGGGGGAGCCCCACCTGTGCACGAGAGGACGGGGCCCTCTGGAAACGCTCCTGCGCACCTGTATCACCTCCCAGCCTCAGAAGGAGGTAGGAGCCAGCGTCCGTGTGTCCTGAAGGTGCAAAGCGCTGGCATGAGCTATGAACGGCGGTGAGTGCCTTTCCGGTCGGACTACGCAGTTGCTTCCCCTGGACAGAGAGCCGCCAAATCCCCCAGAGAGTCGTGGGCCCCACTCAGGTGTGTCTGGGTTATCGAGCCCCTAACTCCCCATCCCCAGAGGGGATGCGGTCTGGGACTGCAGGGGTGGGACCACCGTATCAGTCAGATGGGCCAGACCGGGCCAACCCACAGCCCGACCCCACAGCCGTCTCCTGCCGGGCTTCCCCAGAACACCTGCATCTCTTCTCTGAAGATGCGTCTCCCGCTACAGACAGAGTCCTCTGATGTCTGTCACCAGCTCCACATCGCTTGGGGCCATAGCTCAGGCTCCAGGAAACAGCCACCCTAGGGCTGCAGGAGCCGGGGAGTCTCAGGACCAAAGGGGGATGGGGCTGTGCTCACAAGAAATGGGGGCATCCCCGGGACCTCAGAGATGATCGTGGCCATAGAGAGGGACCAAGGTTTATGATCGAAACTCCTCCATTTGGGTCCCGGGATGGGCCCTGGGTGGGGACGGCTTCTGAGCCAGCCTCTCCGAGGTCCAGACAGAGGACAGAAGGTGTCGGGGTTGGGATGGAGCCAATCCAAAGCAGGGGCTCGAACCCAGCACCCCGATTCCAGTTTGGTGGCCTGACCTCCCCGCGAGAGACCCTTCACACACAACACAGAGCATCGTGCGGGCTTTGGAACGGGTTTCCACTGCTGCTCACGGGGCTCGGAAACCCGAAATCTGGCAAGGGGGACTTGGAACGTGCGGAAACGATCCACGGATGTCCGTATTTCTCCACGTCTTGTGGTAACATCCAGTTCGGATGCCTGCAAAATAATGTAGCTACTCCATGTTCTGAGCCAAGCTCCCGAGGTTGGACTGATTCATGTCACATCTGGTGGGGAGAATAACATGTCAAATCTTCTGGTTGCTTCTTGCCAGGCAGCCCGGAGAGATCCCCGCCGGGCGTGTCTCCTGATTGCCACCGGGCTATTTTTAACGACTCTGCGCTCCGAATCAGAACTTCGAGCTGGGGAGAGCAATGCATCTGGAAACGCGTGTGGACCCCCTGCTGCTCGGGGGCCCCCGGGGCGGGTCCTGGCAGCCACGCTTGGGGTCCTAAGTTGCTGACACTGGAGGAAGCAGTTGCTTCCCGTCGTGCCTGGTGTGAGCCTCTCGGGGCCCCGCCCGAAGCCCCCGAGGGGTGCGGTCCTGATTTCACTTTCCAAGTGTCATTTTTCCCCTTCGAGGGGAAAGTGATTATGCCCCCCCCCCCCATCTGACTCCAAAGCCAGATCCTTGGCTGCCCGGCAATCACAGTAGGAGGTCTGGGGGCACAGGAGGAAGGAGGCCCTAGCTGGGCGGGGAGGGTCACAGGAAGTGACTGCAGCCCAAGGGAGGGGGAGGGGGGCCACCGAGGAAAGACGATGCCTTCAGTGATGCCAGCAGCGGGCCAGCGTGCTCTCTGTGGTGGGAGGCCCCTGAGTCCGCCCCGAAGTCCAGGACAGATCTAGGACCTGCTCCTGGAAAGCCGCACCCCATCTCGTCCACAAGTCTGTCCTGGGAGTCCGAGATGTCGCCTGCCAGCCTTCCCGGATGGAGCCAGCAAAGGGGCCATGCCCTCACTGCTGGTCTGCGTGCGCCCCGGCAGGACCCCAACCCACAAAGCAAGCCTCTCCCTCTTCCCCCGACGGCCTTCAGCTCCCGGAAGCCCCCAGATCTCTGGGACTGTCCTCCCCACCCACCTCCATGCACCTGTGCAGGTGGATGTCTACACGGACAGACGCCTCAAACCCCAGCCCACAAGGGACAGTCAGACCGCGACCAGCACCTCCGTGTCCCCCTGTGTGGTTCTGGGGGCTGTGGACACTTTCTCACCCACCAAGACAGCACAGCTCTCCCTTGTGAGGATGCAGAACTCTCTGGGTCGAGCTGGGCCCATCTTTGTGGGCCCACCTCCCTGGCTGGAGCGCTGACTCCCAGACACCTCACACTGGCCTGTCTAGGGGCCGGGGGGCTCTGCTCACAACGCCATGTAAGGCCAGAGAGGCGGGGGTGCCTACACCCCACCAGCCTGAGTCTGGCCGACGTGAGGGACAGTTTGCCAAGTCTGCGCGGGCAGCAGAAGTCACCGGCCCTCCTCCCGCAGAGGTGAGCAAGCCAGACTGAAGAGGAAAATCCAGGTACAGGCGTGGGGCTGCTCTAAGGCTCCTCTGGAGAAGGAAGCTCTGCTTGAATAGCCCTGGGGACAGGAGGCTCTCTATCTGTACGGGCTGCCATCCCATTTAGGGACGCTCAACAGTGAGAAAGCTTGTCTCACCTGCTGCTGAAACCTCGCTACGTAGCGCCTCCCTCCGACTCTGTTCTGCCCCCTCGCAAAGGGAGCACCTCCAGCCCCTGCCCCCAGGCTCTCCTCCAGCCCGAACTCCCCAGTTTCAGGAATGTCCCCCAGGCACAAAGCAGCCCAAGAAGCCCAGCCTAGAGGTGTTACAGGGAATGGTCACCTGCCCTTGGCTTTTCACCCAGGCACCAGGAGACAGACACGACCTCCTAGAGGCTACAGAGAAGCCTCGAGAAGACCCCAGACACGGCTCCCTCCACCTGCACGCGCCCTGGCAGACCCCCAGCCTCTGCCCCGATTCCTGCTTCTTGCCAACACTAGCTCCTGGATCAAAGTCCCACCAGGGTCATGAATTGGATCACGTGCCCCAGACAGGGGGCTGGGATCCTGGGAGCCAGAAAGGGGGCAGGAGAGCTGACAGCTGCTACCGCGTGGTCCAGCCCTCATGGTGCATTCAGTGCAGCAGAAGGTAGATGTTCACCCCGGGCTTGAAAATGGTGCGGCCAGGGCGGCGATGGGGACGTGGCAGCATGTGCTGCGTCTCCTGGCGAGAGCCCTCTGAGTCCATCGGGCTACGGGCCCGGACGACACCCTGCAGAGGAGCAAGCCGGGGCTCAGAGACGCTGTGCTACTTGCATGGGGGCACACGGCCTGCAGCAGAGAAGCCAGACCTGAAAATCGGGTCTTGTCACCCCAAAGCAGGTCCCTAGCATTGGACATGCCCAGGAGCAGCTCGTCCTGTTGTGTCACCAAACTGAGACCGGACTGCCCACCCGGATGACTCATTCCCCGTGAGCACCCTCACCCACGGAGCTGCCTGCCTGCCGAGAGCCAACCACGGCCCAGCCCACGCCCTCTGGAGCCCAGCCGCTCGGCAAGCCCCAGTGGGCAAAGCTCTCGGGGTTCTCCAACCGTGGGTCTCAGAGCGACAGATATAGATCAAGTCCAACAAAGCAGCTGTTTAATTTGGGGCAAAACTAGAGATACAGTTGAGCTTCTGGGTGCCCCCACCCCGGGACGGTTCCTCTAACAAACAGCCTCGTGGCAGCCACCTTCTGGAAGGCATCTGGCCAGGGCCAGCCACATTCAGGAGCCCACAACACCCCAGAGGGGAAGCTGAACGGAAGGCCTGGGCTTAGCGCCAGGACGGGGGGCGGTGGGGGGCATCGGCTGTAAGCTGCATTCTACCCTTGGCCAAAGACGGACAATGGGAACAGCCTCCATAGCAGGTTCGGATCTTCACGGAGCAGGGCAGTGGCGGGGAGTGGGGGGACGCCCCAACCACCCCACAGGTGGCAGCTACGTCGGCATAGGGCTGACCTCTTGCAGAGCTCCAGGAATGGGATCGGATCAGTCTGAGCCTGTCATGATAACGTCAACACCCCTACCAGAGTGATTCTTAAGGGACGAGAACTAACAAGAATTAATAGTTCCCCGACCCATGTGTGATTGACCCAGGTTGGTCCAACCAGAAAGGCTCAGGACTTCTGTTCGCTGAGCCCACTCTCTTGCTTTAACAAAGGAGAGATGCAGAAGCAAAGTCTGGAAGCCCTGCAGTCACTTTGTTGCCATGAGGCAACCCAGCCCAATGAGGGCTCCAACACCCAGAGGCAGACAGAGCAGGAGACTCTGCTGGAGACTGGGAACCCTGTACTGGCTCAGCTGCCCCCAGACCCCACCTGCTCTAGACTTCTCAGCTGATGAGCCGCTGGAGTTGGGTTTTCTGCTTCCCGAGACATACACCTTGAATCCCATTAGAGACCTGGGCCTTAGAAGATGTAAGGAGCCCTCTCCACCCAGTGTCCTGAGATTTGTCCTCCTCTTCTTCTAGGTGCGCCCTACGGTCGGAACCAAGCCATCAACCATAATGGTTCCCGGCTGGCTGTCCATGAATTGTCAGCTGAACAGGAAACCGGGGCCTAGAACAGGGCAGGGGCTCACCCAAGCCTGCGAGTGCCAAACCTGGGATTCGAACCCTGGGCCTTCCGGACTCCTGGCTCTATGGCATTCCCCACTAGAATCTGAGCCAGCTGGCCTGCCCAGCCTGGCCAACTGAACCCAGCTGCTAAATTGATACTTTGCAAAACACGCATGTTTCCAATTGCACGGTATTGTTCGGACTTTGAAGCGGCGTGCAGCCTTCCCCTGATGTGGTCAAGGACGGAGGTGGCCGGCCCGGTATGGAGCGGGATCTTAGAAAACGCGCCGCAGAAGCCCCAGGCCCCCACGCACTGGAAGGAGATCAGAAGGCAGCCTCTCTCCAGAGGCCACAGGCAGCCTGCTCCCCACTTGAAAAGGACCCCGTATCAATTTCACTTTTTTTTCCTTCTTGGTGCCTCCCTAATGAGACGATGCTGGAGTCGAAAATAAATAGCTGTGTGGCCGGGTAAATCGATAAATGGACAAATAAAGCGTGGGTTTCTTCCAGGAATGTGGCCCTTCCCTCCCAGGGCCGGCGAGGCGCGGGTTTCCAACCACAGAGGCCGTCCGGGTGCTGAGGTGCTCGGGAGGGCGCCGTGGGGAGCGCAGCCACGGCTCCCTCGTCCTGAACACCTACTGGGTGCAGCCCCGTGGCTCCCTCGCCATCGGTCTGCACAGTGAGGTCAGAAAGGCAGAGAAGGGGAGAAGGTCAGAGAAGATGAGAGGGTCGGGAGACGGGAGACGTTGGGGAGACGGGAGATGGAATCAGTCGGCCTGGGGCTTGAAGTGCCCTTGGAGGCAAACCCAGCAGAACATCCCAGACGGGGAATTCACACTGCCATGAAGTGTGGTAGACGCGAGGCCACCCCGCAAGACCCTCTGGGTCCCCAGGAGCACGAGGCAGAGGCGTCCCCAGTGTAGAGGCTGGTGTTGTGACCAGTGGTGGGGTCCACAGTGGGCACCTAGCTGACTCTCCCCCATGATCCAACGACTAAGAGTTTAGTACCTGGGGCAAGGGACTGGGGACCAGAGACCTGCTTCAGGAATCTCATTGGTCACACTTGTCAGTTAATTATTTAGAAAATCACTCTCAATTAGAGTAGATCCAGAAAGCCCTGGGGGGGCGGTGTCTAGCCACCCGTCCATGACCCCACCTCCCAGAGCCTCTCCACTCTGCTCCACACCAGCCTGGGGTCTCCTCCCTGTTCCTCCGGTATGCCAAGCGTAATCGTGCCCCAGGACATTGGCACCTGTAGTTCCCCCAACAAGAATACGCCTCCTCCCAGCCACCGGTACCGAAGAGTGGTGCCAGCTCCCGACCCCCGCCTCCTGCTCCTCTTACTTCTCTGTCTTCACACTTTTATTACCCACGTGTCCGTCTACCTTCGCAGTATTTTATCTCCAACTAGAAGGTTGACCCCATGTCTTGCTGCCTGCCATAGCCTGTGCCTAAAACAGAGCGTGGCAGACTCGAGGCCCCCGTGCAGGGATGTCGGCCGGAGGAACAAAGCAATGAAAGAGACGTTCAGACAGCCCCTCCCTTCCCTGCTATTTGCACAGCTCTCTGCTCCAGGCTGTGGGGTGGCCAGGAGAGAGTGACACAGGACCCCGTCCTCCAGGAGCTCACGTAGACGTGTTGGACTGAGACGGGAGGGGTGTGGAGGTGCAGGCGCTGGGTGGGGGGGAGGCCTGGGGCTCAGGCTGGACCAGGGGGCCCCCGCAGGGCTGGGGGCTGCAGAGCAGTGAGGCCTGTGTCCGGACTTCCTGCAAGAGAGGGGACAGTCCCGTGCCCCCAGGCTCCTGGGAGGGTCCTTCAGTGTGCGCTGGCTCAGGAGGGACAGGCTCCTTCGCGTGTATTTGATGTCGGGAACCCACATTTTCCTGAAGAGAAGACCAAGTACCACTGTGTTTCTTAATTAAAAAGCTATTTCTTCTTCAGGTGGATTTCTCTCTCTCTCTTCTGTTACAGGTGAGGTGTTTTCTTTGTTTTGTTTTGTTTTGCTTCTTTGTCATTTTCTGAAGATCCCCAGTTTCCTAGAAAATTAGAATCAGAGGGGCACCTGGGTGTCACTCAGTTGAGTGTCCAACTTTTGATTTCTGCTCAAGTCATGATCTCAGGGCCGTGGGATTGAGCCCTGCATTGGGCTCTGCACTCAGGGCGGAGTCTGCTTCAGATTCTCTCTCTCCCGCTGCCTCTGCCCCACACCCCCAGCTGACGCACATGCATGCTCCCAAATAAATAAATGAAACCCCTTTTATTAGATTTTATTTATTCATTAGAGAGAGAGAGAGAGCACAAGCAAGGGTAGAGGCAGAAGGAGAGGGAGAAGCAGCCACCTCGCTGGACAGGGAGACCCATGAGGGACTCGATCCCAGGACCTTGGGATCATGACCTGAGCTGAAGGCAGTCACTTAACCAACAGAGCCACCCGGGTGCCCTCTTTTTTTTTTTTTTTTTCTTTAAGATTTTATTTATTTAGGGGGCACCCGGCTGGCTCTGTTGGTTAAGCGACTGCCTTCAGCTCAGGTCATGATCCCAGGGTCCTGGACGGAGCCCCACGTCCAGGTCCCCCCACTCTGTGGGGGCCTGATTCTCCCCCTCCCTCTGCCTGTCACTCCCCTTGGTTGTGCTCCGTTTCCCTCTGTCAAATAAATAAACGGAATCTGAAAAATAAAATAAAAAGTAAAAAATAAATAAATAAAATAAAATTAGAATTGGGGAAAAAAACAATAATTGTTGTTAAATGATTTTAAAATAAGAGCCAGACAAAATAGAGTTGATCACTTGTACTGATAAAGTCTGTACCGTGGAATATTGTGCAGGCATTAACATTTTATTTATGCAATGATTATAGTGGCATGAAAAATACCTACATAAATGGGGGGGGGAAGCCAGCTACGAAATCAGATCCTCTGAGCAGTGGGGATGTATGTGTGCGTGTGTGTGCGTGTGCGTGTGTGTGTCTACACACTATGTGAAGTCTAGCATGGGGGTGGGCAGTGCCCATGGCTACGATTCTCTCCGGGTAGTAGAATTATACATTATTTCTGTCTTTAGGTTTCTCACGTTTTCCCTTTCTCTCGACTACCTTATAAAACGTGTCAGAAGTTTTATTTCAAATGAGGGTGGAAGCTTCCCCCAGTGTGTCTTGTATGTGAGTCCAACTTGCAGGCCACCCACTGGATGGGCAAACGGGGCCTGGGGGTGCTCCCTGCACACCTTGTGCCCCAATATCCCCTCTCCGAAGAAGAGGCCCTAAGAAAACACCTTGGCAGCAGGTAGAAGTGACGCTGGTGTGACTCTGGACTGCAGCCCTCTGGCTCAAATGGCCAGGAAATGCCGTCAGCCTAACACCCAACAGCCCAGTAATATTCATGAGACGATCACAAATGTGGCCATCACAGAGCGTCACCAGGAAGACGCCCCAGAAGCAGGAAAAAGATGTCCTGTTACACAGGAAGCAAACCAAGCAGAGGGCGTAGGGTGGGTCCCGAGGCCGCTGTCACCTCACCCTATGAGCAGACAGATGCCCCGGGGGCTGAGCGTCCCCTGCCCGACAGACAGCTCACGTGCCCCCGTGTCCGAGCGCTGCTGCCGCTCACTGAGCAGCGAAAGAAGACGGGGTCCCGCCCTGGAGGAGCTCACCTTCCCCCTTCCACCGCGAGTCCAGGGGAGGCAGGCAACAAAGAAATACGGAATAAGTCGGGAGGTGGACGTCCAGAAAGGACAAAGTCAAGGCCGGTGGCGCGGTGCGGGGAAGCTGCAGTAGGTGCTCAGGGGGCCCAAATCTGGGGCGGGAGTTGAGGAGGAAGCTCCCAGGGCTTAGCCCAGGGGTGCAGAGATGAGCAGTCCCCCGGGGCCAACGGTGCGGCTCTGGACACAGGGACTCGAGGGTTCTGTTTCGCGGTCCCGGGGGACGTCCCACCTCTGAGCTGCGAGCTCAGGATGGAGGTTGGGGCTGGAGATAAAAATGAGGGGCTTCCCCACACGGCTGGTGCGTGCACCCAGGGCACAAGTGAGGGGCGGGGAGCAGTGAGGAGGTCTGGGCCAAGCTCAACCTTAGAAATGGGAACGAGGGGGAGACCCGGTGCTGCAGTCAGGTGACCGTTCGGCTCCTGGTTTTGGCTCAGGTCGTGCCCTCCGGGTCCTGGGATCGAGTCGCGTGGGGCTCCCTGCGCCGTGTGGAGTCTGCTGGAGGTTCTCTCTCCCTCTGCCCCTCCCCCCACTCCCGCTCTCAAATAAAGACATCAATCTTTGGGGGGAAGAACAAAGAGGCAGAAGCTGCCGTGGAGAGCCCGCCGGAGCACCCGATGAGGCCAGCGCCACCCCACCAGGCCAGGGGCAGACCGCGGGTGACCCACGAGGGCCCCTCTGGCCCGGACCCAAGCCTTGAGGGCGTGGGGCAGTCGCCACTCACCACGGATGCAGAGCGTGGCAGGGAGGCGGGCGCAGAGCTCACCTGCGCAGGTTCCGTTGTAAAGGGGAACAGAAACGGGGCAGGGCTGGGAGGAGACGGGCTCCAGGCAGCTTCACGTGCTTTTTGAAGCCGAGGCTGCATTTAGGAGCCAAGGTAGGACAGTGTGCAGGGAGGGGAGGAGGAGGGCAGAGCGCGTCACATAGGTGGGGGCTGGGCGGTTCTGGAGGCTTCTGGGGGAAGCAGGAGAGGGTCTCACTTGCCGTGGGCAGCGGGAGGCCTTCCTGGTCAGGGAGAGGGGGCTTCCGAGCAGGAGGCCAGCCGGCAGCACAGCACAAGATGCTCAGAGGTCCACGGTCACGGCTGCGGGGAAGACGGTCGGGCCGGCAGTCTCCCTCTAGCCACGCTCTTGCCAAGTTCGCCCGAAGGGGAAACAGGCGGGGCAGCCGGGGCTGCAAAGAAGCAGCGGTGATGGCGGATCCTGGAACCCAGGGCAGAGTGAGGGGGTGAGGCCTGCAACCGTGGGGAGGGTAGTGCAGAGGTGAGGGGGTGAGGGCAGAGACCCTGGGGGGATGGGAAGGACAGAGGGTGGGGATTTGGGTGCCGGATGCTAGAAGGTTTGAGGGGCGGTGCTGGGCATTGCTGCAGGGATGAAGGCCAACGTGGGACCGACATGCGGGGGGAGGACGTGAACACGGGGTAGGCCAGGTGCAGAGTGGGGACGGGGAAGGCAGAGCTAACGCAGGGGTGGGGTTCCCCAAGAATGAGGGGTGACCTGGGGTCTGCAGATGACCCCAGCACCGAAAGGAGAGTCCAAGGGCCCAAGTTCCAAACCGGGGGAGAATATTCTGGGAGAGGAATGGGGAGCCAGGAGGACATGCACCCCCACCTCCAGGCCCTCCAGTGGGGGATGAGTGAGAGAAGACAGTGCCACGGAGGTGCCCACGGAACCGGCACCCTCAGGCTGCCGGAAGGTGAAGGGCCGCGCCCAGGAGAGGCTGGGGACCCCTCGGCCACCCCCCCCCACCTCGGCGCCACCTCCCGGGATTCTCCAGCTCTGCGTGTGCACGGGAGCCCCCTGGAGTCGCCCCCTTTCAGCACCCCGGGGACAGCGCTCAGCTTGCCGGGGCCAGGATGAGAGATGAAGACCCCCAGCCCCAGCCCCCCCCACCTTTGGGGACAGGTCCCAAGGGCATTGCCCGCAGGGTCCCCAGTGGGATGCGGCCCCAGGCGCCTACCCCAGTCCTGCTGTGCTGTGGCTCCTGTCCTGCGGTACCCCTCCCTCCTTTCACCTTCCTGGACCACCTCCTGAGTAAAGTGCCTGCCCCAGCCCCCTATCCCAGGCTGGGCTCCCGGGGTGAGGCTGGGGAGGGCGGGGAAGGAGCCCATGAGACACGGACAGGAAGTGTGGGCTGTGCTTCTGGGGCACGAGGGGTTCCCTGGACGTCTCATGGGGACGAGGTGATGGGGGCGGGGGGCTTGGTGGGAGTGGTCCTGAACATCCGGGAAGAGCCGAGGAACGCCCAGCGTGAGAACATGCGGCGGTCTCTCTAGAAGCCCCAGGGAGCCCTCTCGGCTCACGGCTGCAGGGGTGTGGGCCCCCAGGGAGCACACAGAGCTCTCATGTTCAAACTGTGAAGGACACAGTTTAATCTTATCCCAATGGGATAAAGGTAAGTCCCTTTTTTCCTGTTTTAAAATGTCATCATTCACTTTCTAGGCTAAAAAAAAACCACACAGAGCACTTTCTTATGAAGCGGATCCTAGCCTTACCTACCGCCCGGCCACTGGGCCCCTTGGTATTTACCCAAAGGAGCTGAAAACCTGTGTCCACACAGAAACCTGCACACGGATGTTTATAGCAGCTTTTATCCACAATTGCCAAAACCTGGACGCAGCCAAGATGTCCTTCAGTAAATGAATGGATAAATAAACCATGGTCCCTCCAGACAATGGAATATTGTTCAGTGCCAAAAAGACGGAGCTCTCAAGCCACGAGAAAACATGGGGGAATCTTCGATGTATATTACTAGTGAAGGAAGTCAATTGGAAACGCCACACAGTGTGTGATTCCAGGGATAGGACATTCTGAGAAAGGCCAACCCATGGAGACTGTACCGTGACCGGTGGCAGCCAGGGTCTGGGGGACAGGGAGGGGTGAGCGGGGGAGCACCGAGGATTTTTTTGGATGGTGGAACTAACTACTGTGTGTGCCACTGTAGCGTGAGGACACACGTCAACATGTCTCTGTCCAAACCCCTAGAATGGACACCAAGAGCAAACCTTAATGCAAATGATGGACTTTTTAGTTATTATCAACCAGTGTTGGTTGGATAATTTTGGCAAACGTACCACCAGCACAAAGGGTTAATTATAGGGACGCCTGGGGCAGCAGGTGATCTATGGGAACTCGATCAATGAAAACCTGACTCCCGATGACCCAAACCGTTGGCAGTGGCTGCCACTAATGTTGGCCTCTGGGGGACCAGAGATCCCCTGTGAAACCTACCTCAACTCACCCAGCCCCACTGGGTTCCTCCTACAGCTCTGAGACGGGACCAGGAGCTAGGACAGCTGGAAGAGCTGGACGGCAGTGAGCTGGCCATCCCCAGGCCCTTCACCTGCGGTCAAGGCACGGTGGCGGTGGCTGGCCCAGAGGCTCCGTCCCTCCAGGCATCAGAGGCCAGAGGTGGTGGAGTTGGGTGGGTCTGCTGAGCCTCCCGGGCTGCACCGACCTCTGTCTTCTGTCTCGGAGTCACATCTAGGTTCTTGGGTTAGGTCTCTGTGCCTATAACCCCCGATCTGGGTGTGAGGGTAAGATTAGCCCTTCTTGCACATCCAGCTCCCTGGAGTGTAGACAGAGCCTCGCTGTGACTAAGGGACTGTGTCACATTCCCGTGGGACCCATTCCCTGACCCCCATCCAAATGCAAGTTGTCGGTGACCTGGCCCATGGGACAGGCCCTCCGCCATCAGCCGCGAGCCCAGCACTGTGAAGACTGACCAGAGCTGCCTGAGTTACCCACGGGGGATGCCAGCCAGACCCCAGCGCTGTTCCCGGCCTTGTCCCTCTGGCCCAGCCTCTGCCAGGTGCAAGCCGGTGCCCCAGCCCAGGCTTTGATCCAGGGGTCCTGTGAAGATGCCCCAGGGACTGTGGTGGGTCTAAGAGGGAAGGCTTCGGGCCCCCATTCCCTTCTCAACTATTACATCGAGAGGCTTAGTAGTTTCTTTGAAAAATGACTCTGGCTACAGCACAGATGAGCCTCGAGGACATTGTGCAGGAAGCCAGACACAAAGACAGATAATCGGTAACTCCACTTCCTGGGGTCACTAAACTCACAGAGACAGAAGCAAAAGGATAGGCAGCAGGGGCCAGAGGGAAGGGGAAGTGGGGGTTAGTGGGGGGTTTATAGCAAAATTGTATAACACTTAAGGTGTACAATCTGATGATTTGATAAACATACATGTAGTGACATGAAGACTACAGTCAAGCCAATTAACATATTGCTTCCTCCTACGATCACCAGGGCGTGTGCGCAGCGGCCGTCTCTGCACTCTACTGTCCTAGCACATCTCGCATATTCAGTATGGCATCAGCTATGGTCGCCAGGCCCAACGTCCGGTCTTCAGGCTTATCCACCCTACAAAACCACAGCTTGCACCCCTGCACCAACACCTCCTCCCCTCCACCTCCCCCCACCCCTGGTAACCACTATTCCATCTTCCACTTCCATGCTTTCAACTCTTGTATAAGTGTGATCATGCTGTTTGGACAAAGGACCCGAATGGACATTTTTCTGGAGACATCCAGATGGCCAACAGACATAGGAGAAAATGCTCAACGTCACTGGTCATCAGGGAAATGCCAATCAAAACCACAGTGAAACACCACCTTGCACCTGCTAGAATGGCTATTATGATAGATAGACAGACAGACTGGTAGATGATGGATGATGGATGGATGGATGGATGGATGGATGGATGATGGATGGATGGACGGATGGATGGCTAGCTAGCTAGATAGATGGATAGATGGATGATGGATAGTTGGATGCATGGATGGATACATGATGGTTGATAGAGGGATAGACAGATGGATGATGGGTGCATGGATGGATGGATGGATATATGGATAGAAGGATGGATGGTTGGATATATGGATGGATGGATGGATGGATGGATACATGATGGATGATGGATGGATGATGGATGGAGGGATATATAGATGGATGGATGGATACATGATGGCTAGATAGATGGATAGATGGATGGTGGGTGGATGGATGGATGGATACATGACAGATGGATGGGTGGATAGGTGGATAGATAGATGGACAGATGGATAAAGACAATGAGAGTTGGCAAGGATGTGGAGAAAAGGAGACCCACGTGCACTGTTGGCAGGAATGTACGTATTGTGCAGTCATAATGGAAAGCAGTATGGAGTTCATTCCTCAAAAGACTAAACACAGAACAAGCAAGTGATCCCTCAGTCCCTCTTCTGGGTATACATTGGAAGAAAATCAAAGTGCCATGCCAATGAAGCATCTGAAGCGCACGTTCACCGCAGACTGTTCCCAACACCCAAGATACAGAAACAGCCCAAGTGCCCATTGGGGGATGAATGGATAAAGAAATTGTGGTGTAAAAATGCAACGAAATATTATGCAGCCATAGAATAGGAGATCCTGCCACTTGCAGCCACATGTGTTAATAAGGACATTATGCTCCATGAAATGAGCCAGACACGGGGACTCAGGGATTCACGGGGACAGAGATTCAGTTCTGGAAAATGGAAAGTTCTGGAAATGGATGGTGCTGATGGGCACAACAGTGCCAATGTCCCTAATGCCACGGAGCTATGCACCTAAACACAGTTAAGATGACAAACTGTATGTGGTATGTCTATTTTACTACAACAAAAACCAGTAAAGTGCCACCTGCCCCGAACTCTAGAATAGGAAAGAGTCTTTGTTCCTTTGATATGGAGGTGGCAGAGGGGCTGCCCAAGGTCACGTGGGACCTCGTCTTCAAAGCTCTCCATAAAAATTAAAGCCCTGGGGAAAAGTAAAAAATTGCAATGAAAAATGACTCTTCTCACCAAAAAGTCTATTGAAAAGGAGTATGAGAATCCCTTCTGTTTCACCTCCACAGAAGATGCAGGAACGACCTCCCCCGAGCACAGACTTGACCATGACATCCCACAGTGTCTCTTCTGAAACCTCTGAGCCCTTCCGGTGTCCCAGCTCCTGCCGCCCAGTCCTGGCTACTCTGCAGTGCTCTTCGGTGTCACCCACCTCACCCCCAGGCTTCTGGTCGCCCCAAGCCCCCTGCCTCCTGGCCCTGCCCAGCGACTCCCTCCTCGTCTGGCTCCAGGCTCATCCCACGATTTGGGCACTTCCCCTTCCCCGCATGGCACCTCCATTCTGTCCTTGGTCTTCAGTCCCTCCTCCAGGGCCCCCTCCCATCCTCTGGTGGGAGAGACAGCTACAGCCACAGCCCTGGCTGCCCGCACAGCCTGTGCCCCACGGACCGCCGGTGGGGTGGCAGAAGGAGCTGAATCAGTTGGGGTCTTGCCCTGCTTCAAACTCCTCGGGTGCAGACTGATCGCTGTGTCCCCCACGATCCCTAGATGGAGCCCCCCACGGGACGGCATCTGGAGATGGGCCTTCAGGAGGTGGTTAGGTATGGATGAGGTCATCAGGATGGGGCCCTGCGATGCGGTTAGTGCCCTTATAGGAAGAGGAAACACCAGAGCTGGCACGTTCTCTCTCTGTCTGCCTCGTGGAGACAGCGAGAACCAAACTGGCCAGAACCTTGATCTTGGACCTCCAGCCTCAATGACTCTTATTTACTTTAAACTGCTGGTCCATGGCGTTCTACTCTGGCAGCCCAAGGTGACGAACACACCTTCAAGGTCAGGTGTACTCAACAAAATCTGCAGCTCGCACTCGCCCTGGCACGATGGGGCGCTGGCCCCGTTGCTGACCTCTCCCTGGACCCCGCACTCCAGCCTCACTGCCGCCTGCCCCACCTTCCCTCGAATGCCGTGCTGCCACCTAACCCTACGGGAACATCCCTGCCGCATGTGTTGTGCCTCCTGGCCTGGGCTCCCCTCTGGGACGCCTCCGCTCGCTCCCACCCGCCCACACTGGGGTGTGGCACTGGCAGAAGCTGAGCCTAGGGTTCCTCCTTGCCATACACGGTATACAGCTGGTGCTCAGAGGGTGCTCAGAGGGTCAGTGAGCGGCTTCCTCCTGCCTCCAGATCTGCCACGGGTCCTCCCTCTGCGGGGGCATCTCCTGGAGCCTGGAGGCAGCAGGCGCCATTTCACCCTTTGCTCCCAGTTGTCCTGCATTCCTTCCTTCCTTCCTTCATTCATTCAAAATGCACCACGAAAGGCCATACGCTGCCATTCCCACCAACCAAGTAAGTGGAAGTATAGTTACAGATAACAATAACAATGTCGATGAGCTTGGGGCTGATTACGTCAATCGGGCAGTGCTTCCAAAATGTAGCGGACAGCTTGGGTGCGGCGGGGTCCCGGACGGAATTAGCAAGGGCAGGCCCCATCTTCTCAGTGCTGCACGGCTGAACCCCTGGGGCCAGGGAGGCCCCTTGGGGGGCCGAGGACCCCAGGCAGCCTGCGTGGTCCAGGGGCTGCTGTAACCAAAACGGCGCATTTGTCTCTTGGGATGTTACAAATCAAGGAAAGGAAACCAAGGTCGTCTGAGGCACTTTCGCAGAGCACGGGGTCCCGTTGTCCAGACCGAAGTGTCTGTTAAGATTCGGGGTGGCTTTGCAGGCGGAACTGATGGAGACTGTGGGGTGCTGAAGCTCCCCCAACCTTCTACAGCTTGAGGCCCGTGGCTGGCGCCCAGCAGGTGCTCTGTGAGTGATGATGGAACATTCTGGATGGGCTTCAGGGAGCACACCCACAGGGAGGACTTTGCTCCACCCCACCCAGTTTCCCAGCGTGCGGTCCCTCCTGTGTCCCTCCTGTGTCTCTCCTGCCCCTGCTCCTCTGGAGAACACTTCCTGTGCCCCCAAGCCCCGCCTTCCTCTCCGAGACCACCACAAAGTGATTTCCTCCATTCCTGGCCTGGAGGGTCCCAATGCCAGCAGAGCGGGGAGTCAGATCCAGGGCTCCCCAGGCACGTTGCCCTGCAGATGCGTTGCTTTCTACTGAGTGGTTCCCAAGTGTGAGGCTTTGAAGACACGGCGAGAAAAGGCGACAGGCTGGGATCAGCAGATCCAGACCAGAGTTCTTCTCTGGCTCCTCTGGCTGAGTGGCCACTAGCAAATCACTCCCTTGGCATCTTTGTCCATAGGAAGTGGTGAGCAGGGACCAGCGACCACCCAGCAGGGCTGGGAGCCATGAAGCATGGGGCCAGCACATCACATTGTGCGATGAACTCCTTCCTGCTGCTCTAGGATCCACACCTCTCCCGACCTCCTCCCCAGCTCTCCAGAGCTGGTGGGCAACAGGCCTCCCCTGCCCTGTCACACTGATAGCTGATATGGCCATGAGTCCCCCCCTCCCCAGACACATCCTCCCTGGGACGAGCGACACATCATAGTCATGGCTGTCTCCCTAGCCCAGTGTCTGATCCTAGGAGCCACACTCGGTGTCGTTACTTCAACAAAGGGGTGGACAGATGGATAGAATGGACGGATGGATGGATGGATGGGTGGATGGATGGATGGATGGACAATGGTTGGACAGATGATGGTTGGACAGATGATTGGTGGATGATGGTTGGTTGGTTGGTTGGTTGGATGGATGGATGGATGGACAATGGTTGGATGGATGATGGTTGGACGGATGATTGGTGGATGATGGTTGGTTGGTTGGATGGATGGATGGATGGACAATGGTTGGATGGATGATGGTTGGACAGATGATTGGTGGATGATGGTTGGTTGGTTGGTTGGATGGATGGATGGATGGATGGATGGAGTGGACAGATGAATGGAGTAAATGTTTTGGTTCTTAAAGATACCCAAGGTATAGCAAGAATCCTAGGCTTTTTCTATGGAGGGCAAAGCCCTCAAACTTGTTGGTGTTTGTAGACCCAGGGTTGACTTAAAGGCGCCATCTCCAAAGGTGCAAAATACTCCATTTTGGAGTTAAAGGGTGAAATCTTATTCCTGCCTGTTGGTTTCCTGGAAAGGACGGTCCTAATATCCCTTCCCCTTAAAAACCAACAGAAGCCTAGATTACATGTTAGAACTCTGTGAGTGGTCAGTTCAGGCGGTGGGTAGTTCCGAGCGGTGGAACTCTCAGAGAGCAGCTCAAGGGCACCCAGCACAGCTGGTCCAGGAAGATCCCCAAGGCACCCGACATGGCTCTACCACTATACAGTGCTCCCTGCAGGGTCTCAGAGCCCGCAGCACAGCTCTGGGAGCCAGGATTCTGGTTATGATCACCAAACGTGGAAGGGGACCAGCCCTCCCAGACCATGGAAGCGGCTGTGCCCTTTCCCCTGGGGGTCAGAACCCACAGGAGGGCTGGAGGGCTGCTGGGAAGACCCCATAGACATGCTTGTCCCTTCTCATCAGGATAAGAACACCCCCGCAGTACAACTTGGTGAGACCTGGGGGGATTGATTAGGGCACAGGATCAAGCAGGAAATTCTCATGCATCAAAATTCTTGCCTGTGAACTAGGCTGGTGACGGAGGACCCCTGTGCCTGCCATGGCCCCAGCGAACAGATCTTTGTTTCAACCAGCGTCCTGGGGCAGCATCAGGGACTGCTGACCCTAACCTATAGCCAGCCCCCTGAGAGTTGGGCATGGGAGGCTGAAGCCTCAGAGTGGCCGTGTCCAGGGCTACAGGGGTGGGGCTCAGACCAGCCTCAGGGGGAGGGGGGGGCTGGCATCATCGGGCTGGAGCACCTGCTGTCCAGTAACGTCCCCAGCTCTCCCCATGCCTAATCCACCGTCAGAACCAGCCCGCAGGTCATGTCCATCTTGGAGAGCCCCAAGCGCCCCCACCCAGCACTCCGCAGAGTGGCACCAGGGACTGGTATCGGCCACCCCAGGTGCGGAGGGTAGGGACAGAGAAGGCATTTGCTGCTTTGTGCACACAGCCTGGTAGGAGGGAGCGGCCAGCAGGTTGGGCAGCGAAGGGAGGGCAGGTGCGAGCTACAGCTTTGCTTCCCGCCTACCCTGAGATTTTGTAACCACAGGAACACGTCAGCCACTGGAAAAAAAATTAAACTTACAGGTCTGCAAAACCGATGCACATGTGTGATTGGACAAATAAATAGAAGGCCCTGCTGATTCCTAGTCCTGTGGGAGAGCTCAGACCCGCAGAGTGGAACCTGAGGAAACGGAGGGCTGACCCATGAGGCCCCAAGCCCAGGACCCCCCCAGGCAGGACCCTGCAGCTGAGCAGGGGGGCTCTGTGCCCCCAGGACCCTGGATATCTGCAGGAAAAGCCCCCCTCAGGGCATCAGCACCAACCACCCACCCCCAGACTGGAGACCCTGCCCCCCATAGAAGTGACCTCCCCGTGTCAGAGGGGAGAGCCTCCTCTGGAGAGTCGCCTGGCCGCAATTTCATAGAAGGAACTGAAAACCAGCATAATCCTTCTGCCCAGCATCTGCCAACAATTTTGAAAAACTGATAGGAAAGTGATGGTTTTTTTTGTTGTTGTTTTTAGTGCTAGAAGCTAGCTTCCCACCTCACCCTTCTCCAATGACGTGATCCCCTTCTGGGACACACCAGCTTGCCCTGAGAGGACAAAGGCCCTGCGAGAGCGAAGATGACAAGTGTCCAGTCCCAGGGCGGAAAGAGCCGAGCCAGAGAGGAGCCCAGGCAGCCGGCTGGTAGGAAGGTCGGGGGTCTGGGCGGCTCCATGGGAATCCCTGGGGACAGAGAGCTCCTCCGGAGGCAGCCGCTGGGCACAGGGCAAGCCTTCCCCCTTCCCAAAGACTGACCCCTCAGGCTCACCTGGCCGGGCAAACCCATTTGGCCTCCAAGTAGGAAAAATACCACTCCTAGGATACAGGGCTTTGCAGATCCTGGAGCGCATTCTGGGGGTCCGGCCCCCACCCTCACCGCTGGCCCACCTGCCCCCCGCTGTCCCGTCTCCCTCCACTTTCTCCCTCACCCCCTACCCCTGTAACCACCCCCCACACACCCACTCTGAAGGGCTGATCTCTCCGGCCAGACAGCGCCGTGCCTCCACGCCCCGGGGACAGTCTTCTGGGTTCCGCAAGGTTGGCTGAGGTTCCCAGGCTTGGCCACCTCTCCTTTGCTGCCACCCCCATAGTGCCGAACCCCCGACTGGGGAGAAGCACTGGACGGAGCCAGATCACCCCGGCAACTCGGCGGGAGGAAACTCGGCCAAGCCAAACCCTGCCTCGGCCCTGGCCAGCCCCAGCCGGGACCACAGGGAAAACCTGTGTCGTACTTTTCACGCCCGCCGTCCTCCAGCCGAGGACCCCCGGGCTGGGGATCTATTTAGAGGACGGCCCATCTCCTAAAAACGGTTCTCAGGACCTTGGCCTATTGACAGTTGAGTCACAGAACCACACAATCGGTGACAGGAAAGGCAGCTTTGCCAGGGCCTCAAGGTGGACCGGAACATTCCTCTTTAAGATTTGTGGAAAAATCACATCGGACAGGACCTCAGAGACCCAGGGAAGGTTTTACAGGTGGCAAAGTGAGGCCTAGAGAGGCACAACGTCGTCTCCCCCTGGGGCCTGAAGGACTTGGAGCAAGGTGCCAAGGAATATGGGTGTCCCATGGCCGGGCCCGCTGGCCGCTGCACCTCCTGGCAAACATGCTGAGAGCCACCTGTGACAGACGGCACTGTGGGAGAGGGCTTCCTGGAGGAGGTGGGACCTGCACAGGGGCCTGGCAGTTGAGTGGACTCATGCACAACATGGAGGGAAAAGCTGGGGCCTCTGGGACCTCTCTACCCCAGATCCCGTGTGAAGAGTGAGGCTGGGGACACCCTGAGGGTCTTCGGTGGGGTCATGATTAGGTCCTTCTCACATCTCAGGACCCTCCACGAGGCAAGCCCACCCGTGGTCACACGCCCCTCTCCCTCCAGCTGATGGACCCAACGAGCGTCACTCGGATCCTTTAACGGCACGCGGCCTGCCAACCTTCTCGGTCCTTCCTCTGGGTTGTTGCCCTGTGAAGACCTCACCATGCCTGAGAGCCCTTTCGAAACCCCAGGGCCCAGAATTTCAAGCTCAGCTCCATCTTTCTGGTGTTCAAGGTCGTTCAACGGTGGCAAAATTTAGCTTCCTGTTTAGGTGGAGAGTGGGGGAGCAGAGGCGGCAGGCAGGGGGGCGGTGGGAGGTCTTCTAAGAGATTCCGAAGGCATCTCGGACACCAGCAAGGACTTACACGGCGTCTTGATGAATTCAGTATAGATGAATAAGAAACACGGGGTTAAGTTTCCCTCGGATGGCGCTCAGGTTTAATAATTAAATGAGAAATAACTTGGTAGGTAGAGGTGAGGTTTTGCTGTACCTGGAACATTTGAAAAGTTTGAGTAAATCCCAAGCCCGGGTGTGGCCCATCCCCTTGGCAAGGCCAGCGGCCGGCGGTGAACAGCTGGAGGCCATGTGCCTAAAACCCACAAGGCCTGTCGGCTTCGAGGTTTTTTCCTCCCTTAAACATCCAGGAATCGAGGTGACCTGAGGAGGGAGAAGGTTTCCCCAAAGACCCCCCAGCTTCTGGCACCCGCTGGGATGGGTTTCTTGGTCAGATGATTCCATTGCTTCCAAGACTAGAAAACTTTCAATTTTGATGAGCAAATAAACAAAAGAAAAAGAACACCCCGGCCACCCACCCACACGCACAATCTTCGCCACGACAGTGCTACCATTGTGTCAGCGAAGCTGCTCCTCATGGTCGAGAGGGTTCCAAGAAGACCTTGAGGGCACGGGGTGAAATCTCACAGTGGTTTCCAGGAAACCCCCTGCCAGTACCTGCAGCCTTGGCCCGTTTCTGGGGCAAAGGCGACGCCGCACTCCATTGGCCATAAGCCGGGTGCTGTGTCTACAACTTTGCTCAGAACTTCCCTCCCTGGAGCTTCGTCTCTTCCTGCTGCCCGCAGGCGGCCGGGGATGGCCTGAACAGTTTCCCATGCTCCATTCCCACCACACCTCGGGGCTCAAGGTGCGACTTCTGCCATGTTCTGTAAGGCAGGTCCCTGTGAGCCTCCTGGTCACCAACACTGCCCACCCACGGTCCCATAGGCATTCACCCAGCAGGTGTGTCATGGCCAACCACGCGTCAGAGACACCTGGACAAAAAAGACATAGCCCAGGTCCTTGAGCAACCCCAAAGATCATTACAGATCCCTGTAAGAAGTGGCATGTATCTCCCTGTCCATCCGCGCGCCAGCTTCCCATCCATCGTCCATCCTCCCGCGCACCCGCCCATCACCCAGGCCCCATCCCCCCCCCACCCACACATCTATCTTCCCATCCATCCATCCAACAAACAGTTACAGAGAAGCGTATTAGTTTCTGTGGCTGCTGTAACAAATTACCACAAACTGAGCACCTTCAAACAACAGAAATGTATTTTCTCACCATCCTGGAAACCAGAAGTCCGAAATCAAGGTGTCGGCAGGCCTGTGCTCTCCCTGGAGGCCCAAGGGGAGGATCCTTCTTTGTTCTCCCAGGTTCTTCTCAATGTCCCTTGACATGCGGCAACATCTTCCCAATCTCTGTGCAGTAATCACACGGCTTTCTCCCTGTTTCGGTGACCTCGGATCCCTTTTCTTATAAGGACATAAGTCACATCGGGTTTAGGGCCCACCCTACTCCATTTTGACCTCATCTTCACTTACTGTATCTGCAACAACCCCATTTCCAAAAGGGTCACCTTCTGAGGTTCCAGGAGGTGCCTGCACATTGCAAGGACACTACTCAACCCAGCACGAGGACGTTCGAAGAGCAAGCCCCGCGTGAGCCTCTATCTTCACGGAGCTCACAATTGTGGGGAGGGAGATAGATTAAGACCAACAGGAAACATCTAACAGAACGTCCGTCCAGTCAAGGTAAGCACTATGAAGAGAAGGAAGCTGAGGAGCTCCAGGGTGGTGGCATTGCTGTGGTCTATAGCGAAGCTCAGAAAGGCCTCTTTGAGGAGGTGACAGCCTCATATGGGAGACACATGACCATTGCTCTGGGCAGAGGGAGAGCCGGTGCATCCAGCTTGAATGAGACACATGCCAGAAGGGGACCAAGTGGCTGGCACAGAGGACAAAAGACAGGTGGCAGACCCCACCAAGGCCCAGAGCACATGCACCTTTCGTCACCACGTGTGGGACAATATGTCACTCAGATGTGGAGCCCTCACTACGAATGCTGTTCTCTGGTAACTTCCAGCCTGCTTTCCTGCCAGCACATGAAGGGGTTGCCTTCCCCCTCCACTTGAACTTGGGTGTGGCCATATGACTTGCTTCCACCAAAAGAATGAAAAGTGACAAGTGTCACCATCCCATAGGGAAACCATTCTGCTCCTATCTACAAGGGCTGGCACTTGTCTTGGCCTGGGTCCTGCTTCAGCATCACCTGGAAGCTTGTTACAAATGCCCCACCTGGATCCACTGAGACAGAATCTTTGGGACAAGAGCTCCAAGAGTTGAGAAGCTCTGTTCTAAAAACCAGAGCCTGAGGGAGGAATTAATCCTGATCCTTTGAGGGGGATGTGCAAGTCTAAGTAGTAGGAGTGAGGGAAGGAGAGTCAAGTGGGGTGCGATGCCCAGCAAGAGGGGATGCTGTGCAGAAACACCCAGGTTTCTGGGCAGCAACTGCATCTCAGAGTGGTTCCATCTCATTTCCCGCTCCTAAAAGTCAACCCAATGGGGAGCAAGAACTCAACAGTCACAGTTTTCCATTTAGGCTGATGAAAATGTTTTGGAACTAGACAGAGGTAGTGGTTGCGTGTCATGTGTATATAAAAGGCCATTGAATTATTCACATTAAAATGGATCATTTAATGTTTCATCAATATTTCCTTGATTTAAAAAAAAAAAGCTTGTCCCATGAAATATCACCTCTTCTGCATCATACTTTACAGTAAATGACTTTTCTTTAAAGTTTGTGAGTAAGGTGAGGATGTCCACTCTCACCACTCCTAATCAGTATCATAGTGGAAATCTTAGCCAATACAATAAGGCAAGAAAAAGAAATGAGAGGAATACAGATTGGAAAGAAGGAAATAAAACTATCCCTATCCCCAGTTAATATGACCGTCTACATGGAAAATACCAAGAAATCTATAACAACATCAAAACTCTCCTAGGACTACCTAGTGGGTTTAGCCAAGTCCTAAGATACAAGGTCACTACACAAAAGTCAATTGTATATCTATGCCAGGGCAACATACAACTGGCAACTAAGATCTTTTAAACAACAGGATTTACAATAAGACCTTAAAGGTGAAATATTTAGGTATGAATCTAAATATGTATAATATTTACATGCTGAAAACAGCTAAGTGACTAGGAAGGAACTCAAAGAAGACCTAAAGAGAGAGATACTCCATGTTTAAGAACTGGAATTCAACCCAGTCCAGGTGCCAATTGTCCCAAGCTCATCTACAGATTTAGTGGAGTTCCAAACAACATCCTGGTGTGATTTTTTTGTAGATATGTGCAAACTGGTTCTAACACTTACACAGCAAAGCAAAAGAACTAAAATAACTAAAACCATTAAAACATTAATGTTAGAAAACATTAAAGTTGGAAGGATCATACTATCCAAATTTTATGATATACTATAAAGCTACAGTAATCAAGACACTGATTATTGGTCTTGAATATTGGTGATATTGGCTAAGGATTGGGTGACATAGATGAATGGAACAGGATAGGAACCCCAGAAACACACCCACATAAAATTTGACAGAATGATCTTTAATACAGGTGCAAAAGCATCCAAAGAGGAAGATCCTTTTCAACAGACAGTGCTGGACTATCCATGTACAAAAATAAAAAATAAAAAAAATAAGAATAAACTTCAATCGAGACTTCATGTCTTTAACATAACTCAGAGTAGATCACAGATCCAAATGTAATACATCAAACTGTAACACTCTTACCAAACGATAGCTCAGAGCCTCTCTGTAGCTTTGATCGAGGCAGAGATCCTGCAAGTGATACCAAAGGCATAAAATAGGAAATGAACAAATCAAACTTCATTAAAATTAAAAGCCTTTGCTCTGAGGATGACATCATTAAAAGAATAAAAAACACACGGGGCACCTGGGTGGCTCTGTGGGTTAAAGCCTCTGCCTTCGGCTCAGGTCATGATCCCAAGGTTCTGGGATCAAGACCCGCATCGGGCTCTTTGCTCAGTGGGGAGCCTGCTTCCCTCCTTTCTCTCTGCCTGCTTCTCTGTCTACTTGTGATCTCTGTCTGCCAAATAAATAAGTAAAATCGTTTAAAAAAAAAGAATAAAAAACACAGACTACAGACTGAGAAAAAAATTGCAAATCATATATCCAACAAAGAATTTATATCCAGATTATATAAAGAATTTTTGTTTAAAAAAAGGAAAAGAATATTCAAAACTCAATAGTAAGAAAACAAAATACCAAATCGTGGTGTGTGTGCAGGACTTAGTGACTCCAGCCAAGAGAGTGTGGATAGGAAGTAAGCTCTGACACCTTCCTGGACATCATTAGCCACAAAGGAAATACAAGCTAAAACCATAACGGGACACCACTCCCCAACTCTCAGAAGAACTGAAATTAAGAAATACTTAAAATACAAAGCGCTGGCAAGGACGTGGGGTGACTGAAGCTTTTGCATATCGCTGGTGGGGATATTGATGCAGCTGATTCCGAAAAACAGTTTGTCCGTTTCTTAAAAAATCGCGCCCTGGCCATGTGCCTCCACAATCCCAAGCTTAGGTATCTGCCCTGCAGAAGTGAAAACACAAGCTCACACAGAACTTACATGCAAATGTTTATGGCAGCTCTACTCGCAATTGCCCAAACTGGAAACAGTCGAGTGCCCTTCAGTAGGTGAACGGAGGGACAGGCTGTAGAGCACAGTGCAGGGCAGAATACCAGTCAGCCATGAAAAGGAAAAGCTTGCAACAGTTTAGAAAAGCACGGCCAGTGAAAGAAGTTAGTCTGTAAAGGTTACCGGCTGTATGGTTTCCCTTATAGGAACTCCTGTGAATGACAAAATTGCAGTAAAGCCTCACAGACCCGGGGTTGGAGGAGAGCATGACCCCGAAGCAATCACACAAGGTCGTGCGGGGCGGGGGGGGATGGGCAACAGAGCCGCTCTGTGTTCTGCTTGCGGTGTTGGTTCCATGAATGCGTGCGGTGCTCGTTCAAATCACGAGAACTGGACATTCTCCCCAGTAAGAGTGCATTTTACTGTATGATCATTTTTAGGATAAAAATACACAAAAGGACGGATGGATTAAATGGCATCTTGGACACAGCTGGAAAAGGCTTCATGAAGAACGTGTCTGGGACACAGCCCAGAGAGGCTATGAGCCTCTGAAGGACTGAGGGGAGGCAGAGGATGGGGCGAGAAAGTCTGACAAGCAGCTCGACTGTAGACTGAAACAGGATAATAGTTGGGATGGAGAGAACGGTGCGTTCGGAGAGATCACGGCTTCTCAAAAACACAACCGGGGAGACACGGCTTCTCAAAAACACAACCGGGGAGATACGGCTTCTCAAAAACACAACCGGAGAGATGCTTTTAAAACAAGCTCACAACTGGTGCGTCATGGTAACGTGTCCCCATTGCAAGTTTTAGAATTGTCCAAGAAGGAAAAGATCGTTGACAAAAGAACACTAATGGCCTTACCGGCTGGCTGTCTTCCCAACGACAACAAGGAAAGCCAGGAGTGAGGGGAGGGAAATACTAAATTGCATAATGGCTCCGAAAGACGCCAACTTCCCAATGCCCAGAACCTGCAAACGTGTGGACTCACATGGTGAAAGGGACTTCTTAGATGGGACTATGTTAAAGATCTCCAGGTGGGAGTTTGTCCTGGATTATCTCAGCAGGTCTCATGTACTCATAAGTGTCCTTATGAGGGGGAAGTCCAACCGCAGAGCAGAAGAAGGCAGCATTTGGGGTGATGCCACCACAAGCCAAGGAGCACCACAGCCCCTAGAAGCTAGAGGGGGCCCAGGACGGGCTCTCTCCTGGAGCCTCCAGCAGGAACAAAGTCCCAGTAATGCCTAGAGTTTTGCCCAATGAGCCTCATTGCAGACATCTGGCCTCTACAGCCTTTATAAGAGGGTAAACGTGTGTAGTTTTCAGCCCCTAAGATAATCTGTCACAGCAGCAATGCGAAACCAATACAAATATCCTCACTGGGTTAGAAGAAAATAACTGTCCAACCTAGAATTCTATACTCGGAGAAACCATCTTTCAGAGACGTGAATTAAGTAAAGACACTTTCAGGCAATCCAAAAATTGAGAGAGTTTAAATCCGAGGTACCTTTAGCCCAGGGCAATTCTAAAGGATGGAGTTCACACAGAAGAAAAATTATTCCAGAAGTAAGCTTGAGATACAATAAGAAACATGGAGCAAATACACGGTAAATTTAAATAGGCGTTGACTACAGAAAACCCCCATGATCTGGGGGGTGAGGAACAGAGCAAAAGTGAATCACTATAGGAAACTAGCCTGTGCGCCAGAAGGCATGATTAAAAGGAAAGTTGAGTTGAGGTTCTTGCACTATTTGGGAGGAAGATAAAGACACTGATTAAGTTTATACTGTTTAATAGTTAATAGTGACCCTTCCAAAAATAAAGATGTAAAAGGATTGTAAAACGAAGAATGGAGCGCTCCTGGGGGGCTCGGTCGTTAAGCATCTGCCTTCAGCTCAGGTCATGATCCTGGGTTCCTGGGATCAAGTCCCACATCGGGCTCCTGGTTCAGCTGGGTCTGCTTCTCCCTCTGCCCCTTCCCCCTCGTAAGCATGCACTCTCTCTCATGCAAAAATAAATAAAATATTTAAAAACAACAAAAAAAAAAAAGAAGAGAAGAGAAAAACATATAGCAAGCTATACAGACCAAAAAAAAAGGATGGTGTAGTGATATTAATATCAAATACAACAGACTTTAGAGCAAAAGGCACCACAGAGAGATCAAGGATCACTATCTAACGCAAAGGTTCAGCCCACACGAGGATATAATGATTCTAACATTTCATACGCCCAGTAACAGAGCTTCAAAATAGAAAACAAAGATTAACAGAATTTTTTAAAGAAATTGGTAAATTGAACAAAGTGAGAAATTTTGGTATTCATCTCCCAGTAACTAGAAAATCAAGCAGACAAAAATCAGTTGAATATTGAAATACTGAAGCGCAAATCAAAAGCTTTACCTAATGAATACTTATCAACTGTTGTACCGAATGATAGAAAAATGCACGTTCTTTATAAAGTCAGAGAGTACATTTACGAAAACTGGCTTTGTGCTAGACCACGAAGCTAGTCTCACCTGAGCTGGGGTCTACAGACCACGTTCTCTGATCTGAATGCACTTAAGTTAGAAGTCAGTAGCAGAAAAAAACCCAAGTGTTTGCACTAGAAAACATGAATGTAAAGGTCAACAAAAAACATCACAGTGGGATTTTTTCAACACCTAGAACCAAGTGATTAAAGAGTACATATTTCAATACCACAAATTATCAGATCCAGCATGCCATGGACTGAATGGGTCCCTCTCAAATTCATATGCTGAAACCCTAACTCTCAGAGTGATGGTCTTTGGAGATGGGCCTGTGGGGGGTTGTTAGGTTTATATGAGATCATGAGGGCAGAGCTCTCGTGATGGGATTAGCCCCCTTATAAGAAAAGGAAGGGACCAGAGCTCACTCTCCCCTTCGTGTGAGAACTCTGCAAGAAGCCAGCCTCCAGAACCATGAGAAATAAGTTCCTGCTGTTCAAGCCACCTCATTTGTGTCTTTCTGTTATAACACCCTGAGTTAACTAAGACACAGGACATGCCATACTTCAGAGGAAATTTAAAGTCCTAAAATATTGATAATGAGTCATGTCCAAGTTCGGTCTCTCCCAGGAATACAAGGTCAGTTTAGAAAATCTTGGGGCACCTGACTGGCTGCGTCGTGGAGCATGTAGTTCTTGAATTCAGGGTTGTAAGTCTGAGCCCCGCTTTGGGTGTAGAGATTCCTTAAAAAATACTATCTTTAAAAAGAAAAAAAGCAAAAGCAAAGAAAATCTATTAACATAATTTATCGCCACAGGAGATTAAATGAGGAAAACCAAATGATTGTCTTAATAAATGCAAAGAGTAAGCATTCAATAAAATGCAGCATCTGATCGTGGTTTTTAAAATCTTACCCAAAAAGGGAAGAGAAGGGAACTTCCTTAATCTGATAAAGAGCATCTATCAAAATTACCTACGGTAATCATTATAGTTAATGTAGAAATGCTAAAAGGATTCGTTTTAAGATCAAGGATCAGATGCTTCTACATAACGCCTAACTCGTGGTCCTGACCTACGAAATAAGACATGGAAGTGTAATACAATAGGGTAAAGAAAAATTCTTATTAGATGAAGATGAAAATGTTGTGCACGTAGAAAATCCAGAAATCAACCCGTGGGAAGTTATTAGCAAGAAAACTAAACAAGGTCAGTAGATACAAAACCAATAAGCAGAACTCAGCTGCGTTCCTAGAGAGCACCAGCAGGTAGAAACACAAGTTTTAAAAAGGCGCCATTTGCGATAGCAACAAAAACACACAAAAATGGGTGTGCACACGCGTAAATAACCCAGGAGCAAATCTAACAAAAATGTCATCTGTATGCAGCGTGTTTTTGAATAAAAGACTCAATATCGTACAAGTGTTGGTTCTCCCCAGAATCGTCTGTCGATTTTACGCCGTTTCAGTACAAAAAGAAATCACACCTTAAGTCTTCGTTAATGTGTTTCATTGAAGTGGGTGTATTCACACATAAAAGAATAATTATACCCTGGCCCCGAAACCATGGACAAGGTCAGAGTTTCCTCACCCAAAAAGCAAGAGAGGGGGAGAGATGCTCTAATAAGTCCCTTCCTGCACTGAAATCCTATGATCTCCCATCTCTGAGCTCCGAGGCTCCCTGCGGGGCTGGCAAGACGCCCCTGTCACTCCTCCCCCCTATACTGCCCACTAGGGAGAAACAGAAGGAAGGACCGGGGCGGGATCGGGTCTAAGCTCCACCCCGAAACCTCGACTTCTACCAGGAGGGAAAGGCAAAACGAATCATGACACATCCCAAACATGATGTAATCATCGTAAACGGCTTTTAAAGGATTATGTAACCACGGAAAATATTCATGACCTCCTAGGTGGGGGGGAAATTGCACATCTACTATCATTACAATTCCAAATGCAAAGACACGATCCAGGACCCAAGGCTGCTCAAACCGTAAGCTTCTCCTGGAAGACGTGTTTTGGTTGGCCTGCATTTTATTTTTAATTCTAATCGTCTAACGCTAAAAGTTTGGAGATGTGCCATAATAAATGTCCAGACGTCCAGTTTCTCTTAAAAAAATGTAAGTATGGACCCACACAGTGCCAGATTCCCGTGTGGCAAATAGTGAGGACCATCCCCGGGGCGGCCGCCGGGGGAGCTGCTGCTGTCCCATGGCAAGTCCCCACCTGTCCTGCTCCTCTCACTCTAAGGGGGAGTGACTCCTGGATTGTGAGGCTGTTTCGATGCCTCCATGTTTTGCTTATGCTGTTCCCTTCCCCTGAAATGCCTTTCCACCTCTCTCTTTTAACAGGTGGAAACCAAATTGTGGCAGATGGGATCATGAGAACTTTAATGCTCTCTCCAAAGGAAAACCCAGGGGACAGCATCAGGGGGAAGGCTGGGCTCCCCTCCTGGCCTGGGAAGGACCTCCAGATGTGACCACCCTCCAGACATCATGAGGACAAGCACACCGGTCACTGACGGTCACCTTCTTATGTCTGATGAAGCCTGATGACCATGGCGACCCAGAGAAAACCCCGGCGCAGCTGCTGGGCGGGGGCGCCCTCAGCAGCCTGGGACGTCTGTTTGGCCCAGGGACCAAGCACAGGGCTCAGAGGAGGCAGTCCCTGTTGCTGTGCTCCAAAAACAGGCCAAGTGGACACTGTGTGTCCCACTATCTCGTGCGGCTCCACTCCGCTCTGCTCCCCGGAAACCCATACCGCTTGCCTGGTAAGCCTCCTTTTGGGCCACGGGATCTACTAGAGAGGGCACTGGAGCCATGAGGTCAAGGTGAAGGCCAGAGCCCAGCAGGTAGCTTTGGGGTGGTGCCTCTTACTGGAACCACTGAGTTGGAGAGGGCGCCTGGGAAGGTACAGCCTTGACCACGGTGCCACATCTGGTCACAGCCCAGGGTCCGTTCTGTCCTATTCCATGCCCTGAACACAACAGCAGGTCCTCTGTAAACAAGCAGCCAGGAGTCTTCGAGGGCACACCTATAGCCCTAGGAACATCTGGCCACAGAAAGTGGACGGCTGTGAGTGCCAGCCCACACCAGTCCTGGGAGAGCCATCACTAGCCACAGGTCCAAATGCACCCCAAAGTAAGGACACCCCCCCCGAAGAGTTGTCGGAGCCTCGCCATGTTCCAGAACCCTTGGGCTTTTCCAAGTCTGGGGGGCAGCCTGTCCGTACTGGCCTCTGCCGTGTTTTTCCGACAGCAGAGCTCCCTTCACGTGACATGGTTCTCCTAGGCCAGGCCTGTGAATTCCTTATTTTAAGCAACTTCATGGAGACATAAATTTGAATATGACACAGTTCACCTCTTTCAAGCATACGTTTCCACAGTATTTAGTGCATCCACGGCATGGTGCCCCCAGGGTCGCATGAAGTTTACAACACCTCCATCAGCCCCCAGAGCAACCCCTGCCTCTCAGCCTCTGCCCCCCACCTCCCCGAGCACCACCCCTGCCCCGTGCCTGGCCATCATGGCCCTGTGCTCTGTCTCTGTGGATTTCCCCATTCTGGGCATGTCTTCTGAATGCGATCACGTGCAATGCAGTCTTCTCGTGCCCGGCTTCTTCCGTGGAGCAGAGTGTTTCCGAGGCTCGTCCATGCAGTAAGTAGCACATGCCAGGACCTCACTCCTTCTAAAACTGAGTCACAGTCCATTGATGATTATTCATTCCCCAGCGGATGGACCCTTGGGTTCTTGCCTCCTTCTATGGTGAATCAAGCTATTATGAGCGTTTACGCACAGGCTTTCGTGAGGCTGTTTTCATTTGTCTTGGGTCTGTATCTAGGAGAAGGACGGGTGGGTCCTATGGGAACTCTGGCTCGAACTGCTTGAGGACCTGCCGGCCTGTTTCCCGAAGCAGCTGCCTCATACACTCCCACCCTCGGGGCAGGAGGGCTCCGATCTCGCCACAGCGTCATCAACCCCGACACTTGCTCGTATCCGTCTTCATGATTCTAGCCGTCCTGGTGGGGCTGAGGATCCACATCGTCTCCCAAGAAGCACAGCTCGTGGGCTCGAGGGTTGTCCACTCAGGGCCTCCCCTGAGCCAAGAGGGGTCTGATTCACTGAGAACGGCCCCAGTGAAACGTCCCCTAGGAGCACCATCTCCTTGCTGACCTTCTTATCTGGGACATGAAGAGGACTCTGGACATCAAAAGGCCTGGAGTACACGGGCCTGGCCACATTATTCCTCCAAAGAATGGGACCTCCTCTGACAAATGAGCTCAGTTACAAAGGGAAAGAATGCCGGGCTGGCCTTGGCCGTGGCGGGGAGGCCCAGCCCCGCACGGCACTCAATAGCTCCCGGGGGGGCAGAAGGAATGTCATACTGACTGTTCACCTACGGACACGCCCCCGACGGGAAAGGGGGCCGGGCACCCCGAGCGGACTCCTGGCAGGACATCTGGGCAAAGCCCCACACTGTGCTAAAGGAGGACCAAGAAGGCAGGGAGCAGTGACCGGTGCTCAGAAAACAGTCGGAGGGTGAGTAAGCTGGAGAACGCAGAGCTCGCCCCTTCATCAGAAGAAAGCATTGACAGAGCTTTCCTCTGCGTTTTGCTGTTACGTTTCCTTGAGGACCCCACTGACACACACGTTACTATTTCTGTTTTACAGATGAAGAGACAGGCTGGAGAAGGTCAGCCCCTTGCCCACCGCCGCACGGGCCCACACGTTTATCCAGCATGCCGCTGGCTCCGCCGTGGTCAGGGTCATCACTAGGATTCCGTGAGCTTCAGTTCTAGGCGCTCTTTCTGGACAAACCCAATTCTGTCCTTCAAAGGACTATCTGGGATCACAGATCATGGTAAAAAGAGTAAACATCTCAGCATTTCACAAAGTCAGGACCGAGGATCCGAGGGGGATGGAGCCGCAGAGACCAGCTTGTCAGTGGCTGCCAGCGGTGCGCGTACGTGTGGCTGGGAGGGGTGAGCCCATCATTTGCCAAATCCCCAGAACCTGCACTGTGGGGTCTGGCTCTGCGCCTTCCGGAAGGGAAGCCTCCACTTCCTTCTCTGGACAAACGCTGCCGGAGTGCGGAACTGTGGCCTCCCGAAAGAGATGTCCGCATCCTAATCCCCAGTCCCTGTGAACGTGACCTTATTTGGAGAAAGGTCTTTGCCGATGTGATGAAGGGAAGGATCTCGAGATGAGATCATCCTGGCTTAATTAGGTGCCCTAAATCCAGTGACAAGTGTCATTACAAGAAGAGGAGAAACACAGAGGGCGCGCCATGTGAACACGGGGCCGACGGAGGATGAGTTCATGAGGCAAGGAACGCCAGGGTTTGCTGGTGACCACCCATAGCCGGGGGAGGGGAGCCTGGACCAGACTCCCCGGAGCCGTCCAGAAAGGAGCAGTCCTGCCGACACCTTGTTTGGGGACTTCTGGCCTCCAGACTGTCAGAGAATAAATTTTAGTTGTGTTACAGTCATTCATCACAACAGACAAAGGAGACTGATACACGACGCAAGGACTCAGAAGTACACACCTCGCACCTCGTACAACACAGACCCGCGTGGCAGCCAGCGCCCAGGAGGGCACATTGGGCCGGTCGCTCTACAAACCAGCCCATCCATCCCAAAGTCTTCCAGACGGGCGTGTCCTCCCTCTGACCTAGAACTTCCACTCTTGGGAATGTATCCTCGTGAAATCAGCAGGTAGGTGTGCAAAAATGTACGTGCAAGATGAGCCATTAAAGGATTGTTTCAAATATATATAAAAAAAGAAAACTCTTCAATGTATTTGTTACATATGTTGGGAAGTATTTGTTGGAGGAGAAACTATGAATCCTTTTAAACTGATTGTACAGACAGATATTTTTTGACATGGGAATATGTTTGCCGTGGATTGTAGGATGCGAACTCTAGGGCCTTCTCGAAGAGGCAAAACTATGGAGAGAGTGAAATGATAAGCAGTTGGCTGGGGCCGGTGGCGGGGGAGGGATGGGCAGGTGGACCACGGAGGATTTTTAGGGCAATTCAACTAGTCTGTGTGACATTGTAGTGGTCAATACAGACACGACCCATTTGTCGAAAACCACAGGACGAACAGGACGAAGACTGAACCCAGATGTAAACTGTAGACTTAGTTAATAATAACGTATCAATATTGGTTCATCATTTGTAACAAATGGACCACACTGATGCGCGATGTACCCAAGCCCAATTTTTTTGCAAACTAAAAATGTTCTAAAAATGTCTATTAATTTTTTTAAAGGCTGCAGCTTACAAAGCAGTACATAGAGAATTGTCCCATTTTTAAGAAGAAATAGTGGCCCCCACACCGTATCAAGGTGAACCACCTCACAGCATTCAGGGTCCAGACTACCAGTCCCTCGGCACGATACCATTTTCTGATTTTTTGAGACAAATCAGGACTATATAGGTATCAATTTTGTTTTGATGGCGTTGTAAAATACGTAAAGTTTTCTTTGTCCAACTCATGCATATACATAATTTGACAAATCAGTTGCTTCAACCGATGTCAGTTTTTTAAAAAGCACGAAGTTCCAGGCCACACATGTGGCCTGCCAGGGTTAACACTTGCTCCATGGCAACAGGCGACGCCACCCCAGAGCCGTGGCTTCCAGCTGCAGCACCCTGACCCATCTGTGCCCACCCCCCACGCACCCTCCCTAGGCTCCACAGGGCCAGCACTGCCCTTGGTGGTGCCAAGAATATCCACGTGTCCCTGTGTGGGTTTCCTCCACCTTTGCCTCGAAGGCTCAGCAGTTCGTGTGGCTTGCAGCCCACTGCCCCAGCCATGGCCGTGGCTCTCGTGGCGGATCACATAACGACTTCTCCTCACCATTGTGGGTCCCAGCTGGTCACTGTGCCACAAACACACCCCAGAAACAGAGGTCCAGCGGGGAAGCAGCCCCACTGCCAACACACTCGGCTTAGGACTCGCGTCCCTCTGGGAAACTTTCCCGCATGGCCAGCGGTGCCTGATGGCGGAGGGGTCCGCACCTTGGCCAAGAGTAACCCCAAGACTCTGCCAAGAAAAATCAGACTGTGTTCGTACACAAGGGCTTGACAGACGTGTGCACCTACACTGTACACGGCAAATGTGTGTGTCTGTGTTTGGAAGAATCTTCTGGGACATCTGGAGCTGGATGGCCTGGCCGCCCCCACTTCTTCTTGTGTACGAACAGGGTCTGCAGGGAGGGGCAGGCGTGAAAAGTCTCAGTAAGTGACTCAGTTACACACAATTTAGTTAATCCCTTCTAATCTTTCCAGACTGATCCCCCCCACCCCCCACGCCAGAATTGTCCAGAAAGACCAGAGGCATTTTGCCCCAGTCGGAGGGATGCTTTGGCATGTAGTTGGTGGAGGCCAGGGGATGCTGGCGCAGAGACTACGTGCCCAGGATGGCCCGCCACGAAGAGTCCTCAGGCCCAAACGTCAGCAGTGCCCAGGCTGAAATCCCCTGCTTGGAAGGCTTCATGGCCCTAGTTCCTGGGGAGTTTGAGCAGCTGGAGTAGTTGGGGTTTTTATTTGAGACAGAGAGAGACATAGTGACAGAGAGAGAGCAAGAATGGGAAGGAACGGGAGAAGCAGGCGGCCCGCGGAGCAGGGAGCCCCGTGCAGGGCCCCATCCCGGACTCTGGGATCATGACCTGAGCCGCAGACAGACGCCCAACCGACGGAGCCACCCAGGCATCCCGAGTCGTGAGAGTAGTTTTGTGCTTTTAAGTGCCCAGGAAGGCCTGGACCACCGCACTCTGGCCTCCCCACAGGCGTGTCCTTGCTGGTTTCCTGCGCTCTTCCATGTCCTTGTCCCCAAAGGCAGACCCTGTGAGCTGGCGGCCTTTCCAAGCCCTGGCCCCTTCCCCCGACTTGTCCCCGAAGGAGCAACCGCAAACGTGCGACTTCCTGACTCGTGGTCAAACCACAAGCTGGGACCCCGGGGAAAGCTCTGAGAAAGGACAGAAGCTTCTTGCCCATCAACCCTGGTCTCTTCCTCCTTGCCTGGAGTAGGGACCCCATTAGGGAGGGACAGTCACCATCTTTGACCCCGAGGACGCCTTGACTCAGAAATTGCTTTGAAGACCACCCATCAGCCAAGGGCTCCCACCTTCCACCTGTGTCTCAGTCCGCCCTTCCCTCCTGCCTGGCCCGTGTCCCCCCTTGCCTGTCCCCCGGGTGGACCTCTCCCAGACGAAGTGTTTGAGAAGCTTCCCACCCCCTCCAGATCCGCTCTTCCCATGGTCCCCTCCAACTCAGGGCGGTGGCGTCTGCTCTTCCCACAGCTCAGGTATGGACCCTGGAGTCTCCTGGACGGCTCTCTGTCTCTCACACGCCACATGCGAGCTTGGGAACCCTCTGCAAATGCCGTCTGTCCGGCTCAACAAACACGTGTTGGACGAGTGAAGGAATGAACACAGAAGAGGAAGGCCTGGGGTCGGGGCGTTGACAATGCAGCCCGTGCCAGCCTCTCCGGGACCAACTCTGCCCTGCACGAGAGAAAGGAGGGGGTTCGCCGTAGCGGGCGCCACGTGGGGCGCTGCAGAGGGGAGGCTCGTGTCCCCAAAGAACTCGGAGTCTAGCGAGGGACACGCACGAGCAAACAGAGACTCGGGGATGGAGCGGAGCGCGCAGTGAGAGGCAGGCAGGGGTGTCGTGGGGCTCCTCTCCTGCTCACGCTCCACCAGCGATGGATCCAGACCACCTCCCTGCCCGGAACCCTCCTGGGATCGCTGTCTCTCCGCATTCGCCCCTCAGGCAGCCCTTTCCCTTGGGCCCCCCGGCCTGGCAGGGCTTCCCCCAAGGACCCTTCCTCTGTGGCGCCTCTCTTGAGCCCGCCAGCCTCCCGGACCTCTGGTGAACCCGAACGTGTCTGCACCTACGACACATGGCCCGGTGCTGGCTAACCCAGTGACCAGCATCCCAACTGGCAGAGGGAAGTTTGGACACAGACAACCTCACACACTAGGTGTGGACAGAGGGAGGGACCGGAGGGACACAGCGACAAACCAGGGAACGCCAAGGATTGCTGGCGGCCACCAGGAGCTGGAGGAGGCCAGGTAGGATCCTCGTCCAGAAACTTTCAAGGGAGTCTGGCCCCGCCGACAACTCGATCTGGGCATCTGGCCTCCGGAACCAGGAAAAAAATCATGTACGCGTGCCGGGAGCCGGTACAGGAGGCCTACTCTAAGAGCCGTAAGGGACTGAATATGATTGGCTGTTCATTTAGGTCCGCTCTCACGGGAGGTGCATGAGCACTGCATTGTGATTGGGTAACACTGCCTGTATAAAAACGCATGCGCCGAGGGTAAAGAGAGGAAGAAAAAAGCGATTAAAGAAGAAGGTTCGCCGCTACGTGAGTCTCCGAGTCGTTCTTGCGGGCCGAGAGCGACAAGTGGTGCCGAAACCCGGGAACGAACCAGGGACCTTTAGTGGTGCTGAGACCCGGGAATCTCATCGTGAGAGAGGCACGGAGTTGGCGACGATCAGGTAAAGAGTGCACCTATTTCTGTCTAGTGACAGGGAAAGTTCCTAGGATAAGGACGAGAGTAAAGCTTTCCGGGATGGGAAACGAGATGGCCACATATAAAATGCTGGGGCCACTTTCTGATATCCTTAAGGCAATTGGTACTCCTTTAAAAAATAAAACAGCTCATTTGTTTTTGAGAGAAGAGGGACAAACGGCTCCCTGGTTTTTGGAAAGGAGCAGAGGAGGGAAAAGGCCCAAAAGCCAAAAGGTGAGCAAGATGCAAAAGGAGCTTGCAAAAAAGGAGGAAAAGCTAAAGAAGGCTATGGCGAAGCTCAAAATGCAGGGGAAAGTTATGGCGCAGCTGAAATTAAAAGCGGAAGAAGGAGCTATGGCGCAGTTACAAACAGAGACGGGAGTGGTAGATAACTTAGATCCTGTGCCCACGCGCCCAGCCCCAACAGCGCCACCTTACGAGGGGCCTCCTCCGTATAAACCTTGCTGCACCAAGGCCTGCTATTGTGCGAGCTGCACCACACGAGTGGCTGCCATAGTAGCCTCTCAGGAGTTTGGGTGGGAACAGGATTCTCATTCAGTCCTAAAATCCCCACTTACTCTAACTCCACCTTTTTTGGCTATAATTATACCTACCAAGACCTGGCGCAAGGCGCGTCAGCTCACCTTCTAGATAGGTGGCTGCTCTGCAACGCTGCACAGGCATGTACAGGCTTGGAAAGCCTTCACTTTATTAATGGGTCTACATGGCGTAACTGTACGTACAACTATCACGTAGGCTCTCGATTTGAAACAAATGTTACTTGCAATTGCACCTCAGCTAAGCACGTAAGTTACTCACCAACGCCCGTCTGTGTTAGAGCTCCCTTTCTCTTCATAGTTTTTAATGCTTCTACTATTAACAAGTCATCTAGTCTCTCTTGTGAGTCCCAGAATTGTCTGCTATCAGAATGTTGGAACGCCGTGGTGGGAGACTCGGCAGTAATAGCCAAGATACCGACATACATCCCTATGCCGGTGCAAGTGAACTCCGATAACTTGCCTGTGTTGCTACGGCATAAAAGAGATTTTGGGATAACAGCAGCCATTATTGCAGCTATCGCAGCATCCGCTGCCGCTGCTACTGCTGCCGTAGTAGCGTTGACAACCTCAGTACAGACAGCACCTGTGCTCAACAACGTCACAGGAATGGTCGCTGAAGCATTGGCTACGCAAGAACAAATTAACGGACATTTGCATGCTGGGATCCTTATTGTAAATCAAAGGGTTGATCTTGTACAGGAACAACTTGATATCCTAGAGTCAATTGTGTCGATAGGATGCATACATAATATGGCCGGACTTTGTATCACCCCTATAGCTCATAACAACTTATCCTTAGCAGCTAACCTCTCTAGACAGTTAGGAAATATGCTTAATGGTACCTGGAACCGTCAATTTCAAAATTTAACTAGGCAATTACGAGCTCAAATTATATCCATAAATTCTACCAAAGTAACTATTGCACCTGTTAGTGAGTGAAAAAAAATGTTACAGCAATCTGTTTCGTTCCTCAAACAGTGGGCCGGACTTGGTGCCATGGCTGTTCTCTTAATCACAGCTAACGTACTAATGTTACGTTGGGTGTGTGGCCGTGTCTGTCGCAATCAACGACAATAACACCTCATGGTTCAAGCCATGATGGCTCTTGAAGCTGGTACCTCCCCCCATATATGGCTAAGTATGCTAGATCGGTAGTCAAAGACGGGTAAGACTGATCCCACACCATAGCAACCTAAGACAGGGGCTCTTCGACCAGGGAGAGTACCTGATGATGGGTAAGCATGTGTGCTGAGGATTGGCAACCTAAGACAGGCACGATCTCAGCCATTATAAATAAATAAAAAAGGGGGAGATGTCGGGAGCCGGTACAGGAGGCCTACTCTAAGAGCCGTAAGGGACTGAATATGATTGGCTGTTCATTTAGGTCCGCTCTCGCGGGAGGTGCATGAGCACTGCATTGTGATTGGGTAACACTGCCTGTATAAAAACGCATGCGCCGAGGGTAAAGAGAGGAAGAAAAAAGCGATTAAAGAAGAAGGTTCGCCGCTACGTGAGTCTCCGAGTCGTTCTTGCGGGCCGAGAGCAACATACGCGCCCCAGCGTCTGATGGTTCTTTCCAGCGGCCAGAGGACGACGCCCCAGCCAGCGAACACTCCACGCAGAGACTCGCACCTGTAACGAGCTCTCCGGGCAATGTGCCTCCGGCCAGAGCCCCGTTTGGAGGCCTCACCGGAGGCTCTTCATCCCCCTTGGGCTTATGAGATTGGCAGGAACCAAGGGTCCCTTGTCCTCTGCACCGGGATTGATGTGGGCGTAGCACTCTCATCCCCCCTCCTCCGTTAGTGCTCTTGGCCCCGCAGGAGGCAGGCTGGAAGGGCCGCCCCACGGGAGCACAGTGGTGTGACCGCCCGCTCCCAAGTCCCACCAAGCCAACGCCAGCCCTTCTTCTGGGCAGTGGGCCCTGGGCTTGCCTCCTGCTTCCTGCAGGGGCACGAGCAAGGGTGGGGCGCCCCTGGGAGCCAGCGCTTTTACTCCCACCGCAGGGTAGAGGTGTCTCCTGCTGTCAGAGAAGAAGCCTCGGCCGGGCTCCCCTCCACCTCTGGATGAGCGACAGCCCAGAGCCCCGGCTGGCCCTGCTCCCCGGCTCTCACCTTGCCAGACTCTCAGGACAGTTCCTGGGGACTGGGGGCTCAGGGGCCTGGGATAGTGGCATCGGCCTTCTGGCTCTTGGTTAAAAAGCTACCCTTTCTCCCTGGGGAGTCTGCCCCTTACCAGGGGACAAGAACAATTCCCCTCCCCCGACCCTCGCCTCCAAAATAAACTGTGAGCCTTTCCTCCAAGAAGGAGACCCCACCCACTGCCCACTAACTCCGGGATGACCATGGGGGCCTGTGTGTTTCCCCTTTCCCCACAGGACTCACAGCATCTCTGGAAACAGGGGCTCCTGTGACCATTCCTCCAAGACCCGACCTCGGGCGGCCCGCAGGAGTTAAGTGTGGCAATGCTGGCGTCACTACACCTATTTGCAGAAGCTGGACAGACCCTACAGGAGTGCTCATTTTCAAGTCTATGAGCCAAAGACCCGGTGGCAAGTTGTCTTCACCTTTAAACCAGCCGCACGGTGATAAGCAATGGTCTGCAGAAGCCACGTTCCTGGGTCCCTATGTTCGTGGTTCTGTGGCTGGCACCTTGGCTCTCCACCCCCTGGGGACCCCAGCGCAGAAGGTGGGAGCCTGGCCCACTGTGAAGACAGCTTCTGCTCCTATCCATCCCTCAAAGAACAGGTCTCCTCCCCGGGCTCTGAAACAGCTTCCGAAACAGCACCTGTCCCTCACTGCAAACCGTCTGATCACTTACACAGGCGCGGGGCACAGAAAATATTTCCATGCAAGTGTGTTTCTGGGATAACAAATACGTTTTTCCAATGGAATGTGGAGAGTCGAGGGCCGTCCTCACAGTCCGTCCCCAACAGCCACAGCCGGGATGATTTTGCAAGGCTAGACCCAAGGTCCCGTCCCCGTGATCAACTCTCAGACTTTGCTGGAACTGAGGATCCGCAGGGAGCTGTGAAAATGCAGATTCCAGGGACAACCTAGAGGTTCGAGTCCATAGTATCTGGGTTGGGGGCTGGGAATCTGCATTTCTACCAAGTTTTTCATGTGACTTTGATGGACGCGGTCTGAGGAACACTGCTCCAGAGATATACAGCCTGGGAACTTCTCCCTGCGATCATCTTTAAAACACAAACAAACAAAACCATGTCCCCACAAGGATGCGTGCTCATGGATGACAGAAACGACTCCTTGGTTGCATCCAGAGTGTAGGCCACGGGTCTGAGCCCAAGAAGAGACAAATAATCAGTACCTTTTCTTTTGCCTGATTAATCCCCAAAAGCTCATAATGCTTTTATAAACCTGATACTTGACGGTAAGGATTTCACCTGACTCTCACTGCGGAAAATGTAGCAAACGGGAAGATGGGTGCTCTCACCCACAGACTCACATCCAGAAGGTCCTGCGTCCAATGGGGAGGCCATAAACAACTTTCTGGGGTAAATTTTACAATTACATAATTCATCCATATCAAAGATATAATTTGATGATGTTTTCGTGAATTTACCAATTTGCACCATTTCCGTCATCCCACAAACATCTCACGCCCACTCACGGCTCATTCCACAAGCAGGACCCCTGCCACCTCTGAAGCTGTGGTCAATCCATGCTCTGTCTCTATTGGTTCCCCTTTCTGGACATTTTGTACGAAGGAATCACACAGCGTGTGGTCTCTTGGGAGGGGCTTCTCTTCCTCAATGGTGTTTCCAAGCTTCACCCATGTTGTCCCACAGACCCGCAGCTTGTGCCTTCTTGCTGCCGACAAACATGCGGCACCTTGTCCAACCCAGTCACCAGCTGATGGACGTTGTTTCCAGTTTGTGAAATCATTCTTTGGGGATGACACAGACTCCATATCCTGAGGACGTGTCCACAAGGGAGACTGGCATCTGGCTGGTGAAATCCGCATGGGGGTTTCTATCATTTGGGTTCTCTAGTCCATGCAAGGCCAGTTCTCTGGATGCAGAGCTTGAGGCAAGGATTCTGGTGCGGGAGGTTTACCAAGGAAGAAGCCTGTGAGGGAAGAAAGAGGAGGGAGGACGTGGTGCAGGGATGCCTGGCACAAACCACACCTTTGAGTTGTGCCTTTCTGAGACTGAGGCAGACTTTTGAACCCCTGCCGGTCATTGGTTGGGCTGCGCCCTTGGAGTGGGGGGCGGGGCACACAACTTCCTAGTAGGGTGGGACCAGCCACATTACCACCAATGGGGGACTGGACCACTCTTGGGGTGGATCGAGAGCTTCCTGGAGGAGGTGACAGTTCAGGAGATACTTGGAGAGTAGAACTCGGTCCAGACATGAAGGTGAACAATGGAATTCAAGAGAGAAAACAGAAACAAGAAAGCAAGGAGGTCTTGCTTATTTAGGGACCCAGGAAGTGCTGGAGCTAGAGCCCAGGGAGGAGTTGAGGACGGGGCGAGGCTTTGGGGTCTGAGCTTTCGCTCAAAGCCTGTGTGAAAACCCAGGAGCTGATGTGGGCACATCAACTACGCAGTCTGGTCTTCAGCCTAACTGTTCTCACGGACTTGCCCATCACCACCCCTGCAGCTTTCACGGGTGACCCGGGATGCGGGGCATCCTCAGTTTGGACTCTGTTTTCTCATTCTTCCTGTCTTCACATCCCCAGGCGGGAACCTCGTGGGGCCCTTATGGGCTCTGCCCTCCTGTGTACAAAGACTGGTTAATTCTGAGGGAGGCCTAGGTGTTCAGTTCGTTCCCTAGCATCTCCAACCAGGAGGGACCTTTGTGACAAACCCCGTGTTTTCTTCTGCTTCAGACCAGCGAGCTGTCCCACCAGGCAGCACTGGCATCAAACAACGGTTCGAATCCTGTCTGTGTTCTTTCGAATGCTCCGTCTTCACCCAGCCGCAAGCCAGCTCCGTTAGGAGGGCCGGGCTGCACAGTTCTGGGTCCTGACTGGGCTGGCGTTCGCACTTGGAGGAAGAGAAAACGATCCAGCTGTTTTCTGTCAGCTCTGGAACGCAGTGTCACCTGTCTGGGTGGGGGCTGCTGGTTGGCTGAGTTCGACGGATGGACCCCCCCCCCCCAAGGAGCCCTGGGGGTGTGATTGGTGAGACATTCTCAGGGCATCCTGGGGAGAACTGGGGTGCTGGGAGCGAGGCCCAGGCACTTAGTGGCTTTCAGAAAGGAGCAACCTCTCTCGGAAATTCAAAGACTAGAGCTGGACAAACATGGTGGGTCGTGCTCGCTGACCTTGACTCCAGGTGGAAGGGCATGAGCTCAGAGCCTCCTCCGCCAGCCCGGGGTCTCCCCTCTCCCCCAGGGCCTTTGCTCTTGTCCCTGGGGGACATCACCACCAGGTAGGGTGGCATTGTCTGTTCATCGCTCTGCATATCCTCGCGGGACCTCAGCCAGAGGGAAAGCCTGGTGAGATCAGGGACAGAGCTTGTATGTCTGTACCCCCTGGAGAGGGGGACAAGGGGACAGTGGAGGTGCCTCGTGGGGCCCGGGGTTCGGTGCTTCCTCTTCCAAAACTTCTTTTGGAACTTCTAAAACTTCGCTCCTCTTTCAATCTCTCTGTCTCTCCATCTCTCCTTCTCTGTCTCTGCGTGTCTCCCTGTCTCTCTCTCTCTCTGTCTCTCTCCCTCTCCAGCCGGCCTCTGCTCTGTACTCCTCTCCCTCGCTGCTGGAAGGTCTCTGCGGTATGTGGGATGGACTCCAGCACCGCCCAGAGGGTTCTCAAGCCAGAGGGAGGAGGAAGGATTTCTGAGAGCGCCCTAGGCGTTAGTGGGCAGGAGATGCTGACCCACAGGGTGCTAGGCTCTCAGTCCTGGGCTTCAGGCACCCAGGAGGCAGGAAAGGCCACTTACTTTGCACATGGCAGCATCGTTCTGCCTCAGCGGGCGGCCCCAGGCCTGTGTGGGAGGCGCCGGGGGGACAGCGACTGGTCCCGAAGGACAGGCTGAGCCGGCTGCCTCTCCCGGACGCGTCACCCTGGGCCAGTCCCTCGGGAAGGACCCCGTCCGCATTTGGTGGAAATTGCTCAGTGTGCACACCTTCCGACTGGCTTCTCTCACTGAGTAAGACACATTTTACGTTTCCCCATGTCTTTTCGTAGCTCGAGAGCTCATTTGTTTCTAGCACTGAGCTCTGTCCCTTGTCTGGATGGACCACAGCCTTATCCACCTGCCTGCTGAGGGACGGCTCGGCTGCTCCCAGGTCCTGGCAGTCGCGAAGATGGCTGCTACAGCATCCGTGCGCAGGTTGTGTCTGAACATACACTCTCATCTCCTTTGGGGGAAGATCAGGGAGCACGGTTGCTGGATGGTCTGGTCACAGTATGTTTCGTTTTGTAAGAAACTGCCAAACCGTTGTCCAAGTGGACAGCACTGCCCCACCTTCCCGCCCGCGGTGAGCAAGAGTTCCCAGGCCTGCGCATCCTCACCGTCAGGCGTCGGCAGGGTTTGGATTTGGACTGTTCTACCGGGTGTGCAGGGGTGTCTCATGGTTTCAGTCTGCGATTCCCTGATGACTTCTCGCACGTGTACGTGCCATCCACACGTCCTCTTCGGTGAGGTTCAAGTGTCTTTATTAACTTAGCCAAGCAGCGGAGTCTGAAGAAATACAGGAGCGATCTCAGTTGCCTACCCAGGTTCTATCCTGTGCTAATTCTTCGAGAAGAATCACTAAGAAGGGCAGGAAGGGATCCCAGGGGCACTCCTGAAAGGGAGCTGGCTCTGCTGGGAAGTAAGCTCTTCCCACCCTCCGCCATTCCTTTCTCTGCTGCCTAGAACTCATATGCGATGGCTGGGCTTCTGCAGCCGTTCTGGACCCTGAGGTGTCTCTGAGTCCAGGAAACTGTGCATTAGGCTGGTAGAGCAGACAGACTAAAGAAGGAACAGAGTTTCTGATGAAGCCTTATAGCCGCCATGGCCTGCTTACCTCCAGGCTTCTTTTAGGAGGAGAGAAACAAACTTCTGTGCTTCCTAAGACACTTAGTTTGGACTTGAACTTTTTATGCAGTTAAATTACTTCTTTCCTCTCTGAAGAGCTGTGCCAGCAAACACCACCCCAGTCTCCAGTGACCCTCCACGCCTATGACAGCTGCCATCAAGGGAAGGCAATAACCCACCCACCCCCACTGAGGACTGGCTTCATGCTCTAGCCCCACAGATGTGCTGAGGAAGCTCCTGTCCTCCCTTGGGGTGAATGACCCCTTTAGTAGTCAGCGGGAACCACCCATCCAGACAGGGGTCTGGGGGACACGCTCTGGAAAACATGGGACGAGTTGTAACGGAATAAGTCATGAGATTGAGACTAACAGAGAGTAACGTATTTCTGCATCACGGGCCACTTTAAATCCGGGTTTGTGTGTGCTGGTGTGTAAGCAGCGAGAGCAATAACAAAATCGAGGAGGTATTTTAAATTCCACCTTTATCCCCAGAAGCTAACAGAGTCAAGCTCGCTAAAAGTTAACTGTCCATTAGTCTTCCCGTGGGGGAAACAGAGGCCACCGTCGTCCATATGGGATCATCGAGCCCGTGGAACTCACTGTCTCGTGGAATGAAGGAAGGAACTCGCAAAGGTTCATTTGGCCGAAGAAATTGTGACCCTTGTTTTATTTTCTTTTTAGATCATGTTAGTCTATAGTTAGCACTATCTGACATAATCTAATCACGTGGCTTCTGATATATGCTAATGGCATGCTGATGGAATGCTAATGATACGCTAACGATCCTTTCTAATCAGGTGGATGCCCTATGAAACTTTCCCAGGGTGTGAGATGCCCTAGGGAGGTGTCACTGGTTGCCCTTCTCAGCCCTGGATTTTAACTTGCCCCCTGTCCCTACGTCTTGGGTACAATGGTCACCACTGGAGGCCTCTCTGACCATAGCTCAGACACTCAGACCCAGTTTTCAGGCCTTTGGCACTGGCCAGGACCCCAGTAGGGCCTCTGGGCCGAGCGTAAAGCTCGGCTTTACCGAGCGTAGGCCTAGCCCCAGGCAGCCTCTCCATGGTTCCTACTTGGGGACAGGGAAGGAATGGGCACCCCTGCTCCTTGGAACCACTGTCCTGGACCTCCTGCTGCCTGACCGTCAGATGTCCATCTTCACACAGTCAGGAAATCACAGGAAGGCTAGAGACCCTCCAAAACCATCCCTTCTGTTCAGGCCTCTCCAAGGAAGGCTGTGCCTTCAGTAACGACCTGCGGCCCATCAGACAACAATAACCAAACTTCCTGGATGTGAAGAAAGCAAGCAAGCAGGTTGTTTGTTGTTTAGACGGAGTTGTGAGCTGAGCGGCCCCCACAAAAAGATCAAGTTCTAATCGCTTGGGAAGGGGACCTTATTTGGAAACCGGCTCTTTGCAGATGTAATGGGTTAAAATGAGGCTGTGCGGGAGTCAGATGGGTTCCGAACCCATGTCTGGTGTCCTTAAGAGAAGTGAAGAGGCCATGGAGACAGAGGCAGAGCTGGGGGAGGGGCTCGGCCACAGTCCAGGAGCCCCTGGAGCCCCAGAAGCCGGAAGAGACTAGAAAGACCCTCCCCAGAGCCTCCAGACCCACGTGGTCAGACCACACCTTGACTTCAGACTTCTCCTCTCCAGAAGCGTGAGTACCTTTCCGCTGGTTCGTGTCCCAGGACACCTCGGCACGTGGCTACGATGTTTTGAACAACCTGACTGTGAATCTAGGGGAAACAGGTGGTAAGGCGGATACAGTCAAATGTCCCCTCGGAATACTTGACTCCTTCACTCAGTTACACAACACTGCATTTGTTTCTCCGCCCATTAAAGCGGACATCTGGCATCGTTAGATCCAGGTGGCTTGACTGTGTAGGATAGCCGTGTTTCATAGAGGCACCGACGGCAAAGTAACACAAAGCTTTGTTACAAAATGTCTCCCGTTTTCATTATTTTTTCACGTTTTGGGGTGTAAGGAGAGAATTAAAGGTAAGAAGCACTCCTAAAAATGGCAGGTTGTAAAAGCTGGGGTCACTGTGAACGGGACTGTAGAATTCACTGTACGGAAGCTCGCTGAGACCCTGGAAAGCGACGCAGGTCTTCTTGGAAGACGCTCATGAACAGTTACTCCGTCCGTCCCCGGGAGGCCGAGTTGGCTGTCGTGACCTGTGTGGCCGTGGTTGCGGAGCAGAGGACTAGCAATCATGTAACCTGGAGGGAGCTGGGAGGGAAAACCATCCCACCAGGAATAGGACCCAGCTCTCGCTGTGGCAGGACTAGCTCCCTGTCCCTGGGGTCGGCACCACAGCCGGAGCGTTGACGCTCTGCTGACTGCAGGTCCTGACTCAGGGCTCGTCTGGGCAGTCTCTGACCGCATGGCCATGGCTCACAGTGAGCTGGAAAGGTGCTGCTGGCCGTGAGGACAAGACCTCAGCTGGCTTAAGTCGTGCTTGGTGACAAGTAAGCATAGACAGAAATCGGAAAGGGGTCCCAGCGTGTCTAGGGCATGTATTGCCATGGACATATGTTTTCCAGCAGACAGTGCCTTCACTGCAGAGTGGCTTATATTTTTAGCTAATTAAAAAAAAAAAACACACACACACACACACAACTTCTTACAAAACCAGCATGAGTCGGCTCTAGAACAGCTGGAGAATAGAGAACGCAGCGCCATCATCCACTCCTGCCTATGGTTGCAGCCTTACTTCTGAGCATGCACAGACTTGTTTTTAATGTTTTTCAAAAGGGACCGTGTTGGAGACGCCTGGGTGGCTCAGTCAGCTGGGCGTCCGACACAAGACCTCAGTTCAGGTCTTGATCTCAGGGTCGTGAGTTCAAGCCCCGCACCTGGGCTCCGTGCCGGGTGAGGAGCCCCCTTAAAAAGGCAGGGGAGGGGAGCATGCTGTATACAGTACTTCACTAATCTGATGTTTGCCTCGTGGATCGGGATGAGTTGTGATCAATCGTGATTAAACATACATATGAGGTTTTCTTTTTAACCTTCATAATTTCACTAAGTTTTTGTTGAGCATCAGGTGGGGAAGCTGCATGGCCGTCTTTGGGCATCCTGCCTTTGGGAAGCTCATGGTCTGCAGCGGAGGCAGCAATCATTGTTCCATAGTGCACAGACCTGTTCCCTTAAACCGCCCACTGCAGTGAGATGAAAGATCACTACAGACCAGATCAGGAGCACGGAGTGGACTGGGGCGCGGCGAAGCATCCGACTGAGATGACCAGAACACCGGCGTGTCTCTCCACTGAGGGCCGGACAGAGTTAAGGACCCCTGCACTGTCAGTTAGGAAAGGTCATCTCCCTCCAAGCTTCCTTAACGTATTCACCTCTACTGTCCTGTACAGCTTTCACGGTTGGGGTTTTTGTTTCGTTGCTTTTTCATTTAATTATTCTTAGTCATCTGGAACTCGTGTTCAAGCCGGGGATGGGTAGGGACCTGCGTTTACATTTTTCCCATATACTCTCCATTGATTTGAAACACAAGCTGTATTCTACCTATCGGAAGCTCATTGCCGAATTTTCTTTCGCCCCATTCATTTGCACGTCTGTCCCCGTCGCGTGCCGCACGCCGTCTCCAAATCCGTGTCGCAGCAGTCTTCCTCACTGCTTCCTCCGCTTTTCTCGAACATTTAAGTTTCTGGATGACTTCTAAATGCTCTTTGTCAGCTTCATCCCAAAGTCATACTGGGACTTCATTTGGCTTGTGTCAAACACATAGATTATCTGGGCAGACACTTGACATCTCTAAAGCCATAGATGGTCTGTCCGCTAATAGAAAAGTGGTCTGTTAACGCCGATCTTCTATTACGTTCCTAAGTAGAGTTTCATAGTTCTCTTCTTTTATGGTGCTCTTCCTGCATGCCCCTTGTTTAACTGATTACTAGAGACTTTACAAACTGGGTTGCTATCGTGAGTAAGGTCTACTCAGTAGGAACTATCATAGGTAAATAAGAAAGTCACTGATTTTTGTAGAATTAGTTTCTAACTAGCCACCTTCTGAATTCTCCTACACTCATTTTTCATGAATACTTCAGGATTTGCAGACAGACAATCATAGGATATAAAATACATATATGTTGTCTTCTCCATACCAAAACTACACCTCTGTGGGGACTTTCGGAACAATATTCATTCAGCACGAATGAAGCATTCTGACCTGTCCTAAACATAAATGTGTCTCGTGTTCAGTCATTGAGTATAAAGGCAGCTGCTGGAAATTATCCAGATGATTATAGATTTTCCTCCTTTTGACCTAGTAATGTAGAGAATTATGTTAGTAGATTTTCTAATATTGAGCCCCACTTTCTTTAAATAAGCCTGCCCGGTTATGCTCTATGCTTTTAAAAATTTGATTGGAATTGATTTGCCATTATTTTATTTGAAATCTTACTTTACAAATTTATTTTTATAACTTCGGTAACTGTAGGTTTGCTTTGTGCAAATGGAAGACTGCCCATCTTTATTTTCATTGGTAAGAGTAGTAAATTGCATAGAGATATGGGGTCACTGGAGGGTTTGATGGAACTCAGCCTTTTTGGAGGACGTTACTTTGATAACTTTTCAGCTTCTTCTCTGGGTGTTTGCCTTTTCACGTTGTCAACCTTGTCTTCATTCAGTCACTGGGTCATTTCCATTTTTCTAGGCGGCAGCAGGCCTCTCACAAGACGCAGAGAGCACAAGGGACTTCTCAGCAGTGAGTCCTACACAGCCTTCAGGAGAACTGTGTGAAGGATCTCGGGCTCTGTGGCCACCTGCCACGCCACTCTTGGTTGTTTCCCTCTTTATACCTTGATGATGAAAGCATTTAACCCATCTCGGAAGGCAGCCTTGACCTCATCCCACAAACGTCAATATGTCTGTAATTTCAGGTTTTACTTCTGCCTTGGCCTCATTTAGAAGAGTGTTTTCATTTTCATTTTTTGATTCTTTTTGCAAGTAAAATTAGAAGTGTGTTTTTAAGACCACATGGTTGGATCATAAATTGCTGGTGGTATTGCTTTGTAATCCTGGCATGTGACTTGTATAAATATGACATAGGAGCCAGAAAATGTTCATTCTCTATTTGTAGGATATAGAATTTGCTTGTGGCTATGTCTACAGACTCACACATATCCATACAATGTTTATTAATTACAATTACCATTGTATGCTCTATTTTTTGCCTGTTTCATAGATTTCCTTATGATGGGCCCACAATCCGTATTCACTAGTAGTAGACTATGATTCAGAATTCAGAATTTTGTAGTTTTTTTAAAGGTAACATTTGAAATTTTACATAAAACTCCCACAGAACATTGCTCTTTTTCAGCGAAATGCACAAATATTAGCACTAAGTTACAGAAGGCTGTAATACCCTTCCATAAATTCAGATTCACTTTGCTGCCTAATAGGCATTAGGCTGATGAACTCTTTTGCCTTTCAGAGCTTTGGGAGTTCCAAATATTGGAAAGAGATGCTGAGCCCTGGTGGGTTTCTGCCCTCACATTATATATTTTGTATTATATATTTTAGGCATAATTATCTATTGCCAAAAGGCTCGAGTCAGTATGACCTTATTGTGATTTGTACTATTATCAAAATAAAACTGCCTTCTTTATTCTGTTGGTACCTCGGCTGTTGAATTTACCTGAGGCAATATTATTATTGTGACTCCTACTTTATTTTTGTTTGCATTTTCTTAGGATATATGCACCTATTCATTTATTACTTTTTTACCTTTTGAAAAGAAATGGCACATATCTGATGCTTGAATTCCTTAGTTTGGTTTTAGAGTCTTCATAACAAAAGAATCTATTCCGTTTACGTTTATTGTTTTATAGGCAAGACCAGTCCTACCTGTCTCCTATTGCGTATGTATGCCTCTTGTCATTTATTGTGTCTCTGTCTTGGTGTGTAGAATCTATACTAGGTTGAATCCTATGAAACTGCCTGAAGTCAGCAGTTTGGGACTTACAAATATGGAAACTACATAGAGTTCATTCTTATAGTTGGCCATTACGTCCTGCTGCTTTGTCAATGCTGATCTGTTTCATGACTTCTCTCCCTCTCCCTTCTGGATTCTGTAGTAGATCATTTTCAGGAGACTTCATCTTCTGGATACTACCCCACTTCTCCTGTCTTGTCCCACATCAGTGAGTTTGTCCTATTTTGCATTTGTTTGCTTGCTTTTTAAATCCCTGATTTGTTCAGGTGCCATGTTTTTGAATAATTGGTCAAATCAGTCACGCTGGTTGGGTTTCCTTTCTGAGATCCCAGCAGAAAAGCGAGCTAAGTGCTCAATTCCAATCTGATCCCCAGTTTCCTTAGGCAGAACTTTACTTAGAAACCTAATCTCCATTCTGCTGGGTCCATTTTTGTCTGTTTTTTCCTAGTTTTGATTTTCAGCCACCTCTCGTAACTTTCTGTGGTGTCATACATTTTCATGTTTTCAGTGTCCCTGGGGGCATTTCACTAGAAGTGGGAAGAGAATTAGCTCGGTTGTTACTTGTCCCAGTTAGCTAACTCACTCCCCATCAACTCGTGCTGTCATGTCCCATGTAAAGTTTGGTTCTTCTGAGTTGCATTTGTAATTTCACAAATTTGCACCTTGTAATTTTAACATAAACCTACAGACACAAAATGATGGCAGCAAACAAGGCAAAAGGGAGCCATGAACCAAAGCTCATGGCAGATGGTTTTGCCTAGACACATAGAACAGCAGCAGTTCTCAGCCTAACAGTGATAAACCTTCCCTTGCAGCAATCAGGGAGATGTATTAGCAAATGCTCTGATAATCATGACAACTTATTTTAACCTTAAAAAATCAGGTCCATATGTAAAGTCCAATGTCACAAGGCAGATGAGACCCTGGTAGAATTTCTTGTTGACAGAAGCTGGGCTACATAGCTGTCTGACAGTCAGCCTTTGTTGTTACTGTTCACAGGCGCCCATGTTGGCCACACATCTGTAGCCGGTGTGATAAGTCTGCCTCAAAGCCTTCTTCATTCAGCAAAATTGTACCCCCTAGGGCTAGTAAGGGTGTCACATTGCACCAAGAACTCCATCAGTCCCAGACTTTTCCAAATGGGGTCCTAGGTGGTGAGCTATGTGGCAAACACTGAGTGCTCCCTGGCTTTTCTCCCTGGCTGTGGTCATCACAGGCTTTCTAAATCATGAATCTAATCAAGCCTCCCTCTGTTCAAGTGACTGCAGTGTGTCCCACTGCTGAGACACCAAAGCCAAACCCCATAGGGTAGCCCTAAGAGACCCTTCACAGAGCGGCCCCCAGCCTCTGCAGACTCACCCCTGAGGTCAGCTTCATTGACCCTCCACGCTGGCCCTGGATGTCATCTGTCCTTTCGATGGCTCTGCTCTTTCCCACAGGCTGGCCCATACACTGGAAGGCCCACCCTTTTTCTACCCCCTTCCTCCTCTTGCTGCTAAAATCCAGCTTGTCCTTCAGGACCCAGAGTCTTTTCTGATGTCCCCAGGCAGGCTCAGTCAGTCTTCCTCCCATGTCTCACTGTCTGTCCTCCATCATGGCAGAGGCTCTGAGCCACTGATTCCCATTCTCCACAGCATCACTGCACTCACACCTCGGAGGAGATGGCCACAGGCTGGTTGTCTTGGAAGGTGGTGTGGGGTGGAACATGGGTGTGGGCTTGACCTCTCTGTGCCTCCTTCACTCATCTACAAATTGGGGTATCTGTAGCACCTGCCTCCTTCTTCAGACCAAATGAGAGTGTTTACAATGTACTTCCCCACAGAGCCAGTACCAGAAAAGGAATGCTCGCTTTTGTAGTCACTGTGGTTGGATTCTCATTACCCTTCACACCTGTGTCTTCCCTGGGCCACAGACAGTGCCTGACACATGGTCAATGCCTGAAGCATAAAAGATTATCTGTCACAGCGGGGGGTGCAGCCATGCTCCCCCCACATCGGGTTACCTGACATTTGTCACCTGCCCTCTTGGCTCATCACTGCGTTCCTTCCTGCTGGGATACAAGGGCTGGGTCTGAAGTCGGAGGCAAAAGATGTAGCTTCCTAAGGGAGGGGTCTGAAAGAGTCAGGGCAGGTTTGTTTTTAAAAGCTGTTAATGGTGGATCCCTTATCAGATGGCTCTCCCTCCACACCTGCAGGGTGAGGTTATCAGCCAGAGCTGGAACCCATCAGGATTCCTGGCCACACCCTGGGTTGAGAGCCAATAGCAAATGCCATGAAACTTCTCTTGCATCTCAACCCGGTCTTTATGGTTTCCTCCAGAAATCTCTAGCACATCAGTAAACACAACCTCATAGAAAACCTGGGTGAATTTTGACATTTAAAACTTGCAGAGACACCTGGGTGGCTCAGTGGGTTAAAGCCTCTGCCTTCGGCTCAGGTCATGATCCCAGGGTCCTGGGATCGAGCAGGGAGCCTGCTTCCTCCTCTCTGTCTGCCTCTCTGCTTACTTCTGATCTCTGTCTGTCAAGTAAACAAATAAAATCTTAATAAAAAAAAAAAAGAAAATAAATAAAACTTGCATATGGCTCCTTTCCCTTCTTAGAGCAATGATCCAAGCATAGACTCATGCTTCTACACCCCTTCAGGAAATGCATTTTGGTAACCAGAATTGCACATATCTGTGGCATGTTTCTGATCAATGGGAGTTCTCCAGCTAGAGCATGTTTGTTTTTGGGTTTGTTTGTTTGTTTTTCCAGCACTGTAAGAGCTTGTTGGAACTGGACACAGAAGAGTTGAATCAAGTTCCTCAAGTTAGTTCTGAATGTTCAATCAACTAGTTCAAGTTCTCTGCATGACCCCAAGGCTGACTCACCCACACTTTGGCCACTGCCCAGTAGAGTAAACTTAGATACCACAGACACACTACATAATTTTTACAACAGAATCCATTCACTAGAAGGACTCAGGCTGACCTAGGATAACATATTTCACAGAATGATTAAGAATCCCTAATATATAAAGAGCTCTTAAAAACCAATAACAAAAGAGAGAATGCTTATGGGAAAATGTAGAAAAAACATGAGCAGACAATTCACACACACACACACACACACAAACTAATTATCAGTAAAAATATGAAAAGGCACCCAACCTTATTATTAGTTACAGCAAGAAAAAATATGAAATAATATAAGGGCTCATGTTTTTGTTTTGTCTCTCAAATTGGCAAACAAAAAAGAGATTGGCAGAAGTTGGTGTCACTGGTTGTTGGTGGAAGCATCAACCCTTCCAGCCTACACAGGAGAGGGGGGGTCTGTGTGGTTATATTAATCAAACTAAGCTGGATCCTTTTTGATAACAATTATACATTGAGGAATTAAAACCTAAGGACTTTTGTTAAGTGTATAAGGACAGCTATAAAAGGATTTTCACTAAGGTATTATTTTTAAAAGCAAATTATATAAGCTCCTCCACCCAAAGAAAAACACCCAACCCAAATGCTCTCACAGGGAACACTCCTCCTAAACCTCTGGTCCCAATGTCATTTAAAATTCTGTGGAGTAAAGAACAAGAAAGAAAACTTTCAAGTTGTTTTCACAAAGCCAGTGTAACACTGATACCAAAACTTGATGAAGGGTTAGATAAATATCTTTTACAAATATCATGGAGAAAATCCAAAATAAAATATAAACAGAATTTAGAAGCACATTAAAGGACCAAGGCTGATACAATACTAGGAAATATGTTGATATACTTGATCATATTAATTGACCTAGTGGGAGAAATCAAATGACTGTTTCCACAGTTGGAAAAGCATGTGACAATATCCTGATAACACCCTCAACAAAGTAAGAATAGATGGAAGTGTGTCTAATATGACAAAATAGATCCATCCTAGCCAGCCTCATGCTCAACAGGGGAACTCTAAGGCTTTCCCCAGCATTGTTCCAGAATTACTGGCAAACACAATTTTTAAAGATATTAGAAGTATAGGATCAAAAAGGAGATAAAGTCTTACTCTTTGCAGATGATACGCTTTTTTTCCCCCTAGAAAATTCATGGAAAAGCTATTCTAAGCAATAAAATAAATGAGCAAGGGAGCAACTATGTTTAGAAAAAAATAGTTCACACACACACACACACACACACACACACACACACACACACCAGAGCTACATTGCAAGAGAACACTTGATTTTTGGCTAATTTTTTAAAAAGATAAAACAGTAGGAATAAGCATAACAAGAATTTTTTAGATCTACCTGGAAAAACCATTTAAAAAACTATTGAGGGACAGAAGACTATTGGAAAGGCAGGCCAGCTTCCAGAAGTCACTCTCCCTAAGCTGAATTATGAAGTTCTCTTCACTCCAATGCAAATATGAGCAGCTCTTTTTCTCTGACCAGACAAGGCAGTGCTAAGCTCCACACAGAAAAATGGGTAATGCAGCTGGGGGAACCATGAAAAAGAAGAGGGACAAAGAGAGGCAACATCCTGTCAAGGAGTAAAACAGATCATAAAACAGGGATCACTAAAATAGTGAGGGGCCATGAGCAGATACACAGGCTGACCAGAGATACAGTCCAGAGGCCCAGATGGATGCAGAGCACAGACGGGTCCTCAAGTCAATGGGAAGTACATGGCCAACAGATGGTGTTCCAAGAGCTCACCACCTATGCCACCATAAACCCCAGGTGAACCAAAGGGCCAGATGAGAAAAGAAAAGAAATGATGAAAGACTAGAGGAAAACAGGGAAGAGATCTTCTCTAGCCGCACGAGGAGGAGGCCTTCGCAGTATGACTGAAAATATAAAAAGGATAAACACAACCCCACCCCATAAAATGTACTAGGTGAAGGTAAACACCTCACAAAATGAGTGGGGAGAGACGCCATGTCTGCCATCATGTCTCTGTCATTTCTTGCTCTGGCGGGTGGGCACAGAGTCCCTGCCCATGTCCCTCCACCCCTCCCCATGCAGTGACATCAGCATGTCCTTTCCTCTCTGAGATACGTATTTAATTAAACCACTGACTGTCGTAAGATCATGACATGCCCTTGAGATCGTTGAGTGAGAAGACACACGGGTGGTCATCTGGGATGACCCCAGCGAATACCCAGATGGCAACTTTCACAGGCAGTGGGTACCCCCCAAGGTTCATTTTTGAGGTCCTGACTCCCAGGGCCCCCAAAATGGAGCAGTAGTTAGGTCTGGGAAGAGGTGATCAAGGTAAAATGGGGTCCCGAGTGTGGCCCTGATTCGCAAGAGAAGGAAGACCTTCCTCCAAACCACCATCTTGTTATCCCGGACACTGGGAAGCAAAAAGACCTGCTTCAGGGTGCAATAACCAGCCACACTGCCCCTGAAAAATTCTCCAATAGCAGCCGGGTTCTTCACCATCGTTTTCCTCCCTCGCACCATTTTAGATTCTCAAGTATTTTCTGAGAAATTTAATCCTTATGTTCCAGATTCATTTTTACTGAAATCATCAAAATGCTTTTTGTCTGTCTAGGAGGATTTGGGTGTTCTTTTTATAGACCCATTGAAGCCATTTTTGCTTTGAATCACGTTCTGGCAGCTCTAAATGAATTCAGACGATCCCCCGTCCGCCCCCCCCATCCCACTCCATTCCACTGTCAGAACGCTCAGAATCCAGGCAAGTGCTAAATTTGGCTAAACAATTTCCCCTCCCATCACACACTGAGACTCATGGTGCTGGGGTGCTGCGGCGGCCCTGCCCGCTCCCACCCCCTCCGTGCCGGAGGGACTCAGCTGGCTTCCGCAGCCCCCCAGTGTGCCGTCCCCTCATCTAGCTTAGACTCAAGCCAGGGACCTTGGACCCTCACTCCGAGGGCACCCCCTACCACGTTCGGCACGCGCTGTCCAGGAGCCTGGTTTAAGACCTGTTACCTGCTGCCTGGCCCGGTGCTTTACAAACGCAGCCCCATCTTAGGACCACATGGAAGCTTCAGACAAACCCAGAGGCGTGCAGCCAGCAGAGCAGCGAGTGGCCTCCCATCTTCCTTCCAAGCGGCCCCTGGGGTGCCTACCGGGGAGCCAGGTGAGGGCTGCCCACACTCTTCACGCGATGGAGACGTGGACAGGCAGCACACAGACCCATGGAGTGAGGGGGTGACCTCGGGAAAGGCAGTAGCCTCCAAAGCAGCCTCTTCCCGTTCTCCCCCAGCCTTGACCTCACCCGGGGCTCCTACACGAGGCAGCCACGAGGCTGCCAGGAGGGAATGGGGAGCCTCCCTCTTGCTGCTGGGGTCCCCCCCACAAGGCAGCTCACTCTCCAGGCCCCACAGAAGGCACCAGACACCTCCTTCAAGCTTCTTTTCCTGACTCGGCTTGTAAGCCTGTGAGGATGTACCACTTCCAAAGGCAGGGACTGGGTCTCCCAGCCATTGGCCCTCCCCGGGGCCATCCCAGAGCAGCTCCATGGGACCTCACAGGGACGCGGTTTCCAGGGCCAGCTTAAGACACAGAGCTCTGCCGGCTCTGGACACTTTGGAGTCACAAAGGCAGAGAACGGAGGGTGATACCAACAGCAGGGGGTCATGAGGGAGCAAAGCAGGGACGTACGCAAAGCCCAGCGCAGGGCTGGGTAAACCCTGCACGTCCACCAGCGACTTCTGTCATCAAAGCCGTGCTGACCGACTGTCCAACTACTGAGAACATGTGAGATCAGTTTCAGATACTCTGCCATCCGCAGAGACCAAGGTCTTCCCTTCGCTGGGTCTTGATCAACGGGACATCCCTGTCCCTGCTTCCTCGGTCTCCCTGGAGGGAGAATTGAGATGTGGCAGCCGCAGGCCCCATTTCTCATCTCCGAGCCTCTGTCCTCTTCCTGCAGTGTCCCTGTCCCCCAGACCCTGTCTCCTCTTCCTCCTCCCGTGAGACACAGGGCGTCGCTTGTCCCTGGGAGCCTCTCTGGTACACACACACACACACACACATGCACACACACACACACACACACATCCATGCACACACACATGCACACACATCCATGCACACACACATGCACACACACATGCACACACACACATCCATGCACACACACATGCACTCACACACACACACACACACACACACACACACACACACAGTTGCCTCGTTCTGGAAGATTCCATGGCCAGGCACCAGCAGGGCCAACTTGGGTCTCACCTTGGCCATCCTTGCCACCATCTCTGCATCCCCATGGAAGATGGTCACCACATGGACAACGCCAGCTTACACCCGTGAGCCCCACATCCCCTCCTCAAGCAGGAGGGCAGCATCTCCAGGCTTGAGCCCCTGAAGGGCAGTGAGGGTCTTCCTAGTTGTCAGACCCCTGCCCAGCACCACCTGGCCCCTCTGTCCTTGGGACGGCTCATGCAAAGTCCCAGCCACCAGGGCCACGACTGCCCCCTCCCACCTGAAATTCAGAACCTCAGCTGTCATCCCCACGTTCTGCCACCACACGGGGCTCTGTGTGGACTCGGGTCTCAATCAGCCCAGTTGAAGATGTTGTCTTTCAGCAACGTCTGGGGCATCCAGACCCGGGGACCCTGGGGAGGCAGAGCAGGGTGCTAAGCGTGGAGCGGTCAGAGGGTGACCAGCACGCCCCGTCCAGCAACTCCCAACTCAGGGCCACGAGGGCTGCATGACACCGTGAGACAGCCAGGCCTTCTCCAGCTCCCTCTGCTCTCTCTGTTCTCCCAAGAGACTCTGTCCCGTGGTCGGGCATTCGGGTCCTCGCCTCTGGGCTCACTACAGGAAGAAGCTGAGGGTCTGACAGGCCTTCCCAGTGACAGTGTGATGGGGGAGGGGATGACAACTGCAGGTCTTCCACAATCACCCCGATTTCTGTTGTTGCCTTGGATGCAGCTCTGGGCCACCTGGCCCAGCCACAGACCCCTGCTTGGGATCCCAAGCCTCGCCTGGTTTGCGTTTTCCCCACATGGAAACCAAAGGCACGTCGCGAGCCTGCCTGGGAAGAAGCCAGTGGGTGCCTCCGCAGCCCCAGCCTCTGAGCGGCTGGGAGGGCTGATTCTCAGGACTTATCAGTGCCACAGATGGGGCTTAAAAACCAGTACTCACTGTCCCCCAACCTGGAGGCTGAAGACTGATGCAGGCCCAGGCCCACACAGGGTGGGGTCCTCTGGGGCCTCTCCCCTCGTGTGTGGACGGCAGCCATGCTCTCCCTGGGCCCTCACAGGCTCGCCCCTCTGTATTCCATGCCCTGATGAGTTAGGGCCCACCCCGATGACCTCATCTTAACCTGATCATTTGCAAGGACCTTATCTCCAAATAAGGTCACACTCACCAGTACTGGGAAAGGGCTCCAATGTGTGGGGGACACAAGCCAAGCCGCAGCGTAGGATACAAGAGAAAGATGCTGCTCGTCCTTCCTTCCGGGCCCAGAGGAGTCACATCGGGACCCGGCTCCCTTCCACACTGGGTTCTGCACGTTTGGGGGAGCAAACTGGATTAAATCCATCTGTTTGTGGCTCCAGGCAGACCCAACAGGGTGCCAGGTACAAGAAGCTGACATCATCATGGCAGCCTTGTAAAAGGAGTGTGGTTAAGGTCATTACTGACACAGTCATGGCCATGAGCTCCCACGGTCACCGAGGTCTGGTGTGAGTCTGGTGTCCCACAGGTGTGAGCCTCTGATGTGCCACACATGCCCTCCGAGTCCTTGTGTCACCAGGAGGACGTGGACCTTGCCAGGATCGTGACTAGGGAGACGGAAGCACTTCCTTCGCCCACATCCTGCGAGTCCCGTGGCCACAACAGTTGCCTTCCACTGCTTACCTGGTGAGCAGCTTCAGGGAGCGGGACTGTGTCTGCCTCCCTGCTCCTGCGTTAGACTGGGGGGCAGGGGGTGGCGCTCCAGCCTGGGGCCCCAACCTTGAGCCTGGGACGCTCAGGAGGAGTCGTGCTCCCAGAGGCCACTGGTAGCCAGGGAGGCGTTCACAGGGGACATCTGTCCCCCTGGTTCAGCCCTGTCCCGTGGAGGCGCGAGGAGGAACTACAGGTCATACAGGTGGGGCTTAAGGAAGACACCTGTCCCCACCGGGTTAAAGCACGCAGGTGACCCGCTGCACCAAACACGGGGCTGCCGTGTCCCCCCTAAGCAGGAAAAGGACAAAGGAGCTGCCCTCCTCTCCGAGAAGAGAAGGCAGCCCTGGGGTGGTGGAGAGGCGGGGTGACAGCCAGCCCCCAAAGTGGCCCCAGTGCACCTCCTGGTCCCTCGTCCTCCGCAGGTGGCTCTCACGCTGGTTAGGAGTGTGGCGATGCTGGTGTGTGACTTAGGGGCCGACTCTCTCAGGCCAGTGCTCTGGGGCGGCTGGCCGCCTTGTTGTGAGGACGCGTGAGCGGCCCATGGAGAGATCCGTGCGGCGAGGCGGGGAGGGCGCCATCTGGGAGGTGCGCCCCCAGCCGCCGTCCAGGCCTTAGGCAGCCTTGCCCAACACCTCGCCTGCGAGCTCAGGAGAGGCCCTGAGCCAGGACCCCTCATCCCGAGCTCTTCCCAGATTCCTGCAGGGCGATCACGGACGCTTACGCCGGCTGGAGCACTAAGCTGGCGGGCAATTTGCTAGGTAGCATCGGACAAGTACGTTCGGCTGCAAGATCCCAAGGTCAGAGTCAGGGGGTGGCATATGGAGGTGGGAAGGGCTATGGCAAGTTCAGGGGCCCAGCGGGGGCCCAGCCGTGAGCCGGCAACGTGAGCCAGCAGCTTAAGTCAGGGGTCCGGCACCGGAGCCGACGCAGGGCAGAGTAGCCGCGGGCTAGTGCAGCCGGAGCCAGGCAGGAAGCAGCTTCGGAAACGTCTGGGCACCTCTCCTCGGCCTGCTGCGTGGGCGAGGCTGACCAGTGGAAGCCCTTCGTGTGGGCAGCAGTGGCGGACATGGGGGCTGCCTGAGGGCCCGTCCCGGCAGGTGACAGTGCCTGGGAAGGATGAACAGGGCAGGAGACGGCAGAGGGAGGTGACACAGGAAGGGACCAAGACAGGGGTCTTCACAGCGGCGTCTCGCTGCTGGCCTCCTCACAGGGAGCCCTGGGGAAGGGCAGCGACCTGCAGATTTCAGGTCCTGCGGCTCCTGGAGCTGAGAAATGTTACCTCGTCAGGAAAACGGGACTTTGTGGAGGCTCTTGCTGTGGGAAGATGATCCTGGGTTGTGCGGACCCTAAATGCAACCACGAGGGTCCTCTTGAGAGGAGATGCCCAGACGAGGAGGGGGTGTGTGGCCACAAAGGCAGAGTGGGGAGTGACACAGCCACAAGCCAAGGGACACAGGCGGCCACCAGGGGCAGAAGAGGTAGGAACGCGTTCTGAGAACCTTTGGAAGGCGGGCAGCCTTGACGACGGCCTGATGGGGGCCCAGGGATGCTGAGATCGGACCTCTGGCCTCCACAGCTGCGAGACAACCCACCGCTGTCCTCGCAAGGCCCTGATTTCGTGGTGGTTTGTGACAGAAGCCCCAGGAAAGCCAGAGAACAGGAAAGGCAGCCGCCCAGCGCGAAGGGGTTGGAGAAGAGACAGAGTCCATGAAGTGTCCTGGGCCTCCCCACATAGGTGCCGCAGGATGACCCAGAGAGCAGGGGGTGCCGCTCCCTCCCTGCCCCCCCCCCACGGTTTCCAGGCCTCGGGCTCACCCTCACAAGACGGGGTGGACGCAGGGGGCTGCGAGGACTCCCAGCGTCCACTCCCACTCCCTGCCCCACCTGCGGGGCTGCGAGCAGGTGTCACACCATATGGCCGTTTATTCCTGACACGCAGGCTCGCTCCATGGGGGCACCGAGAATGCACCCGTTTTCCAGAATTGAAAACTGAGGACAGAAGCAGTTCAACCAAATGCCTAGAAGCAGGAGGTGGAAGCCGGGCCTACTCCAGGGTGGGGAGAACGGGGTGGGGGGCCCTCCGGGTGTCCCTGGTCGTATTGGTTTAGTGGCAGGGCAGCCAGCTGGGTGGAGGCGGAGCTGCCCGTGATCCCTGACACCCAGCTCCCCAGCTCTACAGGACTATGGCAGCCTCTGTTTGGCCTCAGTTTCCCTCTATGCAGCCTCCCCGACAGAGGAACCTGGTCAGTCCAAGGCAGCACCCACCCCGCAGCCAGGCTCCATGCGTCTGTGCAGGGCGCAAAGGCCGCTGACTGACCGCCAGAACCGGATTAAAGGGCAGAGGATTTCGGGTTCCAGCTCACCTTGCACCTCCCGCAGGCTACTGAGCCGCTCGCGCCGGCGGATGACCCCCTTGGAGCTCCCAGCCCTGCGCGCACGGCCGCCCCGTGAAACCGGACCCCGCAGGACGGCTGAGCCCTCGGATGCCTGCAATTCCTTGGCTAATGCTTGGCTTAATTAAGACATGGACTTTAATGGTGTTCTCACCGATTACTTTAAGAAATGGCAGGTCTGTAAGACGATATTTCCTGCTGTGCAGGGATATCATGATGAAATCTCCAAGTCATCATTTCAACACGGGAAGTTATCGGCTACCCGGGGCCGCGTTGGCCCCGCCGCACAATCGGCCCGCTGTTCCGAGCTCTGCTTAAGAGGCCGAGGCATCCGTGGTCCCCAGCAGTCGGTCGGGGGAAAAAAGGATCAATTGAGTATGTGAGCTCTGCATCTAGACCTTCTCAATGTTTGGTTTGCTTTGATGCAAACGAAAAGTAAGCTCTATACATTTGAACTTGGGACTTTATCTTTTCCAGACTTCTGTCGTGCCTTAAAGTCAGCTTAAGAAAAAAAAAAAAATAGTCAGCTCGGGTTCAATTAGCATCTCTCCCTTCCCTTCTTTGTCTGTCTCTATGCCCTTCGGTTTTAAAAATAAACACCATCATTTTATAAAAATTAATAGACCAGAATGTTTGCCATTCAGCAGCCCCTTGTGGGACACAGCCACCAAGCTCCCGCTCGCCCAGGTCGAGCTCGAAGCGGAGTCCCGCCTTGGATCTGAGATGCGTCAGCTGTCCGTCTGGTGGTCAGGGCCATAAGGGAAAGGGAAATGGAGAAACTATTTCTATGAGAAATTGAATACAAAGTCTCTAGGATAACTTTCTCTCTGAGGAAATTATTCCTTTTTATAACGTGCAACTCTGTGTCCCAAAGGAACTGCCCGACATGAGAAAAACATGACAGTCTCCCTAAGCTGACTTGTGTGCCTTTCCTGGTATCCTCCCTTGAAGAAACAGGGTCCAAACTGGGGCCTCGTTGGAGCTGAGTCCACACCCCCGGCCCGCTCTCCATCCTCAGGCCCTGGACAGATTCAACAGGATGATGAGCGGAAGAGTCTGGTTTCCTTCTCTAACACCCTTGCTCAGCCGTTTGGTGTCCTAAAAAGTTTCCCAGGCTAGTGTCCACGGCAGGGAGAGGTGCTGGTGGGCAGGCTCGCCGCCCCGCGTGTGCGTCTTGCACGAAGTGTTACATCATGTCCACACCAGCGTGGACGCTCTCTAACACGGCTTCAGCACCTGAACCCTGCCCTGCCTGCAGCCAGTGCTAAACTCAGATGCATGTGCGCTCGGGAAATTCAGGTGCCTCGTCGTTCTCCAGTCGAATTGACAATGGAAATGAAACCAGGAAGGCTTTGCTCACGCCGGCAACGGATGGAGCTGACCGCGCGTGTAGACGGACCGGATGGAGAAGTGGAGAAGGAAACAACCCTGACCAGTAGTAGTCACCGCTTCTCAATCTAAATGCAATGTCCTGCCCTCCGTGCCTCTTAGGAAGAGGGGCCCGGTGCCGGCTTTTGGCTCGGAATCCGCCCTCCCCCTGGGCGGTGGCTGCCCCCCGCTCCCTCTCTGCTGGGCAGCCGGTTCCTCCGCAGAAACGCTCGGGTCCGTTTATTTATTCAACCCATTTTGATTTATTCATCAGATTTAAATTGCCTCTTTTTGATAAAAGCCCAAAGAGTGAGGGTGGAAACAGCCCTCCGGATGCAGAGGCTGGCCCGTGACTGGTCCACACGTGCTTTCTCTTAAACCCTCTTGCAGGGTCCCTGCCATGCGTCGGGCCACTGGGTGAGGGTGGCAAGGTAGAAAGACCACGGGGAACACTGGTTGCTCCATCTGCTGTTTCCCAGGCCAGCCTGGCCAGGGGAAAGCCTGAAGTGGGGGCCTGCCTCTTCTGTTCCTGACTCGGCTGGGTGGGCAGGTCGGTGTATTTATGGAAGGGACACCAGACGCGGGATGGCTGACACAGGTCAGATGGGAACTCCCCTCCCACAGTTCAAGTCTGTCCGGATCCACTGTACGGAGTGGGACTCTGCCATGTCAGGGCCCTGTGGTCAACCCACGACGGGAGCCACTCTCTCGCCCGCAAGCTCACTGTGTTTCTGGAAGCCGTGGTGCTGGCCCACTTCTCCCTACAAGCTTGGCCACCAGGAGCACCCCCAGCCTCAGATGTGGGTCACTGAGGACTCATGGGCACCCCCACGTTCAGAAATCTCCCCCAATATCACACAGTGGTCACCCCGGCTGGGAGAGCCACAGCTCAATGTCTGACTCACCCAGGGGTACAAAAGACCCCCTTGGTGGTCCTTAAGGTGAGACCAAGCCTATGGGACAGTGGTTACTCCAGATCCCCCTGAGGGATCAGGCCGAGGGCAGTCTCCAGCCAGGACCACCGTCTTGCTGAACTTTCCCTCCTGCCCCTTCCTGCTTCCTTCACTTCCTTTCTCTTGAAAGCACTCCCTCAATAAATCATATGGATCCCAACCCTTGCCTCAGGCTCTGTGTCCAGGAAACCTGACCCAAGACCCTGCCCTTTTGTATATATGTCCTCAGTGGAAAGACCTCTTTCTCCCTTGTTATGGGCTAAGTTGTGTCCCCTAAATATTCATATATTAAAGTTCTAAGTCTCAGTGCCTCAGAATGTCAACTTATTTAGAGTTGGGCCTTTACAGAGCTAATGAAGGTAAAAGGAAGTCATTAAGGTGGGGGTTAATCCCACATAACCTCTAAGAAGGGATCAGGACACAGACATGCACAGAGACGACCCCGTGAGGACCCAGAGAGAAGACGGCCGTCCACACAAGGAGAGAGGCCTCGGGAGAACCCTGTCTTGCTTGACTTCCCTCCTCTGGGCCTGGGAAACAGAGATGTTAAAGCCCCGCTTCTGGGGCACTTTATGACAGCAACCCGAGTAAAGCTCATCCAGCCTTCCCCTCCCTGATGCCGACCGTCTCCTTCATAATCCAGCTCGTTCATCGTTCTGGGTTCTCCAAGACAGAATCATTTATCGGGAACGTTCCTGCGCCTCTCCTAATGTATGCATATGTTGCGTTGCCTGACGTTAGTCACACGTGTTCCCATCCCTCCCAGCAGAGATTCTGTCTTTTGAAAATGTATTCATCATTGCATTCCCGCCGAGACCCAGTAAACTCTCAGCCTCCGCTTGTCAAGAGAAAACCTGGCCCGCACTGAATTCCTCGACTCCCCAAGCAGGCCACCTGCCTCCTCCTCCCCGACAGATGGTATAGATGGTGTCACAGACGGGCTCGGCCCCTGGCGGGAACATGGCCGGCTCTCCAGCACTGGGTCCGTCCGCGTGGCCCTGGGGACAGAGACTGGGAACTTACATCTCTTTCCACACGGCTCAAGGCTTCCTAAGAAGTCGCCGGCAGAACACACGTCACCCAAAAGTTTACAGACTAAACCAAGCACCTGAATCCATCAGGCCCCGTTACCCTGGGGGGTTCCCCATCTAGGGGCTGGCCCCCCACCCCTCTCCCCCGCCCCAGACCCCCTTTTTGGGAGTGAGGCTGTACGTCCGCGCATCCGCTTGCCCCCGAGGTCAGCGGTCCCATACGGCCGAGCCAGAGCTATCTATTTAACAGACAACATATCTCCGTGTCAGAATCTGCAACCATCATCCAAGATGCTGGGGGTTTTCTTCCTCGTTGAAACAGATCTTTTGAGAGTCAGTCAAGAGGAAAGAACGTGACGAGACGGAGTGTGGTGGGGCACCTCGGGGGAGGAGGTCCGTGGTGACGGGGAGCACTGACAACAGAGAATTCGCTCTTTTACCGCACACTTCCTTCAGTTACCTATAAATCTCCCTGTCAGAGAGACTACCCAGGTGTGTTCCTGGAGGAGAAAACATCCAGAGCATGACCTGTTTCCTGCAAACGTGCTCCATTGTCGGGAGCTGAGTGTTTGAAGTGATGGAACGAGACAGCGTCCCTGCCTCCAGCCTCCATGAGAACACGCGAGCTGCTTTGCATAAGCTGCCCGTTGGCCAGAAGGGGAGGCAGCCGCAAACATCATGGGACGGATGAGGACCGCCCAGCCCTGCCGATGGACAATGCGTTTGTCACCAGACCCAACACCAGCCACGGCCAGGTTGCATTTTTTTAAAAGGACTTTTGTGCCTTATTCTCCTTCTCAGTACTCAGAGGAGTCCCTTCAAAGGCATCTTAAAAGTGTTCGGGGCAGATATTCAGAATAAAGGAAACCTTTTCTTCCCCCTGTGCGGTTGCCTTTGTAATAACAGTCTTCTTATGTGTTGGATACATATGTAACTCAAGATGAAAAGACATTTTATAGCCTCACAGTAGAATGATGGGGAATCAGCAGCTTACCTGCCAGGAGGGAGCCCGCGTCAGGCCCTGGGAAAGGGGCACTTTGCACGGCTCCTGGGGACCAGCCTCCTGCTTCCCCACATCTCCATACAATGGCTTTTCCGAAAGACGGATAAAAAATACCTCGGGTAACGTGCAGTGATGAAAGATCCAAAGATGGTGGTGGCTCGGCGGCCGCGCACGCCCACTGAGGCCTCGCCCGAGAATCTGTCCAGCAGCTGGTTTCCAAGAAGAGTTGTTTAAATGTTTATGTCCCTCTCTGATTGGGAGACGTTCAGACACACGAGGCAAGCTGGAGCTGAACACAGGACGGTCGGCCCCTAAGGCCCTAAACAAGTCAGCTCCTCTTAATGGGCCTCCGATGACCCGGCTAAGAAATGGGTCTAATTATACCCACTGCCTCGGATTGTTGTGAAGCTTAATTAATGCCTCAAAATGTTTTGAGATCTTCAGATGAAAACAGACCACAAACGCAGAGTGTTATTATGGGACCCAATCGGATGCCTTCTTTTCTGCAGTAAAATGCTGTGGGCGTTATCTGAACTTTGCCCCTTCCGGCCATGGTGCTTCCTACCGTGTCCCTCTCTCTTCCACACCTGGTTTTGAACCCTTGCAAAGCCCTTTGATTTCCATGGACCACTCACCATGCTCCAAGACAACAGTCACTAGGTCTAAACACACGCCTTCGCGGCATCGCGGCCGCGAAGGAAAACCGTATCTTGGCTGTCTCCTGCAGATTTGTATCCATTTCTCCATCCCCGACAGCACCGTTCCGTGACAACTTTGGGACCCTTGGCCTAGAGTGCTCAAAAACACAATGGTCTTTCTCAACGAACAACCAAGGAGAGGTCTTGGGGGCACCTCCTTCTATTTATTCTTCTGCACCGTAATAAAGGAAAAAGACTTGACTGATTTTAACTAAATTTGGGCTCTAATGAAGGGATTTGGGATGCACATAACTTTTTGGTTTTTGCCTTCTGATCCGCCATCTTGGAAACATGGCTTTCTTGCTCGGGTTGTGTCCACTTGGCAAGAAAAACAGATGGCGGATCGTGTGTGGTCGGAAGCTCCCAGGCTCCCCGGTACTCGAGGCGCTTGTGTAATCCTGCTAAGCCACTTTCTCAGGAGTATTATGTGAAGTCGAATATTTTTTAGCTCTCAACACCGAACAGGCTGGAATGAAAGTGACCCTCATCTCCCTGGTGGGGTTTCTGCTGTCTCCCCTGCAGAGCACACTTTACCCCCGAAGGTCACTTGGCTCCCTCCTCTGCCCAACTCAAAGCTCCACACAAATGGCCCCGGCCCTTCCAGCCTCTCCCTCACCCTCACCCACTGTCCCTCTCAATCTCTTACCTGCATTATTTCCTCCGTCTGACAATCTGTTCTGGTACAGATCATTGTCCATCTCCCACCCTAGCACGCGGTGTCCACCGGGTACACGCAGGGGCCGTCTATCTAACTCACTGCCATATCCCTAGCCCTAAAACGCTACCTTGCACAAGGTAAGAACTCAAGAAACACTGTTAGAGGGTTGGCCTCCATCATCAGCGGCACAGGAGGCTATCTCCCTCTCTTTTAGCTCCAGGTCCCCAGAAAGCAGAGATTGCAAAAAAGACTTAAGTGTGAGTCCCTTGGGGAGGAGCATGGTCTAGGGGACAGTGAGCAAGCCTGGGAAGGAGGAGGAGCCAATGCAGAGTACTGGGACTGCTATTGCTGTGGCCACTGGTTGCTGACTCCAAGGCATTCCCGGCAAGGTCGAGTGCAACGCACGCCGGGACCTTCATCTGGAGAAGGAGAAGCACTCAGTCCCACTTTGTGTGCCCCCCACCCTCCACTGGACACAGTCAGCCCACAGCATGTTGACTCCCTAGCACTTCCAGATTGTGATGTGCGAGAGCCAAGTGCCCACATGCCCACGGGGCTCCTCAGAGAAGCCAGGGGGCAGGAAGCAAGAAGCACATGCATGGGTATGTCTAACAAGATACACAGGGGCCGTGATGATGAGGGGTGTCCTATGTCCTACTCTACTCTCCTACTCTAGCCTTGGCTCTTGAACTCACGCGTTCCGATTCTGGGGGACACAGCCCCATAGAATGGCCACTGGTCAGGTGCATTCACCACAGAGGGCAAATGGAAGGAAGACAGGGTCCCCGAAGCCCCTGGATATTGTCCCCTTAAGCTGAGTCTTTAACAGGACACTCCAGCATTCTCTCAGGCTGTCTGCTTCTGGCTGATGGAGGCACATCATCAGAGCGGTGGATCCCACAACCATGTCCCAGTGTTGCACGTCCCCAGCTATAGAACAGGTGCTTGGTCCAAGGCATGCCGTAACACCTCATGTTAGGTTCTGTGAGCCCTCTGATGCTGGCAAAGCACCGTGAGCAGAGAAGGCGAATCCACATCCAGAGCAGTGTCAACTCCAGAGAAGACGAAGAGCTCTCCCCTCCAGACTCTAAGGGGTCTGATGGAACCCACTTGCCAGTAGGTGGTTAGCTAGTGCCCTCAAGGAGTGCGAACTTGTGGAAGGTTTGTCCTTGGTCTGTGCTGCTGAAGGGGTGGACATTCAGCATGAGCATTGGAGTCGTTGGGGAAAGACTGGCTGTCATCCCCAGGAAGTCATCCTTCTCACCTGGTCATCAAGAGCCTGCTTCGTGGACAGCCCTCTGCTGGGCACCCAAGAGGCACACACGTTTGCCCGCTCCTATAGGTCCACCGACATGTCTTTTCTCCAGAACAGCTTGTCCATCAACTTCAAATTTCGTTCCCTCCTGGCTTCCGTCCAGTCAGCCAAGCCGTCTCCCCGTGCCCAGGAGTCTATGCGTGCTCTCACTTCGGGATACTTCTCTTTCATGCAGAGTGGATGGCAAGTGTGCCGCCTGAATACCCCTCCACCCCACTCTCTTTCCAGGCTCCACCTCAGTGCGGACGTAATATAAAAGAAGTCAGTGTACCTAAGTGACGGGTCCCTATACTATACACCTGAAACTAAAATCACACTCTATGTTAGCTAACTGGAATTTAAATAAAAACTCAGAAAGAAAAAAAAAAGGCAGTTTTCAGCTAGCACCAAGATATTGGGCCAACCTTTCTGCAAACCAGGTCTGAGTTCTCCCCCATCCCACCCCAGCTTGCTGCAGAGCACAACCTCTTAAGATCACAAGTGTGGGTCGAGGGAGAAATACAGGTACATCAGGGGCAGGCAATGTGGGATTCTCCGCACCTGTCCGTGTCACTTACTCATGCCTTCCAGATGCACCCACACCCATCCAGTCCCTGACATGCCATGCCTATCACTTAGCGAATGGTTCGTGATGGACAGCTCCGGGGGCACACTGGCTTGGGATCCCATGGCCAGGGGCTCCATCACTACTGTAGCCTAATGGCCTGCCCTGAGCAGTTCCTCAGAGGCAAGTCATTTCCATCATAAAAAGCACGTCTGGTCCAGAACTCTGCAGGTCCGCCCTGAGACTCACTTACAGAGGCTTTCCACACGCTCCACCTGTGGAAACAGTCGGCACCGTCTGCCTGATGAATCGCACGTCCCGAGTGGCAGAGAGGCTTGACCTGCACCAACCCACCTGCTGTTGAGTCCTCTATCGCCCTGGGACCCACAGGATGCCTTTGAGACCACTCAAGAAACTGGTTAAATAGAAGAGACTCTTAATCATAGGAAACAAAATGAGGGTTGCTGGAGGGGAAGGGGGCAGGAGGATGGGGTAATGGGGGGGATGGGCATTAAGGGTGGCACTTGATGTGATGAGCACTGGGTGCTATATGAGACTGGTGAATCACTGACCTCCACCTCTGAAACTAATAATACATGATATGTTAATTAACTGAATTTAAGTTAAAAAGAAAAAAAAACGCAGCTTGGTGAAGGGCCACATGGTGTGGTGTGAAGGAAACATCTAGGGAACCAAACTTCCCGCCCTCCTGCTGCCATTTTTTACATGGCTTCGAACTGTGTGGCTTCAAACCAATTTTTTAACTTCCTTGTGCCTCAGTTTCCCAACTATAAAATAAAGTTTTATGAATATTAAACATGTAGCGCAATGCCGTCAAATAGTCAGCCGTCAATAAGGGCCAGCGGAATCTATGAACGGGCTTCGGCCGTCTCTTAAGGCAAGACCGAAAAAAAGATACAAGTGAGAGGACAAAAAAAAAAAAAAAAAAGAAAAGAAAAAGAAAAAAAAGAAGAAAGAAAGAAAGAAAAGAAAAAGAAACTGGTTAAAACAGAATTTTGAGGTGTGATAGATATTGCACCGCAACCCCCATCCAAAGGCATTAAGTGTTGTACCCCTTTCTGAGTGGTAGGAGATGCGAGAGGGCAACAGAATGTTCTTTGCTTTGGAGGGGCGGTCCCAGCATGCCCCAGACCCTGAATCCCTAATCACTTCATTGATATGCAGGCCCCTACGTCTCCTTGAGTTTGTCTCCCACTTCCTGGGCACTCTCGGATCTTACTGGGCTTGTAGGGTACTCGCTGCTCCTTGCTCACCACTTCTACTTAGTATGTGTTATCAGCCTAACCGAGTAGTATTAGCTACAGAATGTCAAGATGACTATGGTCCTGGCGAGGTATCTTGTCTGGAGAACAGGAGATTAATCTCCTGGATCTGGAGTCCTGCTATCCTTCCCATACAAGGACAAGTTGCTTTTTATGCTCCTCATGGGTGGAGATGGAGGAGAACACATTCACTATATCAATGGAGGCATTTCATCCGACTTCCATTCCTGGCTCCAAAAGTCACTACCAGAGTAAGCTTCCTGCTACAAACAACTATAAAGTGGGGGGGGGGGGGATATGAAACAGTTGTGCTTGGGCTTTGGACAACAGGGAGCAAAGATTGTGATCCCCAAGAGAGAGAAAACCCATGAGCTGATCCTACCAATTTCCCTGGTCCTCTGACTGTGGGAAGTTTCCCGACTCTGGTAGCTGGAGCAGAGTATGGCAATCTCCCTGAGCTGAGAACGCTGCCAAAATAACTCGAACATGTGGTTAGGACAGCACAGGAGAGAGCTGTGCCAAGCGGGGGCACCTCAGACATTTGCGTGGTTACCTGCAAGTCCTTGGCCAAGGGTGGGGTTGTGCAGATGCAGAGAAAGATACCCAAGAATTACATGAGAGCAGATGCTATGGGGTTGGGAGGCCAAACAGCACTGAGACGTACTGGAGTTCCAGGCCAGAAAGGAGAGATTTCTTTTATATTCTAGACACAAGAAACATCAGAAAAGTTGTGCCTTAGGAGTAAAGACCATAATGTAGAGTGAGGTTTGGTCTAAGTCTTTAACAGAACCTTAACCAAGACTCAACAAGGGCTTTCATGTGGCTGGAAAGCAGAATCTGGGGGATGAGTCAAGTCAACTTAGAGGGGAAACACCAGATCCAAGTCCATGCAAGTCTACACTATCAGCCAAGAATCCGGCTGCCCACTAGAATAAAAACCAGCACTATTCAGAGGCAAGTATAAGAATCTCAAATATCTACAATGTGTCATAGGCAATGCCATATACAAAATGCAGCTCCATGTCACAGAAAAAAAGTTCTAGATATGTCAAACAACAAGAAAACATGTCTTATACTCAAGGGCAAAAGCAGTCAACTGAAAGTGATCCTGAGATGTCCCGCATGTTAGAATTAGCAGGTACAGACTTTAAATCTATTATTATAAATATGTTCAAGGCCTTAGAGCAAAGTGTGGTCCTAATGAGGAATGACTAGGAAACTGCAGCAGAGAAATCAGAACTTGAAAAGACAACTAAGGTAAAATTCTTGAACTCAAAAGCACAATAATAAATGAAAAAGTAAATGGATTTACTTAAAAGAAGATTAGAAATGACCAAAGGAATGATCTGAAGACAGATCAATAGAAAAAATCCAATCTGGGGGAAAAAAAAAAAAGCAGATCAAAAGAATTAAAACAAAATTAGCAGAGACTCGAAGACCTATGCAACAAAACCAAATGGCCTGATGTATGTGTAATTCCAGTCCCAGAAAGAAAAGGCTGGACAGGAGGCAGAGAAAAATGTTTGAAAAAATCAAGTAAAAAATGTCCCAAAATTGATGGTCATTGTATAATAGAGAGGGCAAGCTACTTACAGATCGAAGAAATTCACTTTTATCCCAAACAAGATAATTACAAAACCAAGAAACACACAAACCACACCTAGGTGCCTTACAGTAAAACCACTGAAAGCCAAAAATAAAGAGAAAATCTGAAAAGCAGCCACCAGCAAAAATCACATTACACACAGGGAACAAATAAATGATGGTTGGTGTCTCGTCAGAAACAGTAGAGATCAGAAGACAGTGGAAAGAGATAAAAGATACTTCAAGTATTGAAAGAAAAGACTTGCCAACTCAGAATGTTATAACCAGTGACGATGTTTTGTTTTTTTTAAATAAGAGAATTGAAATCAGACATTTCCAGATCGAGAATGCCTGAGATAATTTATTGCCAGCAGATCTTTGCTACCAGAACATTCTTCAGGCCGAAGCTGCACCCGTCGGAAGGAAGACTAGAGGAAGGAATGAGGAGGGTCTGACCTGGCTGTGGAAATGACCACAGGCTGAGTCCTCGGAGCCACTGTGAGATGGACATGGTGGGAACCCCATTTCTCAGCTGACAAGCCCCCCACTGTAAGTGATGGAGTTTTGGGCCTCCTGGTTTCAGACCCTACCTCCAACCATCCCAGAAAGTCTCAGCATTCTCCTCTCCTCTGTGCACGGGCACCCCAGCAACCAGCCACATGTCACCTTGGGGAACGGTCAAGGAAATGACTGCTGTATAACCAGGACTGACAGTACAGGATCCTTCCTCAAGGGGCCCCAACTTCTCTTTTAATCACTAGGTTAATTAATTAATGGGATCTGGTCTGTGACCTGAACTAGACCCTCTGCCATGAATATTTTCTCGGCTCCCACAAGCATCTCTGGAATAGCTCCAGTGCTCCCCCTGCGTAGGCTCCTTTCTCCAGAACAGGAAATGTCTCCCTCCCCTGGGGCCTTGCTGAGGACCCACCCTAGATATGGGCCTTATCAGCCTCCATGTCTGGAGGGGTGACAGCCAGGACAAGTGTCAAGCACCATGAGTGAGGTTCTGGAGGCTCTGTCGGCAAAGGGACATCTCCCCACTGTCGAGGGCAGTGAGGAAGTCACTTGCGCTGGGGTGGAGGGTTCAGGGGAGTATGGGGGTGCAGCGTTCCCCAGCTCCTCCCACCCTGCATCTCGGAGGAGCCCGCCCACCCGGCAATGGTGATGGCCAAAACACTGTGCACCTGGGTGTTCTGTGTAAGTGAAGATGAGGAACTAGCATCGTCAGACAAAATGCCGCCCATATGACAAAGAAGAACACTGAAGAACACTGCCCACTAGACCACGCCCCAGATTTTGTTCTGAGAATCGGGGACCCCCAGCCCGCAGAGGCCCCAGGGACCTAAAGAACGATTCGGGTAGGGTCAGGGAGGCTCAAGGTGGTTTAAGGGAAGGTGCCCATTAAATCAGGGAACTCGAGAGTCTGAAACCACACAGGAGCTCGTTAGAAGTGGGCTCTGGCCTCCGCGGCTGGGAAGGTGGCTTTCTGCAAGTGGTTGCTTTCTTGAGTGTAAATACAGCTCCTCCTTCTCCCTCTTTCTCCTCCTCCTCGTCGTCTGCCTCCCCCTCCTCCTTCATTCTCTGGAACTTTCCTCTTGGATTACAACTTGCTAGACACGAGCATTCTGTAAGAAGCATATTTAGACATCGGGGGCAGGAGGGAAGTTGTGGATCCTCTGCCCATGTCCTAAGAGGGAATGGAACAAGAGGTGCTGGCCGGCTCTCCGCGCTCTGGGAGCAAAACAGCTCTGCTTGGCTCTGCTCTCCCTCCTGACGCCAGTGTCCTCGGCCTTCCCCAGAGGCAGGTCCCTGCTGTTCCCAGGCCACCAGCCTGCTGGGGAGGTCTCACAGAGCGGCGCTCCCATCACTCACATGACACACCTGTCCCAAGTCTGGACTTTGAGGCTCACACACCGAGGGTCACCAGCCTTTGGCCACTTCCATGGGTGAAGAAGTGCGGCACAGAGAGGTGGCACCGCGTGGAGGGGACAGGGCTCAAGTTCAAAGCCAGCTCTTGGGACCCCGGATCCCCTGCCTCGTTTCGGCTCCGTGCTGGCCCGGCAAAAATGCTGACCACCAGAGGACATGGGTGAGGGCACAGGGAACCCCTGTGTGTGCCCCAGCCCATGGGTGGAAAGGGGTCTTCGGCCAGGCCGCTCCTAATAACCTGCCCGGGCAGGAGTCTGGGAGACCTCAGAGGGTTTGGGGGACCCAGGGAGGTCTGGGGGTTCAGGGTTTGGGTCCCAGATTCAGTTCCCAGTGGGATGTCCCGCGCTCACTCATAGCCACAAGGCACTTCCCACTCAGACTCAAACCTTAACGGGACGCTCAGGGATGGGGAGCCAGGCTGGGGGGGGGGGGGGGGTGGCAACACACCCAAAGAGGGGGTCGGTGGCAGTGCAGCCTGGGAAATGAGCGCCTTTACTTCTCATGCTTGCAGATGACTGTTTCCATCTGTCCTGACTCCTCAGGTTTCCCTGACGACGGGCGAGCTGTTCCTGACCCTATCACTTGGGTGTTCCCGCCCCTTCCACAGACGGGCAGGAGCCCCCTCTCCAGGGTCCACTGACCAGGACAGGCCTCAGGGCTCCAGCAGAACCAGCAGCGAAGTCCAGGGAGCCCTGCCTAAGAGATCAGGGCCCTTGGCAGCGAGGTGGGTTCCCATGGCCTCCGTGGGTCCAGGCAGCCTTCCTGGAAGAGGTGAGGCCCAGCAGGGCTCTGAAGAACACGTGGCATTTGGATGGACAGGCGATGGTGGGGTAGCGCTGAGGACCCCAGTGTGCCTGTCCCGTCAGGTGTATCCTGGAGACGTGACTGTCCACAATTTCTCCCTGAGGGTTTTCAACATTGCGTTCATTCCAGTGACCGTGTCCTCCACACACGACACCCACACAGAATCATCTGGAATGCTTCTGACTTCAGGGCCTCGGGTGTGCACGTCTTACTCCTTGGGAGTGAAGAGACACCCAGGGCAGGGGCTCTAAGCCCTTTTAGTAACATGGGATTTAGGGCAGAATGTACAATGCTGCGGGAATCTCAGAATAACCCTTATAAATGCAAAACATGGCACGTACAAGAGCTCAGAGGAGGGAGAATCCCAAGCAGACTCCCCGCTGAGCACAGAGCCCACCATGGGGCTCGATCTCAGGACCCCAAGGTCATGACTTGGGCTAAAACCAAGAGTCAGACACCCAACCAGTGGTACCCCCCAGGTGCCCCTGAAACATCCGTGATTTCTACTGGCAGAAAGCCCCTCATTCTGTCTCCACTGTGGTCCGCTGCCCACCTTCAAACTGCGCCAGTGCACTCAGAGCTGGGTGGAAACAAAGACACCACATTTGTCCCCTCCAAGTTCACAGACCCCAGGTGAGGGACCCCTGACCTGAAGCGGGTGTCGCTCTTCAGGAGCTGGGAGATGAGGGCCCAGATGCCGTTCTGTTGGCAGGTGGTGGTGCCAAGTGGCCGTCACCTCGTGCTTTGGGCTCAGGATGAGCTCCCGGGAAGATGCCCCAAGCTGGAAGCTGCCTGCACAGGACAGAGCTCTAGCGCGGCGTGAGATGGCGCTACATGCAGGAATGTAGGGTCTCTGTAGTTGACAATGGCTGACAGAGTCAGCTTGACACACACAGGACATCCACTCCTAGGCAAAGACACAAAAATGAATGAGAAGCTCCCCTTCTTTTGTTTTGTTTTGTTTTGTTTTTTAAGATTTTATTCATTGAGCTAGAGAGAGAGCCAGAGAGCAGGAGAACATGAGCAGGGAGAGGAGGAGGGGCAGCAGGAGAGGGAGAAGCAGACGCCCCACTGAGCAGAGAGCCCGAGGCGGGCTCGGTCCCAGGACCCTGAGATCATGACCTGAACTGAAGGCAGATACTTAACCCAGGCACCCCAAGACGCTCCTCTTCTTTATAAAAAAAAAAAATAAATAAAAAAAAGATTTTATTTATTCATTAGAAATAGAGAGAGTGAGAGCACAAGCAGGGGGCAGGCTCCCCACTGACCCCGGGATCATGACCTGAGCTTAAGGCAGACACTTAACAGACTGAGACACCTGGGTGCCCTGAGAGGCTCCCCTTCGTAAGAAGGTTCTCGTTTTACTGTTTGCAGAGAGTGGTCCTTGCATGAGGATCCAAAGAGGCAGTCAGCCTGGGCTGGGCACAGGTCAGAATTCCCCCGCCAGGGACGCCTGGGTGGCTCAGTTGGTTAAGCAGCTGCCTTCGGCTCAGGTCATGATCCCAGCGTCCTGGGATCGAGTCCCACATCGGGCTCCTTGCTCGGCGGGGAGCCTGCTTCTCCCTCTGCCTCTGCCTGCCATTCTGTCTGCCTGTGCTTGTTCTCTCCCTCTCGCTCTCTCTGATAAATAAATAAAATCTTAAAAAAAAAAAAAAAGAAAATCTCTGCTAAAAAAAAAAAAAAAGAATTCCCCCGCCAGCCCACAGAATCTCCTGTCTTTAGCCTCATTCATCCCATAAGACGTTGGCTCTACTGGAGAACCCTGGGCATCACCTCAGCGTCCCTGAAATAAACCCCAGGCTCCCTGACCTGGGACCCCACCTTCTCTGCTCTGGCCCAGCCCATCCCGGAAGTCACCCTTCCGCCCCCACTTCCTCCGCCCTCCCGGCTCCCCCCACTCTTGCCCCCATCGCTTCCAAATGCACCCACGCGACAGTGCGTCCACACCCCAAAACCAGCCCGCCCTCTCCAATGTGCACCCCCCCCACCTCTGCCTGGTTGTCTGTTTGTTGTTTTGTGACGGTTTGTAGAGATGCTTGTCCCCCTGGAGCTGGAAGCACCAGGCAGGGAAAAGGAAGGATGCCCTGCCCCGCCCCGCACGGGATGATGTCGAGGAGCTCTCAGGTGAGCCCTTGTCCCCAGGTGGTTGGCGGACGGAGGCACGGAGATGGGAGAAGGGCGGGGGTCTCAGGAGGGCCCCATGAGCGAGGCGAGACAGGGCAGCCGCCACACGGGCCCCTCTGAGGTCTTGGGCCCAGCAGTAGGGGGTCCCCGAGGCTGGACCCGCCGTTCTCAGGCAAACCTGCTCCCCCTCGAAACCTCCAAAGCTAGGAAAGCCACAAAGTAGGACAAAGAAGCAGCTTGGGCATCTGTCCTCTGCCCCCCACCACGCACACCCTCGATCAGTTAAACAAAACCCTATTTGGATTGGTGACCACGCCTGGACCAGCCACGGGGGAAACTGCCGAGTCTGTTGACCAAAACAAGCCCATTTGCGAGTTGGCAGGTGGAATTTGCCCCGTGCAGATAAAAGGCCTGATTCGGGACCGTTTGAAAAGGTTGTTTGGATATTTTTATTGAGTGCCAAAGCAGGGCCGGGGGAAACGATTAAGTCAATAAAAATTTTTACTGAATGTAGTTAGAAACAACGGTAGTGCTTTAAAGCAATGACTCCCGTTGAAGTTTTTAAAAACCGATTTTTACAAGTTGTTTTTTATTCTTCTTCATGTCCCATCCGCCCCCTTATTTTAAATCTTGCTCCATAAAAAGCCTTCTAAATTACTGTTAACCACATTATTTTTGGTCCTGAACCTTAATTTTGCCATAAGCCTAGGGGATGCTCCACTCCCCGATGTACAGATCCCGGACCGATTTCCCAGAGGGCGGCTCCGCGATTCTAAGACGCCTCGATGCCCATCTGAAGAAGCTACTGGGTAATAATCAAATCCCCCGAGGGGCCCAGGAGGCATTGGTGGAAGACCTAAGGCTACATCTGGCCCTCGTGATCGCTCAGCGGTCCGCCTGCCTCTCTCCCCATCTCCCCAGCCCAGCGCGGAGGCCAGAGGGTGAGGAGGAGCCCCGGGGGACCACGGAGCCAGGTGAGCCCAGGGGGGTTGTTGTGGACTGAATGTGTCCCCCCCGGAACCCCTGCATTGAAACCCACCCCCCATGGGTGGTCTCTGGAGCCAGATTTGGGGAGATGCTCGGGGTCAGACGAGGTCATGAGGGTGGGCCCCATGGCGGTACGTGCGCCCTCGTGAGAGGCAGACCAGAGCGCCCTCGCTCGCTCTCTCCATCATGTGAGCGCGTGGCAAGAAGGCGGCCAGCGGTAGACTCTGGAATTTGAAGATCTCCCCCAACCTGATGACCAGCAGGCTCATGGAAGCCCAGCCCAGGGCTCTCCATGGGTCCTGCCCGGCTTTCCCTTCTCTCCCAACTCCAGGCCCTTGGAAATGCCCCGCTGCTCCCTGGCCATCCCTCCTGGGTCACGTGTTCTTCCCAAACCAAATCAGGTCTCACTCTGCACCTGCGGAGGCGAGACAGAGATTCAGTGTCGAGCACAGTAATCCAGGCAGGGGTCCTTCTTGAAGCCACATGCAAAATGTGGCGGTGAAATGCTCATGCCTCAGTGCTTGGTGCGTCTGTCCACCCAACAAGCAGGCCGCGAGGGGTTCCCCCAGGCCAGGCACTCCTCCGGAAGGCAGCGGCCGCTGAAGTCCGTCCTGAACACACCCAGCTCCTGCTCCACGGCGCTCACACCCAAGCAAATACCATAAGTGAGTGAATTGCAGAGCAGGTCAAAAGGCAATACACAAGGGCATCCTCGAGGCTCAGTCAGTGAAGCAGCTGCCTTCGGCTCGGGGCATGATCTTGGAGTCCTGGGATCAAGTCCCGCATCGGACTCCCTGATCAGCAAGGAGTCTGTTTCCCCCTCTCCCTCTGCCTGCCTCTCTCCCCGCTTGTGCTCTCTCTCTCTCTCTCTGTGTCCAACAAATAAATATAATCTTTAAAAAAAAAAAAAAAGGCAATACATACTAGAAAAAAACAAAGGGCCAGGGGGTGGCGCAGGCTGAGTGGAGGGGACGCACTGAGTGGGCAGGGCAGGGCAGGCTGCACTGACAGCAACGCATCGGAAGAGTTCAAGCCCGCGAGAGAGCCAGCTGTGCAGACAGATCAGGGAGACAGCCAGTGCGAAGGCCGTGAGGCAAGAGCGTGTCTGATGTGTTGGGGGACCAGCCAGGAGGCCAGCAGGGCCACAGGAAATCACAGCAGGGAAGGACAGAGCCAGTGGGAAAGGTAACATGGGGCAGGACCTGGGGGCATTGGATGGACTTTGGCTTTTCTCTGAGTGACATGGGGAACCGTCCGGAGAGGCTGCAGGGGGACTGGAACCAGGCAGAAATGTTCCAGCTCTGTCTCCTTCCAGGCACATGATAGGACAGCACCATCTCCCCACTGAAGGCCAGTGGCATGGCAGCATCCCTGCTGAGTGGACACTTGCAAAGTCAGAGCATGCTTCGTCTGGTACGTGCCCCCTTGTTCCCCCCTCGTGCCCCTCGTGACTCACCTGGCCTGGAACTGTGATGCCTGGGCCCCTGGGACTGCTTTGGGCCAAGCCCCTTGCTGACCCACTGGAAGAGAATGAACAAGAAGCCCATCTTGTCTCTGTCACTGAGGCTGGTGATTTTGTCCCCACAGCAGGATGCAGCCTGACCCAGGGATGGAGGGACCATGCAGGAGGCCACGATCCAAGCCAGAGACCGCGGCAGCTTGGGCATGAAAACAGCAGGGGCGGTGGGAGGAGTCACCAGTGCCTAGATATATTCGGACAGCAGAGCTGAAAGGCCTCGCTGATGGACTGGACGTGGGTGTGAGTGGAACACGGGTCAAGGTGGACAGCACGGTTTTTGCTTGAACTGGAGGGATGGAACCAGGACCCGCCCCATGGGGAGGCTGCCAGTGAGGAGCTGGGGGTGGTGTCGGAGCCTGGACACGTTGGAGACATCTCAGCAATGTTAGGTCTGCAACGCAGACTAGGAGACCAGGGCAGATATCCAATGGCTATGCCACCCATGAATGTGGGGGTCCTGGGCCAAGTCCCAGCTGGACAGGTCCACCTCCGGTGGTCAGGTTACACGATTCTGGGGTGGGGGAGGGGCTGCTGGTCTTTGGGCCATCTATGTCACCTGCGAGCCGCCCTCGCTGGCCATTTGAGGGGGAGCTCTACCCTGCCATGCCAAGTGTGGATGACCTGAGTCCCACGCCAAAGCCCTCATCCGTCCCCAACACTGGCCTCCAGGTGCCACCCGGTCAGAGGCCTGCCACTTTCCTGGGTGCTGTAGAGGGACAGGGTGAGGGCCGTCCCCACTCTCAGAGTGCCTCCTCTTTACATAAAGCCCCAGTCTTGCCGAGCAGGTACAGCCACCTACTACAAACCCGAGCCTTGCCTGCTCTCGAGCAACTGCAACCCTTCCCTAAAACCAGAGTGAATGAGCCCTGGCCTGGGAGGGACAGAGGAGCCCCCACCTCCCTGCCTCTAGGACTCGCAAGCCCTTTGGAAGGAGAGACGGGGAAGGGAAAGGCAGCTCTCAGTCCGAGACTCTTCTAGAACAGCAAGAACGCAGATTATTATCACAACACCTTAACCTTCCAGCTACGTTTACCACCTGCCCAAATCAGGGAAGATCATATCCTTCCAAGAATGAGTAATTCTTCCATTCCGTAAACGATTGTAAAAAACAAAACAAAACAAAAAACACGAAAATGGGGCCCGCTGTAGGGGCACGCAAGAGTTTCGGATCAAATGAAAACAACAGTTGAAAATGTGCTGACTAGCCTCAATCACAAAACGGAGACTCAGAAATCCCGACACCACAGGATATAAAATCAATGCACAGAAATCAGTTGCATTTCTCTACACCAACAGCAAGACAGAAGAAAGAGATATTAAGGAGTCAATCCCATTTACAATTGCATCCAAAACCATAAGATACCTAGGAATAAACCTAACCAAAGAGACACAGAATCTATACTCAGAAAACTATAAAGTACTCATGAAAGAAATTGAGGAAGACACAAAGAAATGGAAAAATGTTCCATGCTCCTGGATTGGAAGAATAAATATTGTGAAAATGTCTATGCTACCTAAAGCAATCTACACATTTAATGCAATTCCTATCAAAGTACCATCCATCTTTTTCAAAGAAATGGAACAAATAATTCTAAAATTTATATGGAACCAGAAAGGACCTCGAATAGCCAAAGGGATATTGAAAAAGAAAGCCAACGTTGGTGGCATCACAATTCCGGACTTCAAGCTCTATTACAAAGCTGTCATCATCAAGACAGCATGGTACTGGCACAAAAACAGACACATAGATCAATGGAACAGAATAGAGAGCCCAGAAATAGACCCTCAACTCTATGGTCAACTAATCTTCGACAAAGCAGGAAAGAATGTCCAATGGATAAAAGACAGCCTTTTCAATAAATGGTGCTGGGAAAATTGGACAGCCACATGCAGAAAAATGAAATTGGACCATTTCCTTACACCACACACAAAAATAGACTCAAAATGGATGAAGGACCTCAATGTACGAAAGGAATCCATCAAAATCCTTGAGGAGAACACGGGCAGCAACCTCTTCGACCTCTGCCGCAGCAACATCTTCCTAGGAACAACGCAAAAGGCAAGGGAAGCAAGGGAAAAAATGAACTACTGGGATTTCATCAAGATCAAAAGCTTTTGCACAGCAAAGGAAACAGTTAACAAAATCAAAAGACAACTGACAGAATGGGAGAAGATATTTGCAAACGACATATCAGATAAAGGACTAGTGTCCAGAATCTATAAAGAACTTAGCAAACTCAACACCCAAAGAACAAATAATCCAATCAAGAAATGGGCAGAAGACATGAACAGACATTTCTGCAAAGAAGACATCCAGATGGCCAACAGACACATGAAAAAGTGCTCCATATCACTTGGCATCAGGGAAATACAAATCAAAACCACAATGAGATATCACCTCACACCAGTCAGAATGGCTAAAATCAACAAGTCAGGAAATGACAGATGCTGGCGAGGATGCGGAGAAAGGGGAACCCTCCTACACTGTTGGTGGGAATGCAAGCTGGTGCAGCCACTCTGGAAAACAGCATGGAGGTTCCTCAAAATGTTGAAAATAGAACTGCCCTATGACCCAGCAATTGCACTATTGGGTATTTACCCTAAAGATACAAATGTAGTGATCCAAAGGGACACATGCACCCGAATGTTTATAGCAGCAATGTCCACAATAGCCAAACTATGGAAAGAACCTAGATGTCCATCAACAGATGAATGGATCAAGAAGATGTGGTATATATACACAATGGAATACTATGCAGCCATCAAAAGAAATGAAATCTTGCCATTTGCAACAACATGGATGGAACTAGAGCGTATCATGCTTAGCGAAATAAGTCAAGCAGAGAAAGACAACTATCATATGATCTCCCTGATATGAGGAAGTGGTGATGCAACATGGAGGCTTAAGTGGGTAGAAGAATAAATGAAACAAGATGGGATTGGGAGGGAGACAAACCATAAGTGACTCTTAATCTCACAAAACAAACTGAGGGTTGCCGGGGGGAGGGGGTTGGGGAGAAGGGGGTGGGATTATGGACATTGGGGAGGGTATGTGATTTGGTGAGTGCTGTGAAGTGTGTAAACCTGGTGATTCACAGACCTGGGGATAAAAATATATGTATATAAAAAATATATGTTTATAAAAAATAAAAAATAAAAAAAAAAAAAATAAAAAAAAAAAAAAAAAAAAGAAATCCCGACACCAGCAGGAGCACCAGCCAGAGCCCACGCGGCCTGGGCTCTGGGGAACAAGCGGGTGCTGACACGGGGTCTCGGCTCTCCGGAGCCCAGCGCGGTGGCGCAGGCAATTAGCAAGAGGGGAGCCCGTGGGAGGCGAGGCGGGGAACGCCACACCCTCAAAAGTCATTGCTATAAAAAAATGCTTATTTTATTTCATTTTTGTTTTGTTTTGTAATTGTATCTATTTAGTTATTTGAGAGAGAGAAAGACAAAACAGAGACAGAGGGAGAGGGAGAAGCAGGCTCCGTGCAGAGCAGGGATCCTGACGCGGGGCTCGATCCCAGGACGCTGGGATCGTGACCTGAGCGGAAGGCAGACGCTTAAACCCGCGGAGCCCCCTGCAGGCACCCCTGTTTTATTTCATTTCTAAACTGAATCTCACGTACCATAGTATTCGCTTTCCGGAGTACAACATAGCGATTCGACGGTAAAACGCCTTACCGGAGGTTTCCCGCGGTGAGTCGGGTCACCGTCTGATGCCATTCGTCATCGACGATATCAGAAGTGTATTCCCTATGCTCTGCTTTACAGCCCCGTGACTGACTTGTTTTTTAACGGGAAGTTTGAAGCTCTCAGTCCCCCCGTGGGGAGGCCGTTCTTTTGCCCACCTCCCACCCCTCAAAATTAATTTTTAAAAATGCCAAACACAAGCGGGAACTCCTCACACTTAAAAAAAAAAGAGAAGCGTCACCAGGAAGCAAGCAAGGTTTACCTCGAGACGGAGAGGCAATAAAGCAGGAACATCTATCATATTAGCATGAGAGGCAGTAAAAGGTCATTTCATTATCTCAGTAGACGTCAAGGGGGCATCTGAAAAAAAAAAGTCGCCGTTTCAAAATCCCTGTGACAGGTCTTATTCTGAACGTGAGGACAACTGTGAATTTCAAAGCCAAAAGGCAGTCTTCCTGAATTAATAATTCATTAGCACTGAACATCGAAATGGTCCCGCAGTGCGCCCCATCCAGGGACCGATCCCGTTTTAATGTAAAGCCGGAAAGGGGAGGTTAGAGCTAACAAGAGAAGGAAAGAACATTTAAATACAGGAATAGAAGGCAGAAAAATGTTGGTTTTGTTGGAATATTGAGTACAAACTTAGGAAAGCCACCAGAGGGGTTAGTAAACTAATTCTGGAAGAAGTGGTACATTAAAAAAAAAAAAAAAAAATGTACCAAATTTGTCTCTCATAAATACGCCACAACTAGAATACGCATGCACCATAAAAGAGATTTCAAGAGCGATCAAAGTCAAACAACTGAGTATCCATTTACTCGGGGAACACAAAATCCTTATTCATGATAAGACCCTACTAAGAAGAAAACAGGAAAACAAAAAGCAGAATTTTACGGTACTCCTGATGGGGAGCAGAAGCACGGGCACGGTGATGAGGGGGTCCTTGCAGACAGACAGGTGGGAGCTGATGGCTAAAAATCCAGGAACTTCACAAGCCGTTGGTGACGTCATACTGACCCTGAACGCAGCACCGTGGGGTTATTTACACCACGGAGATCAGCAGAAGCCACGAATCGCGGCTTCTCTTCCCTAAAAGCCGCTTTCTCTGCACACCATCCAACTGAGTGAAGCCCAGAGCTTTTTTTACTGGTAATTTTAGGAATATGATAAATTCATGGTGAAATTCTAAAACTGCCCTTGAAATCCCGAAATGCCTCTTGAAGCCATCAGAAGAAAGGACCACAGAGGGCGCCAGGTGTGTGCACACACACGTGTGTGATGGCTTAAAGAATTTAAAGTTCAGAAGGTTGGCAAACGTGAATACAGACACAGAGGGAGGTCTGGCAAGAGCCACAAAATATTACCAATGGATCTGGGTGGCGAGACTGCCGTTGGTTTTTTTTTTTTTTTTTCCCTCCTTATTTTTTCTTATTTTTATTTTCCTTTAGAAACATGTATTACTTACATGTTGGGAAAACACATGTTTCATTTTTTTAGATTTGCTTTAACAAGCTGGAGGAAAACAGAACAGCATTTTCCCATCCATGCAAAGGAGAGGAATTCTGACCAAAAAAAGCCGAGGCGGTGGGGGAGGGGGAGGCGTCTCATTGGAGACAAGATGGAGAGGCTTGAATACATTAAAAAAACAGAATTAACTTCTTACATAATCACATGGATGATGAAATGCGAAAAGAGCAGGAGCCGGTGGAAAGCAAGGAATTGCCGTGAGTCAAGATGGTTGACTCTCCAGGTCTGCGAAGGCATGATCACTATGGCATATGCGAGGTCAACATCCTGCTTCAACTTAACAAGTGATCTAGGAGGAGGAAAAGACAAGGTCTACACCAGAAAATTCAGAAAACAAATAGGTACATGGGGAAAAGGTGAAGCTTCGTCACTAGCCGTTAAAGAAATTAACCCCAAACAATATGGAAGCCTCATTATTTGGGCTGTTGATTCAGCCAAACAGAAACAAAGTGGTGGGACCCTGTGGCAGGGGGTGGGGAGCGGCGGGAGAGCAGTGCCCCTCCACACACAGGCGATGCCTGCCATAATCTGCTTCTGTCTGGCAAGTCCTCCAACTGCCCTTTTTGACCTACGGCGAAGAGACAAGCTATTTATACTCTTTTATACGACTTTCAAAAATATGGTCCGAGTTTATAAACTTTTGGAACTCTGCTCCAGGATGTCAGTAGATATGTCATTAAAAAGTGTTCTGGTCACAAGCAAGCATGGTCCTGCAGTGCCGGACTTCTCAGTGCCTTTACAGGCAATGTGTACTGAGAACCTCCAAGAGCAGGTAGCCCTTAGCCAATGGATTTGGCCTCGGAATCCTTTTGTGATAACTACTGACACCTCACAGCGCACAAGGTGCTGGGAATCACTGAAAATAAGAGAAGCATAAGAGAATAAGAAACCATCTGAGGTTACCCCAGCCTAGGAAGGCTTACCAAATTCAGCTGTATTTAGTAAGAATCCCGAGGCTGAGTCCTCTTGCACTGGCCAGGCAGCGAAGCAGGCTTTTTCCATTTCAGCGTGAAGTCGCTGAACAGAATTGAGCAGGAGAGCGAGCTGCGGCCACGTGCTGGAGTCCTGTTTCCCCCACTGTCATTGCTCAGGATCCCCGTTTTACTGGGAAAACCAGAGACGTTATCAAAAATCACCTGCCCCGCCGAAGTCAAACCAGAATGTATACTTAGCACTAGATGTCCGCCTGTCTTTGTTAACCTTTAGGAAGGGGAGGAAGCAGAGTCTGCTTCCCCAGTGATGGTGTCTGCTCCGCTGGCCAACCGACCCCCGATTACATCTGACCGCACTAAATAAACTCATTCATGTCTTTTCCAGTGGCCTGTGTCGCTGGCCTGTTGGCCTCCTGTCTCCTAGGAAGCGTTCCTACTTAAAATTTTTGATCTTCTCCCAGCCCAGTGGAGGCGAGCAGGGAATTCACCCCACATGGGTCCCATCGTAAGGCAGGAGGAGCTGAACCGGAGAAACACAAGAACAAAACCAGAGCCTCAGAGACTGAACAGGTGCCAACCGATGCCAGGCATTCTCGAAGGCGACGGTGGTGAACGCAGGCCCAGGGGACCCTGCGGGGACCCACAGTGGGTCGGGACTCCTCTACCACACCCCCACCCTCTCCCCCCCCAACCATTTCCTCCGTCCTCTCAATTCCCCCTGCAACATTTCACACACGTGCGTGGGTGCGCGCACACACACGAACACACGCGCGCACGCACACACCCACTCTCAGCAGCCTGACCTTGGTGATTTAGGAAGCAAGAGAAAGGTATTGAAGGGGTCACTAGCCAGAAAGAGCTCATGTGTTCCCAGTGACATTCAAATGACCCTGGCCATCAGGAAGATCTCTTGGGATAACCATCCAAACCGGACTGGCCCGTGGCCACCATGCTCTCTTCCAGCCAAAAACAGGCCTTCTTCACCCTCAGCTCTGCTGATTCCTTCATCCCTTGGCCCAGCATACCTATGCAAAGGCTCTACGGCGTGCAGGACCCCAGGGTGGGGTAGGGAGCCTTCCCATCCTGCCGAGGACACAGATAATCTCTGACACCAACGTCTAGCAAAAACGAATGCCAACAGCAGTGTGCATTACAACTAGGAGATACACAAGACCAGTGGCTTATATTTCCAGATTTTCGAAGCCAGCCAGGAAAGGGCCGAGCCTCACCATCTGTGTGCGAACACAGGAGCAGAGCGTCTGACCCGCCGCTGGGACGGACGGCTGTCTGGGCGGGCTGCGCTCTACGTCTGGTTGCAGGCGGAGGTTTGCAAGTTTATCACATTAATGGTGCCTGAGACCTCGAATCCAAATTACAGGCCGAAGCCACAAAATTGCCTCCCCATCAGAGGCCTCTTGCTGAACGCCTCCACAAACACCAGTGCCCCTTAATCAGGGTCGAGGGGATGGGCCGACGCGCTCAGCTATGGGGCACACGCTCATTTTCCCAATTTTGCGAAGTTCCCGGGCAGTCTCCCTGTAATTTTCCTCTCTCGTCTTTTGAGGAGGTTTTGTGCATCGAAAGCCCAAGTCTACAGCAACAAACACCCACGCTGAGAGCACTGGCCAGAGGCTGGCTCTGCCTCCTGGGACGTCGGAGTGGGCTAGCTGGTGGCCCCGGAGCTCCAATGTGGGGCCCCTCGGCAGGGGGAGCCTCTGTGCTTTCCTGACTTCCAGGAACTGCCTTTGCAGACAGACTCCCCCCACCCCCATCCCCGCCCCACAGCCCACCTCTCAGAGCTGGTTTTCCAAACTCCAAACCTCCCGAAAGAGGTCTTCCCTGGGAGGCCAGCCACATGCGGTCTCTCCTGCCCGGAGCTCCTGGGAAGGTTGGGATGGTGGTGGGTGGTGACAAGTGGGTCACTCTGTAGGACGTAACTCCCACCCAAAGCACCCAGCGGACTGAGAGGTGCCCACCGTGGGAGCCGAGGGGGGGAGCCGAACATGGAGCGGCTTTCCGAAGAGTTCTGCCTTGCAGCTGCGTCTTGCTTGGAAGGCCCAGGTACGATGCCCTTGGGAGCAGGGGACACCCTTGCACAGGGCAGCTGAAGGTCAAAGGCAGAGTGGAGGGACCCCCAGGATGAGTGGGAGGTAGGGGAGAAGCTGACGCACATGCGGTCTGGGAATGGGGCCGATGATCGTAGCAGGTGGGCTTGGGGACACACTGAGGGCCCCTGAGCACAGAGTGGCATCGTAAGGGAGAGTCCTCAAGTGCGTCAGGCAAGGCAGTGGGGAGAGGCAGCAGACACGCACAGAGCCCGGTGACTCTAAGAGTCACAGGGGGCTCTACTCTACCGGGCAGTTCTAGAGCAATCTTGGCGTTGAGTGATGTCAGTGTTCCAGCTCAGTTCTCCTCCGGTTCTGTGCTGGCTGTTCTGGGTCTCGGCTCCACACAAATTATAGAATCAGTCTGTTGACACTAGCAAAACAGCTCGCGGGGACTCGGAATGTCACTGCCCCGGACGTGCAGACCACGCCGGGGAGAGCCAACGTCTGGTCAACGCGGCGTCTTCCCGTGTGTGGACGTGAACCTCTTGTTCCTTCATTTAGTTCTCTCGTACCATGCATCAGAGTTCGGAACTTTTCTCCATGTAGATCTTCCACGTGTCGCGTCAGACGTACTCCTAAGTGTTTCGCTTTGAGGGGGTGGGGGTGGGTGCTCCTGTAAGGGGAATTACGTTTTTAATTTCAAATTCCACTTGTCCATTGTCGGTACAGAGAAAAGCCACTGACCTTCGTGTGTCAAGCTCGCACACAGCCTGCAACTCTGCCACATGCTCCTGCGCTCCAGGCCACGACCCAGATGTTTCCCACATCCCTTCCACTCACAGCCCCCGGCTGGGACTTGGTCTCGGGGCCGCCCCAGCCGCGGGGGAGGCCGGGAAGTGTAGTCGTTGGCTGAGTAGTGAGCGCCCCGAAAAGTTCCGTGTCTGCGGGAAGGAAATGAGTATCAGAGGACCCGGCATGGGACCTGCCACAAGACCTCCTGTGCGTGGCCTCTCCCATGCGATGCTGTCGACACCGCCGCTTCTGGTCCGGGGCTGGGGCGTGCTCTGGGCCTGGCCCGTCAAGGCATCCTTATTTGATCTACAGCAGTAACGCCGCGATCAGGGAACACACGTCTCCCAAGCGCTGCACGAATCCTGGGAGAATTCAGAGGGCTCTGTCCTCCACACCAAGGGAGGACTGAGGCTCTTTTCCACACCAGCCCAGTCGGCCGCAGACGGGAGCGCGTTTCCCAGTTGAGCCGCCTCTGGGGGTTCCCTCTGGCACCTCCTCCTGCTTGCTGTCGTATGCCATCTTAGGAGGAAAAACCTGGGCTTCTCCGGCTCCTCCGCGGTCACCACCCGGTGCTAGAAGGCCTGGCCTTGCATTTCCAAGCCATTTCCAAGCCGTGTTTACCCGGAGGGCCCGGGAAACTCTACCTAAGACACCAGCCTTCCAGTCCTCTGTCTGCCAGAAGAGAGGTCGTGTGAGAGTTGAGGGGGACACTTGGGGGCTGGTGCCTGAGGAACCCCAGGAGTCAGGATCAGGGGTCCAAGGACAACCACGGGGGCCGGGGGACACTGGAAAACAGCTCGGTGTCCCCAGCATCGTATCTGGTCAGATTCATTTTTGGGGTTATAAAACAACATTTGTTCATAAGAGAACACAGCACGCAGACTATAAAACTAGAATACAGAAGGAAGGGGAAAGAAATCATTCCTATCACCCCAAAAGTCCCAGCTCCGTCCAACCTGTCCTTTGTCCTAGAAACCAGCAACGTCTGTCCTATGGTTGATGACGTCCATACACATTTGTAGCTTGCCTTTTGCCCTTAATCTTCTTCCATCCTCCGAACATACCATAAGCTACTGTTCCCGGCTAGGGGACATGAGCGTTTCAAGGGCGACTCTTAGAGAAATGAACTTGGCATTGATGGGGCAGGTCTCGCTGCTGCTGGCGAGCGTGCTCAGCCCTAGGCGCCCTCCCCATCGAGTTTTGGTGGCAAGCAAAAAAATCAGCATTGGTGGATTTAAGTAGAAAAAGAAAACCAGAGAAAACAGGCAACAATTGGGGAGGTAGGACAGCCTGAGTCGCACCCACGCCACACCCCACGCCCTGCCCCAGGAGGCCCCTGGACCACTCCCACCCTGGACTCTGTGGCATAACTGACATCGCCCAGACCCCACCACCAGACCCTGTGACCTCAGCTGGAAAGCCCTAACCCAGTGGGACAGGACAGAAACAGGCCCACACTTGCACGCTCACCGGACTTAGGACAAAGTTACCACCTTCGAGCTAGAGAGAAAGGACAGTGCTTCTTAGAAGCGGGGCTGGCTTCGGTGGATATTCACATGGAAAAAAAGAAGCCTTGACCCTCACCTCAGAGCAGGCACAGCTCAGCTTCAGGTGGACTGTGGCCCTGGAAGTGAGGTGAAGCAACGGGCCTGCTAGCCTCTCCCACTGCGCCCAGGGTCCCCACCTGTGCCTGGAAGCCCCACCCGGGTCCACGAGCCTCCGGGATGGCCCCTTACGTCATTAATGTCCTTGTGCAGTTCCCGCGCGCACGCACGCGCACACACACACACACACACACACACACACTGTTCTAGGATTGGTCTATGTGAGCAACAGCATGTGGTAGAGTGAGAGCATGTCACTCTCATGTGGACAGCACGGAAGGTGGGCTGTCTCCGTGGTGGGCTGTCTCCATGCTGCTCCGGGAGCAGCTCAGATCACCTGTGCGGGAGCACCAGGACCTGTGGTGGACTCTCCCACAGGCACGTGAAGGCGCACCCCGCACCGAGCCCCCCGGAGCCAGATGGCTTGGCCATGCTTCTCCTAGATCCCTGACCCGCAGACACCACGTAAGAGTCACTTCGCTTGTTTGATGCTGACGGTTGCACTCGTTTGTTCGGCAGCAGTAGCTAACTAATACACACATGCACAGCCCAGGGCAGGTTCTGGGGCGGGGTGGGGGGTGTTCCTGCTCCCCAGCCACCAGCCATTGCCCTGCTACAGGACTCAGTGCCAGGTGTGGGGGGGCTGGGGGCCACGTCCATGTGTTCCGCTGGAAGGCAGGCTCCTGGGGAGCAGGGATGGTGCCTATTCTGGGTGGAAGCCCCAGGAATGGGGAAGACAGAGGCACACGGCAGGTTCACTTGAATCCTCTGCTGGCCCCAGAGGGACCACCTTCTCCAGCTGCCCCGCCCCTCGACGAAAGAGGAGACTCAGGTCCCCGAGTTGGTAAGATATGCTGGAGGGAAGGGAGGAGATTGGGCTCCCATCTCCACTGAGGTGTGGGAATGTCCGTAGCTTTCTGATATCACGGTACCTGCTCTTCATACTGCTCCAGAGCCAGGACGGAGAACACGCATCAGGGGACCGACAGGGCCAACACACCCCCAACTCCCTAACCACAGCGGGTCTGCGGCCACATGCGCTCTGTCCCAGGGCGAGTCAGCTGCCCTGGGCTTCCTGCAGGGACTGAGAATGGGAAAAAGTCTGGAAGCATGGCCAAGAGGATTTTCTCCTTTTACAGGCTGAGCCCCAGGTTATGTCTGGGGTGCTAAAAGCATGGGTTGAGTCGACAGGAGTCAGAGCCGAGGCCCCACAGATGCCCGAGCCAGGGTCGCCGGCAGTGTCCCCCCTCCCTGCTGTCTTCACAGAGCATGGACCTTCAGGCGGCGACTTAGGACAGTGCACTGTTCTATGGAGGCTCTTACATCGGAGAAAAAATCTCCCCTTACAAATGCCCGTGGTTCCAGACTTGGTGAGCTCCCTGCTGAAGGAGTAGGAGCAGAGCCCAAAGGACAGACAAGGGCGAGGCGGGAGGCGGGAAGAGCTCAGAGATCCTCTCCGGAAGCGGAGGGGTCGGTCCCAGGTCTCCTGGGTCCTGGGGAGCTAAAGCCCCAAGGTCTTCCCCCAGGCGAAGGTGCTCAGAATGGGCCTGGCCACACGGGACGTGGGAGAGCATCCGCACAAAACCTTGCTCACAAGTGCCCACAACAGCGTGATTCCCACAGAGGAGGGGGAAGAGGAAAACCCCCCGACTGCCCTTGGGCACGGGGCTTCGTTCCGGGGGGACGGAAGGGTTCTACAGGTAGATCTGGGCGATGGGCGCGCACCTCTGGGAATACACTGAAAACCACTGGCTTGTCCCCTCTCAATGGGTAAACTTGACGCTGCGGAAACTCCATCTCAATAAAGCCGGGTTTTTTTTTTTTTTTTTTAAGATTTTATTTATTTATTCGACAGACAAAGATCACAAGTAGGCAGAGAGGCAGGCAGAGAGAGGAGGAAGCAGGCTCCCCGCTGAGCAGAAAGCCTGATGTGGGGCTCGATCCCAGGACCCTGGGATCACGACCTGAGCAGAAAGCAGAGGCTTTAACCCACTGAGCCACCGAGGCGCCCCTAAAGCCATTTTTAAAAAGTGAACCTTGCAATCCCCAGGCACTTTGTCATTCGCCTCTTGCCCCCACACACCCCCGACCTCCCTATTTTAGACTCAGAGCCAACAGGTATCCCAGCCCCACCGTGGCCACAGGATCCTGCTGGCCTCGACTTCTCCATCTGTAAAATGGGGATAAAGAGACTGTCCCCAGAGCGGCTGTGAAGGTGCAGGCGGGGCACTCGGTCAGCAGCTGTCACAGCCCTGCTGTCCCCAGTCCCAGCCGCCCGCCCCAGCTCTGGGTGAAGCCCGGGCAGGAGAGGAGCTGCTTCCCAGGGCGGGCGCCTCACGTACCCAGCTCCTGGCCTTCCCGGCGGGCCCTCCGCACCCTCCGGCCTCCTCACCTTTCATTTCTTCTTTCCAAACGGCCTATTTCTAGGACCTTGAAACCCATGTGGGAATTCTCTGGGGGCGGGGAATCTGGGTGGCCAGGAACTCAAGGTGGGTTCGTGGGGTGGGTGAGACCCTGGAAGGGGGGGTTGTCTTCTGGGGGGGGCCTCCCACCCCCCTATGGGGGATCTCACACTTGCAGTTGTGAGTCTCACCTGGGAAGCCACAAGGTGATCCGAGACTTGCCACCTTTCGACAACTCCAAAAACGGCAGAGGGGAGAAGATCCTCACCCTGTACAGAGCAACGAAAGGAAAACCTTCCCTTTGGCTAGAAGAATGTCAACGCTGCTTGTACAAGCCTTTGATTTTCAAAATAAATGGGAAGGCGAGTTGGCTGGGTCCTAGCGAAGGAGGTGTGCCTCACGCCCACTCACGGGTCCTCCGGGGGCTGGATTCAGGGGGGTCTTTGCTCCTGAGGACGGCTCCCTGGATTCCGCTCCCCTGATTTGTTTAATCTCTGCGGAGACCCTGCCAGGTCTGCACTGTCATTCCGTGTGTTTTGCAGGTGAGGGAACAGAGGCTCAAAGGTGGGGAGGTCACACACATGGGCCGCGGTGGAGCTAGGACTAGGAAGAAGTGTTTCCAGAGCCCACACTCCATACCCCTTTGCCTTCGAGCTAGCCAAACCCCGGCAGACTCTTAGCTCAGACTCTTAGCTATTGAGGGAAGTGTAGACCCTGCCCTGTCTCCCCTCAGGGTTTTCTCTGGAACATTCTCTCCTCCCTCTTTGCCTGCTCATTCTCTACGCTTCCGCATTCCTGGGTGAAGCCTTTCTCTTCACCCCCATCAGAAAGCTAGTGGCCATCAGACCGCTCAAACTTCCACTGTTGACCTCTGAAGGGGAGTGAGCAAGGCAAGGACCAGAGTAGCTTACAGAAGGCACCTGCCAAATTGGCCATGAACTCCCATGTAAAGCAGCATTCCGTGTGTTATTTCTCCAGTGTCTGTGGGAAGCCCTGGAGCACGGAGACCGTAACTCAGTCATGTTTGGGGCCCGACTCCCTGCCCCTCAACAGCTCATAAGGCCTGATTCAAACCAAACACAGGGATTTACACACCCCATGTTTCCCCCTCTCCCTAGCCCTAGTGGGCTGAACAGTGTCCTCCAAAAAGCTGTGTCCACCTCCTAACCACCAGAGCCTATGAATTTGACCTTATTTGGGAAAAAGAAAGTCCTCACAGATGTGATCCAGTGAAGGATCTTGAGATGAAATCATCTTGGGTCATTCGTGTGGGCCCTAAACCCAACAGCCAGTGTCCTCATAAGAGACAGGAGGAGAGAGTACACAGAGAGGAGCGGCCACATGAAGACAGAGGCAGAGGCCAGAGGGCTGTGTCCACCAGCCCGGGGGACCCCGAAGCCCCTGAGGCTGGAGGAGCAGGGCGGACCCTTTCCCGGTGCCTCCAGAGGGAGCGCAGTCGTGCATCCTGATTTTGGACTCTGACTTCCAAACTGTGACAGAACAAGTATCTGTCATTCTAAGCGTCCCCCCGTGTGTGGTCCTTTGTCCCAGGGGTCTCCTCGGGGCCAAGGAGGAGTTGAGGCTCCAGGTGCAGGGTGAGCACTCCGCTGGCCCACCCCGCCTCACTCCTTCTCTCTGGCATTGGTCAATCTTCAGTGGCCGTCGGGGCTGGATGTAATACTGAGTTCCTTACTTAGGACTCAGCTCCAGGTCCTAATCCCACTGCCTACCCCAAGGACTTAGAAGCCCTTCCCCGAACCTCTAGCCTCTCCAGGTCTCCCTACCATCTCCCAAGTCATGTGGCTGCCCAGGCGCCCCCATGATTCGGCCCCCCCCGCCCCATAGGTAGGTACCACCTCCACAATGGCAGGTCCTAGGGCCCTCTCTCCCCATGAGGCTAAATGTTTAAGCCGGGCCTCCCCAACCCTCCCCGCCCCCCTCTCACTGGAGCAAGACCCGTAGGCTCCCAGGGTCAGGTTCAAGGCTTCCTGAGAGTTGCACCTGTCTGTTTCCAGCCCTGTCACTGACCCACACCTTTGGACAGTTTCCCTTGGGATCACCCCCCCACCCCCTCAAGTAGAGAGTGGCTCCTTCTGTGCGATAGGGTGACAGGTACAAGTTCTGGTCACCCAGAGACCCGAGCAGCGCCGTAGGGTAGTGGCCCTCTTGGACCCAGCCAAAACCCCCTACTTTATATCTGTCCCTCACCCTTGCATTGACATTTGTGCCCTTAATTAACGTCCTTATCTTTTTTTTTTTTTTTTTTTTTGGTGAGAGCGTGCCTGCAGGTGCGTGTGAGCAGGTGGAGGGGCGGAGGGAGAGGGAGAATCTGAAGCCGACTCCACGCCTGAACATGGAGCCCAAGGTGGGGCTGGATCTTACCACCCTGAGATCACGACCTCAGCCCAAATCAAGGCTCTGATGCTCAACGAACGAAGCCACCCCAGGTGCCCCAGTGCACTTACTTTATAAAGAAACCTTTTGGCTTGGGTGGCTCAGTGCGTTAAGCCTCTGCCTTCAGCTCAGGTCCTGATCTCAGGGTCCTGGGATTGAACCCCGATTCGGGCTCTCTGCTCAGCAGGGAGCCTGCTTCTTCTCCCTCTCTCTTCGCCTGCCTCCCTGCCTACTTGTGCTCTCTCTCTGTCCAATAAATAAATAAGATCTTAGAAAGAAAGAAAGAAAGAAACCTGTTTACTCCTTTTCCAGGTTGAGAAGGAAGAAGGGAAACCTAATGTTCAACTTTTTTTTTTTAATTTAAAAATACATTGGATGATTTAAATCTCACCCGCACAGACAGCTCAGGAGAAGCCAGCAAATAAAAGCAAGTTTGTAGACTAGAAAGTCATTTTTTCAAGAAATTCTCTTTCTGGTAACAAACTGAAAAATGTGTAATCAATTCCACACACACCGCGCTTCTCATGGCCTTCATTCTGCGCAAGAACCAATACATGAATGAACACATCGAGCGGACGTGACATACACCAGGGCTTCCTGCTAACCGCTTCGCACGTACTACCTTAATTACTCCGCTCTGCGGCCTTGGAAGAGGGCAGTCACACCCCATTTCGCAGATGAAGACAAAGATCTACCCCAGAACACAGAGCTCCTGGGAGACGCAGGTCCCGAGGTGATACTCCTGACAGTGCACTTGAACCCTGAAAGAGGCACAGCCTGGGGGCTTAAACAGCGGACATCACGGTTCTCAGCAGTGTGAGCCCAGATAAGGTGCCTCAGTTTCCCCACCCGCCCAGTGTGTTCTTGGGGGTTTGTTTAGAAGATTAAATGCATGACAACGACGAGCTTGGGGTTGGGGTGACTCGCAGGAGTTGTGAGAAACGAGGATGGGTCCGTGAGCGGAGGCTCGCTCTCCAAACCCTGCAATAGCCCAGGTTCTGAGCAAATGGGCAGGGGCCTGTGTCGCTGTCTCGCCGCAGGGCGGTGGGGGGGTCCGGTGCTGGACCACGTTTCTGTGTCCTCACGGAGATCCTCACGCGCTCCGGCGCGGCGAGTGCGCGCCTTCTCCAAGCCTTACGGTAAGCGCGGCGCGCAGAGCAACCACGTGGCGGCGGAACCGAGGCCGGGCGGGAATGTGCGGAATGCGCCGCGCGGCCACGCGCTGCTCCGGAGCCAAGACCCAGGTTCCCGCGGCGCGCGCCCTTGGCTCCCGACTCTCCCTAATCCGACCGCACCCCCAGTCCCTGCCGGACCGCCCGGGACACGTGGGAGTAGGTCGAGTCCCGCGCAAACAAGCCCCCTGGCGGGGTCTGGGGACCGAGCGCGGCGCATCGGGCTCCTCGGACTCCGCAAGCCCAGAACTCCCCAGAGGGTCCAAACCCGCGGCCGCTGCCACCAATCCAGACGGCACGAGGCGAGGGGACCTAAAAGCAGGGGTGTAGGGCGTTGGGTATGCCACCCCTCTCCCAGCACCTGGATAAGAATTTCCTTTCCTTTTTCCCTCTGGGCAAGTGTCTGGAGCCCCAGAACTCGGAGGTTCCCCATAATAAAGAAACGGGCCGTCCCCCCCCCCCCCCGGCCATTCCCCACCCCCAACCCCCAAGGCCAAAGCGAAGGATGGAATAGCTCTCGCTTTCGGGCATTCCAAGGGCACAAAAAGCAGGCTCGAGGACGTGGTTACATCCCAACACAGCCTCCGGGAAAGCGCGGGGATGGGGAGGGAGTGACCAATCCTCCCGGCGAATGAGGGGGCGTCGAGCCCTAACCCGGAGGCGGGGAGTAGGGGGTGGGGGCGGGGAACATTGCGGGGGCCCGAAGGGTCTTAGTACGGGCCCTTCTTGGGGAAGGTCCGGCTTCAGCTAGCCAGCCGGCTGGGTACCGAGCCCCTCCACCCACCCACGCGAGTCTCTGCAGGGGTGCTCCGCGCTCTCGCTGGGGGCGGGGTCTGTTCCTCCTTCGGTAGGCCGCAGCCCAACTTGGCCCAGGGAGACACGGATGGGACTTGGCCTCCTAGGTCATTACCCCCCACCCCCAACCAATTTCTTTGCTTCGGTTGGAGGTGGTTATCTGCTCGGTCCGGGCGCCCATTCCACGGCACTTGGCTAGAGACGGGCCAGGGACCTGAGCCAAGAGGCCAGGGAATTCCTAGCGAATTGGGGGGTTTCATATTGCTCCGGACACCAGGCCATGCTTTTTGAGGGACGAAGTTCAAGGAGTTAGATGTTTTCACCCCTAAAAGTGCACCTTCTCCCTAGGGAAACCAGAGGCGTTGTGAGCCGCCGCCCCCCTCACCCCCGGCACCACCTGTTGGGGTTTGCTATTTAACTCCGGGCACACCTTGCCCACGGCCCTCCGAGCTCGGGGAGGAGGGTCCCGTCCTCGCATCCTGCCAGGCCGACGTCGGGGGCTCGGGCAGGGAGTTGGTCTGTGCGTGGCTGAAATTAACTGATCAGGGGCGAAAACAAGTCCGTAGCTTGGGACGGCGGGAGGTACGGCTGCCCCTGTTCCCAGCGTGTGGCTGTCCCTGGTGGGCGCCGGACCCAGAGCTCGTCCCGACGCTCCCCGCAGCTTTGGAGCGCCAGAAGCCCGCCGGGTGCAGCCCTGGCGGAGATACTCAGCGCGCGCGCCCCCAGGAGGCCCGCAGGGTGGGGGAAGGGGAGGGGACCCCAGCGCCCTGGGACCCCGTGGCCCGCATTCGGAAGTTTTCCTGAGCGACTTAATGGCTGTCCTTTCAAGTCGCCGCCAGGTATGCGGCTGCAGGTGACCCCATCTGGGTGCGCCCCCTCCGGTCCCGTATGGGGTGGGCGGCTGCGGGAGGTCCAAGTCGGTAGGAGATCTCCACTGGGGCCTGCGCCCCTTCCCCAAAGCCCCCCGCGGGGCGGGGCGCAGCCGCAGTGCGCGCAGGGGTCGGCGCCGCGGCGGGCCGGTTCCTGAATGAACGCGTTCCCTTCCCCCGCCTGAATGAAGGTTCCCACAGCCAGGGATGGTGGCAAACGCGCCTGCCGCGGAATTCGCCCTCTCGGGGCCGGGGATCCGCCCCGGCCGGCCGCGGTCTCCCCTGGGGACGGGTGGGCGGCAAGGAAAGCGGGAAGGTGATTTAAGTCACTTTCGGATTTCCTTTCCAACCGACGCAGTGCCTTCTCGATCGGGTCGCTGGCCCTTTGTCTCCAAATAGTCACCGAGAAATAAGCGCGGAGCACTTTAAACGAGCCCAGAACTCGCAGGTCCTGTCTCGTGGCGAGTTTTTAAAAGGCGGTGCAAAATTAACGCTGCTGCAGAAAAGTTTTTAAGACTTGCTTTTCTCTTTGGAAAAAAATAAAATAAAAACGCGTCCTCGGCTCTCCTAGGAGCAGCCGCCCACGAGGGCCCAGGGCCGGCGGCTCCCTCTGCAGCTCCAGGGACGCGTGTCTGGGCTCCCCGGGGTGGGGGCTGGGCCGCTGGCGCTCCCCGCCAGGCCCCACATTCCTGCGCCTCCCCCGAGGGTTCCTGGACGGCTCTTCACGCTCGCCCGCCGGGCTTGCACTTTTGCGCCCGTCCCTGAGCGGGGAAATCAACGAAGTTCCTCGTCGAGATCTGCCCGGTCCGCCTAGTAACAGCGCCGCGCCCCCATTGGCTCATGCTAATTCCAGTTTCCTCCGTCTTTCTCCGGGTTAGGGGGGAGCTCCCTCCCGGACCCGGAGCCCGTCTGGCCGCAGTGGGCGAGCCTCTTTATGACCCGCCGCCCCTCGCCGTCGCCGGCCGGGCCGGGCCGGGCCGGGGGCGCCCGCGGGGCTCGGGCCCCTCGCCCCGCGGGGCAGCTGCCGCCCGGCGATAGCGCGCAGTCCCATAAATCATCGGGGCAGCCGCCCGGTCGGGATTTTATGAATGAAAAAGCAGCCGGGCCGCCCTCGTGCGCGGGCTGCTGCTGCCGCGAGGCGCTCGCGTGGGTGCCCGGGGAGGGGGACACGGCGGTGGGCGCTCCTGCTCGGGCCACCCACCGCTTCCGAGGCGTGAGCCGGGGGTAATTGCCCTGCTGGACCCGGAATTTCAGTGACCCTAATTCCCGGCGGGGGAGGGGAGCGCGAAGAATCAGCCCTGCGAGGGGGGTGTCTGGTCTCGCTGCGCGCACCCTTGCGAAGGGGAGGGGGCTTTTCCCTGCGTTTTCTTTGAGTCTTTACTGTTAGGGGTTACGGCGGTTTGATGACCCTAAACTGTATTCGGAGGGAAGTAAATGAATGGTCTTCTTAATTGGGGGCAAGCAATGTAAAAACTCAACAAAAGTTAAGATTGGGCAAAACATCCTTTTATTTAAAAAAAAAAAAAGAAGGCACCAAAGACAAAATTTTTAAAAACCCACTTTTCTGTATTCTTTTATTTGCCTCTTAAGGTAGCGATAACATTGGGTTCCCTCTTGTATAACCACTAATATACATAGATTTTTTAAAAACCAGATCAATAACACCCATTTCTTTAACTTACAATTGTTCTAATTTTTGCCGGCCCCCGCCTTCCCCCCCCCCCCACAGGCTCACGAATGCAGCCCCGGGCTAATTGAAAAGGTGCTGAGATGTCCACACCCCCCGACAAAACCAATTAGGAAGCTTCCGGTGGTCTTGTCAGAGGCAAGAGAAGCGACTAATATTTCCAGCGATTAAATTTATTTTTTTAATTAAAAAGTAAGTCAGGACAGAGACCACTGCTTTGCAGTCTTTCATTCAAGGCGTCTTCCTAACTCTTAAATTGCCGGGATGGGGGTCGAGGGCTGGGGGCGATCGGAGACCCCTGGAAGGTTGCATTGACCAAGGTAGGAAGGCGACCCGCAGATCCCCCAGGCGAGGAGGACAGGATGAAGGAAAGGCTGGCCACCATCTTGGGCTGCTGCTGGAATTTTCGGGCATTTATTTTATTTATTTTACTTTTTGAGCGAGCACATGCTAGGCTGAAACCCCTTTATGGCTTAGGGATATCCCCTCCGGCATTTGCAACGACCCCCCCCCCCCTCCGGCGCGGGAAAGAAGGCTCCAGCAGGGTCACGGACTCTGCTCCGCGTCCCTGAGTGCTAAGTGGTTCCTGAAATTTACACGTGTTAATGAAAATGAAAGAAGATGTACACTTGAGGTCCCTTGGCCGCCTCTCCGCCCGTGGGTGCCCCCGTGGCGTTTTCGGAAATGCGCCCATTCTCCCGGCTCGGATATAGGGTGTCTCCGAGCCCCAGCGTGCCCCCTCCATGCGGTCTCCCCCGGCTGCGTGTGGCCTGGCCGCCCCCCACCTCACTTGTCCCCCCTGCAGAGCCACCTCCACCCACCCCCCAATCCCGGGGGACCCACTCGGGGAGAGCGGACACCCCTGCACCCCTCTTCCCCGGCGGGGAGAAAGGCAGCCTCGGGCGATTTGCATTTCTATGAAAACCAGGCTTCGGGGCAACTCCGCCGCGGGGCAGGCGCGGCGCCTCCGGGATGGCTTTTGGGCTCTGCCCCTCTCCGCTCCCCGGCGCTCCGAGCCCGCGCCCCCTCCCCCTGCGCCCGCCCCCCCCCCCCCGCCCGCTCCCATTCTCTGCCGGGCTTTGATCTCTGCTTAACAACAGTAACGTCACACGGACTACAGGGGAGTTTTGTTGGAAGTTGCAAAGTCCTGGAGCCTCCAGAGGGCTGTCGGCGCAGTAGCAGCGAGCAGCAGCGTCCGCGCGCTCCGGCGAGGGGCAGACGAGCTCGAGGGAGCGCGGGGCAGCTGGAGCCAGAGCCGAGCGCGGAGCGACCCGGGACCCACCGCCGTCCCCAGGCCCCCCAGTAGAGCCCCAGCCATGGCACACCAACTCTTATGCTGCGAGGTGGAGACCATCCGCCGGGCGTACCCCGATGCCAACCTCCTCAACGACCGGGTGCTGCGGGCCATGCTCAAGGCGGAGGAGACCTGCGCACCCTCCGTATCCTACTTCAAATGTGTGCAGAAGGAGATCCTGCCGTCCATGCGGAAGATCGTGGCCACCTGGATGCTGGAGGTGCGGGGCTTCGGGCGGCTCTTTAGGAATTTTCCTGCAACTTGTTGCCCAAACCCACATTTCTCTGCCGCTCGTCTCCCTCCCTTCTCTCCCACCCCAACTTTGAAGTTTGCCCGGGGGTTGCTAGGAATCGCGTTTTCAAAATATATAGATATTGTGGGTATTTTTTTTTTTTTTACGAAAATGCGGTGGGGGGTGGGGTCGTTTGAAATTCCCTATCCTGGCGGGGGTAGTCTGGGACAGCGGTCGGGGAGGGAACCCTTCGGGGAAAACCAGTTGCCGGGGGCACCCCAATTGACTCGAGGGTGCGGGCCGGCGGCCTGGGCGCCCTTTGTGGCCCCCGCCTGCGCCTCCTCTCCTGCTACACTGCCGCGGGCCGCCTGCTCCAGGGGGAGGGGGCATAGATTTGATTTTTCAATTAATATCCATGGACACGTATGCAAGGGCCGCTCGTGCCAGTATTATGCGCCATCTTTGTTCTTTTATTGCAAAGCAAAAGTGTTTATTAATAATTGGGGGCAGGGTGGGGGCGGGGAGCGCCCGGCGAGGCGCTGGGGCCGCCGCGAGGGGCCGCGCGGCCGCGGTGAACCGGAGGGAGGGGCGCGGGGACCGAGCGCGGGCAGCTTGGGGGGGACCCCGCTCGGGAAGAGGGGCCCCTTTGTTCAAGCTGCAAGTCCCGGGGCGCCCCGCACGGCCAGCCTGGGCCGGAGAGCACGCCGAGCTGCAAGGTCGCGTGGCCCCCAAGACGCTGGGGATTGACCCTGGCCTGCAGGGGTCTCAGCTTGGGGGACCTGTCTGGAGCGAGCCGGCGGCCCGGGGCACACTTTCAGGCCTTCGGCGGGCGCCCGGGGTACTCGCAGATATTTTAAAATAATTTTTGAAAGTGCGGCGTGGTGCCCTTGCGAGAGGGAAAAGGCGCCCGCGCCCAGGGGGAAGGGGGGCCCCCGAGTTTGAATTCCTAGGGCTCTCCCCGGAGCCTCCAACGAGCTCTCGACCCCCGGCCTGGGTAAAGGGCCGCCCGAGGGTCATTTTCAGGGGTTTTTTATGGACCCAGTTATTTTTTTTATATTTTTAAATATTTTTTGAAAAGATGACGTCTGGGGAAATGCGGCGCGGCGGCCTGGGACGCCACCTTTGTGTCTCGCAGGCGCTGTGAGCACGGCGCCCAGCCCCGCGGCCCGCCCCGCGGCCCCGCACCCCATTCGGGGCGAGCCCCGGCCCGGCGGGCCCCGGAGCACCCACGCGGGCCGGGGTCCCCGCGGCGGGCCGCCCGCGCGCGGCGCACGCCGCCAGCCGTGCCCACTCCCGCCCCCACCGTGCCAGCCTCTTGGGGACTTTCCCTTTCAGTTTCGGGCTGGGTGGGCACTGGGGACACGCGGGGGAGGGGGCGCGGCAGCGGCGGCTTCAGCCGCCCCCCACGACCGACCCGCTGCGCGCTCGGGACCGGCCGCCCGGGCACGAGCTGGGGTGGGGGGCGCGGGGTCCCCGCGGAGGGGGCCCGGCGGCGGCGGTCACGGCGCCCGTGCCCCCCAGGTCTGCGAGGAGCAGAAGTGCGAGGAGGAGGTCTTCCCGCTGGCCATGAACTACCTGGACCGCTTCCTGTCGCTGGAGCCCGTGAAAAAGAGCCGCCTGCAGCTGCTGGGGGCCACCTGCATGTTCGTGGCCTCGAAGATGAAGGAGACCATCCCCCTGACGGCCGAGAAGCTGTGCATCTACACTGACAACTCCATCCGGCCTGACGAGCTGCTGGTAACCTGGGACCCCCCCACCCCGCGGCCCACCCACGCCCCTGGAGCCCCAGGAACCCCCGGGTGGGGGAGGTGTAGAGGGCGGGAGGCCCCCCGCAGGCCGATGCCGCACCCTACGCCCCGAGGGCTGGGGGCCACACCGGTGGGGCCCCTTGGGAGGAGCGGGCGGGACCCCCGCCGCCCCCATCCCCAGCGCGCCCCACCACACAAGGTCGCTCCGACTCCCACCTCCGCGGCGCCCCTAGCGCGGCCGAAACGCGGGCGGCGCGCGCCCTCTAGCGACGGCGGCGCGGGCAGCGCGCGGTTCACAAGGGCTTGCGTTCCAGGTGTGGCTCTTCTTGGTCCCCACTTGGGCACAGTTGGCTCTTTCTACGGCACCCTCTCTTTTTCGACCTCTGTTGGGGTGGCGTGCTGTCCTCCACTTCCTGGACCCCCAACGTGCCCGGTGCCTTCGCTCCTGGGCCGTGCCCCACGGAGTGGGGGAGGGGGGCCCGGCCCCGCCCCTCTTTTACGCCGGTTCACCCCACTTCCACAGCAAATGGAGCTGCTCCTGGTGAACAAGCTCAAGTGGAACCTGGCCGCGGTGACCCCGCACGACTTCATCGAACACTTCCTGTCCAAGATGCCCGCGGCCGAGGAGAACAGACAGATCATTCGCAAGCACGCGCAGACCTTCGTCGCCCTCTGTGCCACAGGTAGGGCGGCTGGGTCCCGCTGCTCCCCGGCCTCCCTGGGGGCCCTCGCCCCTGCTGGAGGAGCTTCTTGCCCTCTGCCTCCGTTTCCCCGTCTAACGAGCTGGTCCCCAGACCCCTCCTGCTCTAGGAAGTGCTCCTCGTCCCTTGGTTGAGTGCTGGGGCTCGGTGAGGGGCGGTGGGGGGGGTCCCTTCCTGGGTCGGGTTGCTGAGGCTGGCCACAGCCACCAGCAGTGCCTTCGGGATGGGGGTGGATGGTCCGCCAGACTTGGTCACTCCGTGCTGAAAAGGGTTTCCCTTGGCTGCCCAGCCTGCCTTCCCCATCACCAGTCCTTCTCCGTGTCCTCAAGGGGCCCCCTTCTGGCCTCTCCTGGGCTGGGCCACCTGCCAGGGGCGCCTACAGGGGTGGGGAGTCGGCCCACAGGGCCTGCACCACCCACGTGCTACGGGAGGCCCGCAAAGGAACTAGGCTGCCTGAGGCCCCGCCAGGGGGTGCCTCCCGCCTGCGCAGCGAATCTGAGCGCTGGGAGGGGCTTCAGAGAAGCCTGGGGCTGGGCTGGGGCAGTTGGCAGCGGGGACCAGTCGTCCCTCCCCCTGGTGGGGCTCTGGATGGTCCCTGGTGGCCCCTCCCTGACCCGGCCCGGGCCCCAGCCCCTGGGCAGCGATGGATTCAGTACTGGGCGCAAATTCCCACAGACCCGGACACACGCTGGCCTTTCCTCTCATTTCCCCCAGCCCTTACCCTGACACCCTCTCTCTCTCCCTCTGATCACATGAGGTGGGCAACCCTGCCTGGGGACCCAGGCCCCCGTCCCAGCCAGTTCTGCAGTGGGCCGCCTCTGCTGTCACCTGTGTTTGGGGCTCACCGTGGGCAACCAGAGGGCCACAGGGCATCCATCACTCCCTCTCCACAAGCCGTAGAACCCCTAGTCTGGCACCTCCTGGCACTCTCTTGATGTCAGGGTGCTATTTCTGGCTCAGGCAAGAGTCAGGAAGACTCTGCTGGTCTCCCATCCTCCGCCTCCTGCTCAAGGCGTGAACCCCCTCCTCGAGCCCTTCCAAGTGAGAGGAGTAGGGGACACTGTCGTCCGGATGGATCTGAGGGGTGGTAGCTCTGACCCTGGGGCAGGGCCGGGGAGCCTCCCATCAGCCTCCAGGGGCCAGCCCCACAAGCAGGCAGGGAGGCGTTCTCTGGCTGGGCCGCCTAGGAAGAGAGAGGCCTCTGGAGACGTCCAGGCAGCCTTTTATGGAGCTGAAAGTGGTTCAGAGAAACGGCAGAGTTTCCTGGAGATAATGTAAGGAACAGTTCTCATACACCCTTCCCCCTATCGCCCCAGGATGGCGGGGCAGCCTGGAGCTCCCCCTCTCCCAGAACCCCAGGGAAGCGGGGTGTGTAGCCCATGTGCAGGGCTTGGCCATGCGGGGAGCTGACCTGGCGCAGAGGCTAAGTGGGCTTCAGTGCTGACTCCCCAGCTGCCCTGAGTCGGTGTGTGCGCGCATGGCCGGCCTCTGTCTAAGACTGGGCCCAACAAGCTGCCCCAGCCTGTAGGGTGCAGCCTGGGCCCAAAGCCCTGGGCCTCCTCTGAGGGAAAGTTGGGGGGGGGGGCAGCTTCTCCCAGACATTAACTCCAGGGGGTGGGGAACAGGCAGGCCAGGAGGAGAGGGTCACCCACCCACCCACGTCCTGGGACAGAGTCTCCGGGTCCAGATGCTCGCCTGTGCAGTTCGAACTTCGAACGTAACGGAGATGCAGCCTTGCCCTTGGTCACAAGGACCTCTCACTTTTGAGTGGCTGCTCCGAAACAGGTTGGCAGAGACAGAGGCCTGAGCAAAAGACCCAGAAGATATTTTTGTCCTCGACGGAGCAAGGGTCCCGCTTGATGGTGCCATGAGGGGAGGAGCTCTGTTCTTGCTCTGGGGGGCCCGCAGATTGGGGCTCCCACACGAGTGCACACGTCCCCCACACCTGGTGAACATGTGTATTCATCCGTGTGTCCTGGAGTTTTCCGGACACTGCAGTGGGTTAGGTAAGCAAACGACCAGGGCTGACCACTCATCAGGACTGACAAGTAGGTCTTAGCGCGAGTCCACGACGCCTCTGGGGGTCGCTCTGGCCACAGGCCCGCCTGCCCTGCTCTGCACCCAGCAGAGTGGAGACAAGGGTCAGAGCTTTGGGGATGCAGTTGGGTTCCTCCTCATCTACACACGTAAGCCCTGCAGTGTGCACACACACGCACTCATCTGCCCTGTGCCGTATACACTCATCTACACATGTGAGCCCTGCACCGTGTGCACACACATCTATACTGTACCATTCACGCATGCACATACTCATCTACACACATACGCCCTGCAGTGTGCACACACACACACACACACTCATCTGCCCCGCGCCGTACTCGCACACACTCATCTACACGTGTGAGCCCTCCACTGTGTGCACACACATCTACACGGTACCATTCACACACACACATACTCATCTACACACGTAAGCCCTGCACTGCACACACACACCCATCTAACCTGCGCTGTGCACATGTACATGCTCACACATGCACACACGCACACCCTTCCGTGGGGAGGGGGGCTCCAAAAGCAAGCCTGTCCCCAGCTCACCAGCCCTTGTGGACGGGAGTCTCAAGGTCCAGCCAAACTAGTTTAGGGACATGGCAATTTCTGTCCCCACCTGACAGGGCCTCAGTGAAAAGCTTTTCATTCGTGGCTCCGGGCTCCCAGACTAGGGAGCACTGCTCCAATGTCAGGCGGGAAGGAGGTGTCTGCCTCTTAAGAAATTTCTTTTTCACGGTATCAGTGGTGGGCTCTGTCGCCCCTCCATGGTGGCTCCCCAGCCCCCCACCTGGCCACATTCCTTTGGCCTGGCCTGCTCTCTGCTCCCCAGAGGAGGGAGCAGACCCTCAGGGAGAGACCCGACCCTCAGGCCCCCCAGGCCCTGGCACTCCGTGCATGGAAAAGGGGACGAAGGGTCTGACAAAGACACCACATGGTCCCCCCCGCCCCAAAATCTGAAATCGGCGGCCATTCCCACCAAAAACTCTTAACTGCCTGCCCCAGAATGGCAGCCCATTGGCCCTGCGCGGCCATTCACACATCCTTACCACTTGCCCAACTTTTCCTGATGAGGGTGGGAGGTGCTGGGGCTCAGCCGAGGGGCAAAGGCAGGGTCTCCCCCATCCCTCGCTGAGCCGTGCCTCGGGGCAAAGGGGAGGGAGTGCTGGCAGCTGGCAGGTGAGGCAGTGAGAGGATGCTACCTCCGCGGGGTCCCCGGAGGAAGGTCTGGTGGGGACGGGCACCCCATGCCACCATGGGGACCGCTGCCCCCCACCCCTGCACACTCCTGGGAACCGGTGAGAGCCGTGGGCCCCTCCCAGAGCGTAGACCGACGAGCCACGCCCCGCCCCTGGGGCCCAGCAGCATATCTTGTTCCGTGTAGTCCGTCACCTTTTTTAATTTTTGTGGATGAGCAACACGTTCTCAAGGCTCAGGTACAGTGATGTCCCTTAACCCTCCCCAGAGGCTCTGCAGTCGGACTCTGCCAATGGTGGCTTCCTCTGTTTGCTTTTCCGTTTTCAAGGGAACGTGACAAGCTCATCAGGTGACTCCCAGGCCTGGCTTCTGTCTAGCGCTGGGTCGTGCGCTCAGAATCAGCCCAGGCCAGCCGTTGGTGGGGACACACCCTGATGCAGAGCTGGGGCTGGGGACTGCCGGGACCACCGGGTCCTGTGGAGGGTCCCCTGCTCACGGCCCCCTCGCCTCTCTCCTTCTCCGCTGCAGACGTGAAGTTCATTTCCAACCCACCGTCCATGGTGGCAGCCGGGAGCGTGGTGGCCGCCGTGCAAGGCCTGCACCTGGGAGGTTCCAACAGCTTCCTGTCCTGCCATCGCCTCACTCGGTTCCTCTCCAAAGTGATCAAGTGTGACGCGGTAAGTGACTGAGGGCACTGCTCCCGCGCCAGGTACTAGAAACTTCTAGCACATGGGGGCCCAAAGCTACAAGTTCGCTGATGCGAAATGACGTGCTCGCGCCAAGGCCCCCGAAGTGGTGGGTGTGGGGACCATGTGTGGGCCGGGACAGGTGCCGGATTCAGAGGCATGGGACCTGGCCCAAAGCTGCCGGCCTCTCCCTACTCTCCTGCAGCTCCTTTGGAAGGAGAAGCATTTCCCAGAGCTTGCGGGCAGGCCAGGAGGGTCCTTCGGGATTCTGGTGCTCCCAGGGCTCCCAGGGGCAGGCGGGAGCCATACAGCCCTCCCGGGGAGCTGTCCAGGAAGAGGGGCCACAAGGCAGGCCCGGCAATGATCCGTGTGCTAATGGCATGTGAAGTTGGGGCCCAGTGGGGCTTTGTCTGAGCCACAATGCGGATGGCTCGTAAAAGGGAGCTTGAAAGGGCTTCTGTGAGGTCTGCAGATGCAACAATGGCCCGTGGAGACAACCGCGTGTTTTATGGCCCCCTTTGAGTGGCTGCTGCCATTGGAGCCCCAAGCCCGAGCACGATTGTGTCTTCCTTCTTCGAGATGCCATTGTTTGATTGCCGGTTCCTTTCTTGTCTTAGAGAAAGAATGAAAATCCCAGTTAGGGGGGGTTGTGGCCTTTACTAGATTAGACCAGCGAGGTTGGCGGGTCAGCTCTCAGCCTCCGCTGGTCTGCCGAGTGGGAGCGAGTCACCGCCCTGCTCTGACCCCAGTCCAGGTCTGGCTCGGGCTTGGACTGCCTTCTGGGGGTCCACCCTCAAGGGCCCTGGCAGCCGCCACCCCGCCACAGCATTCAGGAAAGCCCGGCTGTGGAGAGAAGCCTGCCCATCTCCTGCCTGGTGCTGCTGGCTGCCTGGAGGAGACCGCATTCTTACTTCTGTCCTTGCTGGGACTAGGTGGTTCCCAGAGGGGTTGGGGACGCTCCCCTCTCAGTCTCCGTGCTTACTGGGCCTCCTAGAGGAATGGGGTGCCCTGGCCGGCTGCTGGGGGCCAGCGTTGCCCTGTAGCTCACCCTTGGGGAGGGAGACACCACAGACAACCTGGGCACAGACAGCTGCAGATCGGAACCGCAATCACAGCTGGACTGAAATTCGTTATTCTGGTTACCCGGCGACCAGCGCAGAGGAGCCCAGGCACGGGAAGCCTGGGCCGCGGAGCCCTGTGTATCCTCGAGCTGGGAGCTGCGTCTGCCCCTCCCCAGAGCTGGCCCCTGGTCACTGGTGTGGCTCTTCCCAGGCCAAAGCTGCAGGTCTCTGGCCACGAGAAGGAGGTTAAGGCCATGTGGCAAAGGGGAGTCCCTTCCTGCACCCCCCGCCTTCCCCTCGGCCACACAGTCCCCCAAATCCCCAGCGGCAAGTAAACCATTGCCCGGAAGAGCTGCCTGCCGAGAGCCACTGCAGGTGGGCAGATCGGAGCCATCTGGCCTTGGGGCGGGGGCTGGGGGGCTGTGCTGCGGGTTGGGATCGGAGCCCGAGGAAGTTATTAGGAGTCCCTGCGTGCCTCGCTAAGCCTTCTGGGCCTCTGATTCCTCATCTGTCAAACGCTGTTTGCACGTACCCCGCCTGGCTCACTCGCCGTGACAGATGCGGAAGGAGTGGGTAGGCAAGCCCTCCGTGGGAAAAGTGGAGCTCCGTTAGCGGGACGGAGCCCCAGGGGTTCACTCATGACCCTTGCTGGCTTGGAGCCACTGCTTTGGGGCAGAGAACTCCTGTTTGCAGCCCCACCTGGCTGGGAGCTCAGCAGCACTTTCCCCAGGCACGTCCATGGTTCCCCGGTTCCTGGGGGGAAGGTGCAGGTCTGTTTTCCAGGCTGGGCTGGAGACTCTGTGTTCTAGGCTAGAAGCCCAGTGGGGCATGCCGGGAGTTGGGCCAGCAGCCCACCACCTGCACCTCTGAGCTCCTGGGAGAGCCTCCTGGGCGTGGAGACCTAGAGGAGGGCACTGGCCGGACCAGTGCATTCTGGGCCTCGGGCCGCCCAGTGTTCGTCCTCCGCCATGCACGGCCCAACGCTCTCGACGGCCATTCATCGTGGAAGGCTGGGTTCACTGCAAGGGCTGATGTGGCAGAGGTTAAGTCCGAAAAGCAGAGTTCAGGGGGCCTCTCCCGGCTGATCGAACAGCATCCTATCGGTCAAGGGCAGCGACGGGGCCAGCAGAACAGCAAGCAGGGATCAGGCTGGCCAGGGAGACGCCAGGCGGGCGGGCAAGGGCATCCCCGTGCACGGAAGATGGCCAGTGGCGCTGTGGCCAAGCGGGGGACCCATGCTGGTCGGTTCTGGAGTTTGGGCAATGGCCCCAAGTTCTCCTTCACCCGATTTGGGGGAGGCAGTGCTTTCCCCCAAAACGGGTAAAATGCTGGTGTTTGGGAGGGGACCGGCCCACAGGCCTCCATCTGAGGACCCCTGTCTCCCGTCTGGCCAGGACTGTCTCCGCGCGTGCCAGGAGCAGATCGAAGCTCTGTTGGAGTCCAGCCTGCGCCAGGCCCAGCAGCAGAGCCTGGACCCCAAGGCGGCGGAGGAAGAGGAGGAGGAGGAGGAGGCCGACCTGGCCTGCACGCCCACCGACGTGCGAGATGTGAACATTTGAGGGGGCGCGCGGCGCGGGAGGGGCCGGCCCCTGGTGCTGCCCTCACAGGACCGGGCTCCTCGGCAGGACCGGTCACCGCCAGAAGGGAAAGAGCTTCCTTCTCCTTTCCTGTCGTGTTTTTCCCCCTTTGCTCTTTTTCTCTTCCATCTCTGACTTAAACAAAAGAAAAAAAAGGACCCAAAAAATACTGTCTTTAAAAAAAAAAAAGAAAAAGGAAAAAAAAGAGAGGCAAAAAAAAAAAAAATAGTATTTGCATAACCCTGAGCTGGGGGGTGGGGGGAGGTTTGCTACAGAATAGAGGCTCTTCCACCCCTAACGGACTAGATTTTGTGCGGATGTGTTCGCGTCTCTGTCGTAAGCATAGGCATTAACACGAGGAACGAGTCTGCAGGGGGGGGGGGGACTAGATGTGAGTCTGTGTTTAAAACAAAACAAAACAAAAAAAGCATAAAAACATGTTTAAAAAACTAGAAAAAAGCCAACCAGCCATTTTGGAGTAGAAGAGGATTTTAGGTAGCAACCGTGTTCCCGTGCTGTCCCTTAGCGTGGCTTCGTGGTAGCAACCGTGTTCCCGTGCTGTCCCTTAGCGTGGCTTTGTGGTGGTCCTAGGTCCCCCGCCCCTTGCGCTCTCGTGCATGTAGTCACTTTATAAGCCCTTTGCGTGTGTTTTATTTTATTCCGTAGGTAGGTGTGTAAACTCTTCACCTGTCCGTGGCTGATGGAACCTCAGTTAGCATAGCGTAGAGCTCGGCAAGGTCACGTGCTGGCCTGAGCAGGAGCCGGTGGCTGGGCCCGGGGCCAGCGGCGCAGCGGTCCAGCGCTGCTGAGAAGAGATCCTGCCCTAGCGACTTAATATATTCTATTTTTATAATCGTCCTATTTTTGTAGTTGCCTGTTGATGAGATGCTGGTTTTTCACCCCCACAGACCCACAAGCCTGCTCACATCCAGGTGAAACCCACAGCTCTTTTTTTTTTTTCCTTTTCTTTCCTTCTCAATATTCTAGAACCATTCCATTTCAAAGCACTTTCGATCCAGTGGTTATAGGGAATCTCTCGTGTCTGTTGTGTGTGGAGGGGGGGGCGCGGTTTCTTCACGGAATGGTTTGGGAATATTCGCGTCCTTGTGTGCAGACGGGGTGGTGGCGAGGAGTTAGCGGGAGAGGACGTTCTTGAAGGCGAGCTTCCGGTCAAGAAGTACATTCTTACGTTGCCAGGGTGATGTGTTCCTTTCTCTGTAGAGCAGTGGAAGTTCGGGAGTCCTTGGTGCCAACTGGTGTTTGAAGCGTAGGGGGCCTTTCAAGGTTGACCTAGAGAATGCGTAGTTTAAGGCTTAGGAAGGTTTTTAAACACTAAAATATATAATTTATAGTTAAGGCTAAAAAGAATATTTATTGCAGAGGATGTTCGTAAGGCCAGTATGATTTATAAAGTAATGCAATCTCCCTTTGATTCACACACACGCACACGCACGCATGCGTGCGCGCGTCTTTGATGTTGTAGGTTTCGTACAGTTTGTCCAAGTTAGGTCCTTTCTCATAGGAGAGAGAAAAAGATCCTGAGGAATAACCCAGAGAAGCATGGATTTGGCTAATTGGGCCTACCCTGGCGGTTCCCCAGATGGGGACTCCACTGGAGAGGCCTCGGAGTTCCACAGAAAGTGAGGGTACTTGAAAACGCGTTCAGCCCCAACATATTCTTGTCCCCTGTCCCCCTCCTTTTGAAAAAAAGTTTAGCAATCAACAGACAATTTGCACATCCTGACTACGTAGGGAGAGTCGAAGGCGGCAAGGGCACAGGGCTGGTGCTTGGCGAGGGCGCAGGCGGCACGGGTGGGGGCGAGCAGAGGACCGACGGCGAAACCGCGCGGTGGCCAGGCAGCGGCTCGGTCTCCCGCTTCGATTCGCTGCTACCGATGACTTCCCAGCACAGTTTGGAAACCCATCCACATCGCTTCTCTGTATCTCTTTCACATTGTTTTGCTGCTATTGGAAGATCAGTTTTTGTTTCTGTTTTACAATGTCATATACTGCCATTTTCTAGTTTTAATTTTCTCATAGAAAAATGTATTAAGGATGCTTTTTTTTTGTAGATTTTTTTTTTTATGTGATCAATTTTGACTTAATGTGATTACTGCTCTATTCCAAAAAGGTTCCTGTTTCACGATACCTCATGCTTCTCTTAGCCATGTGTAGACCCGGCGGTCCGGCTCCGGCAGGCAGACACGGACCGGGATCCCGAAATGGGCCTGGCAGGGGTGGGCTCCTGGCAGGGGTGGGCTCGGGGCCGCGACTGCCTCCTCCCTGTGCCTGTAATGCTGGGCTGTCCCCCACCCCCAGCCTTGGACGGGCCACCTCCCGAGTCTCTACAGCCGTATTGTTCTCCCCGTGAAGCTATGGAAGTCGCACTATTATATTATTATGGTAACAGGTGCCGTCATGTGCCACCGCGGGGTTGTGCGGCGCGACTCGGTCACTCGGGACGAGCGGACTCGCTTCTGGACTTGGTGAACGTTCCGGGTGTCGCGTCTGTTAAGTACCAGTGTTCTGTGTGTTCTCTGCATTACGGCAAGATGCTGATTTAAAAACTTAAAAGACTCCAGATCTCAGTGAAGCCGGCTGACCGTGCTGCGTGCCGAGTCGCCTAGCACGCTGCCGAACCAAAAGGATTTGCACCCCGGGGTGGCCCCTGTCCCCGCTGGGTCAGCCTTGGGTGCTCCCTGGCCATTGGCAGGCCCCAGCCCCGCCCCACCCCGCCCCTGCAGGAACACTGCCTCTGCTTACCTCAACCATTCTGGTGCGGCATCTCTGTGTCTGAACCAAACGGGGTCCTTGAGGGACGGTCTGTCCTCGTGGTGGGGGGGAGGGGTTGAACGTTATGTGCGCTCAAAGGCCAAAGGCCGGGGGCAGGTCTGGGGAGCACAGCGGAGTCTGTCCTGTGACCAGCTAGTCTGTGAGGGTCTCTGGTGGGCGGGCACTTTTGGTCTGGGGGGTGCTCGGCTTGCACACTGTGGCACAGACATGTAACCGGCACGTTTCCAGCAGAAAACAAAAGACAAACGTGAAAAGTCTAGAAATAAAATTGGTTAAAACCCCAGTGCGGGGCCTGCCTGTTTCCTGGGGCCAGTGGGGAGCTAGGGGCACGGCGCTGAGAAACAGGGTCCGAGCTGCTGGGTCCTGGGCTGGGGGGATGGCAGGCAGGCGGGTGTTCCCGCCCAGGCACTGCCAATGTTTGGGGCCAAATCCTCCTGGGTGTCCGGGAGCTGTCCTGTGTACTGTGGGGTGTTTGGCCGCACCCCTGGCTCCCACCCACCAGACGGAAGGACAGTCTCTGGTTGTCACAGCCCAAAATGACTCCTGACACGGCCAGATGTCCCCTGGTGATGCGGAGGGAGTCCTTGATGCTTTTGGTGGGGAGGACATGGGGAGGGGGCGCTGGAAAGAGGTCAGGACACCTCTACAAGGCGGCTCTCACCACCTGAGGAGAGTTCTGACCCCAGTGGCGAGGCCCTGCCTGCTGTCAGGACCAGCTCCAACCCACGTCTCCCCAGCGGCACACCCCCCACCCCACCCCCAGGATATTTGCAGATGGGAAAATAAACAAGCCAACTTTCGCTAACCTTCCTCTGGCGTAAACTTGCTGTTTGTTCTTGGTGAATCATGGTCCAGGTCCCAAGGCACTCCCACCCAGCTCGGGGACGACAGCAAAGTGCATGTTCGGACTTCAGTCCGGTGGCCTTTCACACGGACCCGTGACCTAGGAGGCCTCGTGGACACCTGTGACACCTGCCTTGGCTTCAGATGCACTTGGTCGGCCTCATTTCCAGCCCGAGGTGGGGAGCGGACAGGAAAGGCAACAGCAGGCCTCACAGCCGGCTCCGTGGGACCTGGGCCTCCTCCTGGAGTCTGGGGTCCCCAAAGTGTCCCCACCCCCCTACCCCTGGGGCTGCTGGGTGGTGAGTGCTCAGGATGGAAGCCAGGTCATGTGCCAAGGATATCATTCCTTGGTAGGTCAGCTTGCTGTGGCTTTTATGAGGCTCCTGCTGTATACCAGCCCTGCCCCACGGGTGACCCTCCTCCCAGCAGGAAGCCTCCACAGGGATGTCTGGGAGCAGGGGCTGTGGTGGCACTGGGACTGCCACCTCCCCTACGGCAGCCCCACGTCCGGCAGGTGCATGCTTGGAGCTCTGAAAGGGCCTCTGACACAGCAGACCGAGGGGCCGTCAGAGCCGGCCAGGGGTATCCTGAGGAGTGGTTTTGGGGGAGCAGAGGTAACAATCTCACTGCATCAGGTTCAAGCAGAAATGAGGGCGACCAAGTGGGGGAGCCCGGCCTGCAGAGCTGGTCCGTGGGCTCAGTGGAAGGGCAGTGAGGTGCAGACGGGGGAGCCGGAGCCCTTGCAGGGCAGAGGGCGGCGGGGAGAAGGGCTCTGGAGGTTCCCCATGCCCCGCCCTGGGTCTTGGAAGACCCTCAGAAAGGACTCTGTAGGCCTTACCTGGCAAACCACCCACCGTGTCCCCTGGTGGGAGGTCTGGCTGCCCCTCGAATCTGTGTGGGATAACAGATGGCCTGTGAGGGACTTCTGAGACAAGTCGCCCCCTGCTGCCCCTCTCCCAAGCCCAAAGGCCTGTCCTCGCTGGGCCCCACCTCCCAACCACCCGAGGGGCCTCTCGCTCCTTCCAGCTTCATCCAAGGTCCTGAGACCTGAGCCAGCTCTCCCCTTCACCCCTGTCTAGCCCCCAGCCATCATCCCCCCCACCTCTCCCCACTCACTCCAGTGTCCCCAGTGTCCGCCCACAGGACTCCAGGCACTCCCAACTATTTCCTGCCCCCACTGCCTCAACTATTAATCCCTCCCCTGAGGGGACGCTCCCTGCAGGTGCTCCCACCCCTGGCTCTGGAACCATGATCCCTGGGTGTCCCCCACTCCCCCACTGTTCTTTCTCCGTGGCCCCATTCCCAGCCAACGGAGAGAGCAGTAGGCCAGGGCCCCGGGGGCAGGCCCAGCTTTGTAAGCTGCAGGGTGGCAGACACTGCCTGACCCGGGGGCGGCGGGCAGACCCCTTCATCATGAGGACTCAGCACTGAGCTGGAAGGCTAGTCAGGTCTGCAGAGGTGGGCACTGCCAGGCTCCTAGGGGCCAAGGCCCCAGCCCCAGCATCAGGCTCCCAGAACTCATCTGAGCCCAGGGCCTTAGGGGCCTCCTGGAAGCCTCACTGCCCGCACATCTTGGCTCTGCAGTTTGCCGGGGAGAACGGTCCCACCACGGGCCACTCCCAGCGGTGGCCACGGCAGCACTGGCTCCAGAGGGCACACCTGTGCCCGGGGGTGCTGGGGGCCCGCATGCCGCCAGGCCTCCGCACCACACAGGGCTCTGTCATCCCAGGAATGCTTTTGATCAGGAGTTTACGCAGCGAGGCTTCTAATCCGTTTCCCACAGCCCCCTGGCCCGCCTGGGGCCCCCAGCCCTGAGCCACACTGAGGCCCAGGGCAGACAATAGCCTGCGGACGGTGGGCGGGCAGCTCTGGCCTGGGCCTTGGGGCCCACATCCGGGGCATCATCACCGCCACGCAGGGTGGGAGAGAAGAATGCGGAGCCCTCCTGAGGGGGTCTCAGTGGGCCTTGAGTCTCAGAGGAGCTGGGGGCCATGAACCCTTTCCATTTTCAGCTACGTCTAGTGGAGACGGGCCAATGTCTCCACACACAGCCTCCCTGCGAGCTGCGCATGCCAGTCCCAGGCCCGGCCCCCCGCCTCCCAGAGCGTGGCCAGCCCAGCGCTCCTTGCCCTCCTCCCCAGGAGAGTCCCAGCTCGCACTCACCAAGCACAAACGGCGGACCTGGCCTTGTGCTCAGGGCCCCCCCCAGTGTCTCCCTAAATCCTGAAACCACCTAGTAAGTGGCCCTAAGTTCTCGCGGGCCAAGGGCAGCCAACTCTACAGTAAGGGGCCGAGTGAGGGGCCACGACTGGGCTGGCCGCAAGGTCTCCGCCCCACTCAGCCGCACCCTGGGGCGAGAGAGACTGCGGAAGAACAGAGGAGCGCAGCTGAGGGCCAGCCCCGCAGTAGGGTGGAGGGTACCTCCTCCAGGAAGCCCTCCCTGCCCACCTTCCCCTTCCCTCATTCTGAACACTCCCCTTACATGCTCCCCAAGTGCCTTCAAATCCTTTTCTGACCCCCGGGGTGGAGAAAAAGCGTGTGAATATGAAATGAAAAGTAAACCATCGCCCTCTGCTAGGACAGTTCGGTTTATACACAGATACTGCCCTTGGTCCCGATGACTCACATTCCAGAACTCGATGACACAGCTCCAGGTGAAACGTTTTCTCTCCTCTAAGTCCTCGGTCAACATTCTTTCCCCGCAGCCGCTCAGGGTGGCTGCTACAGGCTCAGCTGCGTCCCCCAAATTCCGACGTTGAATTCCTGAGCCCCAGCACCTCATGACATCATTGTATCTGGAGACGGGGGTCTTTAGTTCTTGTTTTTTAAAGATTTTATTTATTTGACAGAAACGAGATCACAAGCAGGCAGAGCAGCAGGCAGTGGGGAGGGGGAAGCAGGTCCCCTGCTGAGCAGGGAGCCGATGCGATACGGGGCTTGATCCCAGGACCCTAAGACCATGACCTGAGCCAAAGGCAGAGGCTTAACCCACTGAGCCCCCCAGGTGCCCCTGGAGATGGGGTCTTTAAAGAGGTGACGGAGATAACATGAGGTCACCAAGGTGGGTCCTGATCCAGCATGACCAGGATCCTTACAGGACACAGAGACGCACGGAGGGACAACCCCGTGAGGACCTAGGGAGAGCTCAGCCATCCACACATGAGCAGAGAGGCCTCAGGAGGACCCTGCCCTGCCCACACCTGGACCTCGGGCTTCAGCCTCCAGGACCAGGGGACGGTACGTTACCTGTTGGGGGAGCTCATCTGTGGTGTCTGTTACGGGGCCGGGTAGACTAACAGTGGCACAGGATATGATGGGAATTTCCAACAGGAAGGAGGGAGCAGGCCAAAGCTTTGGGAAACCAGTGTTTTGTTCCATCAGAAATGAACAAAACCCACACCGGAAAGCTCCTAAACTCAAGGCCGATCTGGACAAAGGTGAACATCCAAGAGAAGCAGGTGCCCAGGATGGGAGCAGGTGTGATGGGGGGCGGGGGCAAGCAGGACACCTTGCCTGCGAACGACAGAAACCCCTGGAACAGCCACGAACTAGTGGGACGATCATCAGGTAACGTGAAGTCTGAAAGCAGAGCAGCCCACGGGCTGGCTGTCAGCGGCTCAAGGACACCACCAGCGCTCCGCGACACATGCCCAGCTGCAGCTTCAGCCGGAGCTAGCGGTCAGCGGCCTGTAGTGAGCCCAGGTGCCACCGCCACGGGACAATTTCCACAACAGATCTGCTCTCTCCATAGCGACAGCAGCTTTCCCAGAGGCCCCCGGAAGACTCCGCCACCATCTCCTCAGCTGAGAGCGCCTTGCTCATGCCTGACCCGTCCCTGCAGGGGGCATCACCTGGGACAGAACGAAGAAGTGTCACGGTGGCCTTGTGTGCTGTCCCTGGGCTCTGCTGGCATAACCAAAGGTTCCCAGAAGCCTCGTCCAGGCGGGCCCAGGCCAAGCCCGATGTCCAGGGGAGAGCTCTGAAGATCAGCTCCACCCGCCCCCCCCAGGGGCTGCCCGTGGCTCACCCAAAGCTCCCGAACAGGAGGGGCCAAACTGTGGGGGGACAGAGGGGGGAGTCTGGGGCAGTTACAGCTGCTGACAGCGGAGCCAGGGTCCTCGAGGAAGAATGAAACCCCCCCTTGAACGTTCATCACGGGGTACCACTTTCTCACAGGAATGAGGTATGGGTTTAACAAGACGCGTGGACAGAAATGCAACCGGAAGCAACAGCCTGGCCCACTCAACGCACTCCTGCCCTCACACCTGGACCCCAGACACCATGGGAGTAAGAAATGAATTTGCTGGATGTCACATTATAAATGCTCCCAGACAGTGTTTTGCTTTAAAATGGGCTATTTATTTTTCTCTCCACTTATCACCACAACAGAGAACTTAGAAAACCCAACAACCCACCAACGAAAACCACCCCAGTTGCCCCATCCCACCCCTGGCCCGTCCCACCGGCGAGGGATGCCCGCTGCTGCCCTTTGTGGCCACAGGACCCAGCCAGGGGTCAGGCACTGTCTGCAGCCGTAAGCACACCAGCTCCCAGGAACTCAGCGGGGACCGAGCCGAGGGCCATGGCCAGGGACGCACATGCCAGCGTGGCAGGACCAAGCCCCCGTCTCTTCCTCGGTGCGCAGGCCAGGGGAACCGAAGGAGAGGGAAACAAACGCCCACCCCCGCTCCTGCGCAGGCCCCAGCCTGGAGTCTCCGGCACGTGCTCGGGACCACCAGCTTGTGCGGCAAAGCAGCCATCGCTGGAATGTTCAAGAATGATGTTAAAAACTGGAACAGATTCACGGTTACCCCTTTAATCATCTCGTGCCTGACTTTCAGACACGCTGCCTCAGAGAGAAGCAGGCAGGCGGACCTGCCAGCAATGCTGAGGGCGCCCCCCCGGAGGGCATGGGGAGGGGCAGAGGGATGCCCCAGAACCACTGACGGAACCCCCCTGTCCCGCCCAACCCATCCCTCCCCTGGATACAGATGCCTGCAGTGTGAGCAGAAGACAAGAGAAGTCGCGTCACAGGAGAAACGCAGCGTCCTCAACACAAGGCTCTGCCAGTCTGCAGAGCCGCAGCAGCCCAACTTTCCGTCTTTAGCCTACAGTACTGCCCCCTTAGCCGTCTTGATGCTGCAGAGCCCCAGCCCCATCTGGAGACAGTGCGAAGAGCGAGTCCGGGCTCCCTCCGAAGCCCCTCTCGGCCAGAGGCCGTGTCAGCGGGCCACAGGGACTCCCCGTGGCTCCATGGACCGCAGTGGGGACCCACACACTCCGGGCCTGAGAGCAGCCGCCCACTCCAAGGCTGTGACCATGCATTCCAGAGCAGGCACGCAAGATGCGGTGACAGGGGGGCGTGGGATCGGAGTCCGAGCTCTGCTGCCGATGCCCTTGCACAGGGCGGTCCCCGCGGGTCTCGGTTTCCTCATCTGTCAAGTGGGAACACTGGAGGGATTACACAAACAACAGGGGAGCCCATCACCCAGCGCCGGCACATCCTCGGGGTCCGCCAGTGTCAGTCCCACCACACTGCCCGCAACCTGCGTCACGTCGAGCCCGCGTTCTCAGTTCCTAAAAACCTGTTCTTCTGAGCTCCGAGTCCAGGCTCGGGCCAGGGGAAATCCTAGCCAGAGCCGCCCCCACTCTAGAACCGGCCAGGCCTGCCCAGCCAGAAAGGACCCCCGGCCAGTGACCCTGGAACGGGAGGAAGTGGCCTCATAAGGGCCCTGGCGGGCGCGCGCTCAGACTGCACAGCAGACAGGGCCCAACAAAGGCCAGGCCTGTGTGGAGGGGCTGCGGGGGGCACCCAGGCGACACAGGCAGCCCCCAGGGAGGAGGAAGCCCTTTCACCGACTAAACTGGAACCCTCCCCACAGAACAATGACCACCCCATCATTGTTTTGCCTTGAATCACATTTTTAAACACTTAACATACGGACATCTGTTCCTTGATGTTTCGTCTTTGTTCATCTGTCATCCTCAAAACGAAAGTCCAGAACCTTCCGCACTAATTTTAAAGTCTGGCTGAACATTTAGCAATGAACAAAGCTGAAAACACAGAAGAATAAAAGATGTACTCTTGAAATCTTACTTATTTCTACTCACAAATTAGAACAAAACTTTCTCTCTACCTACAGCTTTTCTACACCACCCCCGAAAGTTCTAACGATTGTTCGTTCTCTAGACCATCTTCAGTTTTCTCACACAGAAACCCAAAAACAACATGCTTCTGTGGACCATGCGCGCGGACACGCAGCCCCGAGACCACGAGCGACAGGAGTGCCCGGGGCTGCGTGCAGCGGGTGAGGAGAAAGGCAGGTCGAGCCGAGAGACACATGCAGCGGACAAACCTGTTTAAATTTCCCTCTAATTTTGTCTAAGTCCTCGTGAAGTTTATCGTAAGTGGGGTCATCGTAAGGGAACTTCTGAATCATCCCAATCAACGACTCTAAGGCCTTCATCTTTTTGCTGTAAAGCACAGAAATAAAAACTTTTAGTCCTTTGCACACAGCGGGCTCGGCTTACGCGAGGACGACGCTGATCACGTACTTGGAGCAACGGGCGTGCAAAGCATGCCTGAGTCCGGAAGCGCGAGAACGAGCTTCTCACTCAGTACTATTTACTCGCCCAGCAACGCGCTCCTGCCCACAGCCCGCACTCCCCTGCCGGTACGGAGCTGGCGGGTGTGCTGCCCGCCAGACCTCCTCTAGGTCACAGACGTGGGAACAGACAAAACCAGGCAAGGAGAGGGCGCTGGGGGGGACACGATCTAGCCCACTGTGGGCCTGGGGCGTTCCGGGACCCAGAAACATCACACTCACAGCCTTGGGGAGTTCCGCGGCAGGTAGACCAGCAAGCCCCTCCCACCAAAGGGCAAGACTCAGTGTCCGGTGTCTGGGTCCGGTTCCCTCTCCCAGGAAGGCGAAGCTCTGCGGGAAGGCGAGCTGGCTCCCAGCCCTCCGGTATTTCACTTCTCTGTGACATGCAGACTCAACAGCCACCTCACAGCTCTCCAGAGGAAAAGTGACCTCCGCAAAGCCCAAAACCTAGCCCAGGGCAGGTGCTTAGTGAGCGTAAGGTCTCCTCGCTTCCACCAGGGCTCACACCCAGGGCTGGGGGAGACCGTTCCCAGATGTGTGCATCTGGGAGATACACGGTGATCCTGATGGGCACCCCCCAGACCACCCAGATGACCGAGGTGGGCCATCCGAGCGTCAGAAGGATGCCAGGTGTCTGATTAGAGGAAATTCGACAGAACTCTTCCCCAGGATGAATCAACAGCAACCACCACCTCCTAAGTACCGGCCTGTAACTGCTGTTTTCAGATACAGGCAGAGTCTGCGACGCCCAGTCAGTGAACGAGAATGACGATGGCCACCTCTCTAAGACAACACAAACTGTAAAAGGGCAAAAGGAACTCAAAGCAACGAAGCACTCGGTTTCCAGGGCGATGGAAGGCAGATGCCACCATGTGGGAAACGGCTGTATTCCAGCGCGATAAAAATACACCCCGTTTTAAGTTGGCAAGTAGCAACTTAGTCTTCTCTGATCCGTGAAGCTACTTTGAAACACACCTGGCCTGTCACACCATCAAAGTCAAGGCCCGTCAGCAGGGCATGCCTGCTCCCGGCTGATCCAACGGCACGGCCGGCGCCAGACCTCAAGCTCAGCCCCAAACGCTGGCCTGCACACGGCTCCCACCACCCTGCTGGGGGGCCGGGGTGGGAGACAGGTAAGCACCTCCAAGTCCATCAAAAATCCACGGTCATCTGATGTAAAGCACCACCCCTTAGCCTGAGACACCGTCTTCTGTGGTTTCTCCGGCGTTAAAAGCCCCTTATGTCACTGAATGGAAACACAGAGAGGGGCTTTCCCTTCCTTGGAACATAAGGCAGCGGAAGGTCCTCTATCAACCCTCTACCATTATTTAAAAAATTGTACTGACACAAGAACGCAAAACACCATGCCCCACAGCTCTAGGAGACAGGCTTCTAGGTTGTGTTTCAAGGAGACCCTCGGGCTGCGCTGGCGGGGAGGGGGCGGCAGCAAGGTGAGCCCCACAGCTTCCGCCTGTCCCCAGGCACACGGCGCAGGTCCTCCTCCAGCTGAGACAGACGGGTGAGCAGCTTTAAGAAATCAGGGGCCCCAGCTCGGAGGCTGGAGTGGAGCGCCAAGCTCAGCTTCGCCTGCCACCCAGTGGAGCCCCAAGTTGCCAAACGTGACCTCGACCACACGCACAGTCTTCAGAGGACCATCCCCGCCCGGTGCACCTCGGCCCCTGTACACGTCTGGTCCACTGCCAGCGACTCAGGCCGCCAGAGCGGCCCAGGGACTCGATCAGGGCAGGGCAGGCCATTCCAGCATGGCCCGGTCAGCTGCGAACAAGCACCCTCGTCCTCACAGTAGAATACGGCGGTGCCCCAAATTGAGAAATTCAAAATACTTCAAGTAAGACAAGTCATTCGGACAGCGGAATGCAACCTTCCCTGCCGTCCTCCACTGTCCTTGGGACCCTCTGGTGCCAGGAGAAGGCAGCAGGCATCAGAACGAGGCATGGCACCAGCTGAAGCCAACTTTGGGCTCCCAGGAGAGCGGGACTGCCGAGCCACGCGTGCCTTTGACTTCAGGGCTCGTTCCCAGGTTAAGACTGAAGACAGATGTGCAACTGAAGACAGATGTGCAACACGGTCCCTGGGGCTTCAGCAGGTGGCGTATAGCAAGAACAGGTTCAAAAGATTACGAAACGACCCAAAAATAGCTACCATTTACTCAGCACCACCAGGAACCAGACCCGTGTCAAACACGCCGCCTTCTCTCACTGGCACATCTAGTTGGCTGCGCTGAAAACCAGCCACGACAGAGTCCCCACTTCCGACCCTAGTCATACCGAGGCTACCGTGTTTATTCCAAGCTCCGGGAAAGGCGAACAAGAAGACAGAATCCACTTCAACAACCTTCACCAGCAGGAGATGTAAAATCCACTGGTGCTACGAAGCCTGCAGGGAACCGGCGGACAGCTCCACGAAGGCTTGACAAGTAGTAACGTGTGTTCGCCGGACACCGAAAACGAGATCTATGCAAGGCACAATTTCCTGCAAATATCAGGACCACATTCAAGTCTGGTCTATTTTCTCCACGTGACAGATGAGGACACAGAGACACGAACTGCCCGAAGTCTGGGTAAGCTATGGACCCACACCCCGGCTCCACACAATGAAAAAGGAAGAGATCTTAAACCCTACCTGTCTTTCTCGGTGGCACAGCCGTGCAGGAGACATCTCCAAGCGAAAGCAAAGCCTTGATAGCACCCAATCTGTGAATTCACAAAAAAGTGAAGATGGAAATTAATAAGCAACAAGCTACATTGTATCTAACTGTCCCGCTCTCCAAACTGAAGGTGGGCACCAAAGGCAGTGGTGCTTCTCACGCTGCGGTTCTGAAGCACGTGCTGGGCATCAGACCCCGGAGTCAGATGGCCGAGCCTTCAGTGAGGCGACGGCCTCCCCAAAGTTCCCCTGGCTCCGCCCCTGGGTCTTGTGTCCCTTGTGGTCCCCCCCTAACCGCAGCTGTAGCCAGCAGAACACAGAAAAGGCACAGCGTGGCTTCTGAATTTAGGAGTAGCAAACATCACTCCTGCCATCACTGGTCCAAGTGTCACAGGGCCACTCCAGCAGCCCTGCGGGGAGGTGCACGCGGCAAGAGCAGTGGTGTGAGTGAGCAGTCTCCGGAGTGGCTCTCCCAGCCGCAGGCGAGCCTTTGCATGGCTGCAGGCCTGCCTCCAGCCCCGGCGGCGTGGAGCCAGAAGCACCCAGTCCAGTGTCTATTGTCAGAGTCCCCCACAGCAGACATCTACCGCAGTCCTGACGGCCCCTCCAGGCTCTGCCACTCAGAGCTGGTCTTCCGGAGTGAGGGCCCATTGAGAGGGAAGGAAGAACAACCATGGACTCCGGAGGACTTCGGTGAGAAGGGGTGACCCAGGGCAAGGATTCAGGAAGCGGAAGCACCGTGATCCGCCAGCAGAAGAACCGTGATCCGCCGGCGCAAGCTGAGATGGCCGAGGACCAGCTTTCTCGTCCCCCAGACCACACCACCCTCTCTTTAGCAGGCACACCTCAGAGAGGCAGGTTCGGTTCCAGACCGACTGCCAACAGATGAACTGCTTGGTTTCCCGACACACGGGAAAGTTATGGCTAGGCCACACTACTCTACTCAGTGAGACGGCCCTAGGTCTGCAGAACGCTGCACTTACCTTCAGCAGAAAATACTTTATGGCTAAAAAACACGGAGCATCATCAGACTCTCAGCAAGTCATCATCACGGGTCACACATCACAGAAATAAATATAATAATCATAACAAAAAGGTCTGAAACAATGCAAGAATCAGCGAGGTGTGACAGAGAGATAAGAAGTGAGCAAATGCTGCTGGAAACACGGTGCCAACAGGCCTGCCTGGCACAGAGACGCGCAGACTTTCCATCTGACAGCCTCACACTACCTGCGGAGATGCGGCTGAGGTGTGCTGGGGCAGCAACACGCCCTGTCAGTCTGGGTGAAGGACACTGCCCCATCTACCCTGTCCAGTCCGCAGCCGCTCCGAGAGGCCGGAACTCCTGGCTCTGCCACACTGACCATCGCCGGAAATTATAAACTATGAGTGAAGAAGATTCATTTCTAAAAATTGGGGGGGGGGGGGTCCCACTTACCTCAGATCCAATTCTGGCTCCATGCAACGTGCCGTGCTGTCTTCCTTCGATTAAACCCAAACTGCTGCCTTCTTCGTAGCCCTCCTGGTATCCTTCCCCGTGGAACCTGTGATGGAGAGGCAAGCTTGATCAAAGAAGCAGGAGAAAGACTGCTCTTCCTGGAAGAAATTTTCTCTCCCACAGACCCCAGACTCAGCAAGACGAGACACAGTATAGAAGAAACCGTATTGAATGTAAGTCAGAAGACGGAGGGCACGACCCCAGCTCTACCCCCTCTGACGCTGCAGCCCGATCTGCCTCCTCTACAGGGAGGGGAGGCGGGGGGGGGGGGGGGAGCCAAATTCATGAATCCCACACCTGGCAGGACACCAGAAACACAGGGAAGTTTTAGAGACACAAATTCGAGGGCTGAGCCCCCGACACCCAGTCGGGAGGAAGGCCCGGGAGCGCTTTCTGAAACCTCCCAGGAGACTCCCGGGTGCAGCCAGGCCAGGGAGCCGTTGCTCTGGGAGTGCGACCTGCACGGCATGAAGTGCTTCCCAACACTGTGCCACACACGTGGCTTTCCATCGCAGCTCCGCACCCGGGAAGGGAGAAACGCCACCGGGTCACCGCAGAGCACGCGGAGGCAGCGGTGCCCGGCATACAGGCACGGCTGGGGCTCTGCGGGCTCCACAGGGGCGTGGGACCATCCTAACCTGAAGTCACCACAAACAGCAGAGGTGGGACGGCGCCCCGCAGTGGGGCAGTGTCGCTCCCACGTACTGGCGACGGGACCCCGGGGAGTGATCCCGCCTCCCGGTCTGTAAAACACCAGCGTCACAGACAGCGCTGCGCCAGTGGCCCGCAGCCCACCGAGCTCGCGGGTGGGCTCACGCCAAGCTCGAGACACACGTCAGCGCCTGGTGCTTAAACGCTCGCCCTCTTCCACGACGGAGGCCTACGGATGTGTCCAGTGGGCCGGGCCCTGGGGGAGGGTCCCCGCCGTCCCAGCCCCGGGCACTCCCCAGGGGCCCCGGGGGCAGCGGGATGGCGTCTGACCCATTTATCAGCCTGTCCGTGAATGCGGCCGTATGTCCCACCACGAAGGAACAAGGGAAAGGGGCAGCGCCCAGATGGCAAAGGTCCGTCCCACCCAAGTACGGGGCGTCCCCGGAGGAAGGCGGGCATCAGGCCGAGCAGATGCTCGGGGCGGCCCCGGACCGGGAGGCGGGTCTGGGGGAGCAGCTGGGCACGTGCCGCGCCGCCGAGGAGGAGGAGGGGGAGGGGGAGGGGGAGGGGAGCCGCGGCTCCGGCACTTCGGCCCCACACGCGCCCGTGCCCGCCGCTGGCCCAGGCCGCCCCCGCCCCGACGCCCGCTCCCGCGTCGCCCCAGGCCCGCGCCGCCGTCGCAGCCGAAGGAAGACGCAGGCCCGGCCCCGCCACCCACCTTTCGTCCGCCATCACGATGGCGTCGAACATGTCTTGACTCCCCGCCATGGCGGCTCCGGCCCGGCCCGGCTCGCCCTGCCCCTCGGGCTCCGCACCCCCGCGAGGCCGGAGCTCCCACTCACCGCTTCTGCGGAGGCGAGGCCACTTCCGGGGGGCGGCGGCGCGGGGCAGGCCGGGTAAGGACGGCGCGCCGGAGGGCCCAGCCCGCGCCGCGGAGGCCCGGACGCATGCGCGCCGGGGGCGGGGCCCGCGAAGTCGAGACACCTTTGCCAAAAAAAAAAAAAAAGGGTGGAAATTCTAGGTGGGACGTCCAGGTGAGCGTGCAGGGGCGGCCCTTCCACTGGAGGAGCCCGGAGGGAATCCCGAGAGGAAAACCGATCGATTTCACTACGTGCAAATGCAAACTCGCTCCTGCCCAAAGTGGGGATAACATTAAAAAGCCAGCAACAATCTGGAGGTTTGTCCGAAATATCACAACGAAGGCAGTCGTGTGTGTGGCTTATGGAGAACTTGCTACCAAGGATAAGCAATGAGTGCATCCTCACAGGGGCGAAGAGATGGGCCAACGTTTGGAGGGCGGGATGCACGGTCAGGCGCGCAGAGTGGAGAAGGCGGTGCGCGCCCGTGACCTTGGAACTTCACCTCCGGCACGACCTCCCGGGTTCGCTGCAGCACCCCCTGCACGGGCGCCCCGCGGACTCCAGCAGCGCCCGACACGATGTAGGAGGCCGAAGGAAGGTCGTGGAAAATGCTCCTGATGTTCAAGGGAAGAACGTCTAGGTCTTCTCCCAGTCCAACCACATTACACAATTACTCTTTTAAAAAGAATGAAAGTACCCCAAAAGGTCCACGGTGACTAGATCTGGATTTTGAAATTACATTAATTTTTAAATGTCCTCTTTTATATGTTTTCTGAGTGGCCCCTGTTTTGTGATCCTCAGGAGCATAAGAAAGCCCCATAAGACATTTTTTCCCCGCAAAAGATGAAATTAAATAGACTTTGTATATTCTGTTCGTTAAATATCTTTTCGTTTTTAGGTCGGGGGTTTTTTTGTTGTTGTTGTTTGTTTGTTTTTTTCTTCAGCAGCAGATAAAATCACAAAACATTTGGGATGTAGGAGAAAGGAAAAACAAGCAAACAAATACATACACTTTCCCACCCCTCTGGCCACCAATTAATTTTTTTTTTTTAAGATCTGGTATATTCCTTTTAAAAAAGATTATTTATTAGAGAGAGTGCACGAGAGAGCACATGCGTGCAGGGGTGGGGCAGAGGGAGAAGGAGAGAATCCCAAGTCGATTCAGCGTTCAGCACAGAGCCGATGTAGGGCTCCAACCCAGGAACCCCAGACTATGACATGAGCTGAAACCAAGAGCGCCCGATGCTTAACCAACTGCACACCCAGGTGTCTGCCACCAGTTACTTTTTGCTAATCTTGTTACATTTTTTCCTTTTGCATTTTCTCACAAAAATAATCATATGTGTACAATTTTATACCCTTACCCCCGCCTACTAATGAGCTAATGAAAGTTAACATTATATTACAAAAATGTCCCAAGTAAGGGAATGGTTCTCTCGTTATTACATATATAAAATAGATTTTTTGAACATAACCTCTTCGGTTGAAAGAAAATGAAACAAGCTATTTCCTTCAGGATGGGAGTTAGTGTGTGGTGGAGAAACAGGCCAGTACAGGATAAAACCCACGGATATAAATATATATACAGGAGCGCCTGGGTGGCTCAGTTAGTTAAGTATCTGCCTTCACTCAGGTCATGATCCCAGGGTTCTAGAATGAGCCCTGAGTCTGGTTCCCTGCTCAGCGGGGAGACTGTTCCTCCCTCCCACTTGTGCTCTCACTCTATCAAATAAATAAATAAAATCTTAAAAAAATAATAAAGATGTATATAGAAGAGTAGAATCTTAATTCCAAACTAAAATAAATACTAAAATACTACCTTGAACCCAGACTGTTTTAACATTGGAGGGTAAAAGATTCGTTGTGTTATCTTGGATTTTCAATACTTGTTCACAAATTGCTTCCTTTTCAAATAGGCATCGGACTTTAAAAAAGAGGGACTCCAAGGTAGGAAAAGGGAATTTTAGTTTGGGAAATATTCACTTCTGGCATTGACCTTTTTCTTTTTTAATTTTACATACATCCGCCACCAAATACTCAGCAGCCTGCAAAACGAAACAAACCTGAACCTGTCGATCTATACTGCCAACCCAGAATCACACCCATTTTATCAGCGAGCTAAAACCAAAATGTGCCGTTTGTTCCCGTGGTGGTTAAAGAAAACTGCGGGTCTCTCAAAATTTAAACACATTTGATATATGTTTAAAAATAATCTGCAAGAGGGGCACCTGGGTGGCTCAGTGGGCTAAAGCCTCTGCCTTTGGCTCAGGTCATGATCCCAGGGTCCTGGGATGGAGCCCCGCATCAGGCTTTCTGCTCAGCTGGGAGCCTGCTTCCTCCTCCCTCTCTGCCTGCTTGTGATCTCCATCTGTCAAATAAATAGATAAAATCTTTAAAAAATAGTAATAGTAATCATCTGCAAGGGTAGGGCCCTATCCTGTCGCAGATTAATTCTGCCCTTAGCTACAGAGCTGGAGGGCTCATTTCTGGCTAATGGACTGATGAGATTATAAGTAATCTTTCTTCTCCTGTAGGTGTTTCTGTGTTTGGTTTTTTTCCTTTAATCATGGAGGAAAAATGCCTTTCATAATCAGAAGGGGAAAAAAAGAAGTGATTTCAAATTCTTAAAAGGAAGTCATTAGATGACAACTTACTTCCAGGAAATAACTCTTCCTCTCAGTGTGTATTCACCAAAAATGAATGACAACACAACTGGGGGGAAAAAAAAAAAAAGAGGCGTCTGGGGGCTTTAACATCCCAGTGTGACTCCCTGGGAAGGGAGAGAATCCAAGGACTGGGTCCCTTGCAGACTCTGGGGCTAATTCCCCTCCATTCCCTCCCCCAAAGTGGAGCTCTGGGAGCCGGAAAGGAAGGGCCACTTTCTTTTTTTCTCTTTCTTTTTAATCCACAATTTTAATTAAGTTTTTTATTTCCAATATAGTTAACATACGGTATAATGTTAGTTTCAGGTGGACCATATAGAAATTCAACACTTGCCTGCATCATCCCACACCATGTCCTGTGCTCACCACAACAGGTGCTCCCCTCCGTCCCCAACACCTACTTCCCGCCTCCCCTACCACCTCCCCTCTGGTTACTGTCAGTGTGTTCTCTGTGGTTAAGATTCAGTTTCTTTGTCTCTCCCTTCTTTTTCTTTGCTCATTTGTTTTGTTTCTTAAATTCCACATATGAGGGGCGCTTGGGTGGCTCAGTGGGCTGAAGCCTCTGCCTTCGGCTCAGCTCATGATCCCAGGGTCCTGGGATGGAGCCCCGCATCGGGCTCTCTGCTCAGCCGGGAGCCTGCTTCCCCCTCTCTCTGCCTGCCTCTCTGCCTACTTGTGATCTGTCTGTCAAATAAGTAAATAAAATCTTTAAAAAAAAAAAAAGAAAGAAAGAAAGAAAAGAAAACATTAAAAAAAAATTCTGCATATGAGTGACGTCCTATATGGGGCACCTGCGTGGCTCAGGTCGTGATCTCAGGGTCCTGGGCTGGAGCCCTGCGTCAGGCTCTCTGCTCCGCAGGCAATCTGCTTCTCCATCTCCCTCTGCGCGCTCTCTCTCTCTCTCTCTCTCTCTCAAATAAAGAAATAAAACCTTTCTTAAGAATGAGAGCGATCCAATCGTACTCGTCTGCCTCTGACTTAACTTCACTTTGCATAATTCTCTCCAGCTCCACCCTCATCATTGCAAAAGGGAAGATTTCTTTTTAATATTTTACTTCATTTTTGTTTATTAATTTGAGAGAAAGAGTGAGTGGGTGAGAGAGCACGGGAGCAGGGGCAGAGGGAGAGGGAGCAGCAGATTCCCTGTTGAGCAGGGAGCTCCACGTGAGCTCGGTGAGGATCCCGGGATCATGGCCGGAGCCCCCCACGCGCCCTGCAAACGGCAATATTTCGTTCTTTCTTATGGCTGAGTAATACTCCATTGTGTATATACACCGCCTCTTCTTTATCCGTTCATCAATTGGTGGACACTGGGGCTGCTTCCACAGTTTGGCTGTTGTAGATAATGGGGCTATAAGCGTCTGGGTGCATACGTCCCTTTGAATTGGCACTGGGGGTGGTAAACACCCAGGAGTGTGATTGCTGGATCGCAGGGCAGTTGTATTTGTAGCTTCTTGAGCAGGAAGCTCCGTCCTGTCATCCAGTGCGCCTTCCTGGGGGGGCCACTTTCTCCCTGCCTGCTCAGGAATCTCTTGGAGCCAAATGACGGGAGACTTGTGGTGGGGACTGGGGGTCGGGCGTTGTGACCAGTGACCAAGAGACCTCTCAGAAGGGCCCTGGCCAGCAAGGACCAGCCTCCAACCCTGGGACAGCTCTGAGATTTGGGCCAGAGCTGGTGACCCCTAGTCTCTCCCCGCCCCCGGCCCCGCTGAGGCTTCTAATTACTCCAGCATCCCGATGGCCCTGGGACCCACAGGAACACAGCCAGGGCTTCCAAGGGCGAGAAGGAGAAAAGAGGAGTCTGGGCAGGGAGGCCGCACCAGAATTCCTTAACGCTGCGTGGGTCTCAGGGGAGTTCTATGCTTATGCAGAAGCAGAGACTATGGGGGGGAGTATGGGGGGGAGTAGCACAGAGACCCGGCCGCGGTCCTTTCACCAAGAGGGGACCAACTTCTCCCGCACACCCTTGTGCTCCCTTGGGCTTGGCTGTGCCACAGTCCCAAACACACAACCCAATGTCTTCGTGGCCTCTGCCAGGAAGGGCTCATTCCCGCTAACACAGAGTCCAGGATGGGCTTGGCGGGGTCGGCATGGGGGGGGGGGGGAGTGTGTCTCCAAAACCGTGAGCTTCAAAGTAAATACAGTTCTAAAAGAAACTATGAATGTTTGAAGACGAGCAGACGCCCCACTTGTGAAGCTCACTTTGCAAAGACCCCGTGACAGAGTGGACGCCCTGTGGATGGTGGCAGGTGGCTGGGAAGGGCCCCCCGGGGCCAGAGGAGGGAGGAGGGGTAGGGTGGCCTTCCACGGTGGCCCCTCGGAGAGGGAGTGGTCCTGTTGAGGCTGCGTGAGGTGGTGAAGGCAGGATCCAGCCCTGACCGCCCCCCCAACCTGCTGTCACTGGAGAGGACCCGTGAGGGCTCATGAACCCCTAGCAGAGGCTGTAGAGGGTCTCTGCGGTGTGACACACCCCTTCCTTTCTTCAGAGGGGCCCCAGCTCTGGTCCTCCAGTGTCTGTCTTCCCAGGGCTATGGCCTCTTCTGGCCCCAGCACCCCTCTCTGGGCTCCCTCCCCTCTGCCCCTCCTGGCAGCCCCCATTCTTCCCCTGCCTGGGAGAGACCCCTCACTTCCCACCTCTGTGGAGCAGACATTCCTGCTGTGACACTTCCTTGTCCTGGCCTGACTACCGGCCTCCCAGCAGGGCAGTGACATCAGAAGGCAAGGCTGGGGCTCCCTGTAAGCCTTGGGTGGTGGAGGGGAGACACCCAGTGTAGGGTCTGCAGCAGTAAAGGCCAACCCCCTTTCCCACTTCTGCTTTGCTCAGAGTGTGGTGGTGCCGGAGGAAACCAGCTCTTCTGGGCCTCAGTGGAACTCACCTCCCCCGACCCCGGGGGCTCAGTGTGCTCATCTGTAACAGGGGAGGCACACAGGTGCGCACCTGCAGGGTTGGTAAGAGAAGGTGCCTGGCCGGCCGGAGGTGCATAAACATGTTAGGAACTATTGGCAACACGATAACTTCCTGGTGTGTCCTGGTGTGTGTCTAATGGTGGGGCACGGAAGGGCAGGAGCCTTCCCTCCCCTCGGAGCGCTCCTGGGGTCCAGCATCCCCAGTTCCTTTGGCCCGGAGTCGGCGGGAGGCGGAGACCGTGTCAGGGCACCCGCCACTGGGGGGCGCCGTTGCGCCTCCGGCCGCTCCTCCCAGCGCGCTCCGGGCCACCTGCCGCCAGGGCCGGGGGAGTCCCTCTCCCCGCCGCGGGACGGGTCTTATCCCGGACTTCATTCCCCGAGCCAGGCTGGAAGAGCGTTGATAAGGACCCGCTCCTCCGTGGGTCAGACCCTTTCTCAGGTTATCACCTGTAATTCCCTTTTTAAAATTTTTTTATATATTCATTTTATTTATCTATTTATTTGACAGGCAGAGATCCCAAGTAGGCAGAGAGGCAGGCAGAGAGAGAGGAGGAAGCAGCCTCCCTGCTGAGCAGAGAGCCCGATGCGCTGGATCCCAGGACCCTGAGACCATGTCCTGAGCCGAAGGCAGAGGCTTGACTCACTGAGCCACCCAGGCGCGTCTATCACCTGTAATTCTTTAAAAACGTCCCTTGGAGCCGGATGTTACCAGTGATACTCAGGGTGGACGCTGAGACTGGGGGTGGGGGGCTACTTGGCTTCCGACAGACCGATGTTAAAGCCCTCCCAGGGTTGGCCACCCCAGACCACAGGCCTCCGTCCATTACCACCTGCTCCAGCCTCTACCCAGCCAGCCCCCATGAGAGCAGGCCCTGACCCACTGCCCGTGTCCAGCTCTGAGGCCACAGAGGACACATGGAGGACACATGTCCAGGGCCAGCTGACATCACCCAGCGCTGATGGAGGAACGCGATCGTGGAACCTGCGTCCCAGGTCTCCCAAGAAGGGTTTTCCCCCATCAGCCTGCTTTGGTCTGGGCCCAGCTGCCCACAGCTCTCAGACTCCTCATGGAGGGCTGGTGTTGGATCCAGGCTTCACCTGGGCCTGGGCTCCCCTGCCCCCCACTCCACCTGAGATCCAGGACCCAGAGGGCAGGGCAGCTGAGAAGGAAGGAGGTGACCCCCAGCCTCCCCTGGGGGTCTCCCACATCCCCCTGCCAGGGCCCCAGCAGTGCCCGGCCTGATGTCAGTTGGGGGGGTGAAGCCCCAGCCTGGCGCCCTCCCCAAGCTCCCAGTCTTCCCTGCGGTAAACTCAGTTAGGGTGGTTGCGAGGCCTGACTGCTCTAGTGTACATTAAAGGTAGTCCCTGGATAACTGGCTGCACAATCCAGAAGCGACTGGAAAGATTTGTAGTGTGCATACCCTTTCCAACAAAGCAACCCTACTCATGTCTCTCCCTCTGTCTGGGTTGAATGGTGCCCCCCAAAAGATGTGTCCCAGTCTTCACCCACAGAACCAGAGAACGTGACCTTGGTTGGGAAACGTTTCTTTGCAGAAGTCAAGCTCTCGAGACGAGATCATCCCGCATTACCCACCTGGGCCCTCCAACTACTGACAAGTGTCATGTTATAACACAGAAAAGCAGACACACAGAGGGGCCACATGAAGACGGAGGCAGACACTGGAGGGGCGCAGCCACAGCCCAGGGATGCCCGCCCCCCCCCCAGAAGCTGGAGGAGGCAGGAAGGACCCTTCCCCAGTGCCTCCAGAGGGAATGAGGCCCACTCATGCCTTGATTTTGGACTTCTGGCCTCCAGATGGAGAGAATACACTTTTCTTGTTCTAAGCTTCCTGCTTCTTTGTCATTTGTGATGGGAGCTCTAGGAAATGAATGCAGGATGTTTGAGGAGTGCTGCTGGGAAGAGGGGACCGAGCGGCGACCCAGAGCCTAGGCCAAGCCAGGCCGAGGCGCCGAGCACCCTGTCCTCTGAGGCTGGGATCCTGTGCCGGTCTAGGTGGGCTAGCTTAACCAGGGTGGCTGGGGAAGCCTGGATCGAACAAACAGGCAGGACGGGCAGGATGGGTCCCCGCCGTGGGGACTGAAGATTCCACAGTGAGTGGAAGTGCAAGGAAGCCAGGTGGAGCCTCCCAGGGACCTGCATCCCTGTGCTGGGGAACCCCCAGGACCCCCGTGGCCCGTGGAATGAAGCACATCTTCTCCATCTGGCCAGAAGGAGCCCACCTCGCCGGGGTGCACCCCCTCTCCGCCAGCCAATAGAGCCCTCCGGAAGACAGGGACACGGAGCCAGCTCCCCAGGGCACTCAGAGCCCCCCGGGGACTTGCGACTCTCCTGCCAGCAAACCAGGCAGGGCACCCACTCCTTCCATAGCCTTCCCTGAGCCCGAGGGGGTGTGGGCTCACACTCTCTCTTCTCGTCACCAGCAGATCTTCTGGAGACAGACTGGGCAGCCAGACAAAATAGAGGACACCCGGTTAAGTCTGACGTTCAGATGAACAATAAATAATTTCTGAGCATAAGTATATCTCATATTTCATGGGATATACTTCTACTAAAAAGTGTGCTGCTTCTCCTAAATTCTCATGTAACGGGGCTGTCGTGTTTCTACTTGCTAGACTTGACAACTGCCGAAGGCGGAGGGAGATACAGCAAGAGAGCAAGCCCACCTTCCTGTGAGGAGTCGAGGCCCGTCAATGGGGTGAATGCAAGATCCAGCCTTGAAGACTCTTCCCCGTCTCCTGCCAGAGGACCCACGTCAGCCACAGAAACGGTCATCCCAGATTTTGGCCGCCAGGTCAAGTGAAAACGTGACCTAGAGTGAAAAGGTATTAACCATCAACACTCTAGTGTGAATTAGTTCACAAAGATGTGCATCTACTCATTACTATGGGCTGTGCTGTGGGGAGGACACTCCACTTCATTTTCCCCTGAAGTGTTTGTCTCCAGGGCACAGATCACATGTAAACAGGCTTCCCACGACTGTCGACCTGGGCTCCACGTGTGAATCACTGGCAAGTGTCACAAAATCTTAGATGTCCAGGCCGCATCCGGTCCAATTAGACCCCATCGCCCGGGACCAGATTTTCCCCTAGGTTACTCTGCCGTGCAACCAAATTTAAGAACCATAATAACTGTTCCCGGCCACAAGTTCTAGTGCTGGTGAGGGCTGCCGTCTGGGAGCCCACTTGGTCCCAACCATCTCGCGGACAGAATTCCATGCGACTCTCCCCACCGTCCCGCAATGCACACCTTGTCCAGCTCACTGTCCACAGGAGGACACAGACTCACAGAGTGACTCACTTGCTCAAGGCAGAACAGTTAACGGGTGTGGGGGGACCCACTGCCTGACCCCACAGCCCTCCCGTCATACGGCTTCCGCGCTACGCACCTTGGGTTATGTGCCTTCCCTCTGAGGTCCTGGACTCCCTCACCTGGGCAAGGGCCAGAGGATGCGGGTCAGCAGGTGTGGCTCACCCGGCACTGCCACCTGGGGCGGGAGTAGGGTGGCGGGGTCAGCTTTGGGCACGTCTGCGACAGTGGGGTGCGTGCCAGGATAGACTGGGGAGTCCTTGCGGGGGGCGTGGGAGGCACCTCACGAAATGGCCTCGGGAGACTAACTCTGATCTTTGGCAGATGACCAGCCAACCTGAGCACCCAGAAACTCCCAGCCGACGGGGTGAACTGGACTCTTGTCCGCACTAGGCCCAGAGCGGCTGCTCCACGCCTCACCACCCTCTCCAACCTGCCCTCGTGTTACAGGTGAAAACACTGAGGCTCGAGAGGCCAATGATTTCCTCCAGAACGAACAGCTGGCGGGGCAAATTTTGTCCTAAGAAGCACAGCAACTTCTTCACAATTTTCAGTAGTCATGACCACTGGTTACCACTGGCGTCTAGTGGATGGTGGTCTAGTGGACGGAGCGGCGGGGGTCGCTGTTCATCATCCCAGCTCCCTCAGGAACACCTGCAACCCCCACCCCACCCCCGCCAAGACTGCCCTCACCACCCAGATCCTAGCAGAGCCGAGGACGCCGGCACCCTGGCCCATGTAGCCTCCACTGTTGGGTTAACCTAACCTACAATTCAACCCACCTCAGCCCCGGCCTCCAGGGAGGCTGCGATGACCAGGAGCTTCTGTAGAAAAGTGCAGTTTTAAACACAGCAAACACACCAGTGTCTCCTCTGAGCTCAACGCCAGGCTCTGCTCTCTTCCCGCCCCCCCTCGAAGGCATCGCATCCCAGCTGGGTAAGGAAAGGCGACTTCTGGTACAAATTGTGCTTTAATGTAGAAAACAACACTCATGTACATCATAAATACAACACGGGGGGGTATAAATAAAGTAAGAAAATATAGAGATGTACATATCAAACAAAATAAATTACGCATAAATACCACGTTGGCAACTAAGTGCTGGGGAAGGGCCCCTCTCCTCGCTGCTTCTGCAAGTGACTGACAAGACCGGGGGCTTCCAAACCCAACCCCTCCCGGCTGCTGAACGGGATGTGCAGGTCTCCCTAAGGGGGAAGGCGGCCAAGTCCCACCGCCTGGCAAAAAGGCTGGCAATGGGGAAACAGCCCCACAGGCCGTGTCTGCTCTGCTCTGGTCCGTATCCACGGCTGCAGAGAAAGGAGGGAGCGTGCCAGGGGCAGAGACCCACGGGGCTCTGTCCAGAGAGGTGCTTGTGGGAAACCCACATGCCCAGAGCTGATGGGATCCCAGAGGAGGAGGGCTGCTGCGTTTGTCCTTGCGTCCTGTCCCTCCGAGCAGGTGGTCGTTCCCTCAGGGTACCAGACCGAGCCCTGCAAGTGTTGGCTATGCCCAGGGCACTGAAGGTCAAGGGGAGGAGCAAGTGAATTCCTTGATGTGCCCTGGGCAGACTGCCAAGTAGTCCGGTGAAGGTTATCCCTCCCAGAAGCAGCCGTAGTGGGGAGTTCTTAAGGGCTACCCAGGCTGGAGGAGGCCTCGGGCTCCCCCTGCTTCCGAAGCCTGGTTGGCCATGCCTGCGCCTTCCATGTCCTGGAAGGGTTATGGAAGAGCCAGCACTGCTCTCTGCAGTGGAGAGCTCGATCAATTATGCTGTGGTAAAGTTGAATTTACCTAGGGTTTCACAAAGCTGATCGCCTGTACGGGAGTTTAAACTGACCGCTTTTCTTCTGGCTGCTTCTGCTGGAAATGACGGGAGAGAGATCTGTAGAACACTTCAGCTTGGCCTAACAATCTTTCCAAAGGTAGTGAGCTCCCGGTCAGTGGAGGTATTCAAGCGGGATCAGGGCAGCACAGCAACTGTCCAGCAACGGCAAAGGAGCGGGGTGGGGGCTTACGATTTCACGAGCGTACAAGTCTATCCGCTAGAAACTGGGACAGCCAATGTCCAACTCTGTATGTACAAGTTCTAGATGTTTCTTCCTAAAGCTAACTGGAGCACGGGCCCAGGATTGTACTTGTAGAAGCACGGCCAGAACCCGCTTTGCAAGAGCCACAGGTCGGCCACGGTCCTGTCCTCTGAGGGTGGGGTGGGCGCAGGGGGAGGCCGCAGCCCCACTCATTTTTGGAAGCTGGGACTCTTCACTAGTCCCATTTTGGTGGCAATCCCAAAAGGGTCCATGCTGTCTGTTTCTAGGGGGGCAGAAAACCCATCAGCCTCCACGTGGTCCTGGAGGTCCCTGGGCTCCGCCAGGCTCCCGGGCAGCATGGGCAAGAAATGGGACAGAGGCAAAAAGCCCCGGTCCTTGTACAGCTGCCTTTGTTTCGCACTGCTCAGGGAGACGGGGAGACGGTGCTTCTTGGACCGGTACACGTTGTAGCCATCAGGGCGGATCTCCTCCTCGAAAGCACAGTCTCCGGCGGAGTACTGAGGCTAGGGAGAAAAGGGGAGGGCTGTGAGTACCAGGGGGAGCCCCGTGGGGTGACATCACCAGAAGCAGCAGAGAGGCTGGGCACAGGGGACCATCTGAGCTACAGACTCCCATGTGGGTCCACGTGATGGGTCCTACAAATGGGTGTGTGTAGTTACACTTAAAGGATGTGCTTATGCGTGTAAATTCATGCTTATAGAAAGTATGCATTACATTAATACACACACTGAACGTATACGGATATAAACACGATAAATTATCATATGAACCATGAAGTATGACATACTAAATATACTTCAATATAAGCTTGTACTGCTTTATAAACTTTATATAAAACCTTATGTAAACTTTATAAACTCGCTTTATATACCTTTATAACCTTTGTACACACGCGCCAAGTTCAGGTGGGTATTTCACGTGTGGTTTACGTATGGGCCCAAGATCTGTATATACAGATTATCTGTGTATTTTTTCTCTCTCCCTCCCTAAATCACGCCATTTCTTCAATTTAGTATTGTTCCGAGCAACAGAGGCATAAAACCAGCCATGCAACATGAGTGTCTGCGTCCCTGATCCCCACCCTTACGGGAAACACAGGACTAGTCCCTGGCGGCCACCGACACTTGGGGAGACCCCGCTGAACTAGGTAGGCTCTCCGATCCCATCTGGGAACCAGATTAAAGCACCTATTCCCCATTCAGACCTGCGTTCAGTGAGCAGTGGGCCATTCTGAGGCCTTTTTTCGGGTGCCCCCCTATAGGCAACGTAGGCCCCCATGGGGTCCTTCCTTCTAGGGCCCAGAGCCTTCAGAGCAACTTGCCAGGATTATCAAGATAAAGCCGGCCCCTCCCCCCAGGCCCAGGACAGAGCCTGCACCCAGCGGGGTGGCGGGAAATGCAAGCCGAAGGGCGGAAAAGCAGCCGCTGGGGTCCCAGAACGCTGGTAGCCAGACGGGTACCCGTGAGCCAAGTCCTGTGCCAAACGGAGGAAGGTCATTACCCTGTGGGGGACACAGAGGGCGCAGGGAGGGCTGGGCTGGTAAACAACCCCGGGAGGCACCCAGTCGCGTTTGTGCCCAAGCCTACAAAGGTCGCTGAACTGCAGGTGGGTGAGCGCTGTGCTGATAAGGCACTGATAAGGTTCAGGTCTCCTGAAGCCTCGGCCAGCCCAGCTCCCGGCGAGGGGACACGGCTACCAGACAGCGGGGGAATTGCAAACCCATAAACACACAAGGAAGAGAAAGCAACGGTGGCACCATTTCACGGTCCCGGTCCTTTGGGACAAACTAGCACCCCCCCCCATTCTCTTCTCCAAACAGGAAAGCAACTGATTTCCATCCAGTTGCTTGGAAAAAGTGCAATTTATTAAAAAAAAAAAAAAAAAAAAAAAAGGCAAAACAAAACAAACAACTCCTCCGTCTTGGCTAAGCCATACCCAAGGGATCAAGAAACAGAGCAGGATTTTAGGGGAAGGGACACCCCTCCACCCCAAAATCTGGACTACACTGGTGGACTGGACCCATCTGCGCCGGCGGGTCCTCCAGACCTTCCTTCCCACCGCCCCAAGTAAATGTCACAACAAAAGTTGCAACTGCGGGTTTGGGGGCGGCCTCGGGTGTCAGCTTTCAGCAAGCCAACCACCTCCTTTCTTTCCCTCCGTCTGGTCCTTTCGCGCGGGACTCCGCCATAAAACCTGAAACCGACTCCTCTGGATAAATGCGCTACACCGGCCTCAGAGACACAAAACAACTGGGACACTAAAAAGATGCGCGCTGCGGGGGGAGGCCCGGCATCTGCATCTTTTCGGGGCGGTGGGGGCATCCCGGGAGGCGCGGTCTCCCCCCGCCCCGCCCCATCCCCCCGCCCCGCCCCGCCCCGCTCCTCCCGCCGCGTCCCCGACCCAGCCGGGCTGCATTGAGGCCCCAGCGCGGGGCCGGGACCTCACACAGCCTCTTCTGTGCGCCCGGGGGCGCGGGAGGGGCGCGGGCTCCCTTTGAACTCCCAGTCTTTGTTCCCAGAGACCGAGACCCGATCTCCGCGCATTTCCTGCCCCGAGACCTCGATGGTTACCTGGGCCTACCCAGCCCGCCCCCCGCCCCAGGACCCTCCCCCCAAAGCATCTACAGTACAGGTGAGCGCGACCCAAGGACGAACACGCCCCCGGAGTATTCTTCCAACTCGTCAGCAAAAACCACACTGCTTTCCCAGTAAATATACATTAAGGGGGAAAAAAAAAAACAAAAAACCGTCCCAAATGTAATTTTTCCTGACTTGTGTGAAGGCTGGCTTTTTAAAAACGATCCAAGCGGTGAATATCCTTTCTCGTGCCTTCCTTTTACTGTACACCGCAGGGAGGGACACGGGGGGCGAGGACCACACACGCGCACGCCCAGACTGAAAAGGCCCGAGGTGGGTTTCACTGTTTAATGTCAAAGGAAGCCGAGTCAGCGCTTCCTCTGTCCCACTGGGCCGGCCTTCGGCTCGACCGGAGATGCAGAGACAGCTCTCACCCATTCTCTGGCGGCCATCCGGGACTCCCCGTGAACTTGCGGAGAAAAAAATTCGCACATCAGCTTCATCGGGCCCTTTGGCGTCCTCCCTTTCGAGCCTCATGCCGGACCCGGGGCATTAAGCGAGGAGAGCTTGGATTCGATCCAGCACGCCCAGCTCCCCTGCGGGGCCCCGCCTGGGCACAGGCGTCCGTCCCGCGCCCCAGCGCGTATCCTCCGGCGGAGACACCTACCAGCCCTTGCATCCTGCCGTCCGCACCCATGCAGAGATAGCGGTCGCTGTACACGCCCTTGATGGCCACCGTCCGCAGAGCGACTGCCCGGATCTCCACCAAACCTGGGCGCGAGAGAAGCAGAGGGCTGCAGCCGGGACCCGCGGGGCCCCCAACACGTGGATGCGGTGGGCGCGCAGGCCCAGGCCCTCCCCCACTCCCCTGACTTCTCGTGCTGCCTAGGACCCTGGGGAGGGAATGGGACTCCCAAGTGCCAAGATTTGGAGTTCCTGGGAGTGGGGGGTTCGCGGGAACTGAAGGGGGCAAGCGAACGATAAGGCGTGGGTGCAGGGGGTCCACGTGCCGGCACCCTCCTCTCTCAGCTCCCCGCGCTGTCAGGGGCCGCGGGCAGGGAGCAGAACGCAGTGGGGCCAAAACGTGGGTTTCTCGAAAGAGGGAAAGGGAAGGGACACCGGGGCGAGTGGGCACTCACTGTGCGCGCTCTGGCCCCGCGCGCAGTCAACCCCGCCGTCGGCACGGATGCGCAGGAAGCAGCTGGAGAGGCCGTGGGGGCCGGCGGTGTACAGGTGCCGTAGGCGGATGGGCTCACCCCAGCCATAGTGCACGTGCGGCCCCGCGTCCGAGAAGGCTAGGGGGCGCCCGGCTGCGGCCAGCCAAAGGCCGGCTAGGACCAGCGCGCGGGCTACCGCGCACCGACTCGCGGCGCTCCGCATGGCACCTCCCTCGGGCTCGGCACGCAGTTCAGGCGGCGAGGGTGCGGGAAGCTGGGCGGCAGCAGGACTGCGGGTGCAGCGGCGGGGTGGGTCCCTCCAGCCAGCAGTGCCCTCCGGGCGCCTGGGCGCTCGGCGCTCCTGCTCCGACGGCACAGCGGCCCGAGGCCAGCGGCCTTATATAGCGCGTCTTACCCTCGCGGCGGGTGGGTGCCCGCGACACCCGAGCATTTCTTATCAGGATTGCATCAGCCCTCCGCCCCCCGCACACACCCACTCACACCCCGCCTCCCGCCCCAGCCCCTCCCCGGACCCCGCCCGGGTGACCCCGCCCAGGCCTCCCAGATCTGGGGGAGGAGAGGCCCCGTTTCACCGGAGGGTTCGGGGGAGTTCCCCCCAGCAGCGCAGGGGCCCGGGACCAGGTCTCCTTGGCTGGGAGAGTCTGATTTTATAAAGCAATAAAGGAGACAACCGGTCCCCGCCCCCACGCCCCCGGCCCCCCCAGGGAATGCGCTCGTGGCGAGGCACTAGCAGGAGCAGGGAGCAGGAACCCCGTGACCAGAGAACCGGGCACCGACCTTTGCATCCCTCACCCCCTATACGGAGAAGCTTCGCCTTGGCTTTGGGGCGCCCTCCCCTTAAAAGCCCGCATCCGCTCCCTCCCACGACGGCCCTAACCGTCATATCTCCAGATGCCAAGCCGTCCATTAGAATTTCCCCCTGCCGCTCGGACTAGCTCACGTTTTCCTGGTCTTATGTTCTCGCGATCCCGGCCCCCCTCCCGCCCCTTTTACCCCCGTCCATTGCCCCCCGACGGGGGGCCGGGCTCGAAGCCCGGGAGGAACAATGGAGGAGTGGCGCGCGGCGGGCGCTAGATGGCGCTTCCGCCCCGGTTTCGGCCTCGGTGCGGCCAGAGCGCGCGCCGGGGCCGGGGCCGGAGCCGGGCCGGGCGGTCGCCCTGCAGGCGCCTTTCGCGGGGGCGAGGCGGGCTTGCTTCTGCACACGGGGAGCTGGCTTCCCAGCTCGAGGCGGGCTGGCTTCTGCACACGGGGAGCTGGCTTCCCAGCTCCAGCCGGGCGCAGCGCAGGGAGCCCCCTCTCTGAGTGCCTTTTGTCGTTGGTCCGGTCCCTGGGTCCCTGAGCTCTTTTCCCCGGCCAGGGCGCGATGTCCTGGGAGACTGCGGAAGGAGAGGTCCGGGAGGGCCAGAGCGACAGTGAGTGGCGCTGCTGGGCGGGGCCGGCGCCAGGCCGGGAAACTGGGGCCCCTTGGTGAAGTGGGTCCCGCCAACCAGACTTTCTCTGGTGATGCTCAGAAAAGCGGGGAAAGCATCCCGACAATGCCCGGTTGGAAAGGAGAGGGTCTTCCCAGGGACCTTGGGCGGGACACCGATTCTTTCTCATTTCTTCTCCAACCCCCGGAACTCCTGGGTGTGGGGCCCCAGGAGGCCAGTTCTGGGGGAAAGTCATGCTGTCTCAGCGCAAAGGCGATGGGCGGGCAAGCAGTCCAGACACACAGAGAGAAATCAGTGCCAGGCCTAATGAATTCCAATGAGTAAAGGCCATGTTCATACCCCAGTCTGTGACTGGCGTTAATGACCGAGCGTGCAGAAAATGTCACCAGGAACGGCTTTACAGAAAGACATCATCTCAAAGCCTTTATAGACCAGGACCCCCACGCTGCGTGTCTCGGTTCAGAAAGCCACCGCTTCTGTTAAATCTAATTACTTCCCCCCTGTGGCTTTAAATCGACAGGGCTCCTATTAAACTTAATTACCCTTCCCTGCAGCGTTCATTTTAAAGATCCTGGATAAATGTGGGGCACCGAGGAGGATGGCAGGAGCTGCCTTGGGGGACGCACCCGGAATGGGTCTGGGGGCGGGGAACACCAGCCTCTGGCCCTACCCCTGCTCTTTTGCTACTCCTCCCATGACCGCTGTGATCACCCAGCTCTGGAAGGTGGTAAAGGCAGCAGCAGCTGCCTATGCCCAGGCCCTGTTCCGAGCACATCATGGGTGTTCTCCGCTTAAACCCCTATAAGAAGCTCCATGGGGGTTCTGTCCCCTGCCTCCTTGAATAGATGGGAAACAAGGGCCCCAGCACAGTGGGACCCAGCCTGCAAGTGGTGACCAGAACATCGGGACCTAGGCCATCAAGCTTGTAAATCCAGGCCGTGCCTCCACTCTGAGAGGTGGTGTGGCCACCAAGCAGGGGTGCAGGCTCTGTGGTCGGAGTCCCTCTGCCACAGATCCATGCCTGGCCAACGCCTGTGCGGGTCGTGGACCTGCTGGGCCTGTTGCGTCCTCATGCCTGTTTTGAGCCTTGTCCTGGGGTCACATGGGAGAGCAGACATGAGGTCCCAGATACGGCTCATGAAGAGCAACGGCCATCCACTAAGCGTCACCCACCCGGGTACTACGCACTTCATAGTCGCAGGGTGCTCTGAAAGTCTGGGTGATTAATCCATGCTGCACATCAGGAAGCGGATGCGTACAGAGCTGTCCAGATAGGCCGCAAGTGTTTGCACCCAGCTCAGCTGAGCTGGGGGCCTGGGCAGATCTGCTGGTACCCTGGGTTTCTGTGCTGGAGGAAGACCACAGAGGGTCCGAGGAAAGACGACGCTGGCCAGCAGGGGGCGCTGTGGTTAAGGCTCCAGGTAAGCTTGCCCAGGAGGAGGAACCCAGGGCAGACTCCCAGCCCTGCAGCCACCAGGTACCGGGTGGGGAGGGTCGGGGGATGACCAGGATTCTTCTGGTGGTGACCGACCCAGGTGGCCTACCCCAGTGTGGAGGGGCGATTGGAGCAAGACTGCACGTCACCCCCGATGCCCCGCTCAGCACCCCCAGGGGTCACAGGTCCAGGTGACCAGAAAGACCTTGCTTGGCAGCTTGGCTCTGGATCTGATGCCAGCTGGGATGTTTGGAACTGCCCTAAGCCCTTTTCCCGGGGTCACCCTCTCTCAACCCAAGCTTGTCTGAGTTAGTCCTGATGTGGCAAATGAGAGCCACACTAAGGGATTTTCATCGTTTCTAGACCCACCTCCCAGCACCCAAGTAAATCTGGTTCCCGTTCACTTCCAGTCTTCGCATTACGAAAGTAGTTGTTTTTCTTTTCACTCTACGGCTAGACATTTACGTTACAATGTCAAACATGCCTTCCTAAGTACAGAAGCACCTCCTCACGCCCATCCCAGATTCTCTGCCCCCGCCTGACAGTTGAGAAGTCCTTTGTCATGACAGAAACTTTTGGATGCTGGTAAAAATCTTCATCAAAAAGTAAGAACTGCCAAAACGACCCTGGGACAGAAAGGACCGTGAATACTTGGGTTGGGGAAGCCACTGGTTCCTGACTGAGCCCAGAATGGAACTCGGGCATGCCTGAGTCAGTCCAGGACTTCTGCTAGAATCTGCTAGAACCTGCATCATTTCCCCCAAGGCATTTTGTGTCATCAAAATCCGTTTTCCCCCTTCCAGGATCATTATTCTAAAAAAGCAGCATCCCAGTAGCCCAGAAATTGGCAGAGTCCATAGAGAGCAGAAAAGGGAAGACTTTTCTGAGCCTCTTTATTTGTAACAGCAAAAGGCGTGCTTTTAACCTCCAGATGAGTCAATGAGAGAATTAGCAAAGCTAACTCCATCGATGGAGAGAGAAATGTTTACACAGAGACGGCCTGATATACGTGGGCAAGCTATTGTTATTTAAAGACCACTCTGGCTCTCTTTGCCATGTTTAGTACTTATTTTAAAACGTAGTCGCAACCCTTAAAAAAAAAAAAACAACGACAAACCTAGTCTATAGGGACAAAAATCTCCATCAGTAGTTGCCTGAAGCGGAGATGGGGGTCGGGAAGCTCTCTGGGATGGTGGAAATGCCCCTTTTCTTGACTGAGGTGCTGAATACCAGACAATGACGTTGGTCAAAACTCCTTGAATGGTACCCTTAAAATTAGGGTGCATTTTAAGTTGTGCCTCAATGAAGTGGAGTTGGAACATTTTCATCGTGAACGCTGTACTTGTTTGTGGATGACAATTAGGGGAGATACAGAAAACCAGAATGGGGACACGTCTAAAACCTGGACTGTTGACTGCCTTGTGAGCTACTGTTTCTATTTGGATGAATTTCTCCCTCAGACTTTTAAAAAATATATATATGTACCTTGGGGGGGAAAAAACCCCAAAAAACAGCCAACATCTGAATGGTACCTTTCTTTCCTCCCCTTACTGGGAACATCTCCGAGGACATTAAACCCATTTTACAGCCCCCACGGACACGGAGAGGTCTGTGGGGGCGACCGTGTTCCTTGTGGCTGGACATGAGGTTGTTTCCAGTCTCCTGTCCCAGGTCACACAGGGGAGGAAACCCGTGGAGACGCAGGTCACACCTATCCACTGTCAGAAGGGGAACTGCCGGCCCCGTGGTCTCCTCCCCCAGGTAAATCCCAGTCCCCGTACAAACACTGGATTGAGGGGGATGCGGCAGCTTTCCCCGGGAATGTGGGAGCTACTCTTCTCCATCCACACTGAGGGAGGCACAACTTCCTCCAGACTTCGTTAGGTGGGTCTGAGACTATGTTTAAGTCACAGCCACCAGCGGCCAACCGAGTGACAGAGGACCTGGGACTAGAAGCTCCTTTGGGAGCCAGCTCAGCATCCCACTCCGCCCAGGACCTGATACCCACCTGCTGGCCGAGGCCCCCCACCACCACCACAGCGCCTGGGTGTGGTTGTGCCTCACTCTGTCCTGTGCGATACGGCGGCTGCCCGTTCTCCCCGCGACAGAGGGATTCCTCCCAGCATGCCTATAAAGCCGATTTCTGTAGGCAAATTCTAATCATTAAGGCAGATGCGTGTTCCAGTGAAAAACATGTGGACCTGTCCCAGTGTGTCAATGTCCAAGAGCACAGGAACATGGGAGATGTTACCTCAAGGGAAAAAAAAAAAAAATTGCTGAATGAGAAAACACGAACTGTGCTCACAGTGATGTCTCTCAGAGCTATAGCATTAAAATACGGATACTGGGCAGGGCGCCTGGGTGGCTCAGTTGGTGAAGCGTCAGCCTTCGGCTCAGGTCGTGATCCTGGGGTCCTGGAATGGAGTCCTGCGTCCGGCTCCCCACTCAGTAGGGAGTCCCTCTCCCTAGGCTGCTCCCCCTGCTTGTGCTTTCTCTCTAATAAATAAATAAAATCTTTTTTAAAAAGAGATTAAAAATATTGATATTGCAAAGTCGCAGACGGACTGAGTGGGAGCACTCGTGACACGGTGGCCCCTGACCCGCGAGACAGCAAGAGCGCCCCCCCTCGGAGCGCCGCGGGGGGGCTGGGGGCTGCGCTCCAGGGCTCTGCCATCTGTCTCTTCCCGGACACGTTTCCGTGGAGGTGGCAAATGGGTCTGCTCGGTGCGCAGCCGTGTCCGCAGGGCCTTGAGCACAACCTGACACGTAGCCGGTGGCCAAGAAATAGCTCACGAATCATTGAAAGGAAACCGGAAGGCGTCCGCGTGGCTGTGAACGCACCGGGTTCTTCCGTTTGTCTGTCCTTGCCTTGCACGTTCTGTCCATCCTTCCTTCCACCTCGCCCTGACTTCCCTGGCTGGGTAGTCACTGTTCACTGATCCGCCAACACTTTCCGAGCACCTCTGACGGGTCAGAGCTCATGCATCCTTGCCCTGTGGTACCCCAGAGGCAGCGCTCCCGACCCAACCGGAGGGGCATGCTTGGGGCACCCAGCTTGGCAAGAGGGGGGTGGGTTAAGGTCGACATTTCTGTCGCAGGATCATTGGGGCGGGCAGGTGTAGCACAAACAAGAACTCTCTTCCGAGTCCCCAGGGGTCCACCCGCCCCCACGGACGGCCCCCCGCACCCCGAGCATCTTTCAGGAGCACTTCCAGACAGGCCATCTCGCTCTCATTTTCACCATGACGCCAGGAAGGCCGGCACTCCTCTTGGCGAGGAGTCTGTGGCAGAGAGAAGCCCACGGGCGCCCGAGGAGAAGGGCAGCGACACGCACCCTGGCCCAGAGCCAGCGCACCTGCTCCGCTCACGTCTAAGACCTCATCTCTGGAGAAGCGTCTGCTTAGCAAAACCCTTCCTTGCAGAGTTTCGGTGGCAGCACCCGGCACCGGCTGTGGACCCATTTCGCAGATGAGACCCCAAGGCACACTCGCCCTGGCCGAGACCGCCGGGCAGAAACAGACACTCCCAGAGGCTAAGCTTACGCGGATATGGAACCAGTGATTCTGGGTCATTTTACTCATTCTAGGGTGGGACACGACCTTGAAGATGAGTTCTTAGAAGCCCCGAATCAGCAAAGGAACACGGTAAGAACCAGAGAGGGGGAAAGATTTGCCCAAAGACATTCAGCCTGTGGGCAGCAGAGAAGGGACCAGAACACACCCCGTAGACACAGCAACATCCCCTTCCCTCCCCGACACCAGAGTTGAGCACAACATCTGATTTGTTATAAAGTCTTTTCAAAAAGAAAAACTCCACATGCTGGGGATTCCTTATTAAAAACACCTGCTCGAGTAGACTGGCTATTGCAGGGGGCTGGGGAGGGGGTGCCTGGGGACCGACCAAACTGGCTGACGGTAAGGAGTGGCCTTTTAGGGCACTTAGTGCTACGCTGAATCCTACACTTTAAAACGGCTGACACCAGGGGCGTCTGGCTGGCTCAGCGGGTGGAGTATGACTCTTGATCTCGGGGTTGTGAGTTCGAACCCACACTGGGTGTCAAGATTACTTAAAAATTTTTTAAAAGTGGGAGGGCACCTGATGTGTCCAACTCTTGATTTCAGCTCAGGTCGTGATCTCAAGGTCACGAGATCCAGCGCGCGGTGGGCTCTACACTCAGCGGGGAGTCTGCTTGAGATTCTCTCTCTCCCTCTCCTTCCGCTGCTCCCTGCCCCCATGCACACTCGCTCGCTCTCTCTCTCTCAAATAGATCTTTTCTAAAAAATACAAAAATAATTCTAAAAAATCTTTACATAAATAAATAAAATGGTTGACGCTGTATTATGTGAATTTCGGCTCAATTTTTAAAACAGTAACAGGGACGTAAACTGCTCCAGGGGACATCGCTGGGACCCTCAGGGACATCTGAATATGGACGGCCATGGGTCAGTTAACAGGTGTGTGGTTAAGTTTCCTGGGCTGGATGCTGGCCTCACCGTTACGCAGCGTGGTCCTCGTGATGCCAACAGGGCTCCCAGCCATGGTCCCGGGGAAGCTCCACGAGAGGGCCGTGAACGCGTGTGGTCACTGTCATCAGTCCCATTTTCCAGAGCAGGAAACCGAGGCTTGGGATGCTAGGTGGCCCACCCACAGTGGCAGCCCCAAGTAGGGTGTGGAGAAGAAGTCTGGCTATTTTGGGTCTTTTGGGGCGTGTCTCCTAGATAAACGGGAGTCATGTTGCATCCCTGATGTCACAGGCAGGGGACATATTTTCCGAGGCAGCCATTCCCTAGAGAATGACCCCAAAGGCTTGTCATTCCCTCGGGAACGCTCCCCACCGCCACCCCCCGCCGCCATCCTAGTCTGTGCAAGTAGATAGTGACTCAGTCTTTTGTCAGTTGGTAGCTTCCTTTGGGTTATATGCAATGCCTTTTTGTTTTTTTTAATGGGAAATTATTTTTTTTTTTAAGATTTGATTTATTTATTTGACAGACAGAGGTCACAAGCAGGCAGAGAGAAAGAGGAAGCAGGCTTCCTGCTGAGCAGAGAGCCCGATGCGGGGCTCGATCCCAGGACCCTGAGATCATGACCTGAGCTGAAGGCAGAGGCTTAACCCACTGAGCCACCCAGGCGCCCCTGGGAAATGATTTTTACAGACTCAGTAGGTGGGTCTTGTCCTGCACTGGGAATTCAGCACCGAGTGTGAAGTGTGGCTCTTGTGTGGGACTAAGGAACAAATCTGCACCCGGTCCCGGAACAGCCCTTTTAGGAACAAAGACATCTAGAGAAGTCCAGCTCCAGCCTGACATGCCAGAATTTCTGCACTGTTTTACTGTCACCACCGATGACGTCACCGTTTGGCTGAATGTGCCCACTCTGGGTCAGTCCCCGTGTGCGTGTGTGCGGGTGTGCACATACGTGTGTGTGCACCTGTGAGTGTGCATGGGGGCGTGGGCGTGTGAGTAACCCTCGCAAGCGTGTGTGTGAGTTTAAGAGCGCGCTCGAGTGTATGCGTGGGGATGAGTGTGTGCACATCTCAGAGTGTGTGCACAAGTGCATGCGTGTGTGACCTGTGGGAGTCACAGCAGCCGTGGCAAGGATCCGGTCTCCATGGTACAGACGAGTAAAGAAAAGCTCAGAAAAGACCCTTGTCCCTCGGCAGCACTTACATGACAGTCAGAAAGACGTACGCAGTTTGCTTGGTACTTGCCTCTGCCCGGTGTCTGTACGCTCGGTGGCAGGGAGTGTGCCCAGGCCCAGCAGGGGACTGCTCGGTTCCTGTGGGTTAAGGAAGGATGAGAGAAGGAAGGGGAAAGGGCAGCAGGCCCGGAGAGCGGTGACTTCAGCCCCGCAGGCTCCCAGCCCTGCCTTTCTAGCAGGTCAGCGGAGACCAGAGGTATTTCTGTTTTGAGGCATTTAGACAGATGCTCAGGGCTCAGTTCCGGCTAGGGTTTCTGACCGCACATACCACAGACTGAGGGGGTTGGAGATTCCTTCCAAAGCCTCCTGCTGTGGGCCTTGGGACAAGCTCTTGCCCCGGCTTCCCCATCCAGGAAATGGGACGAGACTCTGCAGAGAAGGAGAAGCTCGGGGAGCGCCCCAGGCTCCCGGGGCCCCGATGTGGGCCAGGACCACAGGGTCTGGACCCGGCACCCCATACCCCTGGAGGGTGGGTCCCTCAGCCCCAACCCAGACCTCTCGTGCTTAAGCTGTGACAAGAAGGAACCTCTTCCCAAAGCCCTGTCCGGGGCTCGTCCAGACTCCAATGCTGCCAGCCAGCTCCTCTTGCCTCTGGGTCCCTGCCCAAACCCCCAGGGTTGTTGTGGCCCCGCCCTCCATTCTGGGATGACCTCTCATCTCTCAGGGGACACTCCTCCCCCTGCCCCTTTGTCCCCCATCTGATTCCGGTTCCCCCCACCCCCAGCCCCGCGCTATAGGAGGCAACATGTGTACGGGGGTCTGACCTAGGCTGTGTGCCACATCTCCCCAGCCCCCGTTCTACAGACACGGAAACTGAGGCCTGAGGACAGTCAGCTAGCTGGTCCTCACCAGTAGAGGTTGGGGGCTCCCAACCCATGCCCCCTCCTCTCCTTCACTCCAACCCCCGCCCCGTGTCCCCTTTGGTCCATGCACCTGCTTCCACTCTTGCCCTTTCCCTCAGATATCCGCTCCTAGGCCCCGTTCAAGTCTCAACGCCCTCCGTGTTAATTCGGGTCCGTGAGCTCCTGATATCTCGCATCAAGGTTTCTGGGCCCTACAGACAGTTCTCAACCCATTCTCCAGGACACTCATGACCCCGGGAGGCCAGGAGGCAGCCCTGTGGATGGACTGGCTCCTCTGAGCCCGAGGCCGGGCCTAGAGCCGGTCGGACATCACGTCCCCCACGCACAGGCCTCTCCTCGCTGCGCGAAACTCATCGCCTGCCTTGCTCTGTGCTCGGTGGTCCTTGGACAGGACTTCCAGCGGCTGACCCTGGAGGCGGCCGCCGCAGGGGTCCAGCAAGGTGGCTGCACCCTGAGCTGCCAGGAGAGCCGTGGGCTCACTCTCCAGGGTCCGTGGCTAGGGCAAAAGTGAACTTGACTTCCGTCCACTCCTCGGCAGAGTGCGGCTCAGCTAGCCGGGCGGGCCTGCTTCCCTGAGGGGATCCGTACCGGGGGTGGGGTGTGCACTTCAGAGACACTGACCAGGCAATGATGGGGACAGGTCACTCGGTGCAGAAAACCTGGCCTCTCATGGGCGGACCTTCCTCTCCCATTATTGGCGTCTGACGGCCATGTTTTTTTTTTTTTTTTTTAAGATTTTTATTTATTTATTTGACAGACAGAAATCACAAGCAGGCAGAGAGGCAGGCAGAGAAAGGGGGAAGCAGGCTCCCCGCGAGCAGAGAGCCCGATGCGGCACTCAATCCCAGAACCCTGGGATCATGACCTGAGCTGAAGGCAGAGGCTTTAACCCACTGAGCCACCCAGGCACCCTGCCATGATTTTGTTTTAAGGGTTCCTTCTAGAAGCTTCCTCATGAGACAGCTGGAGTCTCGGTATCCATCTTGCACTCGGGACCAATGACCCAGAATATGTTGATGTGATGTCCTTGGTGAAACGTGGCCAGCTCCATGCAGCTCCTCTGCCCCTTTCTGGTAGGGAGTGTGTTGCCAGCCGGGGGCACAGCTGAGGCCGCAGAGACACCCGTGTCCCGGCACCACTACTGCCTACCTCCCACCAGGTCATGTGGGACTTTTCCAAGGGACCGGGAGGTGGTATCCCCTGCTCTTTGACTTGAAATGGCCCCAGCCCACCAACGGTCAGCATCTTTGAGAACAGCTATGGCCATTTCCTGAGCACCTACTATGTGCCTGTGTGACCTGAAGTCCTCCCGTCTCCCGACTGAGGGGGCGTGGCTCTTCCCGCCCCAGTCCACACAGCCCGCACGCATCAGGGCTGGGATTCGAAGTCAGGACCCTTTACACCCCGCGTTAGCATCCTGGGGCCGCTCTAACAGAGGGCCACTCACTGGGCCGCTCAAACAACAGAAGCCAACCCCGTCTTCCTGCTGGAGGCTGGAGGCCGCAGATCAGGATGTGGGCAGGGCTGGTTCCTTCCAGATACTCTGAGGGACATCATCCTTGCTCTGGCTGCGGGGCTCTGCCGGCTCCCCTGGGTTCGCGGCCGCACCCCTGCAGCCTCCGCTCTGCCTCCACACAGCCTCCGCTTCCCCCTCTGTCTCAGATCTCCCTCCCCGGGTCTTACAGGGACACTTGTTGCTGGGTAACCCCCCCCGCCACCCTGATAAGCCAGAATGGTCTCATCGTGAGACCCTTCACTTAACGACACAAGCAAAGACCCCCTTCTCCGAATAAGGTCACCGCCGTCAGGTTCAGGTGGACACACCCCTTGAGGACACATTATCGTCTCCATCAGTCAACACCCAACAGAAATGCTCCTTCTTTGCCTGGCCGGCTGGTGCCCGAGAGTCCTCCCACAGAGACGGGGGAGCACAGTCGTGGGTAGGAGGGTGGCGGAATGGGAGTCCTCTGGGCTCCCGGAGGGGAGGGCTAGCAGGCCCAGATGCCCCTGAGGCTGGCCTCGGGCGGTCACCCCAGCAGAGGGCCAGGAACGCTGCCCAGCTCTTAGTTCTCTAAGGCATCCCTCCAGGCACCCTGGGGTCAAATGGGGCTCTTCGGCCTGGTGTCCCACCAGCCTGGCAGGGTTGCAAAGTGCCCCCTCAGTCCCCCGTGCCCCCTCACTCCCCTCTAACCTGGGCCCTGGCAGCCCACTGGTACCTTCCCACCAGGAAAGACCCCATGCGAGGAAGTGGGGGCCTTGGCTTTCCCCAGCGGGCGAGGCCTTGGGAGAGAGTCCATGAGTCTGAAACAGGTTGAAAAAGGCAAAGGATCAATGACAAGGAACCAACGGGTCCAAAGAAGCGGGGGTGGGGGTGGGGGGGCAGGGATCTACCCAAGCACTTGTGCCCTCACCTCACATTGTCACCATCTAAGGCTGAGTGAAAAACAAACAAACAAACAAAAAAACAGGGCACCAGCACCAAACCAAATATAGAATAAAACGTGATTGTGTAAAAGAAAGAAAAAGAAAAAAAACCCCAAAACATACACACAGGTTCATTTTTAAAAAGTAAGGGCATTCACCTATTTCTTCTTTCATACTTCTCTGCTTTTCCCTACATTCCTTGCACTGGAAATGGATCCTTCTTATAATCACGACACAGAAGTCACTAAGCCGGCAACAGTATCGTTTAGACACGGGGGCCACAGACAGAGGATGCCTCCGGCGTGGCTGGGTGACTCTGCTCGGTCGCTGAAACACCGCGTTCACAGTGAGTGACCTGAAACACCGCGTTCACAGTGAGTGACCACACACAGGGACGTCCGTGTGGCTCCAGCAGTCAAAGGTGCACAGACAGCACTGAGAGGTCCCCGAGGGTCACCCTGAACCCCAACATATCCCTGGAGCCCTGCACAGTGGCCTTTCATGCAGGCTTCTCCAGCCAGAACCTTCCCCGAGTTCCCCGGGGGGGTCAGAGGCGCTGGCCTCGGGGCACTTGGCCGGCCAGCCGCCCAAGGCTGGGACCCCCTCACCGAGCCAGACTCGCTGGGCCACTCTGTGCGAGCCAAGAAGGCTTTTAACTTTTTCAAATGCTTTCGCATATCCCAGTGGTGCCTTCTCCAAAGGGCTCCATGAAATTCTCAGAGACCCGTCAAACCCAGCGAGTCCGTGAGCGCTTTGATTTACGGGACAGATGTTTGCCAGCTGACACTTGGAGGGACGGAGGGAGGCGGGGTGGAATTAAATAAGAATAGGGGTGTCAGCTCCCAAAAGGTGGCATATCTCTGCTCTAATTCCTTGACGCCCAGTACGGTTCAGAGGTCGGGGTTGTTAATGGGCAGGGAACAAATTGGGGGTTGCCACCTGTGGTCCCCCCGGGGGAGGGGGAGAATCCCGAGGGTCAGGGCCAGGCCCACGCTGCGGGCTCCCGGGTCTGACGTTGACCTGCTCTGTGATACTCCCTGGACCCCGAGCCTCGGTTTCCTCTACTGGGGGGAAATAGGCCTTCTCTGAAGAGTTGCACGCCCCGTGCCTTGCTGTGCACACAGTAGGCCCGCCCCGAATACCACTGTTTCTCCAGCACCTGCTACCACGCTCCACACGTCTGTCCTTGCTTCTCAGTAAATATTTTCTGCATCATTAGAGTTAGGGGCCGCGCAGGGAATGAAGTCGCCAAGCTCGGGGTAGCCCGGGGTTCCCAAGGAGGAGCAGTGGACCGACCGCCTTCACTGCGCGTGCTCCCCTCCGGCTCTGCCACCTGTGATGGAGAGAGGCAGGCAGGTGGGGGGTGGGAGAGGCACCGGGAGACAGGCCCCGCCCGGGCGCACAGGCAGAGATGAGGCACGGCTGGCCTGTCTCTAACCAAGGGGAAGGGCTGAGATGATTGTCTTGGTTTCCAGAACCCCTCCGTGCCTGGGTTCTGAGCAGCCAAGGGAAGACCGTGGGGCTCAAAACGTGGACCCCCCCAATGCAGAAGTGTGGGTGGGGGGGTGCTTCCCACTCAGATCGAGTATGAGGAGGAGGGCGCTGGGGGCTGGGGGGGCTCACAGGCGACAGTGGGAAGGGGGCTCGCAGGAGGCTCTGCCAGGCTGCTTCTGCCTTTTCTTCCTACGTCCCAAATTTTCTCCAGAGACCTTGCACTAGCTTTATCCTGGTTTTTACCAAACGTGGCTGGAAGGAAAGGAACGATCACATCAGCAGGTAAACACGTGCACACAGGCAACTTCGTCCCACTGCTGCTTATCCTAGTGAACCACGGAAACCCCCCTCCGTGTCCGCCAAGGGTTGGCACCCAAGCCACAGGCAGCCGTGCCAGGGCGCAGGGGCGAGGTCTCTGCGCTCTATAAGACCAGGCTTCCGAGCGACACCTGTGTAGGGGTCCACCCGAACGAGAGAGGAAGACACAAAATGCAACGCAAGCAAGCAGCCGCCACTTCCCAGCAGTCCCCCTGCTGACAGATTGGGGGGTACACCATCTTCTTTCCGAAACGTTCTCTGCACGCCTACGCCCTTACGGGAAAGCCTTCTGGTGTTACGTCTGTGTGGGCACAGAGGGGCCCTCCTCTGGCTTTTCAAAGGGCCACACGCAGATGCCGTGCCAGATGCTGGCTTAGGACCACTCGGCTTCATTTGGTAAAGCGGAAACTCTCGGGGAGCAGCAGCCTCCCGCCACGGCCGGCCCCGATTTCCCTCCTGAGCAGCCACGTTCCTACAGCCGCCACCCAAACAGTCTGGATGTCCCCCCCCGGGGGGTGTGGGTGCATGAACCCTGGTGCGGTCGATATTACGTAGAATATTACGCAGCAAAGCACAGTGCACGCACCACAAGCTCGTGCGGCCGCGTGAACACGGTTCCCGGAGACACAGGGGAACAATGACTTTCAGAGGCTTGTCCACGTCCATGCAAGGAAACCGTCTGCAGGAGTCGAGACAGTCAAGGACAGGGGGCCGGGCTGGGGCCGGGAAGCCGGAGGGAGGGCTCTGGACGCCAAGCCCGTCGGCCTCTGGCCCGGCTGCTGGTTCGGGGCGTCGTGGCTTTGAAGTTCTCCACAAAGCTGTGCTGTGGGTTTCGTGCCCTTTTCAGCCCGTGGGCTGTATCCGCCGTGAAAAGAGGCAAAGTCTTCCGCGAGGAGCTGCAGAGAGCAGCCGCCGACCCCGGACGGGGGCACGGGGTCATTCCCACCACCGTGCCGATAAGCTTGATGCCTGTCCGCGGGCTTCATCCTCACAACAGTTCTGAGGAGGAGCTTTTATGACCCCCTCCCACACCCACAGAGCCCGGGGCAGAGCAGTCTGACGGAGTTACCTGGAGGGGGGGGCTCATGTGCCTCTCCTGGAGAGCGGAGCACCTGGGGGTTTACTTCAAGAACGACCATTGGTGACCCAGAAAGCAGTGTAGACAGGCTCGGGGCTCCAGGTGGCAGGACCCGGCCTCCCTGCCTGTCCCTGGCCTGGGTGCCAAATGGCAGGGCCACCAGGGGCCCAAGGCTGCCCCGGGGCGGGGTGGGGGTGGGGCTCCTTCCTCGGTGCTACAAGCAGGTTGTAAAGCACGTTGGGAGCCCGTTTACACCTGGGCAGCGAATTGCACCCTCGAGGCGGTTCGTGACCCCGTGAATTGCCCTGAGGTGGGAGGCAGCTGGAAGGCCCGGGAACAACGCTGGCTGGTTCATGGGGGGCTGTTACCCTCCGGAGGTGCAGCATTCCCCAGGGCTGTGGCCCCTGGGGGCTTCCCCGAGGGAGGACCTGCCCAGGAGAGTGGCCGGTTGTAGGGCCCCCCGCCCGGCCCCGGGCTGCAGGACTCTGAGGGGTGCATGGACTGGGAGCCTCGTGGGGGACGGGGCTCCTTCCCGGGCGCTCCCGCTGATGCTCTGCAGGCCCCCAGCAGAGGGCCCTGAGCTTGCAGGGCCCACACATCAGACGGGCCACATCAAGCACCCACACCCTCCAGGTGTGGCGGGCACCGGCCTCCAAGTGTTTGAGAGGCTGAGGTAACCGAGCAGGCACGGCTTCCACCTGCTCCGCTGCCCCTCCAGCACACCCGCCTCCAGCAGCCTCCCGATGCCACAGGCCGCGGCAACCGACCTCGTGCTATGGGGCACCTATTGTGTGCGCCCCAGCGGTCCCGGCATCGGAATGGAGGGGGCTTCAAAATGCGTGTTTCCAAGGGGGAAACTGATGCCCAGAGCGCAAGCCTGAGTGCAAGCCTGGCTCCCCCCACCCTTCCCTGAGGCCATATCTATGCTGCCGCTGAAAAGAACTTGGGACCGAGCCCTCTCCTCTCGCCAGGGCTGGCTGGTCCCGGAGCTTAGAAAGCATTTTAGTGCCACGGAAGTTTCCCCCTTGCTCTGAGCAGATGCCACCCTGCATCCTGGCACATGGCTTGGTGGGCAGCCTAGACTTTAGTCAGGAGGAGCCCTTGTGTAGGGTACAACCTGCACAACTGTCCAAGGCAGACCTTCCCAGACCCATGCATGAGATGCACCCTCACACGTGTGTGTATGACCTTCTCCGAGCAGCCTGGTATCACTTTCATCAGATTCTCAAAGGGGTCTGTGACTTCCGCAAGGGGGAAGGAAGCCGGAACAGTGGGGTCTGCGTGTGGGGCTGGGCTGGGGGTTGGGGAGATACCGCAGTGCAGACCCCCGGAGCGGGGATGCTCTCCCTCCTGCCTGTAGAAACATCACAGTCCCGTGTCAGGGCACCCTCAGGGCAGCACAGCAGAATCACAGACACTGGGGTCTCCCGCCATTTGGGGACCTGGGTGTGCACACCTGCCAGGTCCAACGGCAAGGAAGACGGGTGGAACCCAGCAGTGGCGCCTGCCTCCTGCCAGCTGAGCCTTGCAGCCAGGAGGCCACTGTGCTCCTGGCTGAGCGGGTCTGCATGGGTGTGTGGACACCAGGAGCCAACGAAGAAACGGTGACCAGCGGAACGCTGGCCCCAGCAGGACGTTCTGGAAGCCCCAGGCACGTGAAGGCCCTCTCTCTGCACAGCGCTGGGTAGTTCCTGAGGCCCTCAACTCTGAATCGCCACGGTCCAGTTTAAGAACTAAAGGTCAGAGGCTGCCCAGGCACCCATGCTGGCACACAGGGCTGACCTCTAGATGACCAAGTCAAAGGATCCGGGGACCCCAAGAAGGGGCTTCAGACCTCCAGCCGCCATCTGAAATGCTGCTTGGGGGCTGATCCTAATCACCCCTAATTTAGGGGCCAAATGGCCAATTAAGAGGCCATTTGAGAGTCAGAGAAGCAGAAGACGAACAGAGGAGACAGATGAGACCGTCGCGCTGGTCACGGGGCTCAGCAGGGGGAGGACAAGGCCTCCTCTCCTGGCATCGGGGAGCTTGGAGGCCTGTTATGCCCCTACCTGCAGCTGCCGAGGGTGACTGTGGGCCCCCGCACCCCGATTCCCTGGGGCTCACTGTGCCCCGAATGCCCGCAGGGGTATTCTTCCCGAGTCTCTGTAGGGCCATGTCATCTGGACACCCGCGAGGGCCCTCTAGGATGCGCCCGCCGGCCTGGGGCTCCCCTCGCTCACAGGGAAGAAAGCAGAGGCCTTTGGAACGCAGCTTCAGCTCTAGCGTGTGCCCATGTGAGACTGCGACAGGGTGCGGGTGTGTGCTGTAGTGCGAGTCCACGCCCGCGTGCCTGCGTGCGGGTGCCCGCGTGTGACTGCGCTGGGGTATGGGTGTGTGCAGCAGTGCGAGTCCACACCCGTGTGTCTGCGTGCGTGCGCCTGCGTGAGACATGGAGTGTGATGGGTCTGAGTGTGAGACTGGCCTGGGTAAGACCGAGTGTGAATGCGCACACGCACATTCATGTGTTGTAGAACCAGAAGACACGGTCAATACACAGTACGTGCCACACACAGACGGGGCCACCCCCCACACCTGGCGCCTCCCAACAACCGTGTTGCCTGTCCCTGTGGCTCGCGCACACAGGTGGCCAGGGCTGCAGCTGGGCCCTCCTCACCACGAGGCCTCCTCCACCTGGGCACTCATACGCCCAAGGGAGTTGCTCCCTCTCCACCGGAGTCCTGCGGGTCCCCCGCTGGGAAACGTTGGGTAGAAAGCGGCAGAGAAGGAAGGAGGTGCCCTGGGGCCCGTCGTGCCGTGGGCTCCAGGGAAGCCCAGAAGTCGGGGGTGGGAAGGAGCCAGGAGAGAGGATGTAGGGGAGGCGGGCCGGTGGGGGGGGGGCTCATGCAGTCTTGAAGGCGACGAAAGAGGAAGAGTAGAAAGGGTGCTGGTTTTGCTCTGAGGTCCCCAGAGGGTCCAGCCCAAGAGGCACTGGGGGGCTGAGAGAGGGGACCCACAGGGAGGAGGCGCACGTACAGGGGCCGATGGACACTGAGGCTCTGATGGTGGACGGACGGGGAGGGTCTCTCAAGCTAAGGGCTGGCAAGGGGCAGCACACAGGCTCGGGGTCCTGGGGAGGCGCTGGCCTGGGCTGGGGGGTCCACAGAGACCCCAGCCCCGTGCTACTGCTGTGAAGGACCAGCTGGAGGACCGAGGTCCGGGGCTGGGTGGTGTCTGACGTGGGCACCTCGGAGCACGTCCGCTGCTCGCAGGGCTAGACCGGGGGAGAGAGGCAGGACCGGAACAGGTCCTGCAGCCCATGGCGGGGGATGACGGGATGGCCCGAGGTGGGGCTTCCCCAGGGAACTCAGGGCCCGGGGGGGCTGGGGCACACCGTGAGCCAGCACTGGGTGCTTCCCGACCGACGAACGGAGGGACGGGAGAGGGAGGTGGGCGCAGGGCAGAGGAAAGGGGACGAGCCCCAGCTCTGCCGCTCTGCAGCCGTCACTCCGGTCACCCGCTGAGGGGCTCCCTGGGACATGGGACTTCCACGCTGAGACCAGGGCGAGTCGGTCAGCCTCTCCGTGTGCTAAGCAGTGAGCCCGGGTGCTCTCTGGCTGCAAAGCAGGGATCAGAGCACCTGCTGTCCAGGGCTGCGCGTGTGACCCTCCCGGCAAACACCGTGCCCGCGGGAAAGGCCCCCGTCTGTCTCCATGCACAGAGAGGACACTGCAGGCAGGGCTGACGAGATGAGTGGCCAGTGGACGCAGCTGGCACCCCTATGCGCGCATACACACCCTTGGCACCCTCGAGCCCCAGAGGAAGGCCTCTCTCTTCTTCTGGAGTAGGACAGGGTCTCCCCAACCCACCTTGCTTCCGGAGCGGTCTCAAGGCAAAAGCAGCCTGGCCACTGGGTGGGGGCGGGGGACCTGTGATCAGCCCACGTCTCACAGACTTAGGGACCAGCTGGGGTCTCCCCGTCTCAGCCTCTGCCCTGAGACTTTAGTGGCTTTGTGGTCTTGGGGTGCTCTGTGATTGAAAGCGATTTGTTTTGGCTGAAAGTAATTTGTTTTCCAGGTTAAATTTGATTACATCCTGGGGGGGGGGGGCTTCACTTATCCATTACCACAATTACCATAAAGACTCTTCAAAGGGCAGGACCCTCCCCCGAGACCAGCCCATCAGGGCAGAGCAGAGCCCCTGGGATTGCAATAAACTTTCTGATGTTAAGTGGCAGCCGAAGTGTCAGACACATGCGAAGGGGGAGCTGGGGTGGCCTCTGCGGCTTACCGGGGCAGGACACCTACAAATGGGGAACCCAGGTCTCCGCGGGGTTTTCCACCCAGCCACCCCCAGCAGACCCTGGAGGCACCACCCAGGAATGGCAGATCACTGACCACTGCTCCCTGGTATCAGGTCCCCAAAGCGGGCAGGCCCTTTGAAACTGGCTCCTGAATTTTCTCAACAACATACTAGACAGGGGTAAGCTGTGCCCATTTCACAGATCAGGAAGCTGAGTCTCAGAGGGGTTTGAGGACCTGCCCAGGCCCCCCGGGAGAGGAAGTGCAAGACAAAGGGACTGAGATCTGTGCCCGGGTGTCTCCTGCTTCCTGGGAGACCGTGATAGGGATCCCCAGCGTGTGGGAGGGGTGCGGGGGGGGGCAATTGGGGGGGTGCTGGGGAGCGGAGTGTGAGAAGAGCTTCTGAAGCCACTGGGCCTCCGTTGACCAGATGTCTCTGGAGCGACATTGCTCTGCCAGCCAGTCCCCACCCTCCCCACGGCTCCGAGGCCCTGACCACGCCCGTGAATGCTCCCGTTCCTCCTGTGGGGGCCCGCGGAGGTTCCGGGACGTTCTGCAGAGGTCCGCAACCCTGGCCTCGGGGCCCCGATGAACCGCCCAAACAGCAACAATGCATCAGGAGACGGGGAGGAAAGGCAAGCCAGACCCGGAGTCCACCCTGTGCCACAGCGCGACAGCCTGGGTGGGGCCAAGAGAAGAATCAGGACCTTTCAGAGGGCTGCTGGCGGGTGCGCACGCGGTGAAAGAATGCAGAAGACCAGTGACCTTTTGCAGAAGAAATTCTCCCTTCTCGCCCGCCCAAGGCTCTGCTGGCCTCTCCCGCGGCCTTTCTAGGGCTTTCCTTAGAACCATTTCCTTCTTCTCCAAATGGAATGTGGGTGAGGGAAAGGCCTCTCTCTGGGGAGCCCTGCCGTCTCGGGGCGCCCGGGAACCCTCTCGGGGCTCCCCGCTCGAAGATGAGCTACATCAGCCTCCCGCATCAGCGTCCTGCCCGAGGGGGGAGGTCTGCTCTGTCCAGGGAGGACCTGGTTCTGTGCTCAGCAAACCGCCTTCCCGCCATAAGGAGTGTCTACAGGGAGGAGCGCAGATGGCCTTGGCAATGGGACCGGGGAGGGGCCAGACGTACTCAGCCGCGGTGTCCGAGGCAGGACAAAATCACCGTCTCTTCGACTTCCTGCCCGCACGTCTGGGGGTATTTGGGACGGCTGGTGTTTCTGCGATCTCACTCTGACAAAGCACCCCACGGCCTACCGTCTACGTGTTCCCCCTGGTGCAGTCCCCACGGGGCTCAGCGGGCCGGCTCATTTCCACTCCACGCTGTGGGCTGGGCCACTCCCGGAGGTGCCTCTCCGGAGGAGCCCCACTGGGGCTGGCACGCTCGGGATGGCTTCACCTACATGACGGGTGCTTCCCCTGAGCAGGCAGGGGGCTGCCTGGGTGCTGCTCTCTTGCCGTCCGATCCTCCCAGCTGGGCAGCTGGGTCTCCACCTGGTGGCTCCCGGACCCGAGAGAAGGGCAGTGGAAGCTGGCAGGCTGCGAAGGCCCAGGGTCACTTCTACCACATTGTCTTCTTGGTCTGAGCCAGTCCAGGCCAGCCCAGGTTCAAGGGAGCAGAGGGGAGCTCTGGTTCTTGGTGAGAGCCGCCCCAGATCGTCTGTGCTTTGGCACTTGTTTCCAAGAAACCTCCATCCTCATGGCTGGTGGCTTGTGCTTTTGGTGGGGTTCCCACCTTGCCAGGAGGGCACCCCCTGCTGCCTCCCACTCCTGGGCGCTGGGGAGGCCTCAGGGGGCATGCCCCCACCCACCCTGCCCCGAGCAAGGGCGTCAGCTGGAGGCTTCCCTGGAGGAGCCCGCTACTGTCGGTTCCTGGCCTCCGCTGGAAGGTCCAAAGGCCAAAAGCAAGTGCAGCGTGGGAGAATGAAGAGGCTTAGCCGCAGAGAAGAGGGCAGGCAGGTGGGGTCGAGGCCCGTCCCAGCATCACCCGTTTTCCCGAAAGGGGGCTTGGGCCCCTGTCTGAGCCTCTGCACTGAATGGCCTTCAGTTCTGTTTTGGCTTTGTTCTTTTAAGTATCCAAAATGAGCAAGACTTAATTTCAAAAGTGTGTTTCTGTCTCACCGTCTCAGGGGGACGATGGCTTAGCCCCGAGGGACCCCCAGAGGCCTGGCTCCTTCCACCTGGCTGTCCGCACCCCCACCCCCACCCCCGGCATTTCGTCCTCAGGTGTGCATGACAAGACGGAGCAGCCGCACAACCGAGGCGGGTCAAACAGTGGGGGGCACACATGGGAGCCAGCCCACACCAAGGACCCTTGTTTCTCCTCGGATCACGTCGCACAGGTCTCTCTGCTCCTGCCCTGGCTGTGTGGCTCCCTGGGAGGCTGAGCTGGGGAATGGGGAGGGGTCGCCCTAACCCAGAGGCCACAGGCCCAGCTCAAGGTTGAGAATTCCAGTCCCGTAGGGCAGAGCAGAACGACCCAGATCGGGCGAGGACGCCTTCTGTGAACGACAGGGTCAGTGTTTAAAGTTAAGCTACGTCCGTGCACGGGGGTCACCAATTAGACCAAAATGCAGCCATCAAAATGTATCTGAAAAGTGCATTTGTGAATTGGGAGACCCCGTGCTTCTTTACAGATACTGTAGAAAGCAAGACGCCTGGCAGGTCCAACCACCGCCACCATTCAGAAGTGACGGTGGGGGACATCGGCCTTTCAAGATGACAGAGCCGTGGGGTGATACAAATGAAGGAACTGCTGAATTTAATGAATCTGTCGTGTCTTTCTCTTCCTAGTTCATAAGCCCCATGAATTCCATCCAGGGGTCCCCCAGGGGAGATGGGATACTGGAGGATGAGACTCACAGTCTCTTCGGGTGGGACATTATGAGGGACAGAGGGACATTATGAACAAGGACCCATCAACGCTGCTCAGCTCTGGGGCCGTGGAGTCCCAGACTTTTCTATGGGCCACCGAATTTGGGTCCCAGGATGGCCATAACCAGTGACCGCAAACTTAAGATAATGGAAATGTATTCTCTGACAGTCCTAGAGGCCAGAAGTTCAAGGTCAAGGTATTGGCTGGGCCATGCTCTCTCTCAGAAGGCTGCAAGGGGGACCTTCCCGCCTCTCCCAGGTTCTGGGGGTTGCTGGCAATCCTAGGCATTTCTTCGCTGGTAGCTGGGTCTCCCCATCTCCATCCTCGTCTTCACGTGTGTCTGTGTGTCTCTGCGTCCCTGTTTTCTCGTATAAGGACACTGGTCGTTGGACGATGCCTCCTCCCCGATCCCGTGTGACTCCATCTTAACGTACCAACTCTATCTGCAAAGACCCTGTTTCCGAATAAGGTCAAATTCAAGGTACGGGGTTAGGACTTGAGTATGTCTTTTGGGGGGGGGGGGCGCAAGTCAATCCACAGTCCCTGCTTTGGGCAATCACAGAGGATCAGAGGAGTCCGGGCCTCTAGAGAGATGCCTCATCTCCTGGTGGAAGCCGAGCCCAGAGCAGGGTGGCGGTGTGTGTGGGAAGGAGTTTCCCAAACTCATCAAACGGCAAGGTCTAGAGGACGGAAATCCTGCCGGACTCGCCGCGGTCCCAGCATCCAGCACGTGCCGGGGACATAACTGGCGCTCAGGCTGCTGGTTGAGCAAATGGACGAATGCACAGAAGCAGATCCCTGACACCGAGGCCCCCGGCTCCTGGCCCCACGTTCAAACTGCTGTGTCCTCACCCCTGCAACGCCGCTTTCTGTAACAGGACGCCCCATTTCAGTGCTTTGACATAATACACGTTGGTTTCTTGCTCACCTGTCTAATGCGGATGTTCCCCAGGGGGGTTGTCACCCGACAGCTGGGAGCTCCAGGTTCCGACGAGCTTGGGCTCCACCATCTCCTAGGAGAGGGACTCGCAAAGTTTTTCTGAAAAGAGACAGATAGCATACGTTTTAGACTTAATGAGCCACACGGTCTCTGTCCAACTTCCCACGCGCGCACGGCAACCACGTTCTCAGAATGAGAGAAGTGAGTGTGTGTGGACGGCTTGGCAGTGACCACAGCGGGGGCTGGAATGTCGGCGGGCAGTGGGCTACCTCTGAGCCGGGCCAACCCGTGTGCCCCTGGGGAGGAAGAGCCACCCTCCTGGCCCTTGTCATCAGAGGTCTAGCCCCTCCTAATGACCGGGTTCCCAATGGGGGAGGAGCCACCACAGAGGAGGCTTCTGGGTCCCAAAAGCCCCAGAGGTGGACAGCTGGAAGATCTAACCTGTCCCTGAAGGCAGGAATGGCAGGAGGGGAGAGACACGATTGGCTTAAAAAGGCACACTGGCCTGGTGGCCAATGCCGGGGAGGAGTTAGAGCCCTCTTGGCCTTAGGTGAAGGAAAACTGAACCCAGACCGTTTAGGGAAAAAGTGTGTGTGGTGGGAGACTTATTGACTCACGCAAAGAAGAAGTAGGTCTGTAGTGCTCACGTCAGGTCTGGCTTGTTCCAGGAGCTCAAAGAGTGTCTCTGAGCCCTCCCCCCTCCTTGTGCCGGTCTCCTGCCCCTTCCCTCCAGGCCACCAGGCTCTGGCCCCACCATCTCCCTGCAGGTGGCCAAAGGGCGCACCCCTCCGTGGGCGGGGAGAGAGCCCAAGCCCAGGGCTCCCCCCTGATTGGACGAGCCTTGGGTCACGTGCCATTTCCGAACCAATCACTGCAGCCAGGGGCACGGCCCGGCCTGGTGGGGACCTGACCGGTGCCATCAGTTGCGTGCACCTGACCGTGGGGGAGGGGTAGCTCCTTCACCAATAAAACTTTAAACTAAAACGTCGCATTTGACATTGCAGCTGCGACCCTTTCACACGCACGCGGAGTCCCGACCCTCCTCGGGCTGCGTGCTCGCAAACGGATGTCCGCTCCAGGCGGAGCGGGAACGGCGGTCTGGCTCGGTCCCAGCCGCGTCCCCAGTAGTAGGTGCTCGGTAAGGGGTGAAGGACTGCGTGAATGACGACAACCCCGCCTTCACCAGGAGGCCGGTAGCGGCGATCCTTCTGGGCACGGCCTGGGAGCCGGAGCTGCGCCGGGCGCTGCCCATCCGGCGGCCCCACGAAGACCCCGCAGCGCTTCTCGCTTTGCAGACCAGGTTCAGAGAGTGGACGTCACCTGCTCGGAAACACGGACAAGCCGGACCTGCCTCCCTCCCAGGCTGCACGCTGTCCCAGCACTGGCTGCCTCCCTGGGAGATGACAGGCGATGGGGGTGGGGCGTGGAGCAGGATGTACCCACCCAAGTATTGGCCCCCCCAAGAGGGCCCTAAAATTGTACCCCCTTATGGACGCTTGGAGCCCGCTGTCGGGGCATCAGTGATCAGGAAAAACAACGTGGCATTATCTGGTACAGGCGAAGGTGTGCGGAGCCCTCCAGCCGGTGATTCCACTCCCAGGGCATCTGCCCTGGGAGAACTGTGAGCTGAGACAGGGCTGTTGGGGACAGCGGCTGCATCAGGAGGAAACTTACTGAGCCTCCGGAATGGCAATCTGTCATGTGGGCCAGTCATGGGACGCAGCCGTGAAAAGCTGACCTTCCAGCCAGCGACAGGCTGGAGGAAAGCCAGTGCGCAAGTTCCGGATAGCGGTTACCTCTAGGAGAGAGGGCGCACGGTGTCCCCAGCTGCTGGTGCCCTGTGGCTTGTTAAGTTCGGAGGTGGGAAGCCGCGTGCTTGCTTTCCCCTGGTCTTCACACCCGTGCGTGTGTCAAGGGTAATGTCTAGCCTACACGTTCAGGTTGGAACGGATTCCGGTGGCGTTTGTGCTCAGGCTTGTGTGTGAATCCAAGTGCAGATGCCTTCACGTGCACCCATGCGTACCCCATGCCCTCACTCAGGCACGCTCACAGGCACAGGCCAATGAGGCTGCTGTGGGGCCCCTGGGGCATGTTTGAGGTGCTCCCGCAGGCCTTCAGTCCTGCCCGTTAGACGCCCCCCTGCCCCATGCCCCCCAGAATGGGTGCGTCTCCCGGCCAACACTGATACACCTTTTTATGCCAGGCCCCAGGAGAAAGGGCGGGGCCTCTGGGTGGGTGCTGACTCGGGTTCTGGGCCAGCAGTCCCATGAGCTTTGTGACCCCACTGTTTGCAGATGACAGAGCTGGCCCAGTGTGTCTGCATGAGGGAAGTCGGGGCGCCTGGGTGGCTCAGTGGGTTAAAGCCTCTGCCTTCAGCTCAGTCATGATCCCAGGGTTCCGGGATCAAGCCCCACATCAGGCTCTCTGCTCATCAGGGAGCCTGCTTCTCTCTCTCTCTCTCTCTCTCTGCCTGCCTCTCTGCCTACTTGTGATCTCTGTCAAAAAAAAAATATATTAAAAATAAAATTATAGCCCAGCTGCCAGGCATGTGGCCAGATTAGCCTTCCAGCTCCTGGGAGGCTGGTCCCAAGTCTAGAGAAGAGAACCCACCGGTTCTTGTGGGCCTCTGTCCTCCAGGCCTCTCCAGGACATCTTGCTTTTCGTAGACGCCATGGCAGCCAGCCTCCAAGACGGCCTCCGCTGATCCTGGCTCCCAGATCTGTGCCCTTGGACAGCCTCATCTCACGCTAGACAGGGTCGCTTCGTGGGACCAGCAGCATGGCAGAAATGGCACACTGTGGATGACTTTCAACGTATGACTGCTCCCACCTGGTTCTCCCCTGGATCGCGTGCTCTGGGGAGACGGCCGCCATCTTCCCGGAGCCGCCAGCCGGGAAGGCCCACGTGTTGCAGAACCGGAACCTCCCCGCAACAGCCGTGCGCCAACAGCCGTGAGCCATCCTGGAGGGGCGTCCTTCAGCCCCTGGCCAGCCCTCAGGAGAGACTGCAGCCCAGCCAGCTGCACAACCCCAGCATGATGGGAGACGGTGAGCCAGAAGCCCCAGCTGAGCTTCTAGCACACGCCGACACACAGCTACGACACGAGGTAGGAAGTGTTCACCGTGGTTTCTACCCCTCACTGTTGGGGCAGTTTGCTACGCGACAGTAGACAACTAGCACACTCTTCCCATTGATCGAACGCTTGCTACGTGCAGAATACTGTACATCCCAGTCTGGTTTCCTTAGTGGACGGAAGGGTCCCCCCATCATGGATGACGAGACTCAGGTTCAGAGAGGAACCGTGACTTATCAAAGTCCCACAGCCAGGCGGGGGTCAGAGCCACGCTTCAAGCCCATATCTGTCCCCCCCTCCTCAAACCTCTTTCCCTTGGACTCTGCGTAACTTCACTCGTGTTGGCAGCAAAGGGTCCTGCTGGTCTAGAGAGGCCCCCGCGGGACGTCAGGCCCAGGTTTCTGTTGAGACGACTCAGCCGCACAGAGAGCTCCTTAGAGTGACAATGCAAGAACAACTTGCATTTTTTTAAGTTGTTTCCCAGAGGTACTGTGAGAAACAGCTGCAGACTTAGAGGTTTGCAGGAATAGAAATGTGTTCTCTCCCGGTCTGCGGACCAGAGTCCGGGGGTCCTGGGGGACGGTTCTTCCCACCTCTTCCAGCTCCCGGGGATCCAGGCACCCCTGGGCTGTGGCTGCTTCCCCCTACCTGTCTTCTCCTCCAACGTGTGGCCTTGTCTTATGTACCTTCTCCTCTTCTGCCTCTTTTAAGGACAGCGGGCATTGGATTTAGCCCCCACCCCCCACCCCCCAAGCCAGAAAGATCTCCTCTCTACCCTTACCTGAACGGCCTCTGCGAAGATCCTTATTCCAAGTAAGGTCGCATTCTGAGGCTCTGGATGGGGAGGACACTATTCAACCCACCACACATTTGTTCTGTGGTCTGTTGTGCGTGAAATGCCTGTATTTCCCAGCACACCCGCAAGAGATGTTCTGTTACGATTATCTGTAACCAACACTCCTCAGACCAAGGCTCCAAGAGGCTCCGGGAGGTGGCCCAGGTCTCCCAGTGAGGCTTTTCGCCCCTGAGTCTGACACCGCGGCCGCTCAGGTGAATTCAGGTGGCTTCCGCCCTCCCGGTCCACGCCGTGGCCAGACGGGGGTCCTGGCCGTCCCCGGAGCTGTGGGAGCTCACACCCGCAGGTGGCTGCGGGTGGGCCTCTCCAGGTGGACCCCAAGGCCATCAGAACCTGGTAATGATCGGGGAGCCCCCCTTGCAGCGTTCCCTAATGGTCCATGAAAGGCAAGTTGGGACCTAATGATTACAGGGAAAGTTCAACTGGCTTCCCTTTGAAATACACAAAGTCTGCTCAGGTAATGGGCTGGGGCCTGAGTGTTTGAAGTGGCGGTCCTCGCAGGGAACATCTGGCAGGCTGCGCCACCCCAACACAAACACTCCAGGCACAGCTGGCCCTCAAAGGCGGCCTGGGCGAAACAGCGGGGCCAGGTTCTGCTTTTTTCTTTGGTTTTGACTCGCCCCAAACTCTAGGATGCTCGCTTGTGCCTTTCTTTGGTGGGTGGGTGGATGAGGGGAGGGGGGGGTCTTTCTTTTAATTTTTTTTCTGAGCCGAACTTCAGAGAATATGAACACCAAAGAACGAGGACTGCCTCACTAATTCAGGATTAGCACCGAGCCAGCAATTACCGTGGATTCTCACAACAGTTAAAAGCAAGTACCGGAGCCCTGTTGCGGGAGTCTGGGCAGAATTTGGGGGATCAGCAACCCCCCATTTTTTCTAGTCACCCATGCATTCAACAAACACTTATCAAGCACCTACTATGGGCCAGGTCATGTTTAACAGCAAGAGCAAAGGCCCTGGGGTAGAAAGAGCTTAGAGCATAGAAGAGCTCCAGCAAGAGCCAAGGCCCTGGGGTAGAAAGAGCTTGGAGCATCAGATCTGTCCAAAAGGGCAATAGGGCTGGAGGGTGGTGAGAAGGGGAAGCAGGTGAGACAGAGAGCCAGAGAACCCAGCAAGAGCCGGTCCTACAGGATGTGTGTGGACCTTGTGTGGAGTGCCGCTGGAGTTTTGGGGTAGGGGAGTAACTTAGATTTTAAATATCTAGTTTCTCAGCTGGCTTTCCCAGAAAACACCATCAGACAGAGGTCTATCCGGCCCCGTGTCTGAGTCTTGTCTACAACCCCAGCACCCTGCCCCAGGCCGCACACACAGTGGGCCTCATCACTTGTCAGCTGACCAGACTCAAGTCAAGTCCACGGCAAGGAAGCAAGACACCAAGTGCACTGGGTTATTTGGGGGACAGGATAGGGCTGGTTTGGGGAAGATGGGCCCTCTCCAGGAGAGCACTTGAGGCTCCCCACTGCATCATCCCCTCTCAGCCCCGGTGGGAGGTCCAGTGCTCTGGTGGCTCCGAGGACACCCAGCACGGCAGGGAAGCCAGGGCTGGTGTGAGGCGGTGCTCCCTCCTGTCCCTGCGTGCTTCCTGCCCTCACCTGCCTCCTAAGCAGGCACATCCCGGGCCAGCAGAGGCGTGAGTGCACGCCTGCTCAACCGCGGGTCCTCAGAGCAAAGTTGTTGGTCTTCCCTGGGATACCTTCCCCCACTTCCCAAAGGGGCCCTCCTCAGCTTCTGGGCCCTTCGGCAGGAAGGGACAGTGGCTGGGAGACGCGCAGGCCACTCAGACAGGGGAGGGGACGCCCTACGACCCACGCGGCCTGGAAAGAACGGCGGATGCTGACCTTCCGGCCCCTCCATTCCCCCAGGGAAGGGACAGTAGGACTCGAGAGAGATCCAGATGCTTCCTCTTCTGTGTGTATCTGAAACGTTCTCTGGTTACAAAAGTTGGATGTGGACATTTTAGAAATAACCTAGAATGCTCCCGTGCTCTCTCTCTCTCTCTCTCTCTCACACACACACACACACCACACACACACACACACACACGCCCCTTCCTCAATCCCGTCACTGAGATCATCAGGATGAGAAGTTTGGTGAGGATCCTTCCAGAATTTCCACCCGTGGTCACATACATTTAAATGTTTCCAGCACTGTGTCTTCAAACCGTTGCCAACCTGCCTTTCCGCATTGTGTTTCGTATCCCAGAATGTGAACTGTTATTTAATGGTCCCTCCCGTGGGCACTGGCGGGTCTCCTGTGTCACATGTGACGGGTCCTATTGTGGGAAATGCCTGTAACATAAGATTTCCCACTTTTAACCGTTTTAACACGCACAGTTCGGAAGAGTTAGCACGTTCCGTGTCACACGGCTGTCACCGCCGTCCAAGTCCGGGACACGTTCAACCCCCAGGGGAGGGACAACCAAACCCCATCCACAGTGGCCCCCGTGCCCCCGGCTGTCTGTGCGTTGGGCTGACCGAGTCCGGACGCGTCCTGCAAACAGAGTCGCCCGGAGTGTGGCCTTCCGTGCAGTCCCTCTGGCTGCGTGGGTATCTTTGGGGCTGCTCAGCGGTGTAGCAGGTGTCGGGCCCCCATTCTTGTGTACAGCTGAGCGATGGTCCGTGGTGTGGACGGACCCCACGGCCCCTGTTACTCACTGCTTGTCGCCTGGGCATCCGGGCTGTGTCCAGCCCTGGACTGCTGTGCCTCCTGCCACTCTGAACATCGTGTACAGGTTTCTGCGAGCACATCGGTCGCCAGCCTTGTGGGCACGTCTCTGGAGTGGAATTGCTGGGGTCTGCGGAGACCCCCCGTGTCGGCTCCTGAGGGGCGGCCTCTCCCCGCAGCGGCTGCAGGTGCACCGGCCCACCAGCACAGGCACCTGCTTTGGGCACACGGCCCTCCGGCAAAAGGCCAGGAGGCTGCACGTGGGCTCGGGGTGCGGCGCCAACACGGTCCCATGGGTCACCGCAGGGGCTGTTCCCTCTCCTGCCCAGTGCCTCCTGGGCCCTCGCGGGGTGATGGGCACCTGCAGGGTGAGGAGGACACTCCGGGCGCTGGGCACATCCTGCCTGTCTCTGGGACTTGGTCTCAGCCTGTGGGGCAGGAGCGGGCCCTGGTGCCTCCGGAGGCCGTTTTCAGAGTCAGTGCTAGTTTGGGGAGAACTTGGTGGCTCGGGGGTACAGGCCTGAGGGCTGGAGGCCAGGAGGCTGGCTTTGGCAGGGCCCCCCCAGTAAAGGGGGTGAAGGTAGGAGTCGGGGCAGGGCTCTCAGTGCACAGACTTGGGTTGTGCAAAGCCTGTTCACGCCCAGAGCTGTCCTTCCTTCTAAAGTGTGGACGCCGAGGGCTAGGAAGGGTCCCCAGCCCTCTGCGTGGCTGAGTGAGGGCTGAGGCAAGCTGTGGGAGCCAAGGGCTGGGAGCAAGAGGCAGAGAGACAAAGAAGCGGAGTCTGGGTGTTCCAGAGCGAGGGACTGGGCTCCTTCCGGGTAGAAGGATGCTTCGAGAAGGCTAGCATCTCCACCTTGATGGGACAGGGGCAGGTCCCGGGTCTGAGGTCGGGGGGTGCTCAAGGGACACAACTTCAGAGGAACCGGGGTGAGAGGACATGCGTGCCGAGGGCCCGTCGGGGGTTCCTGAGCACCCGGGGACCGGGCCCCGGAGGCCGGAGGTCCCCCTCGGTGCGGGGCAAGGAAGGCTCCCCAGAGGTGCGCCTTACATGGGATAAGCACAGGAGAGAGAAGGACCCAAGAAGAGAGGGCAGAGGCATGGAGGTGGCCCTGGGTGGGGACACAGAGGCCCTGAGAACACGGGTCCAAGGCAGGTTTCCAGACGCACCTGCCCCCGGCTGTGCCTTGCTCTGCCCTGAGAGCAGCCGCCGGGGAAGGCTACATGCCCACGGTGTGGCCCAGTGAGGCCCAGTAAGGGGACGGGACAGAGAGACCCTGCCCTGGCCCAGCCCTGGGGACTACGGGGGCCCAGCGTGGCCCCAGAGCAGGCCAGGTAGGCACTAGGGGCCAAACAACCTTGGCCCCTCCTCCCTCCGGCTCGCAGGGCTCTGCACTCGCGCTTGGGCCGACAGGGTTCCTGGCAGACACACTTTGTACTCGGGCGGGAAGCTTTTATCTGCAGCCCTGGGAGGCCCTCGCCAGCGCAGCTTAATTCAGGCTCCCGGCCTCCTAAGTGCTGTTTTGAAGCTGGACGGCGTACAGAACAGAGGGATTAAGTGATTCGTCCAAGACTACACAGCAGAGCTGGGCAGACCCCCTCCCCGGGGTCAGGGACATTCCCGGCCTCCCGACTACCTCCTTCTCTCTCCTCTTGTCGGGGCTTGTCCTGCTGGGCCCCGAGTGGTCAGCTGATGGCCTGAGGTCCTTGGAAATCCACGCTGGGCTCTGCTTGCCAGCAGCCAGCCCACGGGCGAGCCGGGCAGGAGACCTTTCCGGGATGTGGTGGCCGAAGGCGAGGGTGGATCTTTGGGTCTGGAATCTGCACCCACAGAGCCTGTGGGGCCCCGCAGGGTGGCTGCCGGCTTCGGACCTCTGGGCGCTGGGCCCCGGCAGGGCTGAGGGGGCCGGGCAGAGATGCCTGACTGTGGGGAGGGGGCGAGATTGGCACGGGTCCTGCTGGGAAATTCCTTCCGTTCTTTCTTTGGGTCCATGAGCTCATGAGTGAGGCGGGTGCATTTCATAAGCCGGAAAGTAAGTCATTCATTGAAAAGGAGAAAAACAAACGGGTTTCCGACCCGAAGGCTCAGTGGGCATCGAAGTCAAGGACAGCGAGGCGGCCTTGCTCTCCCCACGAGCTGGGGCAACTCGGTGTTTGCAGAGAAGTCGCTCCCCGCGCTGGCCGCCCACCCCTCCCCTCTCCCGGCTCTCCTCCGGTCCCAGGCACTGCCCCGCTGCCTGCCCGGATTTCAGGACCCCCCCACTGGCGTCTCCTTCTTGTCCCACCACAGCCCGTTCTCAGCCCAACAAACCAGGGCGACCCTCCCCTTGCAAGCGTCTCGGGCTCCTCCTGGGCTCCGACTGACCCGCGGCTCCCACCCCCCTCCCATGAAGAGCCTGTGCCTGCCTGGCCCGTCTGCGGTCCACCTGCCACTATAGCCTCTGGCCTCCGTCCCACCGTGCCCTCTGACTGGCCCCGACCCGAGGTCCACCTGCGGGTGGTAGTGCCTGGCACAGCACAGCGTGGGCACCGAGAAATGTTGGCTCAATCTTGAGCGCCCCACAGCCCCTCTGGGCTGAGAGCTGAGTGGCACCTGAAGGAAGACTGGATGGTGCCCAGGGTCGGGGGGTGGGGGTGGAAATGGGCGTTCCTCAGTGTGTCCTGTCTCCAGAGTCTGATTTGGGACAGTTTGCTCAGAATCACGAACCAGCAACGTCCCAAGGAAAGAAACCAAGAGCCCGGGTTTGAGCCAGACCCTGAACACACCCCAGGGCAGACAGGATGGAGCAGAACCTGGTCCTCGGGGCAAGAGTGGGTGACCTGCCCCCCTCCCCTCCCTGCCAGGGGGACTGGAGGCTGGTGGCCCAGCCAGAGAGATGGAGATTCCAGAAGAGGAGGGGGCAGGGGGCAGGAGCTGGCCAGGCATTTTTTTTTTTTTTAAGATTTTATATATTTATTTGACAGAGATCACAAGTAGGCAGAGAGGCAGGCAGAGAGAGAGAGAGGAGGAAGCAGGCTTCCTGCTGAGCAGAGAGCCCGATGCGGGGCTCGATCCCAGGACCCTGAGATCATGACCTGAGCTGAAGGCATTGGTTTAACCCACTGAGCCACCCAGGCGCCCCCTGGCCAAGCTTTTGAGCAAAGCCTGGGAGGAGAGAGCTGGAGGTCAGCCCCACGAGCACCTCTGCTCTTCCCACAGCACCAGACGTCTGGGGGCCCGGAGGACCCACCGTGCGGCGTCTCAAGAACCGTGAGTTTTTCTCACGGTACAGGGAACGGTGATCCTTTTTCTGCACAGTGTCTGGGTCAGGAATCCCCCAAAATGGGACTCCAATAGGTAGGTTGAACCCCAAAACCCAAAGCCTACCTGGGCCTCACCCTTCTGTCCTGACCTTTTTTTTTTTTTTTTAAATTTATTTGACAGAAAGAGACACACAGAGAGAGGGGACGCAAGCAGAGGGAGCGGGAGAGGGAGAAGCAGGCTTCCCACTGAGCAGGGAGCCCAATGCGGGGCTCAGTCCCAGGACCCCAGGACCCTGACCCTAGCCGAAGGCAGACACTCAACGACTAAGCCACCCAGGTGCCCCCCTCCTGGTCTTGAGGGTCATGGTCCTTCCGTAAGACCTGTCTTGAGTGTGGAAGGGTTCCCAAGGCTCCAGAGAAAAGAGCTGGGAATTAAGGGTTGCCCAATGTAGCAAGTAAAAACAAGATGCCCAATTAAAATTGAATTTCGGACAAATACCGAAGAATTTACTATAAGTATATCCCAAGTTCAGTAAGCTGTGCAATCTTTGGGATATACTTACACCAAAGTATGAATATCTTTGGGATATTATTTACTTACTTTGGGATATACTATACTTACGAAGGTATTTGTTGTTTATTTGAAACTCAAGTTTAACTGGGCATCCTGGATGTTATCTGATAATTCTTGAGGATTTGGTACCCGAGCCTCCTGGGGACACCCGTGTGTGTCCCCGGAGAGGACCTGTTATACAACCCAAGCCATGAGTGAGCATCAGGCAAAGTCCATCTGGGCTCAAGAATGAGCAGCCCATCACTGGGAGTATTCAAGGTGTGGACCAGATCTAGTGTGGCCCGGAATGGAGGCAGGGACTGCAGCAATCTGGGGACCCAGTGGCCCACTGGGCGAGAGCCCCAGGGCAGAGGGTCCATCGCCCCAGACCCACGAGGCCGGCGTCTCCCCGCTCTCTCTCCCTCAGTGGCTTCAATTCCCTCTGTCCCCCACTCCTTCGGACCTTCCCAGTGGAACCCCAGCACTGGAGACCAGACGGATGTTTGCACATGAATAGATGGAGATTTCCTGAGGCCATGTTGCTCCCAAAAATGCACATTTCTCACCAAAAGCCTCCAAGTGGGGCACCACAGACTCCAGCCAGCAGCCAGGATGACCCTGCCTGCCAGGTGTGAAGGCAGCTGGGCCCTCCTGGGGACCCCCCCAGCTCTGACCTGGATGGACCAAGCCATCCCAGGGTGTGGGGGCCCTGCTGGGAGCCCGGACCAGAATGTCCCCCAGGTCGCCAGAGGCTGCATAGCAGACAGGGCCACTGTCCCAGACTAGGGTTGCCTGGGAGCAGATCTGCAGGGATGCGGGAGGCCTCTCTGTGCTCACTCTCTCACCCAACACTGTCCCCTGCCGCTAGACGCTCTTCCAGACACCGGGACTGCAGTGGTGAAGGAGACATAGGACGTGGGCCCGGACCTGCTCTCATGGGGCTCCAAGTCTGGGGAGGGACCCACAATAGACCTGAATTCGATGGTTTGGGTTGCTGATAGGGCTTGGGAAGGCACTAAGGCTGGGGAGGTGGGAAGGAGCTTTAGCTGGGATCAGGGAGGAGGCTTTTGGTGGCAGGGGAGCCCATCTGTGAAGATCTGGGGCCAGAACACTCCAGGCTGAGTGAGCAGGTGCAAAGGTCCTGGGGCCGGTTGGTATGGCCTGGCGTAAGGCAAGGACAGGCAGGGTGGGAGGCGGGGCTGGGAACGCAGCAGGGACCTGGTGGGCTGGATGGAGAGAGCTGTGGTTTTTACCCGCAATCCCCCTCACCCCCACCCCGACCAGCTTCCGCCTCTGCTCTGATCGCATACAGTGCCCATGCCCGGGCTTGCCCCTCTCTGTCTGCCATGTCTCCATGTCCAGGGCCACGGCGCTGGGTGGGGCCAGCCGGCGGCTCTTCCCCTCTTCCATCAGGAGCCCAGGAGGCTGGCTGAGGTGGGGATGGGCTTCTCCTCCGGTCTGGGCCCCCCAGGAGATGTGTCCAGGTTCTAACCCCCGCAAGGTCCCTGTGTTTGTGAACTTAATTGGAAAAAAGGTCCGTGCAGATGTACTTACAGTACGGGTCTTGAGGTGAGATCATCTTGGGTTGGAGGGGGCCCGAATCCAACGGCAGGTGTCCTCGTGAGAGAAGAGAAGCAGAAGCAGAAGCAGAGATGGAACGGGAAGGCCAGAGAAGGCGGCAGCGGAGCAAGTCAGCGGCCAGAAGAGCGCAGCAGCCCTGGAAGCTGGAGGAGAGGAAGGAGCCTCCCCCAGAGCCTCCGGAAAAAGCACAGCCTTGCCCACACCTTGACCTCAGACCTCTGGCCTCCAGGTGGGGGGAGAATCACCTTCTATTGTTGCCGGCCACCGAGCGCCTGGTCGTTGGTCACAGCTGCCCCAGGACACTTGCACAAAACACCCTTTGACTTCTTTGACGTGCTGCGTGGGGAGGAGGCCCAGACACCTGTGACCCTCCTTATCTTCCCAGCCTGGAGAGTCTCTTATGCCTCCCAGTGGGGAGAAGGTTTAAGGAGAACCCGGGGTTAGAGCGATCCGGTGCTCCTCCACACAGCGGTGCTCCTCCACACAGCGGTGCTCCTCCACACAGCGGCCAGGCAAACTCGCGCCTTTATCCTGATTTTCTTCACCTGGGAAATGAGGCGACCACCTCATGGGGCTTTAGGGCCTTGCTGTAAGACCCAAAGAGCAAGGACCTCAGCAAAAGGGAAGTCCCAGGCCTAGCCCAGGCTCTGCCCAGAGCTCCCCAGAGCCCTCCAGGGCCTCCTAGGGCCCCAGAACCCCCAGAGCCTCCTAGAGCTCCCTAGAGCCCCTCAGAGGCCCCTACAGCCCCACAGAGGCCTCAGAGCTCCATGCAGCTCCCTAGAGCCTCCTGGAGTTTCCTAGAGCTCCTCAGAACCTTCTACCGTCCCCAGAGCTCCCCAGAGTGCCCTAGAGACCCTCAGAGTCCCCCAGGGCCCACAGAACTTCCTAGAGACCCCAAAGCCTCCTAGAGCTCCCTAGAGCCGCTTGGAGCCTCCTAGAGTCCTCCAGAGACACCCCTCCCCTCCCCCCACACCTCTAGAGCCCTCCAGAGCCCTTGGTACCCCCCAGAGCTCTAGAGACATTGGGCTTCAGAAGGTGAAGGGGCCTGTGTGGAGCTATTAACATATGCTAGTGACAATCACATCTCTAATCACATTAGCTCTGAAGTACAAATCAGGCCAGCCCTGGGGCTCCTTTCAAAGGGTCAGGGGGGCTTGGCAGGCTCTGGGCTTTTCTCCAGGTACTGTTTGCTCCCCTCTGGAAACCCCCAACTCCCGGGGCTGGTGTCAAAGATCTGGGGAAAGGCCAGGGGCCTCCCTGGGAGGTGTGAGTATGTCTGGGGAGGCCCGGACCAGCGGGGCTGGCCCGTCCCCACACCTTGCCCTGGACTCATCTTGCCCTCCGTACAGATGCCTGTGCCCTCCTCTTCCCCCAGGGCCCGCACGATGACTGTCAGACACGGCCTCGCTCACGGCTGGCTGTGGGGACAGGGGCAGGGATGGCGGGCCGTGTGGCCCAGCCCCTGCCGGCCAGCCTGGGCTCCCTCCGGTGAGGGCCACGGGGGTCCCTGTGCCTCTGCTCCCTTGCTGTCCCACTGATGGCAGCAGGCCGTCCGATCGAGCCCAGATTTGCCTGGGGCTAATGTAGCAGCCGGCAGTCTTTTTCTTTTTTTCCAAAGAAAAAAATTATGAAATTCATCATTGCTCACTTAGCCCCTTATTACACCATAATTGTCCTGCAGGGCGGGGGGTAGCGAAGCTTTCTTTGTGGACAGGTCCGTGGTCCGCCCCTGAGAACACTCCAGGGAAGCAGGGCCATCTGCTGCAGCCCGTGTCCGGAGCACGGCGGCGTCTCCGAGTCCTGTCCATTACGTCCTTGCTGAGTTTGGGGTCCACTTCCACGTTTCCCAAAGTGCGGGCCACAGACACCTGCCGGTTTCGGAAACGGTTGCAGGTGAGTCACGGACACTGAGCGGAGTCATGCCAAGGAAGACCAGGGTGTGGAGTCTGCCTGTCCTTTGGGACCGGAGAACGCCCCGCACGCCTTTCCAGGACCCGCCAGTCCGCACCGCTTGACACGGGGAGAGACCAAGACGGTCCCATCCAGTGCTTAATCAGGATCTCACGTAATCTGATCCGCGTCTCTGTCCCACTTATCAATGTGAGGGGACGGCGGCACTGTGGCTGTAGACTGGGGACAGGGGTTCCTTTACATCCAAGTTGGGTCCGTGCAAAAAGCAACAAGCGTCAGTTGAGTGATTCCTCGTGTCTCCTTAAAGCACATTTCTTCTGCTTCCAAGAGCCGTCCTGAGCCACACGCGACAGCTTCCAGTCCAGTCATCGCTGGACGTTCAGATATCGTGCTTTCGTTGTCGTTTATGCGACAAGCACCCACTGAGGGTCCCCTGTGTGCCCTGCCCGCCCCCCGGGGTGCAGCACTGTCCCAGACAGGCAAGGCCTGAGCCACGGAGCAGCGCACTTCGCTAAGAGGGGGCTGCTAAGAGGGGACAGACCCTAAATATGCTAAAAGAAATGAATACAGTCGTTTCAGACTACGCGGTTGCCCCAAGGGGAGAGGGACAGGGAGGGCCAGCTTACTCCGTGACGTCTGTGAAGGAGCTGGCCCCCAGAGGGTGGACAGGAGAGTGTGCAAAGGCCCCGGGGGCAGGACCCAAGGAAGGCAGGGAAATGGACTAGCTGGAGGAAATTTCTTCTGGGTGCTCCTGCAGACGGAAGACTCAGCCATTAGCCTTCAAAAAAAAAAAAAAAAAAAAAAAAAATCCATCTAATGAACATTTAACACTCACTGAACGGTGGAGGATCGCTGGCAGCCCAGCAGCACCTGAGGGAAGGGGCCAACCATCCCCTCTTCAGGCTCCAGGGACAGTCTCTGCGCCTCTTGGGACTCGGAATAATTCAGCTTGCATGCGGGGACCCCCGCCCCCCGGTCCTCAGGACTTAGAAGGGACCGTGTGCTGTGTGCCATCTGGGAGTCCCTCGGAGGGTTTGCTGGCTTTTGAGGCTGGAGTTCCATCAGGGCACAAGGAAAGCCTGGATTCTGCCCCAAGCCTTCCAGAGACACCAGCCCTGCTCTCCACCAGGGGTCCGTGCTCCCCCCCAACAGTGAGGAGACACATGCCCACCTGTCCAGCGTGCCTTGCACGGCCCGTGGCCCCTAGGAACGAGTGGGCTGCGGAGAGAGCCTGGGGTATGCCCCACTGGATCTGCTCCCCCACATCCCCTGCCCTATAACCAACTCCCCTGAAACTTTCTGCAGAAGGCAACAACCATCCTTCTGGGCTAATAGAGTCTGTTGTTGGACGGACACAACAGGGTAGCTCTTCTGCTGCAAGATATCCGGAGTCTCGGTTAGAGGAAGACCAGGGGCCGGAGGTGTTTTTCCTTGTCCTTGGCCTGGGCTGGGCTGGCGGGAACTCCAGGCACAGCAAGACCATCGCTGGACAGTGGGGAGGACGGGCCTTGACACGGTAGCCCCAGGCTGCAGGCACAAGGGGTCCCGAGACCAAGACAGAGGCTGGGCGGCCTCTCACGACCCAGGCTTGGAAGGCATCCAGGGCACTTGTCTGGGGTTGGGGGGAGCAGTCAGAAGGAGAGGGGACACTCAGTGGAAGGACAGTCATGGCCATTCAAAAACCTCCAGAAGTCTACAGCTACCATTTTCTATTTTATCCAAGAGTCTGGCCACTTGCACCGAAGGAGCCACAGGCCAGCAGGATGCCCTGGGGTTCAGCTCCCTGTCCACCCAGAGACCCCTGCGGTCTTTGCCCTTTGTGTGTATTAGGAAGGTAGGATCCAAGGGCAGAGTGTCCTGCTGGCCCCCAGCAGGGGAGCTGATTTTAGGTGGGACCTGAGTGGCATTAAATCACAGGGAATGTCACAGTGAGATGCTCCCTTGAGGCCAGGCTCATTAGGAGGAGAAAGTTTCTGTTTGGTGATAGTGAGCCCTTAACACATCTCTAACACTTGCAAATCTCCCTTTACAAAAAAAAAAAAAAAAAAGTGGGGGGGGGCCAGGCTCCGGGGCCTTCAGCTGCTGCTGAAGCTTGCATTTTGTGTCTGTTTTCCTGGGTGACCTCCAGTGCCTGGCAAGGGACCCTGTTTTTCCATGAAAGCTGGTGCTGTCGGGTTTAAAAACGAAATCATTTAAATAAGGAAGGGACTGGTGGTGACGATAATAGGTAACCGAGAAGGACATGTGGTGTAGTAGGGTAGGGGGTAAAGTCAGGCCGGTGGAACCCAGGGGCCCGATGAAACAGTGCCCCGTGGGGCTGGGAGCACGGAGCCCCTGGTGGCCTTGGGGCACGTGAGGTTTGGGGAGCACGGCCTCCTGTCCCTTAGCCCCCCAACCACCTGCGGCAAGGGCTTACAAGTTCGATTCCCATCCTGCCGTTGAAGGAACGGGACTCGGCGGGGTTCAGTCTCAAAACCCGCCCCAGACCCAGGCCTTCCCCCCAGCAGCTGCCAGCCTAGAGCCCCCCAGCTGGACAGTCCAGCGGCTGACAACACAGAGGGACATTTCAGGAGCCATGTGCCCAGGCCAGCTACGGCCCAGGCCAGAGGGGCAAAGGTGAGATCGGGATTACGACCCAGAGTGCTGACCTGACCACTGCGGTCCAGGCTGACCCCACGGTGCGATCCTGAAACTCACCAGGTTATCTGGTCAACCCCATGTTTGTGCGCGGGCATGTGAGTGTGTGCGTGTGCCTGTGAGTGGGCGGGCGGGGGGGAGGAGGGGTTGCAGATCACGCCTGGCAGAGAAGTTCCCAAGGCACCCTGGCCTCTGCCCAGGGGCACCAAGGAGTCACCCACACAGGGGACAAGACTGGCGAGAAGCACCTCCGCCTCATCCCAGCGGACATTTCAGTCCGTCCCCACCTACAGGAGAACGCCGCTCACTACGAAACCCATGGACTGCAGAGGAACAGAGGCCTGGGAGTGAGCAAACCACCTGCCGTTTCAAAAACAAGGGCCCTTATTCAGCACCACGTACAGAAAGAAATTCAGAATGGGTCAAACGGAGACTTCCGTGTAAGGCCTGGAACGGTAAAGCCCTTGCAGGAGAACGTAGGGCAGAAGCTTCACGATGCTGCACTTGGCAAGGATTTCCGGGATACGGCCCCACAGGCACAGACCACGAAAGAGAAGAGACAAATTGACCATCGTGAGAAGTTTAAAATTCCATGCATGGAAAGACAGAGTAGAGTCACCCCCAGAATGGGAGAAAATGTTTGCACGTCGTGTATCTAGTAAGAGATCAGTACCCAGAACACACAGAGAACTGGAACCTTAAGACAAGCTCCTTAAAAACCAGGCAAAGGACCTGAATAGACACTTCTCGGAAGAAGACAGAGAAATAAAAGGCCAATGAGCAAATGAAAAGGCGTTCCACATCGCTAATCCTCAGGGAAACGCAAATCAACACCACAATGAGGTCCCACACCCGTCGGGACGGGGGGGGGGGGGGGGGGGGGGGGCTGCGGTCAGGGAGAGGGGAAGAACCTCAGGGAGCATGTGGGGACATTGGAGCCCTGCGCCCCGTCGGTGTGAAGAGAAGATGGAGCCGCGCGGGGAGACGCTATAGGACAGTTCCTGCCAAAGTTACAACTAGGATTACGCGGGGATCCCGCAACTCTGCTTCTGGGGCTTATCCCCAGAAGGATTAAGAGCAGGACCCCGAAGAGACGTGTGCACACCCACGTTCACGGCAGCCTTGTTCACAACTGCTAGAAGGTAGAAGCCACCTGCCTGTCCCTTGGTGTTGGCATGTGTAAGCCGAACGTGCTTGGTCCCCACAACAGGATGTCATCCCGCCTTCGGAAGGCAGGCTGCTGTGGGGAGAACCTGCTGGAACACGGAGGGACCTTGACGTTGCGCTGAGTGCGACGCGCCCGACAGACACCGAAGGACCCACCCTGTGGGATTCCCCAGAGTCGTCCGGTTCATAGACACAGAAAGTAGGGCAGTGGGTGGCAGGGGCTGGGGGAAGAGGAACAGAGTTTTGGTGTAAAAGATGAAAAAGTGGTGCAGGTGGAAGCTGGTGATGGTGGCCCAACGGAGGGCAAGTGTTAACAACAGCGCCGAACGCTCCTGCTTAAAAATGGTTCGGATGGTGGGGAGAGAGGCTGAGAGAGAAGGAGACGCAGACTCCCTGACGTGCAGGACCCCCAGACCGCGACGGAGCCGAGGATGGAGCTGCCCCGAACGGGTAGACTTGTGTTTCCTTTTACAATAAAAATAAAGGGGAGGGGCTCGCGGCGAGCAGGTGAGTGAGGAAGCTGGTTCTGAATACGATCTTTGTTCTTTACTCTGATTGGCTTTATTAGCGATTCTCGGATCCCGCAGCAACCCATCACACATGTAGGGGGGCACTCCCTGGGTGCGGTCTACGCCGGCAGACACCGACTCCGGGAAGTTCTCCTTCCGTGAGCCCCGCCGTCGGCTCCTTGACTGGCGGGCTCCTGCTTCTGCTCTCTGGGTCAGCGGGGGCTGGTGTGTGACCTTGACCCTTAGAGAACACGCGGTGAACTTTGCCTGCTGCGAGGGCAGGACAGGCTCCTCAGATGTGCCTGTGTGAGCACCTGGTAGGACGAGGCCAGTGCTGGGTCCTGGGGATCCGGGAACCCTGCGCAAACCCTGCCGGCTCCAAGCACCTCCTGCCTCCTTGGATAACCCCGGAGAGTTAGGAAGAACTGCTGGGTGTGGTGGATGCTGGTGGCCCCCACCCAGATCCCCTGGCCAGGGGCCTTCATTTCCCAGCGGTTAATGGCCAGGTCCCCATGCTCTACCCCCTGACCTTTCCTGGAAAGAAGCTGCCTGGCCTGGAAGTGCCTGGAAGGATCCGCTGGCCCTTTGGGGCAACCTGCAGGCGGGGCCTGACCAGTAAGGCCGTACAGAAGCAGCGACCCCAGGCTTTCAGGTGGGACGGCCCTAGCATGCCGCTCACACCCCAGACCCTGCTGCAATCACATCTGTCTCCCTTTCTCCAGGCCCTGCTCTGATGCCCTAAAGCTCTTCCTCGGTAACCCTCTTGCTTAGGAATCCCCATCTCAGGCTTGGCTTCTGGGGATGTTGACTGAAGGCACCAGGGAGCCTGTGATGGGAAGACGAGGCTGTTTGGGATGGGGCCGGGGTGGGCGGGGCGGTGACCAGAACAATGTCTGCCGAGGGACCAGCCTAGCTAATCTGAGTCAGGGCCTCGGGTACCCCAGGCTCTCGACCTTCCAAAAAATCGACACGGGTTCATTCTTTGGTCCTTATGGCCGATGACCCTTGAGTTGTGATTTCAACCTGGTGTCCTGGGTGGTTTGGTGCCCCCTCGCCCCTTCCCCCAAACTCATGTCCCCCCAGAATCTGGGAATGGAGCAGTTTTGAAATAGGGTCTTTGCAAACGTAATTATCGGGTCCTCACGGCGTAGGGTGGGCCCTAAACCCACCACCGTGGTTCTGTAAGATGAAGGAACTTCAGAGACACAGGGAGGCCGTGGCGTGGAGAGACAGAGAAACAGATTTCAGAGCCAATGAGGGGAGACCCACTCTGTGCAGGGAGGGACCTTGGGCAGTGGGAGCAGGGGAGGGCGACCCTGGGGTCCGCCTCTGTTTCGGGACAGGAGGATGGATTTGGATATTCTAGGGGGTGGACATGTGGAGGCTGAGAGGTTCCCCGCGGGGAGGGGGCGTCCCAGTGTCCAGCAAGCGTGTCTGAGATCCCGGGTCTCTGGTGGCCTAGTCGCTGCCCAATGCAGGCCAATGGGAAGCTGCGCTCCCCACCCCGGCCCCTGCCCATGGCAGGCCCCATGTGGCCCCACACTTTTTTTTTTTTTTTTAAAGATTTTATTTATTTGACAGATCACGAGTAGGCAGAGAGGCCGCAGTGTGAGAGAGAGAGGAGGAAGCAGGCTCCCCGCTGAGCAGAGAGCCCGATGCGGGGCTCCATCCCAGGACCCTGAGATCATGACCTGAGCCGAAGGCAGAGGCTTTAACCCACGGAGCCACCCAGGCGCCCCGGCCCCACGCTTTTTGTTTGCTGTGTTTTGTTTTGTTTTCAGCAGCACGTAGGGCTCACCTTAGGAACTAAGAATAATTAGAAAGTACTGCCGATAAAGAGGAGACGCGGGAGCGGGGGAGGCCCGACCCCTCCCACTTCAGGCGGGCGTGAACCGGCGCGGGCTGCTCGGAGGAGGAGGAATCCGGAGCGTGGCCCAGCCTTCCGAGGAGCCCGGCACGCCCGCGGGAGGGCCCCTGCTCGCAGGACTCCCGCACACAGTAAAACAGATTGGGATTGGGACGTTAAGACCCTAACGACCGTCTCTCTTTGGAGATTAAGGGTAACAAAAGGCAGCGGTTAGTGTTTGTTGTGCTCAGAGCAGTCACGGGGCTGGTCCAAGGTCGCCCAGCTGGGAGGCTGTGGGCCTGAGGCTGGGCCCCTGAGGAGGGCAAGTGTGCGCGGCACAGGCCGGAGGAGGAACCCCAGAGCCTGCCCTTGTCCTCAGCGTCTTTGCTTGTGGCCACAGGGGCCCTGTCCCACAGCCCTTCCTGCCACCCTACCATCGACTCTCCCATTGGGCCGTGTCCCCGGTCCCCACGACGGGCCTCTCGGGCCTCCCGAACCCTCCCGGCGCTCCGGCCATGGGGGACTCCCACATCCTGGCACCCTCCCACCCCTGCCCCCGGACTCCCACGCAGTACTTTGGCCCTGGCTGTCCCCTCGGCAGGGCATGCTTTCCCCAGAATGGCTTCCTCCCTCCGCGCCTCCAAGTCTTGGCTCAAAACCACTTCGAAGCGAGGCCACCGTGGGCCACCTGCCTCCCCACCTGACCCTCCTTCCCTTTACCTAGCCAGATGCCTCCCGGCTTCCCGTGTGGGACCACCTCCCTCTTTGTGAGGGGCGCCCTGTGGGGACCAGGACCTTCCCTCTCCTCACTGGAGCACCCCGAGCTCTAGGTACAGTGCCCGGCCCATACCAGGCGTGCGGCAGGTACGTGTTCCTGAGCGTGTCCTCTTCGTCGGCCTCCGGGCTCATTGCACTCTGGAGGCCCAGTCCGGCTGTGGGATTCTGCCCGGGCCTGGCAGGCTTTTGTCCCAGCAGCTGGATGAAGCCTTCCGTGTTGGGCTGGAGACCTTCTGGGAACCACGGGAGACAGAGAAGACCCGCCAAGCCCAGACGTCTGTCAGCGCTCCAGTCCTCACCGCCCCTGCCCCCACAAGAAATATAAGCGCCCCTATTAATTTCTCTCGGGCTGCAGGGACAGAAGGAGCACAGTGGGCACCTTGACACAACGGAAACGTAGGTGTCCCCTTTCTGGAGGCCGGGAAGCCCCAAATCCTCTGAGGCCATGAGGGTGAACCTGCTCTAGGCCGTTCTCCCGGTGACTGGCGCTTTTCAGTGTTCTCCAGCGTTCCTCCACTCGTGGGGGCGCACCCCAGCCTCCCCCCTCTCAGGACCTTCTCCCTGTACGTGAACTTTCTAGAAGTACCCCAGCCCATGGATTGAAGGCCACCCGAATGACCTCACTTTAACAGAGTTACCTCTTATTTAAAGACACTATGTCCAAACAAACTCATATTCTGGGGACTAGGGGCTCCAAAACTTTAACCTGAAACACAGCGTGCCCCTTTCTTGGGCACATCGCAGTCACGGGCATCGAAAAGAAGGTAATGATGTCTCGGACAGCAGAACAGGTACAATTAAAGATCCCGAAGTCCTGATTGCCTTTTTGGGATCTATTTGTCATGTGATGGACCTGTTCTGTTGAGGGCGAGAAATCCACATTCTAGATCCCTTAGGGTTAGGGTTTTTTTTTTGTTTTTACTGCCGTCCACACCACCTCTATCACATCCCAGGAGAGACTAGTTACACACCCGTGTTCACAAACTCATCCATGCCCTTCCTGGGACTGGCACGCTCTGGCGATTCCCGGGCAGCCCGCCCCGAGCTTTGGTGGGGGATGCTGTGCATTGGCCACACCACGAGAACAAACTGCAGGATTCCGAGTCCTTGTGAATTCTGTGACGCTCACACCCCACTAGGCTCCTGTCTTCGAGGCCACATTTGTGCGGACACGGCTGGCGGAAACTCGTCTCCCCCACCTGAAGCCAGGCCAGGCAAGGCCAAGGCCTCAAATAGACACTGGGAGGCAGGAGGGAGCCAGAGCTCGGCATTTCCAGGCAGGTTTTAACCGTGTTCAGTACCTTCCCTGGTTCTTTACATCAAGTCCAACAGGGTTCTTTTTGAACATGACAAGTGTTTCTGTTTATTCAGGTCAGGTCCATGTGCACAGCACATACATCGCGCAGGGTCGGCGCCTGTATAAAACTACAGATTCTGCAAACGGCAGAAGTACAGAAACCTGAAATCCCATCACAGCAACACGAACACTTTGCAGTATTTCAAGAGGTCCGATGACATCGCTATACGCTTCCCACGTGACTCGCTGACGAGCCACCGACGGCCCAGGGTGACCACGTTCTGCACTTAAGACATCCTGATTCCCGACCACCCGACGGGGCTCTGAGACGAGACTCGTGCCGTTGTCCCCGGCAGCTACGACTTAAATACAGGGTGAGTTCTCGAAACCCCGAAAGGCCACGCGTTCCGGCCCCATCCCCATCTCCGCGAGGCTCCTGGACCCCAGGACGCAGTTTAACACTGAAACGTTTTTATTTCACTGCACGGGCAGCAGGTTACGATGTACAGAGCCCAGCCCTCCGGCTTCACAAGCGGCTTCCTCCCTCCTCTTGGCCTCGGTTTCGGTTTCGGTTTCGGGGACAGTGTCTGAAGCCGATATTCGCATCCGAACAAAGCATTTTTAAGAAAGGAATGTGAAAGACACGATCTCCAATCAGCCTTTTCCAGTCTTGCTGTCTGGAGACTCCCATAAAGTTAATTCGGGAGGCAGTTCAGAAACATCCTAGGAGAGCATTAAAGTCTGACAAAACATTCGGAGCATGTCTGGTAGTGAGCTAAAGGTCATTTTGTATAAACGCCAGAAAGTCATTCATTAAAATTAAACGTGTGCCATCACCTCAGGACTTTTTTTAAACATCACCGGTCCTGCCCCTTTCCACCTCGGCTGCGGCGACAGGGGTTCCATTTGTAAAATATATAAAGAAAAAATATAAGGTTACTTGATGACCATACAGTGCACTCTAACAGCTGTCTGCAAATATTTTCACCATGATTATCCTTACTAAAAGTAAATCACGGGGTAAAGATAGCTCAAACGTGACAAGGTTTCAATGGGGCGCACCGACGCGATCTGCAATCCTCTTTGGCCACATTTGGAAAAAGGGCCACTTGCGATGGCCAACGCCTGCCCCGGGTCTGAGCTTTTCTGCAGATCTTGCCGGGTGAGTGGGTTAAGGGCTTTCGAGGTAGATGTGAAATCCACTTCACCGGGGAATGCGACGGAGAGAAGCAGCACCTTCCCCAAGCAAACACTGCATTCAGTGTTTTTGCACAATGACAAGGACATTTCACCGAAAATGAACAGCTAGTTCTAAAGTTCTAGTCCACATCTTCCCCAAGAACAGGGAAGCACATTTAAAAACAAAACAAAACAAAACAAAAAAACCCAGAAAACAAAACAAAAAAAACAAAATCCTATATTCTATTACTTATCAGAAATACCAGCTACCGCACGCTTGTATTTTATCACTAGGGTTTTGGTTGTGGTTGGCAAACACACCCATCGGTCCGTGACCAGCTTTCCGGCGGGCTGTCCGTGCCTTTCCGTCAGATTTACGAAATTGCTTTGTTTTTGCCTCTACCCCAGTGGCCACAGAGAACCACAGGCTGTGGCTGATCCAGAAAAGGAAAACAGGAGTTTATAAAAGTTGTCTAAGAGTCTCCCCCCCATCGGGGAGATGGAGGAAGATTGACTACAGCGAAGTTCAAAGGTCAGTCTTGGCAGATCTAAAAACAGAGGGGCAGCGGGGCACTCCCACGGTGCATTTTCGGTCCCCGGAGTAAAGCGATATGTCCCATGAACAGCAGCGGGGCACAAAGGAGCGAGGCGCTGGGGGGTGCTAGGAGCAGAGCCGGGGCAGGGAGGGTCCCCTTTGCTGGCTCGGAAGGCCTCTCCAGACACGGAGATGCTCACCACCGCCGTGCGGGGAACCCTGCAAAGCAGGGCGGAGACTGGGGTCTGATGTCACCATTTTTAAACACAGAGTAGCAGCACACTTGTGACAACTTTTTGACAAGTTAAATACAGCCAGTGGAAAGGTCTTCACCGTCTTACCCAGAAAACTCAGGGTTGGGGATTTTGGGGGTCATTTTTTGTCTTTTTTTTCCCCAGAAAAATACAAAACACACCCACAGAACCATAAATAATTTGGTGGCGATATATACACATTTAAATAATTAATTTAAATATCTTACACCTACTCTTGCATTAGACCGTCCATCTGAAGAAAGTCTCCTGACTGTCCGGGACTTGGAGGCGGGACGCTGGGAGTCACAGCCTGGGGAGAAAGTGGGTGACCTTCATGGTGGGGGACACTCGGCTCCCTTTCTTGGTCCTGCCGGTCTTGCTCAAGGCGATGAACATGCCGGGGTATCTGTAGCACTCGTAGGCGTTGTAGTTGTTGGGGAGGAGGGTCTCTTTGAACTTGCACTCCTCTGTGAAAAACGGCTGGGCGGGAGAAAGGACAGTGTCAGGTGGGGCCCCCTCCTGCCCTTCAAGGAACCCTGAGGGCCACCTGTCAGGGGCTCCTTTCTGACCCAGCCCTGCACTGGCTGAGAGGTCCCTCCTGGGATGCTGGGGTGCCAAGACCCCCACAGGCATCTAAGTGGCCAGTCCATGGCCACTGGGGCTCCAGCCACCTGCCTGGACCTGGGGGCCCAGAGAATTTCATCTACACACGACCCCCCTACAGTCTGCAGTCCTGCCTTCTGGAACCCCCCAGAAAGACGCCACAGGGAAGGGCTGCCAATGTTCCCTCTTCCTGGACTAGAAGGTGCCGCTCAGGGATGGCAAAAAGTACGCTGTTCCCGTCCTGGCTCTCCACCCCTCGTTGGGACAGGCCCCGGGTGGCCGGCACTGCCCCCGGGTACTTGTGTCCTGGGGGGAGGCGGAGCCACTTCCCTGACCCACCCCAGCAGCAGGCGGGATGCAGGCCTGGGCCGTCCTGCCCTCGCTGTCCCAGCCCAGGCGGCGGCGGCGGCGGGGGAGGGGGCTCTACCGGCCGGAGGTACTCACCGAGCCGTACAGCTTGCCCTTGCTGCTCATGGCCACGAAGAACCGGCTGGCCACGCCAAAGATGCTAACCACGCCCCGCTCCACCGGCGACAGCTCCAGCAGGCCTGGGGGCGCAGCGCGGGTCACTCCCGGGCAGGGGACCCTGGCCCATCCCACCTGTCCCGGACCCGGTCCTCCTCCTGCGAACCACCGGGACCCCAGTTTCTAGGGTGGAGGTGGACGTAAGGGGGCCCCGGAAGCCAGCCTGCGCGGGCGCGGAGGGACCGGCCTCCCGTCCCGGCCCCGCGGCGGCGGCGCCCAGTCCGGCACAGGAGAAGCCGGTCGGCTCCGCGGGCCACCCGGACCCCCGCGGGTGCCGGTTGGCCGCTCCGTTTGCCTTGTGCCCACGGGCGCAGGCGCTGGAATTCCGCACCCAAAGCCCGGGCTTCCGAAGGCTGGGAGGTGGGGCCGGTTCGGCCGGGTGCGCAAAGGCCGCCCCCCCACCCGCACTCCCGGCGCCGAGAGTGTTTGTGTCCCTGAGCCGGAGGGACCCGAACCCGAGTCCGTTCCAGTTCGCACGGCAGCCAGCAGGTGCGAGCTCGGACCTCCGTCTGTGCGCGGGGCGGAAAGGGCGGCCGCTGCCCCGCGCCCCTCGACCCCTCCGCCGGCCCCGCCCCACTCACTGTCGCTCGTGTCCGCGTGCACGCCGCCGATGCGGCCGTCGGGGAGCACCTGGAGGTGGAAGCCGATGCCCACGTTGCAGTAGAGTCGCCGCAGCCGCTTGATGCCCAGGAGATAGTCCCCCGCGCCGCTCTGGACGGCCGCCTCCTTGGGCTGCGCGGCCACCGGCAGGCGCGCCAGCGAGCGCGCCACCAGGCTCTCCCAGCGGCGCTCCAGCTCGGCCCCCAGCGTGCCGTTGGGTGCGGCGGGTGCGGCGGCGCCCCCTCGGCCGGCCCAGGGCGCCAGCACCGCCAACAGGACAGCCGGGAGCAGCGCCGCCGCGGCCGCCCCGGGCCCCGCCATCCCCGCCCTCGGGCGGTGCGCGCGGGAAGCCGCGGGGCCGAGCTGCTCCTGGGGCGGCCCGCGGGAGCGCACGACCGGGACCGGGGCCGGTGCCGGGGCCGAGGCCGGGGCAGGGAGTGCGCGGCCGGTGGAGCAGCGGGAGGCAAGGGACGGGGCCCGCAGGCGACAGCAGCTACCCGGGCTGCATGGAGGTCGGGCGGCGGGGCAGGACGCGCTACCCGGGCTGGGACCCCGCGGAGCTGTGCGCGCCTCCCTGCGCGCTGGGCCGGCGGCGATCGAGCCACTATATATAGCCGGGCGCCCCCTCCTACTCCCGCGGGGGGCCGTTCACGTTCGCCTGGGCGCCCGGGGCGCTGTGGCGCTCGCGGCTGGTCGCAGGCCGCCTGCCAATCAGGGCTGGCTGGGGGAGGGGAGGCGGCCGGGACGAGCGCCGCTAGTGCCACCTGGAGGGTCCCCGGCCCCCACCCCGGGCTTCACCGGCGCACCGACCTGTTGGTCCCGCCCCTCGCATCTTCTCCACTCCTGCCTCCCAGCCAAAGTTTTGCCTCCCGCACTTCGTCCCTGCCTGTCCCTTTCTCTGCCTCTGCGCCAGCAGCTGGAGTGCTGCCCTAACCAGGCACCCTCGGTTCCCAGCAGCCACTCCCGGGAACCCGGTTCCTTTGCTGGGACCATGCAGACCCGCCTGGGTTTTGGGGGGTAGGTTAGAGCAGTTAGCGAAGTGAGCACCTGCCAGGGAAGGAAGAACCCAGCGCCAGAAGCTGGGGGAGGCAGGCCCCCTCTCCCCCAACCCGCACTCTGGTTTGGCCCCCTGCAGGCTACATGGAATTCTGGAAGCCAGGTAGAGGCATCGCCTGGGCAGTGGGTGCTGCTAAGGGAGTGCAGGGGGTGAGGTGGTGGGGTGCGCCCAGGAAAGGCCACAGCCCTGCACCTTCTACACACATTGTCCTCCAGGTAAGCGCAGGTGGCAGGGCTCAGGGCAAGGCAGGATATTTGCAGCCCCTTCCCCGCCCACTCACAGGAGCCCCCTCTCCGGTGGGGACCCAGGCCAAGCCTCTGGAGCACTCCACCCTGCACACCTGCCGTCACCACTCCCCTCTGAGCCCATGATGGCCTGATGGAGGCAGGACTCACCAGAGGCCCAGCTAGGTGCTGGCTCATCTAGGTGTGGAAGTCCCTGTTTTCTGTGGTGACTGAGGGGCCTTGCTACCACCTGCCAGCAGGTCCTGCCCAGCCATGGCTGCCGGGTCCCAGACCCCCCACTGCTGCCCCTGCACTTGTGGCCAAAGACATCCCCGGGCCATTTCAGCCTCTCCCACTGCCCACCCACTCCTGCCTCAGGAGTCCTTGGACCCAACCTCTGAACCCTACTGGGGCTCATTCACCCCACTAGAGGGGACTTGGGAGATTTGAGGTGTCTTGTCCTGAAGCCCAGGCAGGGGAGCCTTGGCAGGATGGGAACCTGGTCTCCAGCCTCCTCCGTGAGGCTCTTTGCTCCCCTCCGGGCCTGCAGCCTACTGGAGCAGTGCCCACCCAGGCCAGGGCCTTCCAGAGCTGCGCTGGGGACCTGGGGCGCCCCAAATGAGACTTTGGATCTGGGCCCAAGAAGATGATTCTGGCCAGGGCACCCATGCAGGGGACCGAGAGACAAGGCCCAAGTCCTTTCTGTCTCCCTCTGGGCCCAGGAGGTGCCTCCCGGTGGGGTCTTCACAGGGTGTGGTCCCTCTTCCCAGGATCCCCGCAGGGAGCGTCCTTCCCGCTCTTCTATTTGCCTGCGAGTTCCCTGCAGGAATTCAGCGGCTGGCTCTTCTGGTCCCTCTCCCAGAACTCCGGCCCACCTACACACAGTGGGTGCCCTTGGCCACTGTCCTGAGAGGGACTGACAGCCAGCAGGGGTGTCGGGAGCTGGGAGCCGACTGCGCGTCTCTCAGCCCGTCCTTACCTTTGCAGGCCCCCTCAAGGGTCCAGCGGAGCGAGCCGAAGCGCAGCAGGATCCGCCAGCCGTCAGGTGAGGGGTGTGGCAGGACCCCCTCTCGGGGTCCTCCCTGCGCCCACCCCCATCTCCCACAGACTTTTTTCCCTTGAACCTGAAGGAATCGTTGGACCAAGGTGACTAATGTTTCCAGATCCCAGTCTCCTTGAGGACTTCAAACGGGCCCCGTTCACCAAGGACCTGGGGTCCGAGGAAGCATGGGGGACCCTGTGGACAGTCTGGACTCTCCGCCTCCTGCTTCAGGGTTGAACCCAGGCCCCCTCCCTGTCGGCCCTGGAACATTGGCTGTTGTACTTCCGATGGCGCTCAGTGTCTCCATCTGTAAAATGGGCACAGTCGGGCTGGATGTCAGCCTTACCAGGACAGTGGGTGCTTGGGCAGCAAGCCCCGTGAGGTTCCAACAGGGCCTGGCTCCAATTTTGCATGTCTTTATCCTGGGGGGGAGGGGTGGGGCTCACCTTGCATCATCGCCAGGGACCAGAGGGGCGGAAGGAAGGTTCCTCCGCCCATGACCTTCTGTAACCTCCAGAACCCCCACCCCCCACCAGCCAATGTTGTATCTTGACAGGGGTCTGGTCTTCTAGGAGTGACAGGGCTTCTCAGAACTACCCACTCAGCTGTTGAGAACTCAACTTGGCTTAATACTACTCCCAATAAAGAAAGGCAGGGTATAAATTCGATCCCTGTCCTGGGCTGGGCCAGGGAGGGCCCAGGAGCTGGGGTCGCTTGGCAAACCCCGTAACTGCTTTCCCTGCCCGGCTTCCTTCCCTCCACGCAGCCCTCACAATAGATCCTCCCTGCAAACGCCAAGAAGAAGGGTATGGCCATTGGTATAGACGTGTCTACACCAATCCAAACCCCCCAAGAAACGGGGGATGCTTGCTTTCTTTCAGACATCCAAAGACAGGGGAGATCCCTCCCACGCCTTGTAGCTTTTTGGTTTTTGTTTTTGTTCTCTACTGTGGTAAAATACACATGACATTTTCCATCCTGACCATTTCTAGGTGGCCGGCTCAGCGGCGTGAAACCCGTTCCCCGTCCGGCGCCCAGCACTCCCGTTCATCTCGGCAACTCTGTGCTCTTCCCAAACCAAATCCCTGCCTCCATGAGCACTGACCCCATCCCTGCCCCGACCTGTCCCCCAACCCCGGTTCCTTACGCTGTCCCTACGAAGCAGCACCATTCTCCTTTCCATCTCGGAATCTGATGGCTCTAGGGAACACATGGGACCTGTCCCTCGTTACTCTCCTGGCGTCTCTTTTACATGGGGGCTGACCCAGCCCGGGCCGAGTGACAGGTGCAGAGCAGTAAAGCTGTCTGCCCTGGGGATAGACGGGTAGGGACATCTATGTACATATTAGATATTCAAGTCGGGGAGAATTGGAGAGCCATGCCTCAGTTTCCCTATCTGCGAATGGAGGACTCGCAGTGCTCCTGCCCAACAGCTCTGGGGGGTTATAAGGAGATGATGCGTGTTTAGCACTTAGACCAGGCAGGCCCGGCCGGTGACCTCACCGCCCTCCCCCACCATGTCGCCACGGGCATCCTGCTGGCTTCTCTGTGCTCAGGATCCACCTCCACACGGTTGTGGGGAGAATGAGGATTAGATGCATAACCAGACCTCGAGCCCCAGCACCTTTCCAGAATGTGGCCAGGACGTTTATTTGGGTGCTGTCAGGGGCCAGGCTTGGTGGGTCAGTTCCCCCGTCTCTCTTCCTGCAGCAGGGAAGCTGGGCTGTGCCCGTCAGCATCCCTCGGCACCTCATGCAAGATCATGAAGCTAACAGAGGGCAGACCCAGGACCCAAGCCCTTTGGCCATTGGATCAAAGCCCAAGCTCCCAGCCACACTGCTTCCTGCCTCAGTTTCCCCTCATGGTCCTCAGGGTCCTCATGGTCCCCACCTTGTCTGCCACACGTGGGTGTTAGGGATCGAACCGTGTAGGTGAAATTCTTTGGTGAGCTCCAGGGCGGGGATCAAGCTCCGGGACCCGATATCACAACCCTTGTAGCTTTCCATTTGGAAAATCATAAAATGCTCTACCGGCCCCCCTGCGCCTTACCAGCTCCTTCTCGTGTCGCAAATCAAAGACAGCTGGAGCCAGAAGGGACCCACCCAGGTGTGCTGAACACGATCCCCTGTTTCATGGTGCTCGGTGGGAGGCCCGAGAGGGAAAGGAGCCCCTCAAGGGGAGGCTGGGGTTCTCCAGGCAGAGGGGGCAGCAGGCAAAGGCCCAGAGGTAGAGACTCCTGAGTATTCGAGAAGAGAGAAGTCGGTGCTGGGGGTGGAGGGCAGGCCTGTGGGCGCGGATGGGGTCCTAGTTCACCCCACAGTGCCTATCCTAGGGGTCTGGGGGCCGACCACCAGGAAGACGAGGGGTTATCCTTGGAGGTGTGGTGGGGAGTGGCTCCCCTGGCCCCAAGCTCAGCGGGTCCTAGCATCTCCGACCCTGAGGCCAAGGCCACCCTCTCCCCAGTAACTCTGGGGGTCTTCTTGTTTCTGTGGGTGTATGAGAATCAGCCGGACTCTGTGCAGGTGGATGGGAAACACTGGTGTGGGGGGAGCCGGACCCCCACCCGCTCACGCCCAGCCTGCAGGGCCCTCAGAGGGATCATCCCGGGTCAGGTGGGGTGAAAGAAGCGACCTTCTGGAGGTCAGCACCAGCCCAGGCATCTGGGCTCCTTTCCTCCTTCCTTTCTTCTGCCCCTCACACCCATGCCCTAGGACGGACTCTCTGGGCCTAGGGAAAGTTCTGGACAACTTGCTGAGGCGTGGGATCTGTGCCCCACCTGGGTCTTTTGTCTTTTCCGTTCTCTGGTGCCGGGACCGCAACGGGACAGGCTGCGTCCCTCCAGATGCCAACCCCTTCCCCTGACGTGCTGCGTGGCCTTGGACCAGTCACTCACCCTCTCTGAGCCTCCGTCGATGGTTCTGCGATGTCCCACGATGGTGCTCACCTGGGAGGAGCGAATGAACTGGGACGCTCCCTACCAAAGGGGAGACCCAAGAGAACCTCAGGGAGGGGGAGAGGGTGGCCCTGTGTTCTCTGAGCAGGCAGGTCCCACCTCCATGCCGGGGCTTCCCGGGGCTGAAGTGAACAGCGCCGTCCTGGCCTTTGCAGAGCTCCCAGCTCTCTTCCCCGCCGGCCTCAGCTCACCTGGAGGCTGACAGGGCTGGGGCTCCTCTCATCCCGCTCCGGATCTGGGGGGAGCCAGAGGACAGGTGTCTGCATGGGCCTGGGACAGGACGGTCCCATGTGTGGAGGCTGCACGTTTTGTTGCGGGCGATCTTGGGGCAAAGTCAGACCTCGGTTGGGGGCTGCCCTGCCCTCGGCTCTGTTCAGACGGAAGTCAGGTGTCCTTGACCCAGGCAGTTGTGAACTTTGTCTTGTCACCTACATAGGACAAATCTGTCTACTTAGGAGCCCCAGACGCCCCACCCCGAAGGACCCAATACATCCAGCCCCCACCCCAATTTTAGATTTCCATTGACCTTGGTTGGAAAACTGCCATTTTCTCTGGGGAGCTTTGTTTTTTGGTCAACGGGGACAGGAGGTCAGGGGAGGGGCCCTCCGGGGGGGGGGGGACCAGGAAAGCCCAGCCCCCTTTCTAATCTGCACCCCCACCCCGTCCTGGGTCCTGGCTGCGGCACACCCTGGCTGGAGAGGGAGCTGCCTCCTTGTGGTTTGTTAAGTTGAAATCCAAAATGTATCGTAAAGAGTGTAGCTTAAGAAATTGTCTTAAAAAAAATTCTTTTAAAATTTTATTTATTTATTTGACAGGCAGAGATCACAAGTAGGCAGAGAGGCAGGCAGAGAGAGGAGGAAGCAGGCTCCCTGCTGAGCAGAGAGCCCAATGCGGGGCACCCCACATGGGGCTTCTTGCTCAGCAGGGAGCCTGCTTCTCCCTCCGTCTGCCTCTCCCGATGCTTGTGCTCTCTCTCTCTCCTTCTCTCTGACAAATAAATAAATAAAATCTTAAAAAAATAAAATAAAATACATTGTTGGTCTAAACTATGAATATAATGCCAGGTGATGGATAGGTAAAGAGCCCAAATAAGGGGTGCCTGGGTGTCTCAGTGGGTTAAAGCCTCTGCCTTCGGCTCAGGTCATGATCTCAGGGTCCTGGGATCGAGCCCCACATCGGGCTCTCTGCTCGGCAGGGAGCCTGCTTCTCCCTTTGGCTCTGCCCCTGCTCCTGTTCTCTCTCTTGCTCACTCTTAAATAAATGAATACAATCTTAAAAAAGAAAAGAAAAGAAAAGAAAAAGCACAAATAAAATTCCATCAGAAATGAATTTTTAATTTGAGGGGGGACGGGTTTTGTTTGTTTGTTTTCAATGATTTCACACGATCCTTATCGCTTGCCGCTGGGCTGGTGGGGGCTTGGCCTCCAGTCCTATCCTATCTCCCAGCCCTGCTGGTGGAAAAGCCAAGGAGCCTCGTTCACAGAAGCCCGTGCGACGGCGGCTCCGTTCCCGTGAAGTCACTCGGGGACTTAAGCGCCTGCCGAAGCATAAGTTCAAAATCACATGCATTTAGTTTCAGAATGGTTTTTCCCACTGCCCACCAACACCACAACTAGATCCTTTTTAAGCTTTGTTGGTGGCAAAAAAGTGAAATAAAATGAAACAAAGTTGTTGACAACAAGGATACAGAAGCGTGCGGAGTCAGCAAAGGGTTTATAACCAGTCCCGGGAGCTGGACGTTTTCAGCTTCTAGACAGACTCTCCAAAGGCTTTTTCATCAAGACCTTGAAATGAGGATGACTTGTGCCCTTTAGTCTTTTCCTGGGAGGCCCAGGGTCAGACCCCATACAGGGGGGAAGCAGAAGGCGGGGAGCACTCGGGGCTGACTTCCGTCCGGCTTGGCTGCGCACAGGGGTGAAAGTCTTCTAACAAGCTGTGTGTTTTACACACAACTCTTTCCAAACCCGGGACCTACAGCCTTGGTTCCTTGGACATACAGGTTCCTTTCATACCACCATGAAACGGCCCAGCCAGGTGGTCCTCGGGGTGGGAAGACCCTGCCGACCGTAGCTGGGAGACACCAGACTGCATTTTCCAGTCCCCACAGGCAGGTTCGATGTGTCCCTGCAGGACACTCTCTAGTTCTGACTTCCGGCTCTGAGAGAGGGGGCAGATGAATGAGCCCATCCTCGAGCAGGTAAAGGAGCAAGCCCTCCCAGGAGCTCGTGCCTGCTGACCTGACCTTGGGGGCTGCCACCACCTTTGCTCGCCGTCCCGGACCTCTCTTGAGGGAGAAATGCATCTCTGTCAACGGTGTGGGATTCGGGGGACAGGTCACAGCCTGACAGCAGCCTGCCTGCCACCCTGTACTCCCCAAGACGGCTGCGTCTCCACCTCCCTAGTGCCGACTGTCCCTGCGGTGGCCTTGGACCCTGGCAGGGGCTGCTCCCAGGTGTGGGAGAGCTAGAACAAGTGTCACCAGTCTTCACCTTGTCCCTTTGTTGCGGGCCCTGAGGTGAGGTCTGGGGGGTACCCAATAGCCTGGCTTTTGTGAAGTGGGGGAGACACTGGGAGGGAGGTGACCTGCTGCCTTCTGTGGGCGGGGGCTGTCCTAGAAGAACGCTCATTTGGAGCAGGTCGTCTTCATTCGCGGGACCAGAGGACACAGGGGCTTGGGTCCCAGGTGTGGCTCAGGGAGGGAGCCCAGCTGGTCACCTTTCTGACCTCAGTGCAACCTTGACCTTTCCGGGAAGCTTTGCCTACCCTCTGCAGTCCAACCCCATCACGGCTGTAGGACAGCTCAGCCCCAGCCTTTCGGGACAGAGACGAGAATCTCACAGAGCCCAAGCAGCTTCTCGGTTGAGCCTCTGACTTGATTTCCACTCAGGGGTGATCTCAGGGTCCGGGGAGAGTCTTGGTCTCTGTGCTCAGCAGAGTCTGGCTTCCCTCTGCTCTCCCCCTGCCCTCTCCCTTTCAAATAAATAAATAAAATATTTTTAAAATAAGGAAGAAGAAAGGAGCAGCTCGTGACTGTGGCATTGGGACAAAAGCCCTCCAGCCAGAGGGCTCCGGGCAAGTGGGGGCTTGTGGCCCCTCCCTGGACCCGCCCTCACCCAGCACGCGCTGAGGCCCTGGGAGCACCCTGGCTGCTGGCTCGTGGGTATTACCAAACCCATTTACCAACGAGGGACCCGAGGCCCGGAGGGGACACTGAGTTGTGCCTCCCACGGAGGGGGTACCCGTTCTGCCATCAGTGTGGGTGAAGGACCCCCGCTCCGAGTCACGTGTGTCTTGGACAAGCCCTTCCAGAGGCCACCTCTTGTCAGACGCCCGAGGCAGCTTACCTGCCGGTCCGCCTCACTGACTGTGCCCCCCACGCCCGCCCCGGCGCCCTCCCGGGCTCAGGGACGGCAGGAGGCAGCATCTGCAGGAGGTAACTGAGGGTTTCCGCTCCCACCGTCACTGTCACGACTGCTGCCCCTGATGGCGGAGCCCAGAGGGCTCAGGTGCGTCCCGGGAGGCCTGCGCACTGCCCAGCCCCAGCCCTGCCTCCAGCTGTCGGAACCCCGGGGGGCCTTCCAGCCACCGCTGCGAGCCCAGGGGTGCTGGCCCTCCGAGCGGCTCGAAGGCCATTCCTGAGCCCCTGGCCTTGGTGACGAGAGGCCCTTTAGTGCCGCTGCCGCCGGCTTGGTGACGTCCCACGCGCCTGCCTGTAAGCCCGAGATGCGGCTTCTAAGCCGGGGCAGACCCGGCCTGCTATTCTGGGGTCTCCTTTCAACTATTTTGGCGAAGACCAAATGGCAGCCTCCTTTAAAATAGATGCTCCCAGTCAGAGGTCATTCCCTGAGAACCAGGTCAGGGGGGCCGGGACTTCTCCCCAGCAGCTCATTCAAGTAAAACCAGACCCCGGCTCGAGGGCCCAAAATGCCGCCGGGCAGGCATGGGGCTGGCACCAAAATAAAATCTGGCCGGCGCTCTGAGGTGTCTCGGCTGCACATACACGCTGGCCTCTGTCATTGTGACTGCGCTGCTTCCTTTGTGCAATCCCAGAGGCCAGCGCAGGAGGCGGCGTGAGAGCCCGGGTGCGGGGGGTGGGGGGGGGGAGCCGTGGCCGTGGCGGCCCAGCCGACTCCCATGCACAGTCACCCCGGGGACGGACATCCAGGGAGAAGAGTCTCCTACCCTGAAATGTGTCTGAGAAACGCCCTGAGTCCGGGGCGCCCTCCCTGAGCCCCGTTCCCGGGCTGTAGCACCCACAGATAAGCCCTTTGTCTCCCTTTGTTCCTGTAGCCAGTGGCGTGACGCGTTTGTGCACTCAAACATTCTCGGTCCTTTCATGTCATATGCGACCACTAACTGGGGGACCTTTGGGGAAAGACACCAGAAAGGAATTCCAACAATAATCGGGTGCTACTTGCCACTTTACTGAAGGCGGGGCTCCGGCCGACAGACGTGGCAGGTTGCGCTGTGGCTCAGGTACGTACCCTGCCACCTGCTACCCCAAACGCCAGCCAGCCGCGTGCGGCTCCTCCCTGCTGCTCCGGCACTAACTCCCCCCACCCCCGCTGCCGGGGCACTGAACCTGGTGGCAGGCCTGGGTGCAAATAAATAAAATATATTTTTACAAGTAGGCAGAGAGGCAGGCAGAGAGATTTTATTTCTTTATTTGACAGAGAGAGAGATCGAGAGATCACAAGCAGGCAGAGAGACAGGCTGGGGGAGGTGGCGGGGAAGCAGGCTTCTCGCTGAGCAGAGAGCCGGATGCGGGGCTGGATCCCAGGACCCTGAGACCATGACCGGAACTGAAGGCAGAGGCTTAACCCACTGAGCCACCCAGGGGTCCCTAAATAAAATATATTTTTTTAAAAATGGGGGCTCTCTGGCGAAGGTGGGAGTCCTGGCTCCTAGCACAGGGCCAAGTGTGGGGGCCGCAGGGAAGGCCTCATCCGGACTCACATTGGTTTCTGAGCCTCGGATGGTGGCCAGCCCTGTCTCCTCCCCCCCCATGCTGGGGCGGCCCCAGGCGTACTGTCTGGGGGGCAGGCGTACTGTCTGCGCAGCTCCCGCGGCTGCCCTCAAGGAAAACGCACCATCTCCGTCCTCAGAAACTTCCAGAGCTCAGGAACACTAAGTCCATGCAACCATCATGAGAGCTGTGCCTGATAACTGAGCACAGGCCGCAGGCATTTTGCTCACCGCAAGCAGGTCGCCCAGGAGCAGTTCTGGGGGGCGCAGGAGGCGATGGAGGCGACGGGATCAGGCACAGGCGAGCCGCCACGATTCACTTCCCAGCTGCCCTGGTGCGGACGGCAGACCCGGGCCGGCTTGGGGACAACGCAGCCGGTGTTGATGGGGAGACCTCTGTGGAGCTCTGCCCTCTAATCCCCTGCTGTGTGACTGTGAGCAAGTCACTTACCTTCTCTGAGCCTCAGCCCCCTCTTTCCCTCACGGTGGGGATTCCACAAGGATCCAGGCGAGGAGGGTGAGAGCCCCATGCGAGGCTGGACAGGGCCTGAGTCTCGTCCCTGGCTGGCGTGGGTGTGTACTGGCAGCAGGTGCCACACGGGGACAGAGGGGGACCTGGGGGGCTTCCTCTTTAAAACAGATGCTCTGGGCAAATCAGGCTCCTTGCTGTCCTCAGTCACGCCCTGGGCTCCTGACTGTGTGACTATGCACTTCCCAGGAACCAGATGATGGCCATTAAGTCAGCCCTGGGATGTTTGGTTTCTCACGGGCCATTGTGGTCCCAGGGGGCAGGGGGTGTGGACACACCAGGAGCAGTGACCGTGGCGCTCAGAAGGGACCCAGCCTCTGTCCATCCTGATCACCCAGGTCAGGAATGTGACAGCGGAAAGGCCCCATGAGATGCAGGCCCTGATAGGTCTGGGTGGGGGGTGGGGCACTTCCTGTGGCCCAGGGCGCAGGTCACGGTGCGTGGGTCCATCACAATGCAGGCGGGGCGGCGAGGGCCCAGAGCTCAGGCAGTGGCTCCCCAGAGACGCTCGTAAAGCAATCTGATCTGGTCACCGCCTCTTGGCCCCTCCAGAGCTCGCTATGCTGATGGACAAGGCCGGGTGGCCTCGGCTGTTCCTCTGGACCTCAGCTCCCTACACGGTGGCTGCCCGGTGGGATGACCAGCCACTCTCACTGGACTGTGTCCTCTCTGTGCTTGCTCCACATCGGTGGGGCTGACTGCCTGCTTCAAAGGCAGCTCGTCTTCCAAACCCTGTGTGATTAGAGACCCATTCCCCGACCCCGGGTCCAGCACGATCCCCGCACGGTCACCTGCATGGGCGCCCTCAGCCCCGGAGGTGATAATTGCTGGCTTGGCGGTCCGCTTCTCCCACGACACCCGAGCTCTCGTGGGTAGGGCCCTCTAGCACCACCAAAGCCTCAATAAATATTTATTTGCTCCACGAACAGATGAATGAATGAATCATCCTGCAAATACGATTTGTTTTCACTTAATAAATATATCCCGTTTTCCCACACCACGATCTGATCTTCGTAAACTTGCTGACTTCTGTGGACAGACTGTGGTCGACTCAACCATTCTGCCCTGTTTCTAATATTAGGTGGTTTCTGAGGGTTTGGGTTTTTTTTTTTCCTTTTCTATTATAAACAATACTGTGGTGAACATCTTTGTGGGTAAACATTTTTGCTCTGTATTTGGGATGTGGTCTCCAGAAATCAAATCTCTGGATTCAGGCTGAGAATTTGGGGCTTTCAGTTTACCGTCCTTGAAAGTAGGGGCCTGTGCGCGGGTGGCATTAGAGGGTGACTGTCCCTTTGGCCGCATCCTCAGTAGGACTGGGTGGGTTTTTCCCCCTGTTTTGGTTTTTGTTTTTCCTTACCCGCTTGACAGGTAAGCATTGAAACTGGATTTTTCTTTTATTTGTTTTAAACTTTTAACTTTATAATAGCTTTAGGTTTGGGGAAAAGTTACACAATGTCCCTGTGGACCCCAACCTGGTCTCCCCTGTCAGCATCTGGCCTCCGTGTGGGAACTTCGTGACAATCAGCAAACCAGTAATGATACACTGTTGCCAACCGATGTCGCTTTCCTCCCGCTCCCTCCTCCTTCCCTCCTGTCCTCTTCTGACCCAGGATCCCATCCAGGACCCCAGCACGGTTGGTCGCCGCGTCTTCTTCCGTTCCTCTTGGCCACAACGTTTCTCAGACTTACTTTGTCTCAGGGACCTTCAGGGTTTTGCCGGGTTTGAAGACGGCCAGGGCCGACGGCGCCTCCAGGAACGGCATTCCACAATGACCCCTTGTCTCCCGGGGTCTTGATAGTTTTCCTAGAAATCTGAGTGACTTTAGCAATCGTGAGCACGAACCCTTTCCTAAGATGACCACCCCCATCGAAACACCTCTGGGTTTTTGTTTTGGTTTGTTTTGTTTTCCACGTGGGTCTGTTACTTTGAAGTACTCGGTGAGGAGCTTTCCAGCAGGTGGGTGCTGGGGGTGGGGGGGTTGGCTGCGTTAATGGGCAAAGCCTCTATTGATTCTTACATCGCTCAGCTTTGTGGGAGATCAAGGAAGGGTCTGAGCTGGGGGGTCACATACCTTGGGGGCAGGAGTGGCACAGGCTGTCCTTTGGGAGTGGCGTGTCTCTTCTTCAAGGTGGGCCAAGGGCAAAGCCCCCTGGAGGCAGAGAGGGGCCTCTGCCCCGCCTCAGAACCAGAGCCCCAGACTTAGAAATAAAATACAGAGCCTGCCAGCACCTGTCTGGTGACCTCCAGCCAGGCCACACGTGGCCTCTCAGCGGGGCGTGGTTGGTGGGGGTCTGGGCCAGGCCTCTCTGCACCACAGGGCCTTTGCGCTTGCTGGCCACCCTCTCTTCAGGGCGTCTCCTCATCACTCAGGTCTCTACTTGGGCGTCACCTCCCCGGACGGATCTTCTCCATCAAGTGTCCCCTGCGCTCCCACACCCCTCGCTAGCCCGCCTCGCAGCTTGCTTTGTGAAACGGGCAGCGCTCACACCATTGGAAAGTAGCCATTTGTTCCTCATACATGGTAAGAGGGCTTCCCCAGGGTGGGCTGCGCCGGCCCAGCTGGGGGAACGGCCCACTCTCCAGTCTCTGCCAGGGCCAGCACAGGACTGGCATTTCGGGGAGGTTAGTGGGGTCTATAAACGCAGAGAGAGAGAGGCGGCTGGGAGCGGGGGTGGCACCAAGCAGGCCCTCCCCACTCTCAATGAGACAGCACCATCTGCTGCTGGAGGCGGCCACAGCGCATGGGCCCGCAGCCCCGGCCTGGAGGACTGAGCTGTGTCCAGGAGGACGGAGAAGGGGAGAGGGCTCAGTGAGGGGGCCTGGCACTGGACCGAGGTGCTTTTCCCAAGGACAGGGCTCACCTCTCTGACCAGGACTGGAGTTCCCACCTCATCCTGCTCAACAGCCTCCTGCAGGACCCCAGACGCTTGGCACGGCCTCCCTCTCCAGGAGCCTCCCTGGCCGCTCCCGGGCCGTCGCGTGGTGGGGGCCGCTGGAGCCCGGGACCTCCACAGCTGGCCCGCCTTAGCGGCCCGAGGACCCCACGTGAGCTCCTCGAACTGCTTGGGTTACAGGGTTCTCTGCCAGGGGCTGGGGCGCAGATGGGCCCCCCTATTTTACAGGGAGAGCCAGGCTCAGAGGAGCGTAGCCACTGCCCCACCCATGCAGAGGTGTCGGATGGAGTCTGATTTGCACTCGGGCCTGTCTGACTGCGGGGCCCTTGCTCTGACCAGTAGGACGCCGTGCTGTGTGACCTTAGCGGATGGCTTCACCTCTCTGAGCTGTTTCCTCACCAGCAAATTGGGTCCCTCTGAGGACAACCATGAGGCCTGAGCAAGAGAGCACGTGTGGGGGTCATCGCTTGGGGCCATGAGCCTCTGCCGGCAGGACTTGAACCCCGTTCCCAGCCCACCCTAGCCCCACCTCCCCCCACGCCCACCCCAGCCCCTCTGGAGTCACAACGCAGTAATGTCCAGGGTTGGGGAGGGGGAGGGCTGCCTGCCTCCCTCTGCAGGGGGAGAAGCCACTGGACGGCAGAGAGAGCCCAAACGGGGCCTGGCTTGGGTCAAACCCAGCCATGCGTGTCCAGCACCAGCCCCCGGCTCACCGAGGGCTGTCCAGAGACCAGTCTCTGGACAGGTCTCTGGACCACTGCCTTGTGGCCGCCATGCCAGCGTCACCTCAGGCACTGCTGAAAGCCCAGCTCCAGAGACCTGTCACCTGTCTCACGGGAGGACCGGGCTGCTGATCAGAACTTCCAGCCCGTGTGGCTGGGCCAGAGACCCCACCTGGCTCCTCCGTTGGGGTTGTGGTTTTGAGGAGGGTGCTGGCCTGGCTGGCCTCCCTATAAATGGCCCCACCCCTGGGGGAGGGTGGGAGTGACAGGTGAGGGTACCGGCTCTTGCCCTGCCCTGCCCTGCCCTGCCCCTGCCCGGGGAGGGGCCTCTGACAACAGCCGCTCAAGGTCCCATTGGAAAAGCCTCCACGCATCTCTTGGGCCCTGGTTAGGGACGCTCCCATGTGAGACAAGCAGGGCCTCTGACCTCTAGCAGGTGGCCTCAGGCAGCGCTGGCAATAAATCTTAATGCCATTCTCCCCGCAGAGAGGACATCCAAAGGGCCAAGCATTCTCCTCTTGTGTTCTGACATTTGAAGAAGCCGCCAGGGGAGGAAGGAATTGGGCGCGGGAGGAATCACGGTGTCCACTCTAAAGAGGCAGACACCCCAAATGTCCTTTCTCCTTTTCCCCTTCTCCTCGTCTCTCTCTTTGCCTGTTGTGTCACTGCTTGGAGGCCCCGTGTGACTGAAGTCTGGCCAGGAGGAGGTAAGCTGTGCTAGTGCGTGTGGCTTCTGGGACATGTCTTGTGAGGTGGGGATGTACCTGTCTTCTCTGCGGTTGTTGAGTGGAATGTGGATGGAATGGCTGGAACCCAAGCAGCCATTTTGTACCACGAGGTCAAACTCGTATAATGAAAGTGAAGGGAGAGAAATGGAGGAAGCGGAGCTCCTGGTCAATGTGGAGCAGCCTCATCACCCTGGACTTCTCTTATGTGGGAAATAGACACATTTATCTATCTTGCTTAGAGTACCGTTATCTTGAGTTTTCTGACCTGTATAGCTGGGTGAATACTGAGAGTGAACACAGATACTCTAGCAGCTCCAACTGGGGAGAGATGAGCTATAAAGTCCGGATCTATTTGATTCCAAAAGCAACCTCGAGGTAGGCGGGGGGTGGGGGAGGATGAGCACCGGAGGACTCAAGCTGCTGCCGACAGGGCCAGGGATGCCCCAGATGAGGTGTTGGTCGGTTTTGCTGAGCTGTGACCCCCCATTCCAGGCTGTCTTCTTCCAGCAGGAGGCCTCAGGGGGCCCCAGACAATGACGCCTACATTTCAGTGGCAGTGACTTTCCCCAGATTCACACACCTGGGTGGGGGTAGCTCTACTTTGCTCAGGTCTCCACCTGCCCTCTAGGCCACAGAGAAAGGATGTGTGCCGTGTCGGGCAGAGGGAAGTCGTGCCTCCCAGGGCCGCTATCTGTTCCCAGGGCAGCAGGCATGGCGACCACTCAGACCCAGCTTCCGGGTCTAAACTCGTGCCTTGTCATGAGGGACTCGGGCTTTACTCCTGAGCCTCAGTCTCCCCACCTGTAAAACGGGGATCACAACGGCCAGCCGCGCAGAGTGGCCGGGAGGATTCAGTATGCTGATGGGTGAGACGCACCCAGCCCGTAGCAAAGTGCCTTATGTGCTAACATCCTGAGTGTGAGCAACTGTGGGGTTACCCCTGCCAGTCAGGACTCATGAATATCAGCGTATCACCAGGACGGCTGTTCGCACACAGATCGCCGGCCCTGTCCCCTGGGGCTCTGATTCAGCAAGTCTGGAGTGGGGCCTGGGAAGGCAGTTCAAGCCAAATCCCAGGTCGGGAGGCCACATTTTGAGAACCACCGGTTTAGACAAAGCTGTGAAATCGGGCCCGTCCTTAAGACCACCTGAGCCAGGCGGCTGGTTTTGAAGGCAGGCTCCAGCCCCTGGAAGCTGTATGACCTTGGGCAGCTCGCTGCCCTCCTCTGAGCCTTTGGCTCCTCAGCTGACACCTGTGAAGAGTTAGAACCCCGCTCCATGGAGATCAATCGAAGTGACAGGCCCGTTTCTCTTCCTCCTCCTCTCCCTCCCGCTGGTTATCACCCCGGTCCTCACTGTGCGCCCAGCAGGGGGGCGGCTTTCTGTCTCCCATCCAGTCTGCAGGAGTGGGTGCCTGCTGTGTGCTCTGCTCAGGACTCAGGCCCGCCACCTGCCCCTTGCCATGCCCTGGCCCTTGTGCCTGGGAAGGGGGCCCTCCGCCCTCCAAGGGGCAACCTCCCTGGCCACGCGGGGATGGGCGGGCATGGCTACGGTCGTCTCCGCAGGCTTAGTCCTGAACTGACAACCGACTCCTCCCCAACTGCCTGACCATGGTAACCCAGCAGGTGTTGCCAACAGGTCACCAGCAGAGCTGGGACAATGGCTGTCCGGGCTTGGGCAGAGTCATGGGGTCAGTCCTCAGCGGGGCCTACCTGGGGTTCCTCACTGAAGCTACTGCCATCTGCCGGCGGGCTGCCGCACTGCAGGCAGGGTACCCTCCCCAGACCACTTTGGACAATCCAGTGGCCTTGTCCCCAAAGCTGGGGAGGGCCCGACCAGCCCAACTGTCACGGGAGGGCTTGCAGAAGTGGCTGTGACAATCAAACATGTCGGGATATAGTCTGAGTACCGTACAATTCACCCACATAAGGGGCACGATTCGGTGGGTTTGGCTTCACGGCGGTGGGGGCCATCACCACCAAGTGTTAGATGTCCCCATGCCCCAAAAGAAACCCTGTACCCATTGTCCATCTTCCTGTTTTTCTCGACTCCCCTCAGCCCTGGCCACCATCTGCCTACTTCCTGTCTCTGTGGATTTGCCGGTTCTGGACATTTCACATAAGTGGATCCCAAGTATGTGGCCTTTGGGTCTGACTTCCTTCGCTCGGCATACGGTGCGTTCCGAGGTCATTCATCTTGAAGCGTGTGTCGGTACATCTTAAGGCCAAGCCCCATTTCCTCGTGTGGCAATAGCACATTCTTTTTATGCATTCACCAGCTGATGGATACTTGGGTTCTTTTCATTCTCAGGCTCCCAGGAATAGAGCTGCTGTAAACATGTATGTGCAGGTTTTCATGGGGGCCAGAGTTTCAGGGGGTAACTGTCTTTGTGAGTGGTTCTTGACCAGAGACAAATTCAAGTTGGTGGATAAATCGGCCGGGTGCCTCCCCACTCTGGTGGGTGATCAGTGGGCACCTGCAGTGAGTGTACAATTAAACAGACAATTACAGATGGTGTGCGATTCAAGCAGAGATAACAAGGTGCTGTGAGAAAAAAACAAGCGGGCGCCCAGCTTCGGATAGGGGAGTCACAGAAGGTCTCTGAGGCAGTGACATCCTGGTCCGTGAAGATGCAGAAAGAGCCAGTCAGGTGAAGGGGCAGCATATGCAAAGGTCCTGTGGCAGAGAAGAGTTTGGATAGGCAGAGCAGAGGGGCTGGGGTGAGGAAAGGGAGAAAGAGCGAGGGCACAGGAGGTAGGAGGAGCCAGGGGTGGCTTGAGGGATTCCCTGGTGAAGAGATGACTGTTGACAAAGCCACTAACCCTTGCTGTGTGCCGGGGAGTTCAGTCTGCTCTCCTGAGACAAGAATTTGTAGCTTTCAGGTAGACTTGTTTGTGCCTGGTAAGAGTTCATGAAGTGGGGGAGGTCAGAGAGAAATGTCTTGTGATGAAGAAGGAGCCCAGTCCTAAGCGTCTAATGAGCAGGGCAGGTTTCCCAGCTGGTGCCCCCCTCACACATCCCTCCTGGGCTGGAGGGAGGAAGCAGGGGATCGAGGGGAGGGGGCCAACCCTCCTTGGAGAACCTCAGAGGTCCACCCTACTTGGTCCGGGCAGCCTGGCCCAGCCAGGGTCTCTCTGAGGCTGCTGAGCAAGGTGAGTGAGGGCGTAGGCTCCGGTGTCCACCACCAGGGCGGATGTCCCACGTCTGGCCTGACCAGCCTCGCCATCTTACCTATGTCCTGGATGCATTCTGGGGGTGAGGCTCCTCACCGAGAAGGTGGAGAGAGTAACCCCTGCCTCCCAGGGTTGTCTGAGGGCTACCTGTGCTGTTAGATGAGTTTGGAGAACATGTAAAACACCTGGCACGGTCTGGCACTGAGTCTGTGCTTAACCGAGGGGAGCTCTGACGCACTCTTGCCATGACTGTCCGACCCATGCTGGACCCAAGTGGGGACATCTCCGCAGACATAGGCCTTGCTAACTGCGTGCCGGGCACCCTCACTCTTTCACTGCACTGACTCTTTGGGACAACCTTGTGATGCTGGTGTCTTTATTGTCCCCATTTCAGAGGTAGAAACAAGCTCAGATGAGTGGAACACCTGTCCTGGCCTCACAAGTCACGAACAGAGCCCTGAGACTGGGTCAGCCTCAGAGGAGACCCAGGTTGGCCCAACTTCAAGGGCTGTGATCCCAAACAGGCCTTGCCATGAAACCAGCACCTTCTCTGTCCCCTCCCCTCCAACCATGTCCTTAACTCTTTATTCTGGACCTTTCCACTCCCCAGGACAGCTCTGAAGGTAGGGGATATGTGAGGATGTTGTCATGCTAGATGGTCGCTGGCTGGTCACAGGTTCTTGAAAATGGGGCTCTGACTGGTGGTGTCTCGTTGTCCTCACTACCACGGAACTGCCCCAGTTTCCTCCGGATTCCTCCAGGTCACTGCTCCCTACCTGCCACCTTAGAGCTGTGCCTCTGTCTTCCATAAGGCTGGGTGGGTGGAAGGATGGATGGATGGATCCATGGACGGATGGATGGATGGATGGACAGATAGATGGATGGATGGACAGATGGACGGATGGATGGATGGATGGATGGATGGATGGATGGACAGATAGATGGATGGATGGATGGATGGATGGGTGGATGGATGGATGGACAGATGGATGGATGGATGGATGGATGGATCCATGGATGGATGGATGGATGGATGGATGGATGGATGGGCGGATGGATGGATGGATGGATGGATGGATGGGCGGATAGATGGATGGATGGATGGATGGATGGATGGACAGATGGATGGATGGATGGATGGATGGATGGATGGTTGGACAGATGGATGGATGGATGGATGGATGGATGGATGGTTGGACAGATGGATGGATGGATGGATGGATGGTTGGAAAGATGGATGGATGGATGGATGGTTGGACAGATGGATGGATGGATGGATGGACAGATGGATGATTGGATGGATGGATGGATGGATGGATGGACAGATGGATGGATGGATGGATGGATGGACAGATGGATGGATGGATGGATGGACAGATGGATGGTTGGATGGATGGATGGATGGATGGATGGACAGATGGATGGATGGATGGATGGATGGATGGATGGATGGTTGGACAGATGGATGGATGGATGGATGGATGGATAGATGGTTGGACAGATGGATGGATGGATGGATGGATGGTTGGAAAGATGGATGGATGGATGGATGGACAGATGGATGATTGGATGGATGGATGGATGGATGGATGGATGGATGGACAGATGGATGGATGGATGGATGGATGGATGGACAGATGGACGGATGGATGGATGGACAGATGGATGGTTGGATGGATGGATGGATGGATGGACAGATGGATGGATGGATGGATGGATGGACAGATGGATGGATGGATGGATGGATGGATGGATGGCTCGGTTGATTCGTGGATGAACGGATGGGTTGGTTCAGTGGATGGATGGAGAATTACAGCGCCATTCTCGCAAACATACAAAAGGTGGATAAATGTATTTATTTTATCCGCGATAATAAATGAATGTATGAAATTTCTATCCTGCACCCAGCCTGCTCAAGTCACAAGGTATCCCAGGAATTCCCACCTTTGCCATCAGTCCTCCCTGCGTGCACCTCACAAAACTGTCCATCCATTCTTCACCTTTGAGCCCCTCAGACAAGAACACGACAGAAAAGCACCTGGTGAGGCACTGGTTTTGGTGCCTCTCGCAGCCCTCACCGGAGAGCGGTGCCCACCCTCCCCCCGGTCCGCGCAGGGCTGTGCGGCTCTTTGGACCAACCATCCACTGTGTCTCTTAGTGGGTACCGATGGCCGTTGAGGAAGCCCATTCGGCAGACGGGGACCAAGGCTCGGGAGAGGCAGGGGCCAATCCTGGGTTCCCACGATCAGTCGTGAGACAACAGAAGTGGCCAAGGCAGTGGTGGAACCAGCGGGTCCAAATCCAACACCGGCGCTATCTCTTTTCTCACCCAAATGCTGCCCTCCCCGCAGCCCCGGAGGGAGGCACACGCACATGCAGCCCAGCCCAGGGGGGCTCGGGCACGAGTGTGGGTCACCCTGGCATTCCAGTTACTGCCATCTGAGAGGGACGGGGTCGGCCCTGGACTGTGGCCCGGGCAAGGTCACCTCCAATGGGTGGGCACTAATTACAGACATGCTTGTTCACCTTTCTGAGTCCTTCAAGCCCTGGGGAGGCGGGTGGTTTCTGAACCTGCCGAGGGGTTCAAAGGCCCACCCTGAGCAGTTGAAGCTCGGTTGAAGCTCTCTCCCCAAAAGAGCCGCCGAGGGCCAGGACTCGGCGGGCCAGGCCGTGGGTCCTTGGTCTGTTGGCTCCCCATGGCAGGGCCGCCTTTGTCCCGGGCAGGGGCCACCTGCCACCTTTCCTGTCGGCTCTGCGCAGGTACAGGTGACCGGCCGGCCACTCCCCAGTTTATCTAGCACTTTTGATGCTGCTGCCAACTACGGACCTCCGGCAATCTGGGTGTTGCTGTGTTGTCAGCTGGTGGTTTTGTTTGTTTGTTTGTTTTTTACCATTTTATCCACTTCTAAGTGTGCAAGTTCATGGCCTTAAGGATTTTCCCAGTCTTGTGTGACCACCACCGCCATCTACCCCAGTACTGTCCCTCTTCCCAAACGGAAGCTCCGTCCCCATCGGACACCACCTCCGCGTCCCCCTCCTCCCCGGACCCGGTGCCCACCATCCGCCCTGCCTCTCCGGACGAGATTCCTCTCCTGGGGCGAATGGAGTCACCCAGCATCTGTCCTGCATCTGGCTTCTGTCACGGAGCATCGTATCCTCGGAGTCATCCATGTGGAGGCGGGTGTCAGCCTTCTTTCTTCTTTAAGGCTGACAACTGTTCCACCGCTGAGGTGGACACACTTTGCCCCTCCAACCGTCAGGGACCCTTGGGACGCCGCCTTCTGATCATTGCAAACACACAACTGCAGACACACAGCTGCGAACGCGGGTGAGCCCGTATCTATTGGCATCCTAGCTTCCGGGTCACGCGGGCATAGCCCCCAGAGCAGACTTGCTAGGTCACACGCCTGCTCTGCGTGTGACTTTTCGAGCTGCTGTTTTCCGCTTCCCACGGCAGCTGCCCCATTCACGTCCCCATTCCTGCACACCCTTGACCCAAAGTCCCAGAGTCTCGGAAGCAAAGACCCTGCTCCAATCCCTGCGCCCTGCTTCCTCCCCTCCCTTGCCCCCTGGCCGGGCAGGTGGAGGTGACAACAAAGGCAGGAGAGGACAGCAGGTTGTCATCACTGGGGTTCCCTGTCCTAGCTCGGACGGCATCCTATGGGGCTGCAGGTGCCAGTCTCTGCCTACTTCGGGCCTATGTGGGAGGGTCCAGGCCAAAACGTGAAGGGTGCCGGGCTCACGAGGCCCCACCCCCAACCCGATTTCCCTTTCCAGGGGGTCCTACCTGCACACCCACCGCCCCACCTCCACAGGACTCCCAGGAGCCTTGCCTCTGCCAAGAAGAGGTGACAAGGCAGTGACACGAGAGCTGCTGGGCTCAGGGAAGATCTGGGACCTCCTCAGTGTCCCTGGGGATGCAGACCTCCACCAGCTCAGCCCTGCCCTGGTGGGCCGCCAGTGTGATAAAGCCCTGGGCGTGGACAGGGATAGCCCAGGGGGGCCCAGGCAAGCGTCACACCCCGGGCAGAGCCCCACCAGCCTCGCAGTCCTGCCGACATGAGACCTAGATGGAGGGAACCTCGGGAGACCAGGTCGGTGGGCAGCCTGGCTCCCTGCATGGGGTGGGGGCACCCGGGGCCTGTTGGGGACCACACCAGGCATCGCAGCTCGGGAGGCAGTGCCCGTGACCGGCCCCCACCCAGGAGCCGCGTCCCTTCAGACACATCCCGCCTCCTCCCGAGCCTTGTTTCCCACCCGTGCGGTGGGCAGCACCCCAGGGCGTGCCACACAGAGCGAGGGACCCCTGCCCCAGGGCGCACTGGGGCACAAGACCACCTCCCCGAGTCCCTGCACACAGCGATTGGGGGAGGGGACTGGATTCCACCGCATTCACCTACGAGCTTTCAAACTGATCTTCAATCCTTCTTCCCTTCTGGGCTCTTTCTCACAGCTTAGAAAACACTAAGCCGACTGGGGAGAGGGTCTGGGGTTGAAAGGGAGAAAGGGATGGGGGTGCATGTGGATGTCTCCCTTCGAAACCCTCTGCGGCCCCAACCTTAGCACCCCAGGGCCCCCCCAGGCCTGGTTCGATGGGCCTGGCATCAGCCCGGTGGTGGACCCCCTCACAGCTGCTGCCCCCCTGAGCCCTTGCCAGGGGGGCCGAGGCCTTGGGTCTGGAGGTCTACCCCTTCCTTGTCAACTGACAGCAGTAGGGTCCCGCTCGTTTGGGGGCCCACCCAAGTTGCCAGGCATCGAAGACGCCTATCCTCCATACGAGGTAGCTGTAACCGAGTCCCACAGCCCGGGCAGCTTAAAGAAGAGGGATTCACTGTCTCCGGGTCCTGGAGGCTGCAAGTCCACGACTCGGGGCTCCCTCGAGCGGAGGCTGGGAGGGCCAGTCTATGCCCGCCCTCATGCTGGCTGCGGCTGGTTTGCCAGCGATCCTCGCCGTTCTCGGCAGCTTGCGAAGCTCTCGCCCTCTCTCTGCTTCCAAGTTCACGGGGTGACACCCCGTGTTCAAGTCTGTCTCCAAATTTCTCCATCTCCCAAGGACACAGTCCTATGGGATCGGGGGCCACCCTGCCCCAGTGGGACCTCTTCTCTACTTGAGTACATCTGCAATGACCCCATTTCCAAATAAGGCCACCTTCTGAGGTCCCGAGTAAGTCCCCCTAACTAACGGAGGGGGACCTTAGCAGATGCAATGCAATGCGCAGCTCCCTCCTAAGCCAGGCCCGAGGGGAAGCAGCTTGGGCCGCCGACCCGTCAGGCCGACCCGTCAGGACGGACCCGAGCACAGCCTGCCAGTGGCAGAAAGCACATTCTCCGCTCCAACTGGTTTTAAATATTAACCCCTGGCACCAGAGAGTTCTCTTTTCCCCTAGGGAGCATCCGTCAATAGTCACAGTGAAGGCTGGGTGGGTGGGATCCCACCGCACTGCAACTTCGTTCCGACGTCACCGTCGACACAGGAGCCAGAGTGGAACCAGCTTTGTCCCCTCCGGCATCCCTCCCCTGCACAGCTGTGAAGTCCAAGAAAGGTGAGCCACTGCCCATGCTCCGCAGCGCTCACTCAGGGGACCCCACCCACCAACACTGTTGGGGGAGCAGGTGTCACGGGGGGGGGCAGGGAAGGCACCCGGTCCAAGACGGAGCTTGGCCACCCGCTGTCTCTGGCCCCGGGCAGGTCACGTCTCCTCCCCAAGCCTCCAGGTTCGCTTTCTTAGGCGAAGATGGTAAGCCTCAAGGCTTTGGCGGCAAGTTCGAGGATCAAGGAGTTTGGGGGGAGTCTTACCTGGCGTGTGACACAGGTGCTCGGGACCGTCCGCGGACCAGCACACCGCTGCACGGCGGAGGGAGGTTTTCGGAGTTCTCAGCAGAGTGAACCAGTTTCTCTTCTCCCTCCCCCGTCTCTCTCTCTAGCTGTCCCCCCGACGTGTGCACACACACATACGTACAGTCTAGCCGGAACAGGCGTGCGTGCACACACGCACACACACACACACTCATGCACACACTCACTCACACACACACGCATCAGCCTCTTCTTTCCATGCACGCTAACCGTCTATTGGTTTAAAAAAAAAATAGCCACTTTTCAAGCCGGGGATTAAAATGCATCTTTAGCTCGATTCCTCAGAACACAGTCTTACATCTTAACACAGTGACTTGGCACAGACGCTGCTCCCATCACGGGCAAATATGTTTCAAGTAAAAACGCCAAGTGTCTCCCCAGGCTGTGTTGTAATCTATTAAATAACAAAGTAGAATAAAATACTTTAATGTTTCGGTTACACAAACGCCCACACGTCCGACAGCAGAGCTGCAGGGAGGCTCCCCGGGCGGTTGGAAGCCCCGCGCGCCCGTCGGTTTTCCCCGTGGGCGAGGGGGGCGCCCGGCCAGCGGAAGCCCACGGGGGTGTGGACGGGAAGCAGCCCTCCCTCGGAGGCCCGGCTGCCTTCTGATCTGACCCGGTTTGAGAGAATCGGGGAGGGCTGGGCCTCGGAACACCAGCGGGGCAGAAGCAGGGGAGGGGCAGGGAAGGGGGGAGCTGTCCTGGGAAGCTGCCGGGCCAGCGGGGCCCACGGTCGCTCTGCACCTGCCGCCGGGAGCCTGGACGGCCTTCTCTGTGCCGGGCCTGGTGATCTACGCGCCGCCTCGCCGGCTCCGCTTCCTCTGCCGCCGTCGCTGCCGCCAGGGCCGGGGACCCTTGCCGGGGGATCCGGGCCGCCCGCCGCGGAGCCCGGCCCCGCTCTGCAGCAGCCGCACCATCTCGTGGTCCTTGTGGTCCAGCACGCGGGGCAGGAACAAGGAGGACTTCTGGGTGCGGCGCGTCTTGAAGCCCCTGCGGGGCCGGCCCTTGCCGTTCACGGACACATACCACAGTCTCTCGGCGCCGGGCTGGCGCTGCGCCCCGGGGCCGCCGGGTGCTGAGCGGTAGAGCCGCGAGGCGTACGTGTTGTAGCCGAGTTCGTGGATCCGCTCCACAAACTCACACTCGGCGTTGTAGCTCTCCTGCGGGGGCGAAAGGCCTCGGTCAGCCGCTGGGGAGGCCCCCCACGGAGGCTGGGGGCTGGGGTCTTGGGGACCAACGGTCCTGTCGCCAGGCCTCTCTCCCCGCCTCCCCCCTGCCGGACGCCCGTGCCTCGGCTGCACCATCCTCCCTCACAGTCTGGTGAACTTGGCCCTCAGGGTTCAGCTCAAGGCTTCAGCTGCTCTGCCAAGCCTTCCTGAGACCCCGGGGAGAGCCCTGTGCCCCTTCCCTGGACACGGACTGGGGGTGGGGGCGTCCCAGGACAAGGAGGAGTGGCTGTCACAAGCAGAGCAGAGATGGGGCCTGCCCTGCATCTCTGCTGGAGGCGGGGAGGTCAGCAGGACATCTGGACACAGACGGTGTCCCAGGCTGCTTTTGGAATCTGTACGCGAGAAAGAGAAATGAGCACTGGGATCTGGCGGGGTCCTTGTGAGCCTGGCTTCTCCACGGCACTGGAGTTTAAGTCCCGGCTCTGGGCCTTGATCTTGGAGAGGGGCCGTCTTGGCCCCCGCGGTCCTCACCCCACACACCTGGAGCCGAAGCCAGGAGCCCCGCCGGAAGCTGGGGGCACAGACACTGCTGTTGTCAGGGTGGCTCAGGGGTGCGGGCGCCCCACACAGTGGGGCTAGAGGAGACGGCTGCCCGGGGAGGTGAACGGGCACTCTTGTGTGCATCTGGGACAGACTGGGAAGCATGGGCTGGGCCCGGGTCTCTGCCTTCTCAGACACAGGCATCCAAAGGGAGAGAGGCACAGACTCTTAACAGGCTTTGCACCAATGCCCCCTGGACCACCTGGTGGGGTGCCCCCAGATCAGGGGTGGTAAGTCTGACTTACACCAGCCCAGGTCAGGCTTGGGTCTGAGCTGTAGGCAGGTGCACAAGACAAGTGCCCCCAGGGCTTCCCTCCTCACCCGGCGCCAGGGGGCAGGGCTAGAGGCCAGGGGATAATGGGCAGAAGGAGCCTGAGATCCTCATGGTCTCCATCTGCAGAGGGAAAAGGGGGTATCGCTACTGAGTGCAGGTGGCCCAAAGGGCCCCGGGCCCATTCTCAGGGGCACCCAGGTTGGTCGGGGCCGGACCCACAAACGGGACAGCATGTGGCCTAGCAGGGCCATAGGGCACGTGATGGTCGAGCACCGCACACCTCTTTCCCCAACGACACGTAAGGGCAGAGGAAGGGGTGGGGGGGCTCCCATTCAGCTGGAGGAAGGGGCTGCCTCTCCCTGGAACCTCAGCCCCATCTGCTGTCCCAGCCCTCGGGGGATGCCCAGAATGCCCCAGGTCACGGCACAGGTGCTGCTGACGAAGACAGGGCATGGGGTGGGGGGGACCCCAAATCCCAGAGAGCTACAGGGCTGTTCCATCTGTGCTCAAGGCCTTGTACATGGTGTGGGTCCAAGGGCCATTGGGGGTGAGCAGGCAGGCTCAGGACAGATCCCCATGCCAGGCGGCTACATTAGCATCTGGTCCCCACGCTCAGCCGTGCGGAAGTCAGGGACAGTGCAGGCTCTTGTCCCAGGCCCTTCTGTCCTGTGGCTGAGGCCCAGGAACCAGGATGCCAGAGAGTGGGCTTTCACATTGTGGGACAACGGAAGGGATCCGGTCTTGCGAGCCTGTAAGAGTGAGGCATGCAGGCCCTGCATAGGGGAGTCCTTGACTTTGGGGGACACAGATCTTGCACTTTGGAGGGGCTCCTAGAGTCCAGATGACCAGGAGGAAGGTGTCAGCTCAGGACCAGGGTCACAGGCCAGGGGATCCCAGCAGAGACTCGCAGTGGCCACAGTTCCCAGTGCTTCTCCGGGCCCAACTGCCCCACCCCAGACGCTGTGCCCCACAGGGCCGCCCCCAGCCGCCCCCCGCCACGGACCCTCTGCTTGTGCCACCTGCTGAAAGTCCGCCTGCCTCTGCCCGACCTCAGCCTCGGGGAGCCCACGCTGCCTTCTCAGGCTCTGCCGCACTCGGAGCCGCTCCAGAGAAGCCGGCCGGGGACGGGGTGCAGGAGACCGGCAAGACTGCCCCCGCAGCTGGCTCTGAACCCTGGGGACCGGGCAGGGGTGTGCAGGGAGGGAGGGAAGGCGGCCGGCTGCGGGCAGCGCGGTGCGGCGAAGGGGTGAGGAAGCGGAGAGGCAACTGCCCAACGAGGGGACATTTAGGAGTCGTTACGGAGAGCCGGGCCCTTCTGATGGGGGCGTTTGGTCTGGGCAAGGCAAGGAAGGGTGACCGGCACGTCCTGCTCTGGGAACGCAGCGAGGTTCCAGAGGCTGCGGTGGGAATGACGGTGGGAGGTAGGTGCCGAAGGCGGCCTGGGCAACTCCCCTGGGGGCCAAGTCACCTGGGGGCCAACGTATGGGGGATGGGGAGCTCCTGGAGGCCACAACAATAGTGGATTCACTTCCGAGTAAGATCCCAAAACATACGCCTAGCAGAGAGTGCGACATATGGGAAATGCCGAGGGCACTGGTGAATGAAGGAATGATTGCCGGACGGACGGACGGCCGGACGGAAGGAAGGAAGGAGGCAGGCAGGCCAGCGTAGTTAGCGCTAGTGACAGCAGCCACAGGTAGACTCCGACCCACGGGGATCCCCCAGGTCATGCTTTGTCCTGTACCCCAAAGCCCTGGGCCGCGCCGCACCCCGCACCCCATACCCCAGAAGAGGTGTCAAAGTCCTTACACTTCTCCTCCTGATTCAGCCCTCCCTGCCCAATCTGTGAACTTCCCCTGTGTGGACGGGGGGCCTCCAGCATCAGCAAGACCTGCCCCTTCACTGCCAAGAGCAGAACTCCTCCCAGGGCCCCTCTCCATAAGGGACAGGGGTGTCTGTAGGTAATCTAAGACCATTTCAGGATCAGAAGTCCATTCTGCCCACTAGGCATCAGGGGTCCAGGACGGAGGCTTTTGGAAAGCCACAGTCTGCCTCAAGAAAAAGTCAGACCAGGGGCACCTGGGTGGCTCGGTGGGTTAAAGCCTCTGCTTTCGGCTCAGGTCGTGATCCCGGGGTCCTGGGATTGAGCCCCGCATCAGGCTCTCTGCTCCGTGAGAGGCCTGCTTCCTCCTCTCTCTGCCTGCCTCTCTGCTTACCTGTGATTTCTCTCTGTCAAATAAATAAATAAAATTAAAAAAAAAAAAAACGAAAGAAAGAAAAAGTCAGACCAGCCCTGGCCTGAGGGCTTGTCTTTATAAGCCGCAATCAGTGTTTGCAGACTCCAGGAGCACATGCAGGAGAAGCTGGGCACCGGAGGGTCCCTCGGTTCTATTAAGCGGCCCCCAGGTCAGAGAAAACCAATGGGTTCGTTCTGATTTTTGCATTTCCTTTAGCAAAATAGAAAAACAAACTCTGTGATAAAATAAGGAGCGGAAAGGAGTGTTTTCCTGCAACTCTTGCCCGATCACACTTGGCCCAACTTCCAGACGGGCAGGGAGAGGCTGGCGTGTGTCCCCTGCAAACAGGCTGAATGGAGAGAGGGGGGCTGCCGGGAGATGGTCTCCGGGAGATGGTCTCCGGCTGTGCTGTGGATGGAAAACCTCTCATTGCCCGAGGAGGTATCAGCCGAATTGCACGTAATGACTAGTTGGGGGCAGCAAATTTCCTGCTTACACGCATTTTACTCCAGGCATCCCCACCCCTGCCGTTGGGGAGAAGGACATGGTCAATGCCTAGAGTCACGGGACCCTTCTTCTGTTGGGGGGGCCCCTGGCGGTATACAGATTGGGTTCCAAATCTGTGTGCCTGGGACACGAGTCCTGTGTCCCTTCCTCTATGTTGGGGCCTAAGAATGAAGAGTTCTCCCTTTCCATCCTGGGGAGAACCGGCTGTGCCTTGTCCTGCTTCCCTCTCGTCTCCCTCCAGAGCACTCTGCTGAGCCCACAGAAAAGTTTTGCCCAACACACAGTCGCGCTGTGCTCCAAGGCTCACCGGGTCCATTTACACCAGTGGAAATTTGTGGGGGGACAATCTCTGCCTTGCTGTCAGCGACCTTGAGGGAAGGGCAGTGCTGGCGAAGAGAAAATGTTTGGAGGGGCATTTTCTGACCCAATGGCACTGGGGAACATAACACGAGTCTCACCCCTAGTGGGGTCCTCCCCGTGGGCCATGCTCCCAGCCAACCGCACTGGCAGCCGCCTCCAAGAGAAGCCGCTGGAACGACACTGGGTGTCGACACCCAGGGCCTGAGACCCTGGTCCCAGGTGGTTGGTCCTGCAGGTCCCCATGCTGCTGGGTCAAAGCATTATACTGTCCACGTCCCCTCTGTCCCCTGAGGAGAGGTCCAAGGGAGATGGCTGTCCCATGCACGCGTGCCCACAGGAGAGAGTGGACTCACCGAGGCATAGAGCCGCCCCCTCTTGTTCATGGCCAGGTACCGCCCAGAGAAGAGCCCCTTGATGGCCACGACGCCCACCTCCACCGCCGTCATCTCCAGGATACCTGGGAAGAGTTGTGAAAGCCCATCACTTCCCGTGCCTTCCACACAGCTCAGGGCGGAAAGCTGAGCCCCCAGGCCGCTCGGGGGCCGGGGTGGGGACGGGGGAGGACACTTGGGAAGCTCAGGGGAAGGCTTCTCCGAGGAGCAGAATTCAAACAGGGGAGGGAACTAATACAACCAATGCTTCTACGCCTGACTGCCAGGGGCTAACGCCTTGCAGGAGGTGAAGCTTATTGGAGCCTGTCGGCTGCCTCGAAAGCCAGTTTCGTGATCTGACAGACGAGGGAGCTGAGGCTGGGTGACTTTCCCAAGACCGCAGGGACATGTGTGAGCTGGAATGCGAGCCTGGGCTGCACACAGCCGTGCGGGAACTCTCCGGGCGAGGCTGCGGCCCTGGATGGAGCTGGCGGATGATACAGTCCACGCAGTGCAGAGCACTGGGCCACCCAAACTCACTGGCAATGGACTTGGGCAGGAGATAACTGTCCAGGGCAGGGTCCAGGCGGGATGCAGGAGCTGAGCAGGAAGTGGGATGAGACACTGCAGCTCCCAGAAGGAAGCCGCTCCGGGCTCTCCCACTCCTCACTGCGTTTAAGGAAGTTTCAACCTCCCCTAACCTTCCTTCTGGACACAGCAGTGCTTTTTCACCAGCCGTCCTCCAACAAAGGCCCGAAGGGGGGCCACTGTCTCCCCAGAAGGGCTCCAAGGGGCACTGGAGCCTCTGCAAGGCCGTCTTGGGGGAGGGGGAGGGGGCTCTCTGGGTGCAGCCCTGGCTTCTGCATGGTAGTGATCACAGAGCCCAAATGCAGCGCCACCTGAGATCCCACCCCACCCCACCCCCCGAGGCAGGCTGGGCGGATTCCGAGGCCCCCACCCAGGCACCGGGGAGCGGGCCTCTGGATACCCCGCAGGGGCGTCTGCGGATTGCGCCCTCCTCCGCCTCCAGGCTGCCTGCCTGGGATACCCTGAGAATTTCCATGTTCTGTGACTCCGTGGGGGAGACTGGATATGGAGAGCACCAGGTGTGGCTCTGAGAGGAGGGTGTGAGCTCCGGCAGCCCCATCCTGCACAGGGGGACAGCCGGGACACAGCTTGTCCCCAACGCATGTATCCAGAGGCTTCCTCCCACGACGTCCTCCCCAGAGCTGTGGCTTTCCTAGAGGAAGCCGCGGTTTCCCGCCACCGCCTTCAGTCCACCGCACCGCTTCCGACCCGCGGGGTGCCGCAGAGGGACCCCGGACCTAGCCACGCTCCCACGCTGCCGCACCGCTGCCGCACCGGAGCTCCGACCTCCTGCTGCCCACCAAGCCGAGCTGCTTCGGTCCCCTTGCTTCGCGCTCCTCTCAGGAAGGCTGAGCTCCAGCCAGGGTCCCCGCGGAGGGAGGAGCCCAACCCTGGAGCCCGCGGGACCCTACGAGCAAGGTTCGTGGCTGTGTGGGGCCGCGGGAGCATACCTGTGTCCCCCACCCAGGCCTAACCGGTATACCCCCCCACCACCACCACCAAGGGGCACGCCCACCCTGCCTTTTGCTCTGCGGCCCAGGGCAGAGGCGCGAGGGCTGCTGTTTGGCCTGGGGCGGGGTGGGGGGGGGTGGCTCTCCACCCACGGCGGCCGCGGCCCAGGACCCCCTCTCTGTCCCTGCCACAGTCCTCCAGGTGGAGGCGGCGGCTCGGGCGGCCACCTGGGCGGCAGCGATCAAGGAGCGCGGAGGCGCCCCGGGGTCGGCCGAAGGAGAAGTCGTCAAATTAATAAAGAAGATAATAAATGCCTCGTCTAGCGCCTCTTGTCCGAGAAACTCAAAGGGCTTGAACTTGTCAGGGCCCCCGAGTCCAGCCGAGCGGGGAGCCCCGGGGCTGCCGACCGCTCGTCCCCTCGGACTGGAGACCCCCAGCGCCCCTCGCGCTGCTCTCCCCGACGCGACGGGACGGCCGGGGACCCCGGCGGGCGCCCTCCGGGGCGGCGTTGGCGCGCCCGCCCGTCCCGGGCGCTCCTCCCCGGGGAGCCGGCCGCCGCGCCGCGGGGCCCGGCACTCACTGTAGGCGCTGTTCTCCAGGCTGCCGTTGACGCGGCCGCTCGGGTGCAGCTGGAGGTGGTACTTGGTGGCGCAGTACAGTTTGCGGCGCCGGGGCGCTCCGCCGAGGTGCTCGTAGACGCCGCCGCGGCCGCCCGCATCGCGCCGCAGTCGCGCCCCGGGACCCGCGGCGGGCCAGCCGGGCTCCAGCAGGCTGAGCAGCAGGAGCCAGATCAGGCCCATCGCGGCATCGCGCCCGCCCCGCGGCGGCGGCGGCTGCAGGCGAGCGCGGCGCCCATGGAAGGGGCGGCGGCGCGGCCCGGGCGAGGCGCTCCGAGCCCGCTCCCGCGCCAGGCGGTGCCGACTCCCGCTCCGCGGCAAGTGGGGGAGGGGAGGGGAGGGGCGGCAGGGAGCGGGGGTGGGGGGAGAAGGAAGGGGGGGAGGAGGGAGAGAGAGGGGGGGCACCCCCTTTAATTTTCACCCAGGATCGGGTGAAATTTCCGTTGCTGCGCAAAGCGCTGAAAGAAAAGACGGTTCGGCAACAAAAGGCCGACGTGGTCCCCAGGCGGGGGCGCGGGAGGGGCGGGGAGCCCGGCGGGGCGCGGGGTTCGGGCCGGGCGCCGCCCGCGCACACTCTGCCCCCGCGCAGCGCCGTCGAGCCGCGGCTCCGCTCCGCCGCGCGCCCCGCGCCCCCGCGCGCCCTCCCGGCTCTGAAAGGTCCCTTCCCGCCCCTCCCCCGCCCCCTCCCCCCAGGCCAATTATGCCTCCGAAAATTATAGACCGAGGCCTCGAGGCGGCCGCCCCAGGCCCTGTCACCCCCTCCCGCCCCCCATCAATCCCCCAGCACAATGGGAACGCCGCCGATGACTGATGTCCGCGAAAGCAACTTGCGGGGAAGTCGCGCTGACAAACGCCCATTAAAGGCGGTGCATAATGAAGGGGGCCGCGGAGGGCGGCGGAGGGGGGGGGCCCGGGGCGCGGGCGCGCGTGGGGGACCCCGGGGTTGGGTCTGTGCCCGGGGCTCCCTGCTGGAGCCAGGACGCCGTCCTCGAGGGGTGGCGGACCGGGCCGGGAGGCGCACCGCGACCTGGCAGATCCGGAAGGGCGAGGCTGGTGCACGTCGGGCGGGCCTCGGAGGGTCCTGTCCCGGCAGCCCGGCCAGAGAGGGGGCTGGGGGAAGTGGGAGGGGTGCGGGAGAGCCAGAAAGGGGCACAGAGACAGACAGCCCGAGACAGCGAGAGACACTGGCTCGAAAGACAGGGAGAAAGAACAGGAGAGAGCGAGCAGGAAAGGGAGGGACAGACCAAGAAACAGACAGAGACGAGAGAGCCCGGGAATGATCTGAGAAAAGCCCAGGGGTCCGGTGACCACAGAGAAGGGAGAGGAAAGAGGGGAGAAGTGGCCGAAGGGGGCGGATATTCCCCTCGGGGTCGCCGCAGTGGTGTAGATGCCCCTGGGTGGCCCCTGGAGGGGGTGGCGGCCCTATCCCCTAGGGACCGCAGTAAAGAAGGGTTGTGGATATAGTGTCGGGAGAAGCCCCAAGCGCTGTCCGTTCTCTTGTTCCCCATACCCCCAACCCGAAGCTGGTCACATAGAGGTACGCAGGCTCAACTCCAGCAAAGGTGCTCACCCATGGGGGCCAGGGGTCTAGGCCACAGCCTTGGCTCCAAGCCTGGGATGAGCTGGTTGGGCTGGGATCCCTCGTTCTATCCACAGGCATCAGGATTTGGGACCTTGGTCCTTCCCGGGAGAGGAGTAGGTGTGCAGGGGACCGGGGGACCCCTCCGAGCTGCAGGAACTAACACACCCCATTGGGACATTGCTTACACCCTAGTCCAACACAAGTAGAGCAGCACGTCCTCAGTGAGCTCACCTCAGCACGCTCAGTGCCCCAGGGACCCCGGGGTGGGGGAGGGCACGGGACGTCACCCATTGCCTCCATCCCTGAGGGCTGGCTCTAGGCCAGCAACTGTCCAGTCAGAGTCCACCAACAGTCTAAAGACCAGGTCATAGGTTAGAGACCCAGACTCTGAATGAAGGTCCCTGCGTGACAGAGGACAGAGGACAGCCTCCAGTCAGCCCCCAAGGACAGAGCCAAGATGGGAACTTACTCACTGGGGTTCCACCCCCAGACCTGGCCTGGGAGTACACACCGTAGTCTTCAGTACGTAGTCTCTGAATGAGTGGACGGCTCAGCCACTTCCTAGCCACGTGACCTTGGCCGTGTAGCGCTGCCCCTTGGCGATGCTGGCTTCTTGTGCACGAGATGCCTCCAATGTAGTGGAACTCAGTAGAATTAGCGCCACCGAGGTCCCTGCCCTCCGGATCGGCACAGAGCACGTCCCCGCAGGAGGGGACCATAGTTTCGCGTGCAGACCGTGATGGCTTTGAGGGCGAATCCAGAAGGATCGGCCATCATGCTGGGACAGCAGGAGCCCACGGCCCGAGGTCCCACCCAGAGGACCTGGATGACAACATGCATTTTTGTCAGTGTGCCTCCTCCAAAGCAACTGAGCTCCCTGGGCAGGGTTTTCTCCTCGTCTCTGGGCCCTGGCGTTGGCGTCCACCCTGGAGCCCGAGGCAGCTGGTCTGAAACCCACCGTTGTCTTCTCCCCCTGCAGCAGCTTCTGCTAGTGCCTGCACCCCGGTCCACGGCTCGCAGCCTCTCTCCCTCCAGGCTCTAGCTTTTGCTCTCCCAACCTCTTCAGGGGAAGAGGTTCCTTCCTGCCTGCAGTGTTTCCTGGCCCAGGAAGCCCCCCACTGCTGGGGTACGAGGCCCTGAGACCCCCCCCGGGCCGGGCAGAGGGAGGGGGTGCTTGGCTTCATGGTGTCTTCCTGGCAGGGCAGGAAGTCACATGCACGCAGTCGTGCAGGGGTGGGCTGGGCTGTGCTGGGAAGGCAGCATGACCCTCAGGGGAGCGACCTCCGCCCCTCCCCCTCCAATACCGGACCAGGTGTGTGTGTGGGGGGGGGTGTGTGGTAATAGCGACCCTGTTAATTGCTTCCAAATGGTCGCTGCTGCCGTTTGACTAATTGGTCTCTTCCAGACCCAGCATGGACACCCCCGGGCCTGGTCCCAGCCCCCGCCTCGCTGACAGCCCCCAGTCCCTGAGACCTCTGCTCTGGGGGCACTCCTCCCCCAAATCACCTCCCAGCTCTCCCCGGTATCTGGGTCACCCCCTGGGACCCCACCCCAAGTCCAGAGCACAGTCCTCTGACATGGTCCCCGTCTGCCAGTGGGGGCAGCTATCAGCGGTGGTACTGGTGGCAGGCCCTGACCTCACTCTAATGAGGCTCCCCGAGGGCAGTGGGGGAGGGACCTGGCCCGAGTGAGGCCGACTGGAGCCTGTGGGCCCTGGAAGCCCGCAGGTGGTCCCGCTCAGCCCCTCTCGGGGATATCACGCAGCTGGGAGCCCAGGGGGAGAGGCTGTTACCTCCCATCCCCCCGGCAGGCTGCAGCGTCCAGGGCCTGAGCGGGGATGGGAGGGTGGAGGCATCTTTGCTCTCAGTCTCCCCCTTTTGCTTCTGGCTAAGTTGGAAACCAGGGGGCAATGTGGGGAGACTTGAAGGTGAAAGTCTGTCCCCAGCCAGCGCCGTTCTCTGCCTGGTCGACTCCGGGAAGAGCCGCGGGTTGCCCTCCTCTCTCTAAAGGGCAGGGCTGGGTTCCATCGCCAGGCAGGAACCCACTCGGTTGGGGGGCACAGATCCCCAAGTATCCTGGGAATCCTGGGCTGGAGGGGTTGTGGGGTTCCTGGCGCCCCAGGGGGCTTGAACACTGCCTGGGCCATGTATGGACACAGGACGCTCCCTGCCCCACGTGCTCGCACAAACTTCAGGCTGGGCCCAGCTTCCAAATGGCGTCACAGGCCAAGAGCACCCCCTGGGCACCGCGGGACCCCAAGGAGGCAAACGAGAGACCCAGAAGGGGGTTTTGCAGGCTGGAGGCTTAGCGTTACTACCACCCAAGCCGAGTCTTTTGAAAACTCTATTTATTTCTATTTTTTTAACATTAAAGAGCTCTATTGAGATATAACTCACAAACCCTGCAATTCACCCATTTAAAGAAGGACAGCTCAGGGGCTCTTAGCTCGTGCACGGAGCTGGGCGTCCGTCTCCCCGGGTTTCCCTGCTGGAGACCTTTCATCGAAATAGACCTCTTGGGTCTGCCCACGTGCGTTTCTCAGGATGCTTCAAGACGCACCTGCGTGCACCCACATTCGTCCACGTGCAGTGCGTGTGGGGACCTTGCTCCTTTTTAGGGCCGAGGGATGCTCCCTCCTCTGGCCCCCCCACCTTTGTCTGGCCATCCTCTTCATCAGTGACGGGCTCTGGACCTCCCTCCCGGTCGTGAAACTCCCCACCGCAAGGAGGAAGAGGCATTCCCGCGGGCACACAGCTCGGGTCCAGCTCGGGTCCTCCGCCAGGCCAGCAAAGGCCACCCGGGGCCGTACACCCCTCCGAGCATGGGGCAGCCGGTCTGACCCTGAGCACGGCCTCCAGAGACGCTGGCCCGTGTCTACGACCTCTGTGTGCCCCGGCCTCCTGGTTTGCGAGAGGAGGGACAAGAACCTCCACTGCGCACACCGTTGAGCTTTGAACAATTCGGGGTTCCGAGTGCCGACCGCCCCGGGCCTTTGAAAATCCAAGCAGAACTTTGACTCCAATATTAAACTACCAACAGCCTACAGTTGGCCAGAAGCCTTGCCGATAACACGGGCAGTCCCTGGACAGAGAGTTTGTGTGGGACATGAGTCATGTTCTGTACACGCCGCCGGTACAGCGAGCTGGAGGCAAGAAATCGTGAGGGGGAGAAAGTGCATCGATCGCGCGCGTGTGTTGTATTTAATCACTTACCGAAAGACCTTGTCTCCAAATACAGTCCGTCTGAGTGGCTGGGGGTCACAACTCAACGTAGGAATCTGGGGGACATGATTCAGCCCATAAACAATGCTAACAAGAAGGTGTGCCCGGGCCTGCCGATGGGGTGGGGTGGCGTGGGGCTGGGTCTGTGACCTGCAGCCTCTGCCTTAGTCCTCCCGGCTGAGAGAAGCCAGAGGAGCTGGGCGCCGGACGAGTGTCCCAGGGGCGATCTCCTGGAGCAGGGGGCTGACCCGGCCCCCGGACTGTGGGTCCTCGAGGGACCTGTGTTCCCGGGACTGGCCATGCCCACGAACCTGTGGGGACTCCTAGTTGCTCTCAGCCTCTCCCGAGGAAGTCTGAGGACCTCCAGCCCTCTCTAGCAGGTGCCGTCCAGGGTAGGTCTGCAGACCACAGCCCCGTGGGCATGGGCAATTTCTGGGCAATGCAGCTTCCCTTCTCACTCTGAGCCAGGTCCAGCACCACCGACTCCACAAATCAAAGTCGGGACCCTAAGATGTGGCTGCCCTCAGTGCCCCCTTGATTTCGTGGCTGCTGACCTGGGCGGGTGCCAGATGGGCATAGACAGAGTGGAGCAAGGTCAGGCAGGAGCTGGCCTGGCACGCATTTTGTGAACGAGAAGCGTTTCTCATTTCCCAACTTGGAGGCTGAGCTAGTGCCCCCTCTTCACCCCCCTCTGCCCTCTTCAGCCGAGCAGGAGAGCCTCCCGTCCCCATGGCCACCAGCTACCAGGCACCCTGACATGCTGCCTGCAAGCCTCCTGTGCTTTCCGGGTGCAGGTCACACCCCTTGCTCCCGCTGGGTTGCAGTCTAGCCACTGCTCGTCTCTCCAGCTCCTTCTCTGACCCTTGGCCTCAGCGGTCACCGGCAGGGTCACCCAGTTCCCCAGAGCCACGGCGCTGCCCCTCCTCAGGGGCTCTGACGACTTCCCCATTGCTCTGCCCCCATCTCTGACTGGTTTCGATTCTTTTGTACTTGGCGATCCCGCTGAGAGAGACCCTCCTTGGAGAGGTCTTCCCGGCACCCCTCCCCTGCTGCCCCTCACTCCGGCCAGGCCGAGCGTCTCCCCTCCTCTCGGGTCCCTGCCTCATGGAAGGGCAGCTGCGGGCCCGTCTCACCCACCCGGCTGCGAGGGCCACAGGAGGCCGGGCTGGTTCGCACTTCTCAGTGCCTCACTGCCGCGCCCACGAAGAAACACGAATGAGTAAATGAATGAACGAAAGCCCAGCACCCTCCGCCCGACGCTGGGGGTCGTCAGAGTGGCACCGAGGCGGAGAGGAGGTTCTCGTGTGGACCCTGCTAATGCTGGGTCACGGGGAGGCAGAACAGTATCACATACCATCCTGCTGCCTGGCAGGGGGCGGGGTCCCCACTGGAGGAGGCGTGGAGGGGGATTTCTGGAATGTTCGATTGGCAGAACTCCTGAAAAACTGCAGATGAGGAAACCCCAGCCTAAGGACAATTCACCAGAGGGTATCGTGGGGCCGAAGGTGCCTGTTGACCCGAAGGAGTCCGCCTCACGGGGAAGGCCGTCGGGGCCGCTGCACGGAGCAGGACGGGGACACACACACCAGACCACTCTGCAACAGTGTCTCCTTGCTCTAGGGATCCCACAAAGTCCCTAAAGAAATATGGCCAAGGATGTGTCCCACAACGCCATCCACAGGGAAGGATATCAAACCGGAAACAATAAACCGCGCCACCCCACACCCCGACGTGGCCAGTAAGGCAAACCAGGGCCTGGAGAGGCCACTCCCATCCGCCACTTAACTGTTGAAGGAGTCGGAGTGCGGGGCTGCCCTGCAGGGGGTGGGGGCCGAGGCACCCCGAGGGTCAGGACTAACAGCAGCAGAGACTGAGGACAGGAGATGGGGGGACCCAGGAAGCAAGAGCGTGTCCATGGAGTGTGGCTCCCGGGGCTGGGGTCAGACCTTGACTGCCTGGCTGTCAAGGTCCCCGTTCCTTCCCATGCATCGAGTTAGTCCTGGGAGCAAAAAATCGGGAGGACCAAGCACCCCCTTGCAGATTGCTGGGGTGGACACCTCAGAACACCCCAAGCCTTCAGCTCCCCCCTCAGCATCAGAGGCCAGGAACTAGGGCGGAGGCCTGGCAGGGCTCCTCGGGGACACCGGGCCCTAGACCCTCACCCCCCGACCTTACCCACAAAACACTGGCACTGCAGGATGAAATCGCTCCAACCCGGGACGGACAGATGGATGGATAGATGCACAGACGGGCTTAAGCAAAGCCCCCACTTGACTTGAGAGGAGAACTTGGGGCCCACGCGGACCCGGCCACTGCCGGTCGGAAGCCCGCACAATGTAGCTAATTGGCCTCAGCCTTGTTCTCTCTCAGATTTGAAATCCTTTTAGCAGCAGATTATGGGACAATGGGCTGAATTCGCAGGGCGGTCATTAGGCTGGCGGAAGGCTGGGCCGTTCCAGGCCCGGCTCTCGTTACGGGGTGATTTGAGGTGCCGTGCGTCTCTCCCAGGGACATGCACACAGACCTAAAGAATGTCTCTGAGCCACAATGACATTTTCATTACGGGTGGCCTGCTGGCCTTCACAAAGGAGACGTTCCCTGGGGCTGAGGGCCCTCAATCCGGAATGTTCTTAGCCAGCACTTGGGCGCTCTAGCTCTGGGTGAAAAGCGGCATCAGAATCCAAGTCAAACGCCCCTGACCTTTTGCCCACACGTGGTACTTGTTCCCAGGGCCGGGACTCCTTTGGGGTGTGGGTGGGGGGCTGGGCTGCGCCCCCAGAGCTCCCTGCCTTTGGCCAGGACTAGGAAAGAGCTGCCTGGTCCCCGGCCGTCCTGCAGATCGGCCATTGCTCGCCCCCGACCCCCATGCCTCTTCCCTGACCTGTGGGGCCGCGCAGTGCTCTCACTGGGTTGCCAGGCCATGGCGTGGGGTGTGGGCTTTGGGCCCAGTTACCCTTGGACGAGGACGGAGTCCTGCCCAAAGGCTCAGGCCTCCTGCCAGTGCTCCCTGCTATGAAGCTGGGGATCCCAGGGGTTCGAGGAGCACAGAGACCCCAAAACAGAGCTCGCAACAGGGGGCAACAGCCTCATCTGTGAAGCCGTGATGTTCTCGGCTACGCTGGATGGCCACTGGCCAGCTTCTCGATGCGTCTTTCTGTGACAGACACGGAGCCGAGCTTGTCACCTTGCCCGGTGACTAAGAGAGACCCAGGTCCCTGCTGCTCCATCGGGTGCCTTGCTGGATCCATGGGACAGCCTGCTGGGTCACCTGCCTTGCCGGGGCAGGTGGGAGGCTTTGCCTCTGGCTGGCATCGGGGTGCTCTCTGTAAGGACAATATGCAGACTGGCTTGTTCCTACAGCCTCGCTACTGGGACGGAGCCCACGTACCAGCGGCGCAGCCAGCTGCGGCGCGAGGCTCGGTGGGTTCGCGCAAATTCAGGCTTGCACAGTCATCACCACCAACGGCGGGGCGTTTTAAGATCCCTGAGAAACTCGACAGCCATCCGCAGTCCCCTCCCTTCTCCTAAATGCCCTCCCCCAGCCCCCAGCAAGTCCGCAGGCACTTAGCGCGCACATGAATCCGTCTGTTCCCAAAACGTCACACAGACGGACCTCGCACTAGGCAGTCTTTCGCGAGAGGCCAAACAGTTTTGAAAACAAGAAAGAGCCCCCTTTCCTCCCCGATGCCCCCCATCTTAGGGCCTGCTGGCCACCCACCTGTAGCAGGGGGCAGGGGGCAGGGCCCCAGGCCCCACGCGGTATGAAGACAATAGGCATTCGGGCCACGTCTAAGCCCGGCTCTGGGAACGGTGCTCAGAGACCGCGAGGGAGGCTCTCAGGTGCTGCCCAGGCCAGACCAGCCTGGCCTCAGGGCACAGGGGCCTCGGTCAGCCCTGTGGGGACAGGAAGAGACCCCTCGTGCTGTGAGCTGGAGCCAAGAGCCAAGGTTACTCGCTGGGACACAGGGAGCCCCCTCCTCTGCCCCCTGCCCCCAACCACAGGAGCCCCCGTATCTGTGCTTCCCAAACCCAGGAGCTGGTAGCAATGGAACCTTCCCCAGTTCTGAAACGGCCGCAGCAACGCCCTCGTGAGGCTGCTGGGAGGATTGCCAGGGGCGGGTCCCGGGCAAGCGTCCCCTCCATGTTCCCTCCCTCCAGTCTCTCGCCCTGTTGGACACCTCCTCCCAGTCGCCGACCGCTCTGCGGCCACATCACCTCTGAGGAGAACTGGACTACGAACGCCTCCTTGTGACCCTCCCCCTCCCCCCGCGGGGTGCCACCATGGGGGCCGCCCTGTCCCACCCACAGAGCCCAGAGCCTTCCCCAGCTCTTCTGCCCCCCCCCCCCAGCCTGGGCATGGTGCCTGCTTCAGCTCTGGTCCCAGCTCTTGCCCTCACTCAAAGTCAAACCCACCAGAGGGCCAAAGTCCCCTGGCCCCAGGTTGCGACCAGGCAGCCTCCCCCAGAAGCACTGGGTAGGAGCCCTGAGATGTCACTATCTTCACCATAAGGACCCCTGGCTTCGCGGCGTGCATCCACACGTTGGCAGCGAGTCTCCCAGGCCAAGCTGACATCCACCAGCTGCGGAAATTGCTCTCTTAGACCATCCGTGAGATCAAACTGTAGGCTGATCAGTTTTTAATTAACATTCACCCAGGGACATTTCGAATTCCTGCTTCGCTCCAGGCCACGAGTGGGGCCACAAGCTTGGACAATGCTGGTGGCGGGGGGGGGGGGGGGCGGGAACAGCCAGCAAAGTCAAGGACCAAGGAGCAGGAAGGTGACACACCCAGACCTCTGGCCAGGAAGGAGAGCCGTCCCCAAACCACTAGCCTTGGACCCTCCCATAACTGCTTAGGAACACCAGGGTCCCTCCGACCCTCCAAGTCCCTCAGTTTTCATTACCCCTTACAGTGTCCCGTGTCCAGGCAACGGCCTCCCGTTCACCCCCGTGCTCCCCTTTGAGCTGCCCCAAGGTCCCTGTAGCAGACGAGCTGGGCATCACATGCTCCATTTCACAGATAAGAAAACCGAGGCACAGAAAGCAGCCACTTCGCTGAATCACACGCAGCCGGTAAGTGGGCAAGCCGGGCTTCGAATTCGCGACCCGACCCGACTCACACGCTGCACCCCCTTCCCATTGCCATCGACACGAAAGAGAAACCCAAGCCACAGAGCTGTTCTCCTGGATTCCATCTGCAGCCGAAAGGGGGTGGGCACACCCAGTGTGACCCAAGGGGACGCTCCCAGACCCTGATACGGTGCCCACGACGCCCAACGTGCCCTTCCCAGCATCTTATAAATGTGAGCTCACTTACATGCTTGTAACCACTTCCGCAGACAGCGATTCGGAGAAGCCCATTTCAGAGATGACAAAACAGAGGCACAGGGAGGTTGAGCCGCTTGTCTGCAGGTGCTCAGTGGCTGCGGGGACAGAGCCGGTCACTCAGAGGCCAGGAGCCAGCTTGGGAGTTGGTGCCCGAGCCTCCAGGCTTGGCTGCCTCTCTCCCGCCTCTGGGGCTGGTTTTCCTGCTGCCCGGGACCCTCGTGAAGACGAGGTATTGCACAAGGAAAGCTCTTGGTAAGACAGGAAGTGAAAGGGCAGCTTTCGGTATCACCCATGTATTTTGTTTACGCATAGGAGGAAAAATCGAGCCACATTTTATAGAAAAAAGATGCTATCCCTGTATTACCTGGGGCAGGTCTTGGGAGAGGGACGGACACACATCATAGGCAGAAACGTGATTAGGGAGAAGAACCGGGGTGGGAGCGACCTTTTCCCCCACTTCCTCCCGCATCACCCATCCCCGTTGTCTTTAAGACAAAAATCTCTCATTTCCCCATGAATGGGTTTCTTTAAAGTGTCACTTCCAAATTCCTTTGGGATTCTCTGGCTCACTCAGGTGTCTGCAGGGCGGGGCATGGCCCAGGCTCAGGACTGGGGACCGAGGTAACCGGACCCCACCAGACCCCACGTGTGTTGCTTCTGGGAGGGAGGCTGGAGGCAGGCCCGGCCCTACCTGCCTGGGGTACACGGACCTGATCATTTGGGGACGCGAACATCGTAGGGACAGGTGTCTGGCTTGGGGTCACGCCTTGGAAGCACGCTTGGTTTTAGAAAACTTGGCCAGAGCCAAGCTGGGAGAGAGCTTCCTCGCTGTGCAAGCCACAGCTCCACGGCCGCCCTGGGGTCCCCAGGGAGCCGGTATGGATGTGGCTGCGGGCTGCCCTCATGGTCTGGAGATTTCCCAGCACTGGCCGGCAGACAGCTTGTAAAGCGGAGTGCAGGAGCCCATCACGCAGGACCTAGTATCAGACCAGGCTGCTCCAGGCCTCCAGCACTGAGGGACCTCCAGCCCTGGAGCCGGTGGGGGGCCGCAGGGTGCGCTTTCCTCCTGGGCAGCCGACCTTCTGCTCCCACGGCCAGACTGCGTCCACAGCTTCCTTCCTTGTGCGAGAGACGTGCCAGGCCCTGGGTCTACAGGCAAGGGGAAGGGGAAAGTGGTACCACCTCCCGGTGGCAGCTCCGAAGGTCCCCCCCGGCAGCCCTGGGCCTTGTGCTGCTCAGACTGCCCTTCAAGGCCGAGGCTGCCGGGCTGGACTGAGCCTCCCTCTCAGGGTGCTCTCCATCCCCACCTCCGCTCACTTGCTACCTTAAGTCACAGTCTAAGCCAGAGGCCCAGAAAGGGCAAGAGACTCAGGAGGGTCGCACAGCCAGCAAGGGGCTACATTCATGGGGCTCAGCCTCCACACCCCAGGCTGGGTCCTTGGTTAGGAATATAGCAGCAATGACCTTCGCCGTGGGGATGACCACATCCCCACACCCCGTTCAGAGGGGGAAACAGGTCCAGAAAGCTGAGTGACGTTCCCAGGATCTCAGTGCCTCACAGTGGGGTGCAGGACTGGGCCTGAGCCCTGCTCCCTAGGGCTGCTGCCCCCCACCCCAGGCTGGGGGAAGGCGTGGGCAGGAACAGGACCAGCAGAGCCCGGCGCACTCCCTCTTCAGAGCATTCTGGACTCCAACCATCCCCGCCCCCCATTTGTCTGGTTTTCAAGGAATACTGTGGTCTTTAAAAATCATTCATCTTCAAAGCCTGGAAGAGAAAAGGCTGCGGAGGGGCCGCCCGGCATTGTGAGGGGCCGGGAGAACTTTGCTGAGTGCCTGAAATGATGACTAATAGGAGCCCGGCGACCACTTTCCAGGAGCCGGGGCCGCCGGAGGGCAGGCGGGTGGCCAGCTGTGGCCCCGCCTCCCCAGCCCAGTGGAGCCGTGTCCTGGCCCCAGGGCAGCCCTCCTGGCTGTGGTTTGGGAAACCAGGAGCGCCCAGGAGAGGCCAGGCGCCCGGTGGGAGCCATTCTGCGGCGCCCGCTGGGAAGCAGGTTGTAATAATATCAGCCAACTTTTCCCTTGATTTTCTGGGGCTGCCGTAACCAAGGACCACAACGTGGGGACTTAAAGCCACAGAAATTCCTTCTCTCCCGAGTCTGGAGGCCGGAAGTCTGAACTCCAGGTGTGGGCAGGGCTGTGCTCCTCCCGGAGGCCCCAAGGGAAGATCCTCCCAGCTTCCTCCAGCTTCCGGGGCTCCAGGGGTCCCTCCTGTCTCTGTCTCCCTGGCCACGTGCTGTTCTGTCCCTGGCCTGTGTCTCTTCTTTTCTAACAAGGACACCAGGGCCAGGGCACTTGGGCCAGGGCCACCCTCCCTGCCCGGTGACCTCCTCTTAACTTAATTACGTCTGCAAAGGCCTTATTTCCAAATAAGGTCCTACCACAGGTTCTGGGGGTTGGGACCTGGAGATCTCTTTCGGGGGGACACAATTCTGCTCCTACATCACGTGATGTCCACGGTGGCCGGTCCTCTCATGGGCATCAGTGTAGGGAAGCTGTTGCATGCAACAGGCCTGTGAGGGAGACACGCTGCCGCTAATACCATGCTTCCTGGTTACAGTTGGAGAAACTGAGACACGGAGCCCTGGGCTCACTTGCTAGCCTCGGCATCCTGACTGACTGCAGGAGAAGGGGCTGTGAGCCCCCTTCCTGGAGGGGACACGTCAGTAGCCCACACCCTGGCAGTCCATGGCTGTCCGGCCCCGAGCCCCGGGCACCGCCCACCACCCCTCACTGTGTCTCTAGCCAGTAAAGCTGTGGGCCTTGGCGGAGCGCGTTGTGAATTCCTGAAGCAGAAGGTTATGGACTAGGGGCCAGAAAAACACAAGCTGGTTCCAGCTCAGGCACGACCCGTTGAGGGGCTTTGGACAGGACACCTCCGCTCCCTGGGCTTCTGTTTACCCGACTGGGAAAAGAGGAGGGTCTAGGTCTGCAGGGCCCCCGTAGCTGCGCGTGGGCAGGAGCGCTCAGAATGTGGCCCGCGTGAATGACGGAAGAAAGCTTCATTCTACTTCATTTTAGTTCTTTAAAACCTAGATTCAAAAACACTGACCAAGGGACTTGTGGGGGGCTCATCTGGTTGAGCGTCTGACTTCAGCTCGGGTCGTGATCTGGGGTCCTGGGTTCGAGTCCCGCACCAGGCTCTGCGCTCGGCGGGCAGTCTGCTTCTCCTTCTCCCTCTGCCCCTCCCCTGCTTATGGGCACGTGCTCTCTCTCTCTCAAATAAATAAAGAAAATATTTTTTTTAAAAATTGACTGATCTCATTATTGGAAAATATCCACGTATATCTGGAACAGCCTCGATGCATGAATCTACTTTTCAACCATAGGTTTTATGAGACCTGAACGGGGTATCCTCTAAGAAAACATCATGTCAGGATAGAGGGGCTCAATGAGCAAAGGGCACACCCCGATTTTGGAGATCAGTGGCAGAGAAAGAACGGGAAGTGGCTCGTGAGTATTTTTTATAGCAAAACATAGTGAAACGATGCTGTTTGGGGGATGTGCCAAATTACATAAAATATATTATTGAATCAGTTTCACCTGCTTCTCTTTCCTCCTTTGAATGTGGCTGCCGGAAATTAGGAAAATGACCTTATTCCCACTGGACAGAACGGGTCTGGATCCATGGTTCTGCAGGTCAATCCCTGACCTCTACAATGTCCAAGATGCAAAACCACTGGCCTGGAGGCCGAGGGCTCGCCGTTGAGCCTCCTGCACTCCCGGGCGGAGGCCCACCGCAGTGGCCTTGCTGTGTAACAAACAGCCTGACCCGCCGTAGCAGGACACCCGTCGGGTCCCTGAGCTCTCAGCGTCTGCGGGTCAGGAACATGGAACAGGACACAGTGGACATGGCTTGTCTCTTCCTCATGATGTCTGGGAGACCGGGAGGCGGAGGGCACCTGGACAGCTAGATGTGGAATTGCCAGGGACCCCTCAAAGGTCTGGGGGTGCAGGGGCTGGGGGTGGGGCACTGGGCCCAGATGGGTCTGTCGGAGGAGCGTTCCCCAGGGCAAGCACTGTAAGAGAAGGAGGCAGGGGTACAATATGGTTCCTGTTTTTTTCACTTGAGAAATACCTGACCAGGGTAATGGTGTATATTTAAAGTGTTACAGTGTGACGATTTGATAGACACACACATGTGGGCGGAGCCCAGGATCAAGGCCAGCAGCACGCGCATCCCCTCGGAGTTAACCCTTGCTCCGGGTGGGAAGATGGACACACAGTCAGGTGGTCACTGGACCCCACCCAGCTGCACGGCTGATCCCCAACTGCCTGCCAGCCGCGTCCCTCTCCCTGGTGAGTGTATAGAGACGCTGCCGCCAGGCGGGAAGCTTGTCACAGACCTTGCAGTCATGTCTACACTTCCAGGACTCCCATTCTCTGAGGGCCAGCTGCAGGGGCCACACGCACGGGGCACCTCCCCGCCAGGGCCACGGGAGCCAACAAGGCAGGCTTCCCAGGCCCCCGGGGACATGTGAGAGTCTCCCATGCCACCACCCCTGCCTTGGCTCTCCGAGCATCCTGAGGCTCCCCGTTCCCCGCCTTCCAGGGACGGGCTCCCTTGTTCAGCCTGGCAGGTGGGAGGGTTGGGCTGCCCCTCCTGCTCGGAAGTGGATCCTGGAGGACAGACCACGTGTGCCCCGCGTGGCCACACAGCACCGTATTCTCTGGCGGGGCGCCGACTCAGACCCCTGGCCCCCGAAGACAGGAAGCCACCCATTCCCAACCCTCATTAGACAGAGAGAACCACAGTCCTTCTCTCCAGGGAGAATTGAGGGATAATGTAAGTGAACAGCTTTGCTCATTGCCTGGGGTCCAGCTAGTGTGACCGTCGTTAGCGGCGATCCTCCCCCAGCAAAAGAAGGAAGCTCTCTGGTTTCCCGCCCCCTCCCCGGATCTTCCATCTGCCTTAAATACCCTTTCCTGCAACAAGGTGTCTGCATCAGAGAGGTTCCGCTGACCTAGAAAAGGGGCATTTAGCCTCATGGACGTTCACCCAGAATTCCTGCGATCCCCGTGCCCTCCCCGACAGTGAGGCCAAGCACGGCCTGGTCCTGAGATCTTCAGGCACCTGGAGTGACTCATCGAGTCCTTCAGTGACCCAGAGGAGCACCTCCATTTCACAGAAGACACAGAGCCTCGAAATGTGAAGTGACTTGCCCAAGGTCACCCGGCCGCTGAGGGGAGACGCCAAGATCTGAAGCCAGCCATGTGCCTGCGAAGCCAGCGCTGGGAACCACAGGGCTCTGCCTCCAACCAGCTGCGAGGTAGCCCAGAAACCCACCACACACGCGAAAACCATTGTCAGGGGAACAGCGCGGAGTGCAGGCCGAGTGCCAGGGAGGACCAGGCACAGCCCCAGACCTTCCTCCCACAGTATTTCATTTGGTCCTTCAACTGCCAGGCCCACTTAGAGCGGGAGCCCGAACCAGATCCCGGCTGCGCGGCCAGGCTCCCCAGCCAGGGTGAGAACCCGGACCACTGGCTTTGGTCCCCGGGCCTCATCAAGAGGCGGTCCTGCGCCCACATCCCGCAAGCAGATGAACACAAAGTAACCATCCTAAGACTAGCTCATTCCTGCTTTGGACACGTTGTTGCCATCCACCAGCCATTCACAGCTCCCTGTTGGGATGACGGCTCTGCGGGACCCCCCAGAAACTGAGGCCCAGAGAGTCTATGTCGTTGGCTTCCGGTCCCACCTATGTGCATTTCTGCGTGAGCCCTGGGCTGCGCGTCGGTCAGCAGGGCAGAAAGGGAAGGGGCCGTCTGCTCTATCTTGCTCACCCACGCGGTCTGAGTCCATCTGGCCGGCCCACCTCCAGGCTCCCTCCTCCTGGTCAGGCTCCCGAGCGACCCTGGGCCTGGGCTAGAGGCCCTGGAAGCTTCTGGCTGCTGCGGCATCCCCCTGGGAAGCTCCTGAATGAAGGCAGGGGCTGTGCAGGCTGGATTGGGGGGATGCGCCGGCAGCCGACCCCTCAAACCCCGAGACAGCAGCCCTGCTCAATGTCATCCTTAAGAGACTGGGGTCACAGGCCAGTCCTCCCACCGAAAGGGAATAGTCCTCCTGGGAGAGGGGCCTCCTTTCAGCGGCAGAGCCTGAGAAGGCCTCGCCATTAGAGCCCTTGTGAGGAGCATTACCTTCCCGCTGCCCCTGGCCTCCCCTTTGTTGCGATTCCCACTGAAGATATCAAAGCCGCGGGGCCACAATGCCCCACTGAAAGCTGAGTCACCCAGGTTTTGTGACACCACCAAACCCCTCCTGCCGTCTCGCTCTGAGCCCCGGGCTCCTAGCTCCAGATGAAAAGGAAATCCCCAGCCATGGGTGGGACGGGGAGGCCTGGCGAGGCCCAGTGCCACATAAAGGGGCCTTGTTCCCAAATCAAAAGGTCCTGAACAAAAAAGAGAGGGAAGAAAGAGCCGGGGGCGGGGGGCCAGCTGCGGTCGGGCGCACCTTGAGCGGCACGGTGCCCGGCCGGCAGGGGCAGCCTCCCCCTCCACCGCTGGCCTGGCAGCCTGGGCTTTTCCAGAACCCCTGCCTTGCGGGGAAGAGTAGGAGTGGGTGGGGTCCGTCCCGGAGCCGAGCAGCAGCCACCTGTGGAGCCTGCACCCAGCGGGAATGGAGTGCCCACGGCAGCTGGCCACCAGCGTGCGGCCAGCAACGGTGACCCCGCCAACAAAAGAAGGTCGGCCTGGCTGCCTCCCAAGGAGCTGAGCCAGGAGAGTCCGGGCTGCAAAGGAGGCCATGCCCACCAGCAGAGCTGACCCCAAGCCTCTGCTGGGCGCCCCCCACCCAGTGCTGCCCCTCCGGACCCAGCAGGAGCCACTGCCCAGGGGCTGGACTCTAAAAGAAGCGTCCCAGCGTGGCTTCCCGTGTAGAAACAGTCTGAGTCTCCAGCTGCCAGCCTGCCCAATGGGCTTCGGATTTTCCAGCCCCACAGTCCCACGATCCAAGCCCCTGCCTGAATGAAGGAGGTGCCGACATATACGTAGAACATGTGTATATCACAATGTAAATATATGCGTGCATATCCCGGCATGATTAGGTCCGGTTCCTGCGCCATTAGCACACGTATTTCTCTTAGCCATCAACACAGTCACTGAACTGATGCGTTCCCAGAGGCGGGCTATATTTCCCAGCCTGGGGACGAATGTGAGCTTTTGCCACTTTGTGGCTTCCTTCATGCTTACCAACAGGGAACGTGCCCCCATAAGGCCCTGGGAAGCCCCAGTCCGGGTGTTCACAAGCAAGATGTTCGGAACAGGACATCCTATCAGATGAGAGAGGGTGGTTTCGCAGAAGCCTTCCTATTCCTGGGGGGCGGGGGAAGCAGGCTCCCCGCTGAGCAGGGAGCCCGATGCGGGATGCGATCCCAGGACCCTGAGATCATGACCTGGGCCAGAGGCAGAGGCTTAACCCCCTGAGCCAGCCAGGCGTCCCCGAGCCTTCCTGTGCTCGACTCGTCCCATCTTTGCCCTAGAGTTGCGTCCACCAGGCAGTGCTGGGGGTCAGCCCTGCGTTAGACTGATAGACCTGAGTTCCAGTCCTGGCTCTGCCACTTACCAGCTGGGTGGCCTTGGACAACTCCTTACCCTCTGTGGCATCAGATTTTCTTCTATAAAATAAGGGTGACGACGGCAGCCACCTCTTGGGGCTGTTGTCGGGATCGATGAGTTAATCCTGGCAGTGAGGACGATGATGGTGATGAGGATGATTCGAGCGTCTAGCCTATCGTACGTCCTCAGAAAACGGTAGCTGTTGTTAGTGGTGAGTAGAAGCTGGGCTGCGAGACAAGCCTGACTTTTCGGGTGGGGGCACGGAGAGGAGCAGCAGCCAGCTCCTCGCTCAGCAGGGCCGAGTGGCCTTCGCTGACCCTCAGGTGCGCTCAGAGGGGATGGGGAGTTGCATGCAACACCTGATGGCAATGACCGCTTGCAACTCGAGGGCACGTATAGCTGGGCCGAGGGAGCTGCAGGCTACCCTTTCCGGTCCTGAGTGAACACAGGCTTTGCTCTTCCCTCGGTCCCTGCTCCTGCAGAGCTAGAAGCCCACCCTTGCCCATCCTGAGTCCCGTGTGACAGGAGCAGACAAGAGCCCTGGTCCCATGTTGGAAGGGGCTGCCATACTGCAGGGTCAGCTCTGGGAGCTCTCGCCTTCACCTTGAGCAGAAACCAGCGTCAGAGCCGGCACTTTCAAGTAGGCTTCACCACCTGGCCTCTGCTGCTCCCTGGGAGTCATTTTCTGTTTTGTAAATTGCCTTTCTGAAAGTCACCTTGGCAGGCTTTAATGTGGCCCTTTGATAACTGGGCTCATCACTAGGCAGCCCTGCACAGTGTGCCTGGCTTGGAAGCAGGGAGCCCTCTCGTCCCAACAGCCTTGGAGGGCAGGGGAGGGGGTGGGAAGGGAAGGGCTGTCTCTGGAGCAATTGGCATGGGGGCTCTGTCATCCCTGGGGTGAGGCCAGGGCCTTGGCATCCTGTGGGTCACAGGGGGGGTTGGCAGCTGAGGCTGGAATCACACAGGAGGAGCCCGTCAGGGGCCCGTGGAGTTGGCTTCTGAGACTCAGTGCTTTTTGGACATATGCCATGAGCCTCTGGGTTTCCTCAGTTTAGAGATGGCGGTGAGAGACAGCAGTACCTCCTGACGCCATTGGCGTGAGGATCAAATGAGGGGATGCATACAGTGCCTGATATACCGTAGGTGCTCAGGATGAGCTGGGATGACCATGGTGATGATGGTGATGGTGGTGATGAAACAGTGATGGTGATGGTGGTGATGGTGGTGATGGTGATGTGACGGTGGTAGTAACAGTGGTGATGGTGATGGTGGTGATGGTGATGCTGGTAGTGATGATGGTGATTGGGTGATGAAGGGATCTGGGGTTGTGGGAACATTGGCGGTGATGGTAGTGATGGTGGTGATGGTGGTGAGGGTGGTGAAGGTTATGATGGTGATGGTGGTGAGGGTTGCGGAGATGGTGGTGGTGCTGATGGTGATGACGGTGATGACATAGACGGTGCTGGTAGTGGTAACAATGATGGATGGTGATGATGATGATGGTGATGGGTGATAATGATTGTTGATGATGAAGAGGAAGCTGATATCAATGAGAGAGGAGAAGAGGATGAGAATGATGAAAATGGTGAAGAAGTTCATGGTGATAGTGGTGAAGATGGAGAAGAGGACGATGGTCAAGAGTAAGATGATGAAGATGGAGAAGAGTGAGGTGCTACTACTGCTAAAGGTCTACTCTGAATCTCTTTACAGGCAGAGCAAAGGGAGGGATTAACCCAAATCCATAAAGGAATTAGTGGCATCCTAGGCCCCTGACTCCCATTCTGGTGGTCTTTTTCCTTGACCCCACAACCCTCGATACCACCTTGAACTGAAACAACTGGCTTAATCCTTCAGTGGACTCCTGAGATTCACGAGTGCACAGAATTATATGACTTGCCCTAGATCTTCTCTGTGTGGAATCTGCCAGTTGCCTCCTCCATGTCCCTACCTCTTTCTTTGGTAATGGAAGCCCTGTAAGGTGATGTGGCCAATGCGATATGAGCAGAAGTTATTGGGTGGAGCTTTTAAGAATCTGTTTTTACCCTTCCTTCTGTTTTCTTCCCTGCCTGGGATGCCGACAAGATGGCTAGAGCTGGAGCAGCCATCTTAGATCATGAGGTCATAAGAAAGGAAGTCACATGCTGAGGGGAAGGGGTAGACAGAAAGGGCTAGAGTACCTGATGACTGCAGAACATCACAGCAGTGCCAGAACGCTCCTCTGTGCTGCAGAAACAAAGCCTCTGCCCTTAAGAACATTCATGCCGGTTGAGAGAGACAGGAAATAAGGCAATAAACATGAATGTGTTCAAGTCAGGTGGTGATAAAGCCAAGGAACAGGATAGAGAATGGCCAAGTTATGCTGCTTTGGAAGGAGTACAGGTGACCACTAAGTCCTGTGTACAAAGCTAAAGTGAGCCACTAGAGGTGGCCATGGGGAGGGGCAGTGCACCAGAGGGGAGGAGGGCCTTGGAAATGTGCCTCATGTTCCCAGGGGTTGGGGATCTGGGGTTGTGTGAACATTGGGGTGTGCATGGAATTGCATGTGTCCCCTCAATACCCATGCCCATGTCCTAAATCCCGGAACCTGTGACTGTCACTTTATGTGACAAAAGGTGCAATTACAGTCAAGATTTTGAGATTAGATGTTTGTCCTGGATTATCTGGGTGGCCCTACATGCAAACATATGTGTTCTTATAAGAGAGACAGGGGACAGCCAGAGAAGAGGCAGAGATCGGAGAGATGTGGCCTCAAGTCCAGACTGCAGGCATCTACACTAAACTGGATGAGGCAGGAAAGACCTTCCAGTAGAATCTATGGGTGGGTGGTGGGGGGGCAGGAAGCACTGCCCTGCCCCCACCTTGAATTTGGCCTTCTGGCATTGAACTGTGAGAGAATACATTCCTGTTGTTTCTAGTCCCCCCCCCCCCCAGTTTGTAGCCATTTGTTACAGCAGCCCCAGGAAACTAGCACAGGGTGAGTGGTGGGCACTGAGGTCAGAGACTGAGGCTGGAGTAGGGACTCTGCACCTCAGTCTGGGTATGAGGACAAGGGGGATCCAGAGCAGTGTGGAATCCAGTGTGCATTTGAAAGGACAGCTCTGGCTGTCCTGTCTCTAGGAGGGTAGGAGGAAACCAGCTAAGAGGCACCTGCAGTCATCCAGGTACAGGAGGGGCCCCGCCCAGCACAGCCCCACATGCAATTGGGCAGTTGCCTACAGTGTTCGAGTGCACTGGAGGCAGACACAGGGTGTGGCTGGGCCCCTCTGATCAACCGAACAGATGAAATGTGCTTTTAATGGGGAACAAGAGGCCATGTGTCCTCTGGGCAGAGACTCAGTTGTGAGTAAATATTTAGAAAACTGGGTGTGATCTGTTCATATAAAAAAAATTCACTTCCTTTCCTTTAAATGCTTCTTTGAATGACAAAGTGGAACCACCCAATTGTTTTTACATTGAGGTACTGGGAGGATGGGTCAATGACCTCCAGGGGCTGAGGCAGAGGAGACAGAAGGGGAAACGTCCACCAGGTGCCTCTGTCAGGTGACAGAAGGACCCAGGCTCAGGTGACCCTCGGGCACCCAAAAGACACAGTCACCCATTCAAAGGTCAGCTGCTGAGTTGTGGGCTCTACATGGAAATGCTCTTGCTGATCAAGTGGAATTGGAGACCTTTACAGCTGGGTGAGGAGGCAGATTCAACTCACCTAAGATGACCTTGCAGTGGGGACCATTTTTCTCAGAGTGCCTCCCTGTATCACCTCTTCTCTGTTCTTCCCCTGTCCAATTCCTGGCTCTAGGGAAGCAGATACTCAAGGTGGTTACAGTATTCAATGCCCCTAGGCTATGAATGCAAGTGGACTTTCCGTGGGCCACCCAAGAGCAGGAGAAAATCCACCCACCCAGAAGGAAAACCCTGGGACATCTAGCTGGGGCAGTTCGCAGAGCTGGAGAGCACAGTGTCCGGGGGCCTCAGGAACGTGGCTGCTGTGCTCCCTACGATGGGGGAGCTTTTAAGGGCACAGAGGAGCTCCACCCTCCCAGACGGCATTCAGCCTCACCCTCAGCTTGCACATCCTGGGCCACCGCCTCCATGGTGCCCCTCCCCGGACTGCCCCACAGCTTAGCACTCACATGGCAGAAGGAGAGAGCAGACACCCACACATGCCAAACACCTACTATGCGCCAGGGCCTTTTACATTTTATATCGTGTAATTCTCATCACATCCTGAGATACAGGAGCTCCCAAGAGCCTCCCTCTGGGGGAGAGAAAGCTGAGCCTTGGAGAAGTGGAGGCTTGTCCAGACTCACACAAGCCTGTCCTTACACCGCACCACCTCTCCCCGGCTCGGAAGTCATCTCACTCTCCGAGGACTCACCGAATGCTGCTTGGCACCCAGTCCTGTTCCAAACACAGCAGACACAGTGAACATCACAGGTGCAACCCCCTGCTTCCCGACAGAGGCTTCCAGTGCAGAAATGTTCTAATTCTCAAGCACAAGTACGTTCAGTTTGAAAATCATCAACGTCTACTCTCATCTTCTGTGCGTTGACCATACTTAAAGAAAAAAATTATTATAAAGGTTGCATATTCTGGTGTGTGTGTGTGGTGAGGCAGTAACCAAGGTGTGGCAGGCTGAATTGAGGCCCCCCAGGTCCTAATCTCTGGAACCTGTGCTTGTGGCCCTGGGTGGCGAAGGGACCGGGCAGATGTGATTAAGTTAAAAGTATGGAGATGGAGAGATTATCCTGGATGATCCAGGCAGGCACCAAGGATAACCAGAATTGTCCTTTTAAGGGGAGGAAACAGGAGATGTGGCACTGGAAGCAAAGGTCACAGTGATGCAAGGAAAAAGTGATGACCAGCAGATTCCCTTCCGAATTGGAAAAGCAGGAACAGAAGTCCTCAGGAGCCTCCAGCAGGCCCCAGCCCTGCCTATGCCTGACTCCAGTCCCATGAAACGAACTCTGAAGGTTTGTCTTCCAGAACTAGAAGAGAAGAGAATTCTACTGGTTCAAGCCACTGCGTTTGTGATGATTTGTTACAGTGGCAACAAGAAACTAATACATAAGATAATTAAATACAATATATAACATGACGTGCTGTCTTAGTTCAGGCTACTGTAAGAAAATGTAACGGAGTGGACAGCTTAGGCAACAGACATTTATTTCCCAGATAAAGGTGTATGTGGATTTGGTTTCTGAAGGCCCTCTTCCTGGCTTGCAGATGGATGGACCCCCTCCTCACTGTGTGGTCACGTGGCCTTTCCTTGGCACGTGCACATGCAAAGAGTTCTCTCTCCCTCTCTGCTTCTTGTTGGGAGGAGCACTAAGCCATCATGAGTAACATCCTAAACCTACTTCCCTCCCAAAGGCTGGGAACCAAGACAGCACAGCATTGGTGACAAGTGGTGGGAGGTGGTGATGAATGAGAAGACTCTGATTACACGGTCTTTTCCCCCCGGACAAGTACCTTTTTTTTTTTTAATTTTTTGAAACAATCTCCAACTTAGAAAAAAGTTGCAAGTACTTTACGGCGAACTTTTCTGTTTGTTGAACCGTTGAGAGTTGCTGATGGGGTGGCTCAGCTGCCCTGAATGATCTAGGCATATTTCTCACCAACAAGGACCTTCTCCTGTGTCCTCACAACCCAACAATCAAAATCAAGAGGCTGACACTGACCTGTCAATACGCCCTTCTGGCTTTACTCACTGTCTCCAGCGTCTCATTCCAGCAAAGCCTCCAGTTCAGAATCTTTGTCTCCCTCACTCTGGAATGTTCCTCGGTACTCCCTGGATGTCAATGAAGGTCTGGGGCAGTTGTCAGAAGAGTGTCTCTCAGGTTGGGTCTGTCCGATGTGTCCTCGGGGGGACATTCAGGCAGGCCGTGTGGTTTTCGCGGTAGCGTCCCGGAAGTGATGCCGTGTCCAGCCACCCTGGGCCCGTGGCTGGTGCTGCTCACCCTGACCACTTGGCTGCAGTGTCCCCTGCCAGCTCCCCCGCCTTCCACGATGCTCTCCCCTCTTGTGCATTAGTATGTTTGTTTACTTATGTATATCGTCCTAGACTCACTGCTTCTGATTTCAGTCTATGGATTCTATCTTTGTGTGTTGTGATCCCGTGTTGTCTCTGACCACTGGGAGCTCCTCGAGCGCCTTTGGACTTGTCCGCATCCTGCGAGCACTTCCCTCCCTCCCTCCTGGGCGAGGTGCTCCAGGCTCACCCTATGAGTGTCCGGGGGGCTCAGCTGGTTGAGCGTCCGACTCTTGGTTTCAGCTCAGGTCAGGATCTCAGGGTCTGGAGATCGAGCCCCACATCGGACTCAGCGCTCCGTATGGAGTCGACTTCGGGTTTTCTCTCCATCTCCCTCTGTCTCTCCCTCCGACTGCACTCTCTCTCTCTCAAACAAATAAATAAATAAATCTTTAAAAAAAGATCATCTATGTGGCAGAAAAACTAGGCTTGGGAGAGTCAGAAAAATGGCTGCCTTCTCCGCTTGGCTGTGTCTTGCTAAGCCTCAATTTCCCCCCCTCCAAACTGGGGTCAAGTGGTGGTCCCAGCCTCGGTCGCCAGACCATCGCCACGATCAAGAGAGAGCCACGTGGACATGTTCCGTGCACCACTCATTGGATGGTGTGGCAACTTCGGAGTCTGCCAGTGGCACGGACGGCCATTGAGCTGCGTGGAGCAGAAAGGGGAACTTTCCAGAAGGACTTGTGGACACCCCTCCGTGAAATCCTCAGGAATCGGGCCACGGTTCTCGCCAGCTCACTCGCTGCGACCACAGGGATTCTGGTCACGGTCCCCCATGCACCACGCACCACTCACATTCTCCCGGCTCACTGCCAAGAATGATGCCCAAGCTGGCTCTGGACCCCACTCTCCAGGTCAACAGTCGCCTAGAGCTTGGCAATAGTCATTGGCTCCCAATTCCAAATTCCTAGGAGAAGAGCTCGGAGGCTCAGCTGGGACATTCACAAATGGCCTTGTGGTCTGGGCCCACTGGGCCAACACGTGAGGGCTTGGAGGAAAGATCAGTAACCAGAGACCCAGGAGGGGGTTGGAATCAAGGCGGGCTTCCTGGAGGTGGTGAGACTTGAGCATAATGACATTCTTGGTCTGAAGGATCTGCGAGGCGAGGGGCAGTGTCTTATCCAGTGTCGTGACCTCAGCACCCAGGGCAAGTCTTGATGCCAGGAAAGTACACAGCCACTATCCGATGAATGAATGAATGTCCCCCGCATGCCAGGCTGACCCAGCTTCAGTGGCTGGGTGTGCCCGGGGAAGCCTTGCCTTAGGATGATCCTGAAGAAAGGAAGCTCCGAGATTTGAGGAACCCTCTGGCTGGGGACAGGATACAGGTGAACGTCTCCACCTGAGCCAGAGGGAGGGAGGCAGGGAGCAGACGGTGCAAACAGAGGGACTCACAGGAACGGCAGAACGAGTGACCAAAGAGGGGAGTTGGAAGGGGGTGGGGTCAGGCAGGCTCTGTGCCATCAGGGATCCTGGCAGACTTGGGTCCTCTATCCCTGCACAGTGCAAAGAGAGCCTGGCCCTTGACTGAGTCCAGCAGGACACCGCTGGGGCCCTCAGACCGTCCTCCCCACCGGAGTGACTGTGTGCGGCCGAGACCCTTGGCCACACTCTGTCGTTCCCTTAGTTTAGTCTCTGGAGGGGCCAGAGCCCGAGTAGCTACGGCCAGTCCCAGGGACGCACCCCCAGGACAAAGCCTGCTTGCCGAGGCTCGGGGTTGCGTCCCTGGTTGGCGGGATGCCCAGCATGTGTCACCCCAGGTTTCTGGGGTGGGAATGGGACCCCACTGCGAGAGGACAGCTAGACACCTGGCCTGGCCTGGACTGCCCCATAAGCTTCGTACTTTTGCTGATTTTGTGAATCCTTCCGCCGTGGTGAACCGAAGCTGAGTACAGCAGCCTTGCTGAGACCGTGAGTCCCTCCGGTGAATCACTGAACCCAAGGGTGGTCTTGGAGGCCCCAGCACCTCGCAGTCAGTGGTACCGTGTTCCAGACCCAAGCTGACGGAGGCATAGGCCCTAAGGAATTTGCAAAATGGGGACAGAAGACGAGGAAAGCTTGCAAGACAGAGTGGGCTCGGGTCAGCTCTGCTCCTCCTCTGCTGGTGCCCCCACTCTCCCCAGAGACAGCCGGGACCTCTCCTCTGCTCACACCTCCGCCACCACCTTCCCTGTGCTCCCTCTCAGCTGATGGCCATGCACCCACCTCACAGAAACAGAGATGCCCCCGGGGAGGCGGGGCTCCTTGGGGGAACGGCTGGTTCCCAGGCTGTGGGACCTCTGGCCGGGCTGCCCTGCAGAGGATGCACCATGGCCTCTGGGACGCTCCTGCCAGAAATGCACAGGCTGCCTCCGTGTCCCCACGAGGAGGCATCAGATAGACCCACTCTGAGACACTCTTCCGAGTAACCTGCCTGGGTCTTCAAACACACGCAGCCCGGGACGGTCCGAGGATGACGCGCTTGCCGCCGAGACGACCACGGAGCTCGTCTTACATGCGTCCCTCCTCCCTCCGTGCCGTCTGCAGGCGCCGGCTTATACCCGTGCCTGGTCTCGCCGCCGCCGGCCCTGGAAGGGTGAGTTTGTTGCCCGTTACCGAAGCATGGTTGGCCAGCGCTTCTCTACTCCACATATGGGCTTTTTCTTTGTTTCTGGTTTGTTTGTTTGCTTTTAATTTATTTTGGAATAATGTTCAACTTCCATGGCAAATAACAATAATAACACAGAGAGTTTCTGTGCGTCCCTCGCTGGCTTCCTCCACTTTCTCCCATGCGGCCATAGCACAGGGAAGGGAACCAAGAGATCCACGTGGCTGTGATGCAGGCAAATCCAGACACCGTGGGTGCTCCTGGGCCAGTCCCCTGTCTCCACCACACGCTGCGTGGAGTGCTCGCGCCCTCAGTCAGGGACGGTCCCGTGGCTGCTCCGGAGTCTCGCGTCCTGGGCACCCAGGAGGAAGTCTGGCCAGGAGCAGAGTACATAGACTATCCCCTGTTGGGGTTTATCTGAAGCTTCCTCACGATCCCGCGGCGGTGACACACATCTGTAAGAACAGCACAGAGGCGTCGTGCCCTCCTGAGTGCATCCCGAGCGCAGACGGCGGACGGTGGGGGAGGTGACACGTCCCCTTACTCGTGACGTCAGCCTCGACACTCAGTGAAGGCAGCCTGCGAATCTCTGCTCTCCGATGTTGCTGCTTTTCCTGCTGTAATTAGTAATTCTCTGGGGGAGACCCTTTAGGGGGAGATACACAAATAACCTGTCTCCTCCATCACTTCTGTCTGCGGGTCTTGCCTGGTAGCGATGATCGCCGTGTTGCTCTAACGGTGATTTCCTGTTTCCCAGTTCTGTCGGCGTTCATTCGTGGGGACCGTGCTGGGACGAAGAGCTGTCCCCGCTGCCCGTTACTGACTTACCCACACGGTCTCGGTGAAGCAGGCGCGCGTCTTCCCGTTGGCGGGACAAGCCGCTGACAAGCCCTCACGCGTCCCCCAGGGTACTCTCGACGTTCCCCCAAATAAAAGCCGAGACTTCGCTCACACGTAGATTTTCAGTTTACTCTGAAACAAAGTTTTCTTGTTTAAATAAACAAAAATATACGGGGAAGCGCCTGGGGAAGGGAATTCCAAGAAGAAGGAACAGCCAAGCGGTGGCTTGGAGTCCCGTGCGAAACGCAGCCCCAGCGGAGCCCGAGCTGCTTTCTGACGACCCTATTCGCACCGCGTCCCTCCTGCTCCTGGGCCAGCTCTGTCTCTTGCGTTGGCTCCTGGGTTGAACGATTGCCGAGATGCCCCAACCATTCTCCGCCCTGAGTCATACCTCAAGATGCAGTGATTCCCACGAAGAGGCAAAGGCTACTTCCCTGCCCTCCGTTCCAGGCCAGTCTCGTGCACATCAGCAGCCTCCGTTCCAGGCCAGTCTCGTGCACATCAGCAGCGACCGGTCGGCGGCTCCGAGCTTAGCACAGGAGGACGCTGCCCCAGACACGGGAGCACACTAACCTGCTGGAGGCGGCGAGACGCGGCCGGACGCCCGTGTCACCCCGTTCACAGTCACCCGGGCGTCAGACACGCGAGTGAGGCCGTCTTAGACCGGCCAGCTCCCAGCCAACCTTCAGCGGACTCCAGACTACGGATGAGTCCGGCCAAGACCGTCAGAGCCCGGTCAGGACCTGCCCAGCCCAGCCACGGGCTTACATGTGGAAACCAGCGTTTATCCCATGAAGCCCCTGGGCTTGGGCTGGTTTGTTACATAGCCCTCGCTCGCCGACACAGTCCTTACCACGCGCACTCAAAACGAGATCCCGGGACACCTCGGGCGGACCCCTAGGACTCCGAGAGATGCAGTGTGGGAGGCACTGGTCTGTCCAGCCGGTCAGAGGACGTATGATGCCACGCGGGATCAAGCGACCTGTGGGGAAGGAGACAGCTGCAGGCAAGTGCAGGGTCAGCCCGGACCTCCCGGCCGCCCGGCCAGTGCTCTCTCTGCGACGCTTTCTGCTCTCACCAAACCTCCGAGCAAGTGCTGCAGGCCCACAGAGCACCTGCTGGGGTTGCCCTGCACAGACCCAGGGCTGACCCTGGCAGTGCAGGACCCCCGCCGACCTGGGCAGGTGTCAGAAGCCAGGGTCCCTTCTGCGCACGGTTCTGCTGGCCCCTTCCCTCGGAGGGGCCTCTGACTCCGTGGCAGAGACATGGCTCCATGAGTGTTTGCTGAGGGAATGACGGATGAGTCATCTCAGTCACTGGGAGGACTTCTTTCTGGAATGATCCGCGTCTAAATAATAGCAACAGGGATAGTAGTGGCCGGTTATCATGGCCTTAACTGCAGTCTTGACTGTGGCCTTGACTGTTCCAGGCTGGGCTGAACGCATCTCGGGCCACAGCCCATCTCACACCCCTTGCGACCTCAGAGTATGGCTCCTGCTCTTCCCGTTACCCAGGCGAGGAGCTCAGACGTGCAGAAGCTGCCCAGGGTCCCTCCTGCTCACTGCCTCTGAGAAGCCTCCTGACCACTCCGGAGAGAACACCGAACCCCCACCCCTGTCTGTCCCTTTCCCTGATCACACGGGGGAACTTCCCCTGTGTCCCCTGTAGGACACGCGTCCATAAGCTCAGTCTAACCTGCTCACCCGGGACGTGGCAGCGGCTGAGTCAGGACCCCGTGGAGTGAGGGTCCTGTTCCGGGAGGCACGGAGCTGGGGGATTAAGGCCAGGAGCCTCCCGTGGGAGCCTCCACCACATAGCGGGTCACGGCTGTCCTGTGGGCCCTTAAGCAAGAAGGGGACTCGGGCCAGGGAAGGGGCAGGTGCAGATCAAGTCTGCAGACGCCAGCTGAGCTGCCGGGAGCCGGGGCCCGGGACACAGTCACAGTCGTGGTTATCTCGCACCTGCCCGCTGCCTCGCTGCAGACGCTCTGCAGCCTCCGTCCACCGGGGCCCTCGGCCCCCTCTTCCGCTCAGGACCTGCAGCCCCTGAGTACGGGCCGGCGACCGAAGAGCCCAGCCCCTCCCGAGCCTCTGCACCAGGCTAAGGTGGTGCCTGTGGTTACCTCCGCGTTCCTCTTGGCCTCTGACTTTGAGCCACTCCGTCTGTAATCCGATCTGGCTTTTGTTAACTGCACAAAATGCTTACTTGGTGTCAAAGTTGGATTTACCAAAGAAGGCTGTGTGAGTCACCTAGGGCTGTCCTAGCAAATGACCACAAACCATGGCTCGGAAGGGAATCACAACTCCTCACACTTCCGGAGCTCGGCAGTCGGAGGTCAGGTGCCTGCGGGCGCGGCTCCTCCTGGAGGCTGCCTGTGTCCTTGGCTTGCGGCCCGTCGTCATCTGACCTCCGCTCCGTGTCACAGCCCCTCTGACTCTGACCTTGTCCCTCTTACCGGGAGCCTGTAACAACCCTAGACCCACCTGGTAATCCAGGACAAGCCCCGTCTCAGGACTTGACTCAATCCCACCTGCAAAGTCCCTTTTGCCCCGTGAGGTCACATATGCATGGGTTCTGGAGACGAGGAGGGGGCAGTTTAGGGGCCACGATCCTGTAGACTACGGCAGGCGTATTCAAACAAGACTGGCTTCCGCCCCTGTGTCCCCCGCCCCACCCCACCCGAGGTCCTCACCCTTGATAGCTACGCCCGGTAAAATTCACCCCTGCGGCGTCCAGTTCTAGGGGTCTCAATGAGTGTGGGGTCGCAGGCCCACCCCCGTGATGGCCATGGGAGAGCAGTTGCCTGGGGTTGGGGGTGGGGCAGCCGTTGGATTTGGGGGTCTCTGCCAGGCCTGTTATCCCCGGGTCGGAATCAGAGACCCAACAAAGAGCTCATCGGGGGCTACCTTTTAGCTGGGGGCACTACTAGCTAGTGACCGATGATACAGTTCACTCTTCATGACCGCACGTTGGGCCGGGTGCCCCGGGGACCTGACGTGCTCTCGGGGGACAGCAGAGACAGCAGGAGCCACGTCTTCTCTCCTGGAACCCAGCGCGGCCGGCAGAGGTGGCTCCTGCCCCGGCCCTGGGTTTTCTGAAACCTCATGGAAATTAAGAGTGGCCTCGAGCACACGGACCAGGGGCTGGTGGCCTACGGGGACGGCCTTCCCAGGGACCGCAAGGAGCCGGTGGCCCTTTCTTCAGCCGCAAGATAAAAGCCAGCCTCCGCGCCACAAAAAGACGGAGCGTGAATCACTTCTGCCGCCGTTGCATTTCCTTTGAGGCGGCCTGTCACCGGGGCGGGCGGTAAGAAAACATTTTGTCCCGCTCGTCAGCGGCCTTTCTCCAGCCTCGGTGGTCCAGGAGCGGCTCCTCCTCCAACGGGCGCTGTCCCGGCCGAGCTCATCCATCACCTCATGATGAAGTGGCAAATTGCCGTCCTAAAGCGACGCTCTGTCCCCAGTGACTTCAGCCTGTGTCCAGGAGGGTGGCAGGGGCCTAACCCCAGGGGACGGGCCCCCCAGGAGCCTTCCAGTGGGGGCGGATGCAGATGCTTTAGTGATCACTAGAGAAGTGGCAATGACCACCCACGACCCCCCAGCCCCCCCCCAGGCCAGGCTGCAGGCTCCTCACCACCCCACGGCCGCAGTGGGTGTCCGGCTCCCCACCCGATGTACCCATGGAACCGGCCACCACTGGGCCGAGCAGAGACCAGCATCCTGCCCGAACCCCGGGAGTGACCCCTGGCCCTCACGGACTCACCCTGGGTGGAGGCATGGATGGGGGGGCCTCCCCTCCAGTCTTCCTCTGATGGTTTTCTGCCACACTGCCCTCCTAGGTGGGGTCCCCAAGCCACCATCCTGGAGCAGGCCGGGTGGGGCAGGTGCCCAGACCTGGGATTCCGGTGCCATTGCAATTAGGAAGAGACGCTCTCCTTGGCGCGTGGTCAGGCTGGGCTGGGGCTTGAGGTCCCGGGGCCAGGAACATGGTGGCCTCACTGGCCCTTCCTCAGGCTTGGTCCCCTGGGGCCTTGGATGGGATCACACAGACAGAGGGGGTTAGAACCGTGGAAAGTGCATCTGCCCTCCCTGGGCAGTGGAGGCCTGGAGGACAATCCCCGCTGGGCGAGAGCGTCTGTCTTTGTTCATCGACCTTAAAAGAAAAATTCCAAACCACAGTTCTAGTCCCAAGACGTGAGCCCTAGCAGGGAAGGAGCAGGAGTTCATGAGCCTGTGGTTTCTACGAGTAGCCTGGCCACCTTTTCCTACCTTCCATACAAGTAGAAAAAGGTCTGCATTTCTGCTTGTCCCAGGTCAGGGACTACAGGTCAAATCCCCATGATGACCTCCAATCCCTGTGATGACCGCCCCATGGCTGCCCCACTCTGGGCACGGGGCCTCTGCAAATCTCTGCTCGTTCTGTGCTTTAGCTGGGGCTGGGGGGGAGGTCAAGACTCTGGGCATGCTCCTCGGATCTGGGGACGGGGGACGGAGCCCTCCCCACCGGGCACAGGGCCTGGGCAAGAGGCTGCCACGGTGGCACAGGGAGGGTGGGGGAGTATTGGAGAAGGCCCGAGCGTCCTGCCGAGTTCAGGTCAGCGCCACACTTCTCCATTTACTGACAGGAAAGACGGTGACAAGTGGTGTGTGTTCCGGGAGTCAGAAGAGAGAGATGGGGCCAGTCCAGCAAGGGGCCACTCAGCAAGGGGGTCACAGAGCCGAGACCACACACTCTCTCCTGCCCCTCCGAGACCATGACGCACCCATGGGGGCTCAGCACAGGCCAGGTGATCTGTGAAGGAAGAGCCAAAGACCCTGGGCTGACATCAGCCTGCCCAATGCGGCTGAGGACGTTGAAGAAAAGAAACCAGGACCTGGCAGAGCGGATTCTGTCTGAGAGTAGCCCACGGTGGCAAGAAGGAAGCTCTGGCCAGGGCTCTACGCAGAGGCCACTCGTCTGCTGCAGCCAACCTGCCCACAGCAGTTGACTTGACCAGTAGCCTCCTCCAGGGAGCCTGCCCAGACCTGCCCCGGCCAGCGTTCAGTAGCTCCTGCCGTTTCCCGTCCGCCTCTCCTGCTGGACCCGGATCCCTGGGAGTTTCTGGTTCCCTCCGGCTCCTCCCAGCAGCTAGGACCCCGAACGGGAGTCACCCAAAGTCGCCGCAGGATGGGTCCCTCTTCTGCCTCGGCCACCAACTGCCCATGGCGGCGTGGCACCCCGGACGGCCTGGAAGGAACAAGTGGGTCGGCGAGGGCTGCGCGAATGTGCTCCACCAGGAGGGGAGCATCTGTGCTGGGGGTCCCGGCAGCCGGCTCCCCCCGCGTGCTCCCGCCGCTGCTGCCCGTGGGCAGCCTGGGTGACCTGCGACGCTCGGGCGTGGTTGCAGCCGGCCCTCATCCCGCGGGCTGGCGGAGCAGCGTGCGCCTTATGTCCGGGGTCCCACTCACCGGCAAGGGGACTGGCACCCGCAGGGGGCACTGACCGAGCTTGTCCCGGTCCCCGAGCTCCACGCCCCAAAGACCTTTTGCTCTACAAGGGTTGGGGTTTGGTACGAGCTTTGGAGGCTCAGCGGGGTCTCGGCTCGTCCTCAGCAGCGAGAGCAGCGCGGCGGGCGGGACCTGGCCGGGGTCCAGCCGACCCCGGGGCCTCCTTTCTCCGGACCCAGCTGCTCCAGCTGCCTGATGTGAGACCTCCGACGGGTCCCAGAACCTCCCCCAGCTCAGTTTGTAAAAGAGCAGGGCGTGTCAGCGTGGGGTGGTCCCCCCCGAGGCTGGTGTGCTCCGAAGCGGCTAAGGCTGTCCTTCCCGTTGTCACTGGCACCAACCAGGGACTTCCTATTCGATTCAAGCTGGAATTCGGGGCGCCCAGAGGGCTCCGTGGGTAGAGCGTGCGACTCTGGTGTCAGGGTTGTGAGTCCAAGCCCCACGTTGGATGTGGGGGGTGCTCACAGCGGAACTCAAAAGGCGAGGTTCCTCCTGCCGACGCGGGAAAAGACAACTCGAGTCTGGAGCCCCTGCCCCTCGCAGGGGTGCAGGGACCCAGGCCCTCGTGGACACCCAAGGGACCCCTGCCGGCCCCTTGTGGGGAGCCGTGCACCCTTTGAATCAGGGAGAGGAGCAGGCTCCTTTCCCCGCCCACCTCCAGAGCCAGGTACCCACATAAAAAGGGCTCGAGTGGGCGAGGGCCCCTTTGTCATCTGAAGCCATTAAGGCCGGAATTTCTCATGGGAAAAGTAGCGTTTTGGCGGCGTGAGGTGGGGGGCGCAGCGCGGCCTGGTGGTTCCAGGCGCGACCGACCTGGAGCTGTTTGAAGTCCTCCGTTATCTGCCGCCGGGGCTGTTTGGCTGCTGCCGGGGCATAAATAGGGTGATTGAAGTGGGCGGCCGTGTCTTTCCGGACGACAAAAGTCCCCTTGCTAATTGCCACATCAAATGATCGGGAACCCCCCCGGTGCACGCCCTCAAATTACCGTGAACACACACTGCAGCCCAAAGACCGACCCCGCGCGCCCCCCCCCCCCCCGCTCCCCAGGCCGCGGCCCTGCTCCCCCCGGATTAGGTTACTCGCGCGGGCGGAGGCACAGGAAGGTCTCTGCGGATTTGTTCTGCTTGGCCGCCGGCCCGCTATGCCAGCCCCCGGCCAGGGCCGCAGCTCCCCATTGTCTCCGGCCGCCCAGCCAGCACGCAGGCCCGGCCTGCACAAAACCCTAGGCCACGGCGGGGAGGTCCCCTGTCCGTGGTCACGCCCCGGTGACAGGGTACCAGCTCCCAGGCGGAGCCCCACACCGGGGCAAAGGGGCTGTCAGTCTCGGCACCTTCAAAGGGGCCCTCACGGCCCTGAAGAGACACCAAAGGCCAGCGTTGGCCCCCTGCCCCTCTGGGCTCTTTGCTGTCCCTGACTGGTGGGGGCAGGGGGACAGGAGTCCGGTAGCCAACAGGACCCCTCACCTCACCCGGATACTGCACCCAACACTGTCTGGAGGGACCGGGACCATCATTCCCATCCTATAGAGGGGGCAGTGGAGGCTGAGGTCGGTCAAGTGCCCAGCCCCAGGTTATGCCCCCAATCTGGGCTCCGTGGCTGCTTGTGGGCTGGCAGGGGAGAGACCGTGTCACCCACGGGTGACCACAACTGCTGACTTACCAACATACAGACAATGTCAGGACTATGCGGTAACCATTCATAGGGGCACCCACAGCTCCTGGTGGCCTGGCCAGTGACAGTCCCCTGTTTCAGGCTGTTCACCTCCTAAGGCCTAGCATTGATTTCCAGTTTGGCCTTGGGTCACTCCAACCCAAGAAACCAGCATGCACAAAGGTCCTGTGGCAGCAAACCTGGATCCCAGTGCTGGAGCCCGGATGGGAGGGAGAGAGCTGTGAGCTGAGCACAGCAGGAGGCAGGGCAGGCTGTACAGGGCCTTGTGGGTCCACTGTGCTCGGGTTCTGGTCTCAGAGTAAGGAGACGTTACTATGGGGCTGTTACCTGGAGGATGGCGGGGGACCCCAGGACCAAGTTTCAAAATGACCACTCTGCTGTGCTGTGAGGCCAGCTCTCTGCTTCTCCCAGGACGTGTGGGCATGCGTGGGCGCTGCGGACCTGCTGCGTGGGAGGAAGGCGCGGCCACAGGGCAGAGTAGGACGACAGCCACCGTGAAGGTGCCCGGGGTCCAGAAGGAAGTGGCGTGACCAAGCGCTGCACGGATGGCTCTCCCAGCGAGAAGGGACGTCAGATCGCCTGCGTCAGCCAGAGCCGAGCACAGCTGGTTCTGGAGGTAGGACAGGGACCCCAAGGCTTCCCTAGCTGGGGAGATCAGGTCAGTCTCTACGGAGCCTACCTCATTCTGTCATCAACGTCATCGGGGCACCTTGGACGGGACAGGCGGGACGATCAGGACGGTCTCTAGCACAGAGGGGTCCTCAACAAAGGTAGAGCTTCAGAGCCCCGGACCAGGCACTTCCCTTCCCTGAGCTTCTCTCCTTTCTTCTTGGCAAAAAGTGCCGGCCTGCAAGCGACTGTTGAAATGCATTTATTTGGCAGGAGGGAACCCAAATGAAACAGAGCAGCTACAGACAACGCAGAGAAACTGCAGGCCTGTGGGGACAGTGGGGAGGACCCAGCGCTGCCCCGGCTCACCCGCCTCCCCGGGGCTCCCCAGCCTGGGGCAGCGGTGGGCGCAGGTCAATGCTCTCAGGCTTGACTCCCCTGGAGGCGGCTCAGCACCGGACAGAGCACTGCCCCAGAAGCCGGGCCCCCCTCCCAGCCTCCCTGCCTCGCTGCCTCGCTGCCTCGCTGCCTCGCTGCCTGGCTGGCTCTGACATGTGGATGGAGCATGGAGGACATACCAGCCGCTCCTCTGGTCCCACCCCAAGGCTCTGACCACTGTCCAGCACTGCCTGCCTGGGCCTGTCTCCGTGAAACACACACACACAGCAACTTTCCCTTCTCTGATTGTTGTGTCTGATTTTGTGGCTGTGACTGCGTGTGAAGAGTTGAGGAACCCCTCCCCCCCCTCCCGACACCCCTGCTCTCCCCAGTTTACAGATGGAGTCAGTGCCGGAGGCTTAAAGGGAGGGACCGACTGGCCCCTGCCCCAGGGACCCCAGAGGGCAGAGCAGGCGCCAGCGCTGTGTGAGCCCGGGCCTCGCCGCCTGCCTCCCCTGTCCCGGCTCGTCGGAGGCAGAGGGACCTGCAGACCCGCTCGTGTTTAGGAGCTCAGAGCCAGCGGGAGGAAGTCACTCTTTCTGCCACTGACCCGGTGTAGCCTCACGGCTCAGAGGGTCCCGTCCACAACGCCCCTGCACAGGGGCAGAGTCGTGCGGGGTGTGGACGTTTGCATCTGGCTTCTTCCACGAAGAGCAGGTTTTCAGGGTCCGTCCGCATGCTAGCACGCGTCTGGGCTCCATTCCTGATCGGTGCACATGCACCACCGTCCACCCATCCATCTGCCCATCCGTCCGTCCATCCGTCCGCCTGCCGCTGCTGCCTTCGGGCTGCCGTGAACAGACACCGGCGTGAGTTCGTTTGAATGCATGTTCCATGCTCCGGGAGCACACCCCAGAAAGCCCCTGCGGATCACACGCTGACTCTGTTTACCCTTCGAGAAGCCGCCCTGCTGTTTCTAGCGGAAGCCGCCCCGTCTTGCGTTCCAGCCATCAGAGCGCAGGATTCTCTGGTCTTCCTAGCCTCCCCCGCATCCTCGTAGGGTGTGGTTCCTGGGGCTACCCCAGGGGGGGCAGAGAGGTATTGTGGCTTTCCCTTTTATTTGTAAAAATCTCCTTAAAATATCATGGGGCATTTCAAGCAAAGATGGTGATAGAATATTCTGGAGTGTGTGAAGCAGGTAGACGTGAACGCTGGAGAGCCGGGGCTGGAGGGGGGGACGGTGGCTACCGCAAGAGCCTCAAGGGCAAGCACTAAATCAAGGAGAAAAGAAACAAAAAGGTAATGCTAAGAAGCAAGCGGGGGAACCGTCAATACACAATTCACCCACGAAGAGGCAGAGAAGGAGGAGAGGGAGACAGATCAAAAGCCTGGAGAAGACCACATATCACGGTCCCACAGAACGTCAAAGGCTCAAATGCCCCCCGGGAAAGGTTAGAGACGGTCCTACTGGGTGTGAAAGTTGTCCCAGGCTTCTGCTACGCAGGCTCAGTCCACTCTACATGTGAAGACGGGGGGAGGGTGTGTGTGTGGCACTGGGGTGGCTCAGGTCATGATCCTGGGGTCCTGGGATTGAGCCCCGCATTGGGCTGGGTGCTCAGCGGGGAGCCTGCTTCTCCCTCTGCCCCTCCCCCCACTCACGTGCTCGCTCTCTTTTTCAGATGAATAAATAAAATCTTTATAATAAAATAAAAGCGAGGGGCCCCTGGGTGGCTCAGTGGGTTAAGCCTCTGCCTTCAGCTCAGGTCATGATCTCAGGGTCCTGGGATCGAGCCCCACATCGGGCTCTCTGCTCAGCGGGGAGCCTGCTTCCTCCTCTCTCTCTGCCTGCCTCTCTGCCTGCTTGTGATCTCTGTCAAATAGATAAATAAAATATTTTTTAAAAAGTAAATAAAATAAAATAAAAGTGAAGACAGAGAAGTTAGCTGTGCGAGCACAGAACACCAGGCGCCATGCTCCGTCTGTCTGAGCCTCTCATGCCACCTGGATCCACATCTCTGCCATCAGGTCCCTGTGAACACATGTTGACATGCACCCAGCTGGCTCACGTGTCACCCAGAACCCGGCTTCTGCAAATGATGCAAAGCGAGGGTATCTGGGGCACGGAACCAGTCCGCGTGATACCTGATCTGTCAGCCTGCATGAGGCCGGTCCATACAGCCACCCACCTCCGGGAGGGAGGCTCCGTGGAATCCACGGGACTCAGCTGGCAATGACACATAGGTACCCACTCATTGATGGTCACAAACATGTCACCCTAATAATACGATAATCACAGGGGGCGCTCGAGCAGAGGGAGGGGACGAGGGGCTCTGTGTGCCATCAGCTACATGGTCCTGTAAATCTAAAACGGTACCAGAAACAGTCCGCTCGTTGATCAGAAACAGACCAACCAGCAGGAAGAAGAGGGTGCGGAGACTCTGAGGACTGGAAGAGATCCGCGCTGGACGTGCCCGGAGAGGACCCCCAGGTCCCCGCACATTTGCGGCTGAGCCGCCGGTTCACCCCGGTCCCTCTGCATGCCTCAACACTCACCGCTTCGCAGCATTCGTGATCAAAGTGCCTCCCCATTTATGGTGGCGTATCAACCGGTGCCCGCATTGCCAGGGAGCTTGATAACACGACAGGGGCTGGAGGGAGCTTCTAGAAACTTCCAGCCCCAATTCTGCCGCACGTCGGTTGAACCTCTGTGCTGCCGTGCACACCGGCGTCAAGGAGCCCAGGGCTCAGACGGACGGGCCCCAGCGTGGCCTCCATGAGACCACATGGGGATGTAGGCCCCTCCCCAGCCCCGAGGCCTCAGCTCTCCACACCTCACCTCTCCCTGCTCTGCTCTCCAGCCCCCAGCAGCCAGAGGGGAGAGGTTGGAAACAGGGCTCTGACGCAGTGTGGGGCTAGGCTGGTCACTCAGCCTCTCTGTGTTCTGGTCTGATTTAAAAGGTGGTCCCTGGATCACGGCGTTGATGGGGAGAGCGTGTGGTCAGTACGTTGCATGAATTTGACGGCAGGTGCCTTGCTCTTGGCACCTGTGTGGTTGGGGCGGGGCACAGCCCGGGGGCACAGCCCGGGGGTAGGGGGCCTCTTCGAGAGATTAAGAGACAAGGCCAATGTGTGCCGGTCTGTGCTAGCTACAGCTGCGCCACAAGTCCCACAGACGGGCGCTCACCCAGCAGGATCCATGTCTGTCCCCATCCCTGGGGTCCAGGACCACGGCGCCCGAGATGCTGACGCAGGCAGGGCAGGGTCCTCCTGAGGCCTCTGTCCTCATGTGTGGACGGCCGTGCTCTCCCTGGGTCTTCACAGGGTCGTCCCTCTGTGCGTGTCTGTGTCCTGATCTCCTCTTCCCGTAAGGACCCCGGTCCCACAGGATCGGGACCCCCTTTAATGACTTCATGTTAACTTACTTTCCTCTCTCAAGACCCCACCTCCAAATACAGTCCCATTTTGAGAAAACCGGTGGTCAGGACACATCTGTGCCCATAACACCAGGGGGTTCCTCAAATATGCCCATGTAGCTGGCCCCATAAGGGAGGATGGCAGTTAGGCTGGAGAAGTCAGCTCAGGTTGGGGAAGGGTCTGGGTGGGCGAGGCTCTGTAAGGCTCCCCCTGGGGTGGGGGTGGGGGGCTGCAGAGATGACAGAGGCCTAGGGCAGCCCGTAGAGTGGGCACTTGCTCATTCAGACTTCGCTGGGTTTTGGTAGAGAAGCAGGGGGCTGAGGCCACCCCTGGTTTGACCCTGGGTTGCAAAGAGAAGGCAGGATCCTCACCATTAGTGAGCATCTGGGGAAACACCCAAAGCACGAGGACGCGTGGTCGTCACCAACAAGCCCAACCCCTTCCAGGGCAGCCCTGAGCCACGGAGCTGCTACCCGGGTGTCTAGAGAGTGGGTGTTGGGGGTCGGGCTGGCTAGACCTCTGTGTACCCAAGGCCACACGGAGCCTTCCCAGGCACCTGGCAGCAGCTCAAGGCTGCAGGCTGGCAGGTGAGGTGCGCCGGGCCCTGAGACGCTCCTGGGGCGGCCCGGCCGGGCGCCTTGGTGTGCGTGCGTCCGACCACCAAGGGCTCGCCAAGCCGGACTCAGTCATTTCGCTCTGGCAGCCCCGCCACCGAGCCATGGAAATAACTTATTTTAGGAAGATGGGAACCCACCTACCACTTAGCGAGGAATGCGGACTAATTGCGAAGCCTTTCTCAGTTTCTTTATTTAGCTATTTATTAAACTGGCTCGGGCTGGGACTGATGGCCCGACGACTCTCTCGCTTGCATCCGGGGGGCAGCAATTTGGTCCTGATTAAAGGCCCCAGCCCACCTCCTCCCTGGGACGCACAGCTCAAAGCTCTGGGCTCAGGAATGCTAGGCCTGCGGCTCGAAGGCCTGGCCGCCCCCTCGAGAGCCTGCTTTTGCCTCCAAATCCACGCTGGGTCCCCACCGGCCTTAAAGATGTCGCCGTATCTCCCAGTGGCGCTGGCCTGGGCCCCAGGCTGAGTGAGCCTGGGGCCGGGATCGCCAGCATCCCTCCCTGGGACCACCCCCCTCCGGCCCCAGACGCCCTCCGCACGGCAGCCCACTCTTGGCTTCGAGGCACCTTCCAGGATCTGACGTGGTCCCGTGTTGTCTATCTGCCCGCCCCTCTGGAGACAGCGTCCAAGAACCCAGGGCCCTTCCCTCCCCATTCATCCCAAATCTCCAGATTCTAGAACGTCGCTGGGCACACAGCCACACTCTATCCATAAGCCGCGATTTCTCCCTCCTGTTGGAGAAAGGAAAGAAAGCTTCGGAGACTGGCCCCAGAGAAACGGCAGCCTAGAAATCAAAGACATGTCCTTGTGGCCATCAGCCAGGTGGCCTGGTGGCCCCGGACTCAGGGACATGGCTGGAGGACCCCCCTGGTCCTCTCCGACGCCACAGAAAGCATTCCTGCTGGGAAAGAGCCCCGTTGGGCTCATCACCTACACACCCAGGCAAGAGCGACGGCCTGGCCACCTGCGGCCCGCCACAACCCCTGGCGTGGGAGGTCAGGTCCCAGGCGCGAACGAGGGAGCGGGGACGTGGGCACCTCTTGCACGGCCAGTGGGACACAAAAAGGTGCATCCACCCAGAACACAGCCTACAATCTCCCTGATGATCAAGTCTGGACTGACCGCTGGTCCGGCAATCCTGTTCCTGGAGAGGAAAACCCGGGTCCGCCCTGAAATGCACACGTAACGCTCAGAGCGGCGTGAGCCGATTTCGTCCCCGCGTGGAGACTACCCAGATGTCTGTGCTTGCACCGACGAGGAACAGAGTGGGCTCCGGCCACACGGGGAATGAGGCCCGGGCCGTGGAGGGGCTGGAAGCCCTGACCCGCACGGCCACACGGACGGACGGACGGACGGACCTAGAAAGCATTCTGCTCGGCGAAGGAAGCCAGACACAGACGTGCGCCCAGCGCACGGTCCCCTCTCCGCGGAATGTCCCGGATAGGGACGTGGATGAGTGGTTGCCGGGGGCTGGGAGGCAGGATGGGTTGGAGGAAGCACGAACGGGCACGGGGTTTCCTTCTGAGAGGATGCCAGTGTTCTCAGCTTGGCCGTGCGCTGGGAATGGCCCACGCTCGGTGGAATCCCACTTGAACTTGGGGAATCGTACGGTATGTGATTCTCTCTCAGTAGGATGCCGACCAAAAGCACACACAAGACGGGGGGCCTCCTCCGGCCCGTCTGCTCCCGGTCGGTATACGACAAACTGAAATGCCCACCCATGTACCCCAAAAGGCATGCACTAGAATGTTCTAAAAGTCCCAGAGGGGCTCTACTCAAATGCCCGTGGGGGATTGACAGGTCAGGAGGAAGGAAAGCACGCTGTCTGAACCCCAGCCAGGACCAGGGCAGCACCGACCGATGCTGAGATTGTGAACCCCAACATGGGAGCACAAACACTGGGGGCCCCTTGCTACAGAGCCCAGAAGTCGGCAGAACCAGGCAGGACACTGGGAGTCCAGCTGGGTGCGGCTGGGGTCTCGGGTCTGGACAAGTTAAGGTTAAAACCAAGCACGGACGGCCACGGGGGGCAGGAGGCAGGGTGGGAGGCAGGTTCGGGGCCCCCGGGGCAGCCAGACTCCAGCCCCGGCTGTCCCGGCTGACTTTGGTTGGTTACGATTTTCTTCCTGTACCGTCGGCTGCTGACGGCACCGACCTGAGAGGCCCTAAGAGCGGCCACTGCGGCGAGCGTGTGGACCAGGGCCTAGCACAGGGCCAGGAGCTCTGAGCGCCCCTCACTGTGTCCATGCCCTGAGCCTGGGGCCCCGCAAACACCTTACCTTAGGTAGTGACCCCAGAGGGATGATCCGTGGCTCGGTGTAACCACAGGGAGGGTCAGAGGAGGACATGTGACTCTGGGGACAGCCCTCCTCATCATGAGGCCAGGAGCCAAGGGACGCAGGTGGCTTCCGGGAGCGGAAGAAGGCATGAGGCCGGCCCTCCCCGGCAGCCTGCGGAAGACACGCAGCCTTGCTAGCACCTGACTGCGGCCAGAGAGCCCATTCAGGACTCGGGGCCTCGGGGCAGTGGGAGAACCTGGTCCCGCTGCTTTCGGCTGCCGGTTCGGGGCCTTCGCTACCTCCGCCCCAGCACCTCCCTGCGTCGGGCCCCTCCCCCCTCCCAGGCCCCATGCACCCAGGCCCCGGGGGGCTGTGTAAACCCCCAGCACCCGTACGGCACACTGGCTGGGCCTGTGCCTGGCTCCCCGCCCACGAACCGGAATCGGTGCTCGCCCGGGCAGGGCCGTAGGGCTCCTGACCCGACCCCAGGAGAGCCTGGAGCCTGGGCTGCCCCAGCCCGAGAGACCCTGCTGAGGGTCTCCTCTAGGGTCCCTGGGCCTCCCGGAGCCCAGCAGGGCAGGGCCTTCGCCCCGCAGTTGCTCACTCAGGACACCTGCAAACAGTCTCCAGCCCCCGCTCCACCTGGCACACATTACGGAGGACCTGCTGTACCCCCAGGCTCGCTGTGGGGCCGGGACACAGGTGAGCCAACACCAGCAGGCCCCCCTCCCAGGGCACCCAGAGTCTAGCCGGGAAGATGGGTGTTGGTCAAGTCACGGAATCTGCACTGGGAGGGACTTGGGCAGAAAGATCCGGAAGACCTACCCAGGGAGGTGATCACGAGGGGGGGGGGGGGTCCCAGGCATTCCAGTAAAGGCCACGGAGGGGCAGCCAGGGTTCTGAGCCTGGTCGAAGGCTCTGGAAGGTTATAAGCCTAGAAAGACCACTCTGGCTGCCCTGTGGAGATCGGTGGGGGGGAAGGGGGAGCGTGAGTGGCTCTGGCTGACCCTGGAAGGAGGCCTCCGTGCTCACCCAGCGGCTGCCCCGGAGGCGGGACCCACCAACCTCCCCGCGTGCACCCTGGGAGCTGCTCTGAGCACCCTCCCTCCTGCTGGCGTGGGGGGCAGGGCTGGGACCTGCAGACAGCGGGGCAGAGCCCAACGGCGGGGGCTCCAAAAGGTGGCAACTCTGCAGCCTCCAGGGGCCGAGACCCCTGGGCGGGCGGGCTGGGCGGCCCACCCTGCCCCATTGTAAACCGGCTCTGCTCCTCCCCTGCCTGTTCACGGACCTGCAACCAGGCGCAAATTGGGCCCAGCCAGAGTCAAAACGGCTTTGATGAGCCAAATGGTGTGGCTCCTTCCGAGGGAGGCGAGGGTACGGCCCAGCCCCCAGGCAGGGCGTCCCGCTGAGACCCAAGCCCAAGGAGGGGTGGAAAGTGTTGCTTTGTAGAAGCCTCTCTCCGGAGGGCTCTGGGCGAAGACCCAGCCAGGCCTCTCCCAGGAGCAGGTCCTCGGCCCCCAGGCCTGGCCTGCAGAGCACAGACACCAAGTCTGCCTTCCCGGAGGGAGGGGCTTCAAAAGAGGAGGGACGGGATGCTGGAAGGAACTAAAGCGCTCAGTAAAAACGAACAAAACAATGACATTCTATCTTGAAGGCCTTTTTCGGGGTCTCAAGAGAAGCTGGGGCGCAGCGGGTCCGAGGCCCCCTTGCTTCTGGCACAGTCACCTGTCCTTGCTCACCTAGCCTCCCCCGGAAGGCCCCCTGTTCCCCAAAGTCCGCTCCCCACTGCAGCCGGTGGTCTCTCCCAGCACCGAATGCCACTGCCTGCCAGGCCGCCCGTGGGGACCTCAGCAAGCCTGACGGAGCGCCCGGCCACGAGCCAGAATAGTGGGGGTGTCGCTGGGCGACGGAGCCAGGAGGGCCTGGGGAGGAGGGCAGATGAGGGCAGAGGCCATGAGCGGGCTGCGGGGGCCACTCCCGTGCAGGGGGTCGGGGGGCAGGTGCAGGGTCGAGGTTGTGCCAGGAGAGTCACGAGTCGGGTTTGGGACACGGTCCCCTTGGGCTGCCTCCCTCTCCCCCCGTGCAGGAGTCCCCTTAGCACCCGGAACCCGTCTTCACCCAGGCTGTGGCCGGGAGACCCCTGATGCCTCTCCCGGCCCCCCGAGCCAAAGGAGCCCTCGGAGCTGTACTCATGTTCCCCTGCAGGAGCAGAGGGCAGAGATGTGCTGCGGGGTCCTGCCCACGGAGGAGCACTGAACATTCCAAGGCCCCGAGGGAGTTCCCCGCGTACCTCCTGGGGGTGGGTGTCCCTGTGGGGCGCCCGCCCGCCACCTCCCTTCCCGCACGGTCAGGCGGGCGAGCATCCCCCCTCCCTGCTCACGGCACTCCGGCCTTCCAGGCGCTCAGGCTAGGGGTCCCCGGGGGTTCCCTGGGGCCATGACAGAGGGCTGGCCTTTGGGGCTCCCTCTTAGGGTGCCTGTGCGGGGCCTCCCTGCGAGCTGCCCTTGACCTCTCCTGGGGAGGTTGAGACCCTGTCTGGGTCCCCACATGAACTCTTCACGCCCCACACCCGCACCCCTCCTGGCCATGGGCACACTGGGCTACTCAACCCCACAGTCCCCCTCAGAAACCGCCAGGCCTCACACAGGCTGTGTGGCATCCTGGGCTGCCTCGCCTAACCCTTCCGGGACCGAGGACCAGAGGCTGAGTGGCCCTGCTCCCCGGCTTCACGGTCATTGGCTCGGGTTCTGCACACTCTTGGCACTCTTGGCTTCCTGGCACCTTGTCTTCCCACCCAGACCTCAGGCACCACGTGGGGTCTGCAGAAAAGATCGCTTTCCTGAGTCTCTAGGGAATCATAGTTCACAGTATTTTCTGTGATCTTTTTAATATTGTTGCTGTAGCTTGGGGATGTGAGTCCCTTCTACCCCCATGACCTGCATTTTCCTTCAAAGATGTTCTGCCCTGCCCTAGGCATGACCATAAGTGAGAGGCCCCCGCTAATTGGACTGAAACTCTAGCCTGCAGTGAGGGGAGAAGAGTCACTCATCACCAATTCATTCAACACTGATTTCCTGAGCACCTACCATGAGTCAGGCATAGGCTCAAGTCCTGAGAATGCAGTTGGGCATTGGACAAAGTCCCTGTGCTCCTGGATCACGCTGTTCCTGAACTCCATCCACTCAGGTCAGTTCAACTCAACCAGCAGCCCCTTTAGTGAGAGTAGTATAGGCCCATTACTGGACTCAACCATTTTGCCCATTTTCACGGCTCAACAAAGGCACCAAGAGCATGGGCTCTGTCGGCTGACCAGCACGACTGCAAATATGAGCTGCCCACCTACAAGCTGAGGGACTGGATACGTTATAAACATCTTAACACCTAAACTGAATAATGCACTGAGCAGGTGCCAGGCGCCGCTCCGAGTACCCAGCGCGACATGACATGACCGTGGGCCTTCCCAAGCCTGTGGGGCAGGCGCCGCTGTCCGCAGGGGCAAGGACGTGGGGGTGTGGGGGACACCGGCTGCTGGTGGGGCGTGCGTCCCTCTCGGGGCCTGGATCAGGGTCTTGAGGCGACTGTAACGGAATACCATGGACAAGGTGGCTTACAGCAGCAGGAGGCGGAAGACCAAAATCGGCACGTGGGTGAGGCTGTCCTCCTTTGAAAGCGCTAGGGGAGGGTCGTTCCCACCTCCCCTGCTTCTGCGACTCCCAGCACCCCTGGGCTGTGCCCGAGCTGGGCTGGTCCGCGACTCCCAGCACCCCTGGGCTGTGCCTGAGCTGGGCTGGTCCGCGACTCCCAGCACCCCTGGGCTGTGCCCGAGCTGGGCTGGTGGCTGCTCCCCTCCCGCCACTGTCTCCATGGTCACGTGTCCCCTCCTCTGTGTCTGTGTGTGTCTCCTCTTCCGTCTCTTGCAAAGACGCCCGCCACGGGATACAGGCCACCCCAGGCAACCTAGGATGTCCCCTTTGACTCTAGATCCTTCTCTGCAAAGACCTCTATGTCAAATAAGATCACATTCTGAGACTCTGGGCAGGAACAGCTCTTAGAGGCCACCAACGCACCCACTGCAGGGGCCTTCCAAGGTGTGGGGGTCCGGGCCAGGGGCTCTTCCTGTCCACATCTCTGGACAAGCAGGTCAAGATTTTGCTCAGCATTTCCGGAAGGTGTCTTTGTAGCCATGGGACCCTGTGAGGTCTGCTATCCCAAGGTGACATCCCCACTGACCCACTGTCTCAAGGGCAAACGTCTGCAGACCGAGCCAGCCCATGAGGCAGGGGCCGTGACTTCTGAGGGCTCCTTGGTGGCCCCAGAACCCCTAGGTCCCCATTTGTTGTGGTTTCCAGGGCTGCCCCAGCCCCCTCTGGTGAGCCTGAGTGCCCAGCTCAGACAAGACAGAGAAATGCAGAGAGCCAGGGGGCCCCACTTCATGCAGGGACACCGGGCACTTAGCAAGGAATGCAGCGGGGGTGGCAAAGTCCAGCTCTGGGGGGGAAGAGCCCATCTCATGTCCCGGTCCAGGTGCTACAGAGTGCAAACGCGGTTACAGAGCAGGACCCTGGTCCTGTCCTCCTGAGCAGCAGGGGCGGTTGGGGAGCAGATAGCAAGGACTGATCAGGTTTGGGGGAGAAGGGGAGGAGCTCTGCTGGATACCAGGGTGCTCGCAGGCCACCAGGAGCAGGAAGAGCAGAGGCCCGGCAGCAAATTCTCTAGGGGCCCCGAGTGTCCGGGGGCTGATCCCGGAGGGCTTCGAGGTTCACAGAGGGGTTCAGACCTTTATGCTGTAGGCAGAAAGTTTTAGGATGGGAAGTAAGGTTGGATCAGCATCCTAGAAACATCCCTGAGGACATCGTGACTCGAGTGCGTCTGATTCAAATGAGTGAGGAGCCCTACACCGTGTGTGGAGTCGTCGACGACCCCAGGGACCCTCCTCCAGATGCTCCCGGGCCAAGGCCGAGTCTGGCCTGGAGGGGCCTGTGCTGACTCGGGAGGCTTCCCTGGTCTTCTCACCCTAGGAAGCCTTCTCGGCTTCTGCCCCAAATCTACCCCAGCCTGGTCCCCCCCAGCCGGGCTCCCTCCCCCGTGGGGCTCCAGGCACAGCTCCCTCCAGGACTGGCGGGACGCAGGACATTGTGGGAGGCCATTATAGGGCCTGGGGTCTTCACCCAGGGCATGAGGGCCACCAGCCCCCGCCCCCCCGGAAGGCACTCCCGGTCCCGCGTTGGGGCTGGTGCTGGCCCAGAGGTCCGTCTTCTCCACACTCCCCTCCTGGAGTCCATTCCTCAAGCAAGTGGTTTTGATTTTACAGGAAGTGGAGCAAGGGGCTAATCTGAGTTTAATTTTTAAAGCCAGGCCTTTGATTTCATACTTCTTCATTTGAGTAATTAATGCCTCCGAGTCTGGGGTCAGAATGCATCCCTGCTTAGCTCGCCTCTCCCACCTCCAGAGACAGACCTCGCGGCACTCGCGACCTCCAGACCATGAATCTGCACCCGCTGCAACGCTGCCACCCCACGCCGCTCTCCGCCACGGACGAGGACACCCATCCCCGCGGGCTTGGGGTGTGGGGGGGTGTCCCGGGACCAATGCAGGCCCCTCCCCCTCCCACAGGGAGCCTGTGCCCACGCTGCTCCTCTTTCCCGGAGCACGTGGTCACAGAATGTTCTGGGCTTGGAGACAAATTTTCACACCCAGATTCCATCCGGGCAACCAACATTTATGAAGCGCCAACTGTCTACGAAGCACGGGGCGGATGGCGGGGGGGCACTTCGTTCCCAGAGGGGAGCAGGCTCAGGGCATGGCCGTCTGCAGGCACGAGCCCTGTCTGAGCCCTGGGCCGGGAGCGCGTCGCAGTGGGGGGCCTGGACGGGATTGTGAGGCCAGGGGCAAGGGCGCGGGGGGGGGGCGGTGCAGCGCCAGGGCTGAGCTCCAGAGGCCGTGTCTGGAGACAGATGCCGGAAGGCTTCTCCTAGGTGAGTTCCTGGGGAAATATTTTTTCTTTTTCTTTCTCTTTTCCCCCCAACGAAGCACAGGATGAGTCCACGCCCTTGATTTCACCCTGAGCCTGCCGGCCGGCCTGCACCTTCTTTGTGCTCCCACTTCGCTTCTCTTGTGCCACAGAGCGGCCGGGCGGTGTCTCGGGCACCTGGCCTCGCCGCGCGTGGTGCGGGGTTCCGACACGCACAGCTCTCTCTCGTGGGGGGCGCAGAGACGCGGCTTAGCCTGGGGCACGTGCCGACCTTCTGGGCCCCCGACACAACCGCCCTCCGGAGACACTCCACTGCCGGCATCCAGCCCGGACACCCTGGGACGCCTTCGAGAGGCTAATGTCAAGATGGGACCAAGCTGGATGGAAATGGTGTTCCGGAGAGATGGGCACAGCCGGCAGCCCGTTCTCTGGGGCGCGGGCCCTGCACGACAGGTCCACACTCCACGTTAGCCACAGACAGTTCTCCCAGACAGAGGAGACCAGTGACTTGACCACAGGCGCCCACCAACCCCCACGACAAGCCCGTCGACTAACCCAGTAAGGACAAAGACAGGGAGGCCACGCTTGGCAACGCTGGTCTCTCCAGACGTCGGAGGGTGTGCACAGCTGCCTTCAGGACACGGGGCAGGCAGCAAGGGCAGCGTCTGGAGCCTCAGCAGCTCCCGGGGTGGCTCTCAGGGCAGCTGGGGGGATCCCTGCCCCCATCAGGAGTGGGACTCGCACAAGGGGGTCACTTGGGCCTGGGAGGTGGTGGCAGCGTGAGGACATAGAGCAGCCTGGGGTTCTCCTGGTGGCACGCACACAGCCGGGCTGCCCAGCCAGCTTGGGGGGCTCTTCAGGGGCCCCTAGGGTGTGCACACCTTGCCCTCTGGCCCTCGTGCGGGGGTGGGGTGGGCTTCTGTGGCCGCACGACCCCGGCCTCCTGAGCTCTCGGTGGGCTTCTCCGAGCTCTCGGTGGGCTTCTCCGGGCTCTCAAAGGGCTCAGGGCGTCCCTGAAGCCTTAGCTTCCGGCTCACAAACCCCGGGACGCCGGGTGGAAGCCCAGGCTGCGGGGGCGCAGGGGAAACCGGACTCTCTCTGACGGGGTCAGGGAGGCCTCCTGCAGAGGGAGCACTTGAGAAGGAGACCCCGTGGCCGACCGCTCTGTGGGGCGCCGTCACGGTCCCTCGTAACAAGAGATGCTGGTGCAGAGCCTCTTGACAAAACCATGCTGGGGCCAGAGGAGTCTGATTCGTCTTACGCCGTAACCATCTCAGGTCCGCGGTGGACGCTGGCCCTCTGCGTCCTAGCTGCTGGCTTGAGTGTCTGCTTTTCTGAGCCTCAGTTTCCCCATCCCAGCACAGGGTGTACAGAACCTGCCTCTGGGGGCCACGGGAAGACCTAAACCAACCGCAGTAATGGCCCAGAGCAGGGCTGGCTGATAGGAAGCCCCACTCAGGGCGCAGAGCCGGTCACTAGAGGCCGGGTCCTGTGTCCTGATCAGGGAGCCAGTGGAGCACCACCTGGACCTGAACCCGAGGAGCTCAGAGCGTGGTGGGGAGAGATGTCCACGTGTGAGGCTCACACTGCCGCCAGGATGCCCTCCTCAGGGACCCCACTAGCCCCTTGCTCAGGGTGGGCTCCTTCCGGGGCCCCGACGTTTGAGCGCAGTCCTGAACCATGCATGGCACCGGCCGGAGCAGGAGAGATGGGCAGCTCCGAAAGGAGACAGTCCTCACTGCGTCCAACACACACATGCGAACACACGTGCACGGTACACGCACACGAGTCTGAAGGCGTGCGCACAAGCAGACACACGCACACAGATGTGCACACACGCCCATCTGCACACCTAAGCACATGGGCAGAAATGCACACGTGTGTGTGCAAGACAGGACTGTGCACTATGCACACACACGTATACACGCACACACGTGTACACACATGCACACTCACACGAAGGCACACACGTGCACACACACGAGCAGTCGCCAAGCACACAAAGACGCACGCACACGGGTGCACACACATGCACACACATATGTGCCCACAAACACACGGAGTATACCCCATGCTTGCGGAGATGCAGGCACGTCCGTGAGCACACGGTGCTCCCGCCCACATACAGACACACCCACACCCAACGGGAAGGTCCCCCATCCCTTCACCAGGACCGCAGTGACCTTCAGCCCCCGGGAGCCCGAGAGCATTGCTCAGTAGCCACGATCTCTAGGGTCAGAGTCAGAGAAAACCAGACACCCCCCCCACCCCGCCCCCGCAAAACAGCAACGCCTTGTGGCGGCAGCAGGACCAGGTGGGCGGGGGGAGGCCTCTTGCCAGGGGGACGGGTTTTCCCTAGAGCTGTGCTCCCCAGCCCGCTGTATCCCCGGGGAGGGCACTCACACACTCTTATTTGTGATGCTCTGGTCTGGACCAGCATTTGCTCCCCTTCCCCGCTGCCCTTGGCTGGCTCCTGTGGGGCCCCCCCACCCCGAGGTCACCGGGGCACTGAGTCTCGCTCTGCTGGGGATTGAAGGAGACCTTCATTCCCTGCGCTTCTTGCCTATCTGTGAAGCCATTATATTGACGTCCTGGGACTCCCCACGAACAGGCAGCCGCGGTGGGATCTCCCTGGGGCTCCTCGCCTGCCCGGTTAGGCTCCCTCGTTCCTCCGCAGAAAACCAGCATCAGTATCCCCTTGGAGCTGGTGAGAAAGGCAGGACCTCGGGCCCTCTCCGGACCCTCTGACCCCAGAGGATGTGGGCAGCACCGCCGCCGTGATAGCTTCCAGCATCTCTCACCTCCTCTGGGTGCCCCCTACCCCCGTGAGGGCCCGAGCATGCCCCCTTGTCCCCAGCCCCAGCCTGCCGGGATGAGCTCATGGCCACGCAGGGGACAAATGACTAAGAAGCCGTATCGGTGAAACGGGGCACGGTGTTTCTCCCCACCTGCCCGTTCACACCAGCAGCTTGGCAGAGGTGTGTGTGTGGGGGGGGGGAGTAGACTTGGCTCTGAGACAACCACCCAGGGCCAAACCCTGGTTGTGGCATTCTGCAGGTGGGTAACCCTCTCTGTGCCTCCGTGTGCCCGTCCACCAAGGGGAGTTGTTAGGAAGGTTAAACAGGATCCGTGCAGTCGATCAGTGTTCGCGAGCGAGGGTTTACTGGCTTCGCACTGTGTTCAAACCCATTCCCCCGGTTCTAACACACATTGACTTGGGGCCCCACGTCCAGATCCTGGAGAAGGGGTCTCGGAGAGGACAAAAGCGGGAGGCTGGGTTTCTGCAGCCCCACCTAGACCCGGCGAGTGATGCCCTGTGACTGCGGACCCCGGCTTCAAAGGCATCAGAGGTGGCAGCGGCTTTGCCCACTTCCATAATTCGCTCCACACCAATTAATCTCTCGCTGTCGACGTGAATGCAGGTCCTGCGGCGGCTGAGCTCCCTCCCCAGAGAGCGCGCCACGAGCTCACGGCCAAGGGGCTTGCTTTCTTCCAGCAGAACATTAATTTCCCTGGAGTCCCCCCGGAAAAGAGGTTTTAGAACAAGACGTGAAGCTTGGCAGGAATCTGACATCTGAAACAGCCGCCTCACGGGAGAAGAGGGGTTGAGACGTTTGCTAATTGCCCTTCGAGCTCCCGCGTGAGCCTGGAGATGCTTGCAAAAAAGTTCCCATCCGCTGTGCCCGGGCTGGTTTCCTGGTGGAAGATGCTCCGAAGGGGGTGTGTCAGGCTTTGCCTTTGGTCAGCACCCTTCCAGGAGCTCAGGAGAGGAAACAGGAACTTGCTCTTGGAAAATCAGAGCATGGGGTGGGGGGCAGCTTGTGTTTTAGACCCATCCCTGCTGAAAGCCTGCGGGGTCACCGAGAGCAAGACGCTTCTCTTCCTGGGCACCTGTGCAATGAGGTCTCGACATTCTGAGGCTCCCGCTGCCCCAGCCCCCGCCCCCAGCCCTGGCACTCAGTGGAGGGATCTCCCTTGCCAGACACAGAGACAGAGACAGAGACAGAGTCTCCCAGCCAAAGCGCTCAGGTCCTATGCAGACTGAGCTTGGAAGAGCCGTCTCTGCCGGGTGTTTGGTGTGGAGACGCCAGGTAATTCCAGCAGTCACATTCTTGCAATGGGAGCCCTTGGAAAGGCCTGGGCTTGGGGTGCGGTGGGGCAGAGGGGCGGGTGTCACCGCAGCCCGCCTCTGCATCCCGTCAGTCTTTGCCCCCACGAGAAGGGCAGCACAGGAGGTGGGGGCTGGTTCTGCGGACAGGGTCTGACCAGCCCTCCTGCCCACCCCTCTGCTCCAGATTGTGCCCCCACCCCCCAGGCGCCCCGTAGGAATTCCGGGGCCCCTCCCCTATTCCAGAGTCAAGGGGAACATTCCGGAATAAAACAGCCTGGCGTCCAAGCCATTTCCCAACCCAGAGCTCCCCCTGGGGCCCGTGAAATTGCAAAGTGCAGAGGATGCCGGCCACGCCCAGCATCTGCCCTTGAGCTGGGCTCCGAACTTGTCCCACGACTCCCAGCTCTGACCCCAGGGCTGTGCTCCCGAGCTATTCTGTGAAAAGCAGATAAAGGAGCACGCCCAGGGCAAGCAGCTGGACTGCAGAGCACGTGTGCCTGCGTCCGCAGAGGACCCTCCGGCGGCCTCGCAGGCTTCCCTGGTGACCACAAGGGTGGCCTCGACTCCCCAGTCCCCAGTGCTCAGCCACAGCTCCAGACAAGCACACCCTGAGTTTAAAACAAACAAACAAAAACCTTCCCTTTGCTTTCCGGTAATTTCCTTAATTCAGTGTGCTTCCGCCCAGGCTGCCGCCCCCGAGCCCTCTCGAAAGAGAGCTTCTCCCGCTGTGAGCTGGCACACGACAGGTGCCGTCACCTGCAGATCCGGGGTGCGCGGTGGGGGGCGACGTCAGCTCCGCTGCTCAGAGCCCTCGCTCAGTCCACCACAGGCACCGGCTGCGCCCAGCCTCACTGCCGTGTCCTGCGCGGGGGGACTCGGAGGCCCTTCCTGAGAGCACCCAGCCCCTCCCGGAACCTCCATGTCATCCCTCCGTCGCCCCCTGAGGCCCCCAAACGCGGCTGCAGAGGGCCAGGGAGGGAAACGGGCCTCACTGTGGAGGAGAAACAGCTCTGGCTCATTCTGCGGGCGAACGCAGGGAAAGCCCCAGAAATAAGGCAGAGTGGACCGTGTTAGGGTCCACCGCGAACCCCACAGGGCAGAGGACTTTGTATGCCATCCGGCTCGTCTCTCTCCCTCTCCTAACCCCAAGACTAAGAGGTCCGTAAAATGATAGTCGCACCAGGAGCAGACGCAAGGATCAAGCCCCTTCTCTGCGCCAGGCTCCGGGCTAAGCCCTTGGTTCTACGGAACCTTCTGGAATCTTCTGTATAGTCCCAGAAAGCAGGCTCTGTTATCGCCCCCTCTTTTATTTCATTTTGTTTATTTTTTTCATTCTCCAAATACCAACTGAGCACCTGCCCCAATTTTATACGAACTGAGCCTCGGAAAGGTTCCAGAGTCTTCCGGAGTTTTCAAGACCCACGGGCTGAAATCTCCAACGCCCTGATTTTGGGTTAAAGTCCTGCATCAAAGCCCGAAAGAGTTGCCCCTGCCTTCCTCCTGCAGTCCCACACGCACAGCCGGGAGCCTCGCCGGGGCGCAGGGGTGCAGAGAGGGGCCCCCCTACCGAACGGCATCGGCTCCTGGGCACTGAGTGTCGCTCTGCCCCCGAGAGTTCAAGCTGATAACGCGCCCGGAGTCATCACTTGGTAATGGCCCCAGAGCTGTGCTGTCCAGTCGGGACGACGAACCACCCCAGCCAGAATGTGTCCTCGTTACTTGGCCGCGAGCCAACCGGCTCCATCTTGGCTCGGTGCCCAACTCCGGCTCGGTGCCCAACTCCAGCCCGGTCCCCGCCTGGATCGCCGGCCACGGCACCCTTCCCAGGAAGGCACATCAGAGGCGTCTGGCCCCGCCAAGGTGAAGCCGGGGGAGGTTAATGACTTAAGGTGGGTCATGGCACCCTTACCCGACAGGACTCTGCCTACCTTTATCTTGGACTTGGCATTCTTCGGGCAACCAACCCAAATCCGCGGCCATAAACGGTGGCCTTTGCCCATCTGGAATTGCGGCCTCGTAGGATGCTGATTGCTGACCCGGAGTGTTTATTTATTGGGAGTATTTTTAGCTTGTACTCGGATCGCCGACTTTCCTCTTTAATCCTCGACTTGAATAGAAAGGAAACGGAGAGTCACACGCAGGTCGCTTGAACTCTGGGGTAACTTTCGGGCAATGCTCGGGCCACCGAGGTCAAGCTTCCGCCGGCGACAGCCCTGCCCGCAGCCGGCGAGCGGTGCTCGGCCCCCCGGGGTGCGTGCGCGGATCAGAGCCCGGCCCGAGTCACGGGCCAAGGGGTCCACCCAGGGACCCACAGAGGGGCCGCAGCCGGAGAGGGAAGTGATGGGCCCTGGGGCCCGTGGACCCCAAAGGGGCCCCTGCTAAGTCCCAGGGTGACTGCTTGACACTTTGTGCGAGATCGGGCGCAATCCCGCACCCACCATTCAGAGACGACCCTCAGCTTCCTCCCAGCCCTGGAGTCTTTGGCTTGAACATGGACGCGGCTAACCCGCTCCGAGCCTAGGTTTCCACAGCGGTAAAAAGGGGCTAATGGTAGGATTAAGTAAAGGTCCTCGGCACACGGAGAGCGCCCCGCGAGGGGTGTGTCCGGTTGTCCTCGTCACCGACGTCGCTCCTCTGTTTCAGGGACACACGTGTTGGTGCATCGGGGGGACGTGCGGGAAACCGCCAGCCCACCCCGGGGGGCACGCGGAAGAAATGGGATGGGGAGAATCTGGTTACTGTCCCGCTGCCAGGAGGGGGCAGTCAGGGAGCCCAGGGTGCTGACCAGAGTTGTGGCCTTGAGTAGGGGGGGACGCCCGTGTCCCCGGTGGCCCCAGGGGCTCGGCAGGAAAGAAGCCAGCCCCTCTCTCCATGCTCCCGATCAGTCTCTGGCTCCTTCCACCGGCTGAGCCCAACCAGCACCCACAGGCCGGGAAGCGGGTGACCAGTCAGCCTCCGGGGGCAGAGAAGCAGGGTGGGGAGCGGCGTGGGCTGGACCGGGGGCAGGCGCAGGCAGACAGTCGCCATCTGCATAGGGTCTTTCTGTCCCCCGCTGCCACGTTTGCCTGGAGGCCAGACACGGCGAGTCGCACAGAGCTGGGTGCCGGGCACTTTTTATTCCTGTAAATATTCTTGAGTTTTGCTCCGAGGTAGAGCTAAGTGACATGTTTGTCGTTGAATGTGATGGCTTGGCGTCGCACATTTAGAATTCTCGGATGGGACCTGAGCCGTGTCTCACCTACGGCTGACTTCGATCACTAAGGAAGCCAGGCCTTTCTGCTCAGTCCACGGCAGCCGCTGTCCGCTGCGAGGCCTTCCTGTCCGGAGACAGTCGCAGTGATTTGTCATGTGTTCCTCTAGGGGTTCTCTCCTCGGCCCGGGGTTGCTCCTCCACGTGCATGCTGGTCAGTTCTTGGCTGAACACGCGGAGGCCTTCTGCACACCCCAGACACTGCTGTCCCCGAGTTCAGGGCCCTTCTCGGCTCGGGGAGCCCCGCCCCGTACCATGACCTGGGGACTCTCGAGGCTGCAAGCTTCAGAAGTCGCAGGACTCACCGCCTCAGGAATTTACTGTCCTGTGTTGCCTGACGTCCGGCTTCTGCAAACCATGCTCGCCTACATCCTGTGCAGGCTTTGCCCAAAGGAGAAGGTTGCATATAGGTTTTTAGGAATGGTTTTATGGTATGAGTGAAATTTTGTCATAGACGTCCTTTGGTTCTTCACTCTTAAAGGGTTTTTTGTGTGTTTTTTTTTAAATAAACTTTTTGTTTGGGACGAATTTTAGAGTCACTAAAATATTTCTGAGGAAGAACAGAGAGCTCCCCTCCCCCGCCCTCAGCTGACTCGGGCAGTACCTGAGAGGACCCCGTCACCATGTCTGAGCCCAAGAGATCAACACCGCTAAAACTAGGCCCGGACCTCATCCCCGCCCACCGCGTCTTCAAGAACCTTCCTGCCACATGCCCGTGGGGACTCGGGAGGCGTCCCTGCCGCGACGGGCCCGGACGCTCTCCCCTAGGCAGACGCCGGGCTGAGGCCACCCCCGTGTGGTTTCGGACACTCCAAAATGGACGTGCATTTGCAGGCTCTCCAAGGGCAGAGCCAGGGAAGGTGGCCTAGACCCTCCTCTTGCTGTCACCAGTCCCTCTCTGGATGGGGACACCCCTCAGGCCCGGGCAGCCTGGACTGTGAGGTCCCCGACGGGGGCCACTTGCCCACCTGCGGCTACTGGGCCCGTGAACGGTGGGGAGCCCAAACCAAGGGGCGCTGTGAGTGTGAGGTCCACGTGGGCCTTGAAGACATTGAACGAAGGTACCAGGAATGACAAACGTCACACAGATAATGTTTCCACGCTGACCGTCGGTTGACAGGGTCAGACGTTGGAAATGCTACATTAAATAGAATAAGCGATTAAAATCAAGGTCCCCTGCTTTACTTCTCGTGTTTAAGGTGGCAAATAGAACGCTGCCCATCACCCGTGCGGCTCCCACTTTATTTCTCCTACTGGACGGCAAACCAGTTATGTGGACAAGCCCTGGGACAGAAGCAGTTCCATGCCCCACCCCCCGCCACCACCCGTACCCCCTGCCAACCTGCACCGCCCCACCTGGGTCCCCGCCACCACCCACCTCCCGCCGTCCCCCGGCCACAGCTGACACCCACCAGAGCCCCAGGTGGCCACGGGGAGCCGGAGCCGAGTCGGGCTGGCTCCGGATGTGGCCACGAGGCTGCAGAGAGGTCCTGGGTGCCCTCAAGGGGTCAGTGGCCTGCCGGGCACGGCCATGGCCGTGGCTGGGATGCCCGGAAGCTCCTGCTGAGTCACGTTTCTGTGCCGAACTACAAGGAAATTCCTTCCCCGAGGTTCGCTTCCCCGTTCGGAGAGTCTGGTTAATAAGTTACCTGCCCGTCCTGTCCCCAGGTTACCCAGACCCGAGGGGCCCCCCAAGCATGCCCAGGGTGACCTCCAGTGTCCGACGCAGGGCGTGGCGGGGTGGGAACACATCTTCTTAAATGTGACTGCTTCCGAAGGGAGCCGAGCGAGGGGCCGCCAGCCTTCACACTCTCGGTCCGGAACTAGCCGCCTCCCACCTGTCGCCCCCTCGCCTCCGGCCTTCTCAAGCGCACACACTCTCCATACATCACGACAAGAGCACATGCGTGCTGTCCTTAGCAGGACGGGGCAGGAGGCTGGCGGGCACATCAAGCTGGAGCCCTGCCCTCCCCCGCGGCCCCCATGCCACGTCCCTCTTCTGTCCTTTCAGACTTCCGCTGCCAACCTCCCCCATTCCTGGGGCGCCGAAGGGCTTTTCCCATGTTTACGAAGGTTTCGCACCTGTCCAGCTGTCCTCCCAGAGCAACAGACCCCGGGGCACATCCCTGCGCGGGAGGGGAGAAGCCAGCCTCCTCCTGCTCCCTGTAAGCTGGATGACGACACGGCCAGCCCCCCAAATGCACACACCCTTGGCACCCGTGTCCCGGGTCCAGGAATGTAGCCCACGGATGTCCTCCCTCCCTGCCACGGGGCGGGGCTCCCGGGGTCTTGCTGCCGCGTGGCTGACAGGAAAGCATCAGGGACCAACCCGGTCCGCGATGCCGGGCCTCGCACTGGCTCACTGGGCTGCCATCCGGGGCAAACCAGATCCAGCCGAGCAGATGCTGCGCCCCCTCCGTAAGCCTGAGAGCGGACGCGGATGCGGGGCTGGGACCCGAAGCCCCCGCTCTGGGGTTTTCCGAGATGGGTCTGCACCGGCGTGTGCTCGGGCGCACGTCCGCTAGGCCTGCATCGAACACGTCTAAGGGCGTGTGAGAAGCAGCGGCAGAACTTAACCCTGGCAATCGGGTCTCTGGGCTGCGGGCGAGGAACCGGGAGAAATTTCCCTGCACACGTCCAAGATCACGTGATGATTTTCTTCCGACCACCCAGAGCGGGCTGCTTGGATTCAAGGACGAGGGAACGCAGCTCTGATGACAGCAGCCGGGCCACGGGCTGGACGGGCGGCTGCTAAGACCTCGGGCTTCAGCCGGGAGCTCCATGGAGGCCCCCACTCGGCTTCCTGGGGTCCAGCCACCGTGAGTCCGGCCCGGGGCTGTGGGGGCCGCTGTGGAAACTTGGACTCCACCGGCCTCCGGCGATGCTGTTCCCTCGGCCTCCTCCTGAGGCCCAGCAGCCCCAAAAGGGGCTTCCTTCCCTTTAGCGGAGCTGATGAGCAGGGAGAGGGGTGCGATGTGCAAGGTCTGGACCCAAGTTCCCCCCAAATGCTGAGGGAGCCGGGGAGCAGCCCCAGGTTCACCCCGTACTGACAAAAGTCTAGGGCAAATGGGGCTTCCTCTGACCCCAATGTTCTCCCCTATAAAAGGGGGAGCAGAGACTCCTCCCTCATGGGGAGCTGGCCCTCCCTGCGGGGAGAGGCTGGGCCAGGCTGCTGAGCCCCCACCCCCAGGCCTTGTTGCTCAAGTCCCGTGTCAGCGTTATAGGCGCCTTTGCCTCCCTGAGAAATCTACTCTCTTACCTTTAAATACCTCTTGTTTAAAAATAAAACACAAGGACCAAGCAATGCCCCAGGGACAGAGACCCCCATAGGTGGCTCCCCACCCCCGCGCCAGCATCCACTCCCCTGCGCTCAATCCTAACCTCTGGGATTGGACCCAAGAATCTGCTTAAGGAGAGCCTGGGGGTTCCAAGGCACACAGTGTGAGAACTGCCCTCACTGTAGAGCCTCGGCTCGCTGTGGGTGACGAATCCAGGGCCGTAGTCCGTACCCAGTGACACTTGGCAAGCACTGACCACAGTCATCCCCAACCCAGGGCCAGGGTCCTGGGAGAGAAGCAGGCCAGGGCCCCCCACAACCTCTGACTTGTGGGGGTGTCTCTCACAGCTTCGACCTGAGCTCTGCAGGCTCAGCATCCAGAGGCCTCACCCCGCTGCCCTGCTTTTCCTGTCCCTCCCTGGCCCTGGGGGCTGGCCCCAACCTGTTCTGCTCCAGGCCTGCCGCTGAGCTCTGCCCCCTCTGTCCCGGAACTTTTGGAAACACTGGGGACACATGCTCTTCTTCCTGAGAGCTCAGAGGGGACACATGCTGGCCGGGAGCTGCCAGGGCCTCACCCGTGACAGGGTGACAGGGTGGGGGGTGGCGGTGCCCCAGAGCCAGGCCAGCAGACACCACAACCCTCGGACCACAGAGACCAGAGCCCCGCGTCGCTGGAACTGTGGGACCCAGAGGCCCACGAAGCCACTTTGAGTTGGTTTCTTCACTTGCAACGAAAACAGAAGCTAAAACGAGGGGGGTCTGGGGGGCTCAGTCATTGAGCATCTGCCTTCGTACAGGTCCTGTCCTGAATCAAGCCCCACGCTGAGCTCCCTGCTCGGCGGGAAGCCTGCTTCTCCCTCTCCCCCTCCCCCTGCTTGTGTTCCCTCTCTCGCTGTCTCTCTCTGTCAAATAAATAAGTAAAATGTTTAAAAAAAAAACTAAACTAACCTGAAACAAGCGCAAACACAAGCGGCAAGGCTGTGAGCCTCTGCCTCGAGAAGTTACTGTTCACATCACCCGTTTCCGGGCGGTCTCCTTCCCCAGCCCAACTCCCCCATGCGGGGGCCGCTGTGGGCCCCACGGCCCCCTCTGGCTGGGTATCCCCAGCACCCAGGCCTGGGGCTGGACCGAATTTAAGGGGCTGAATGCTGTTGTCAGCTTCTGCAGTTGTGAAGGTCTGCTTACCTGCAGCCGGCTCTCGCCGCTGGTCACTGGTTTAGGCTTTTACGTGGGTTGTTTGCTTCTCCCGGGGAGGCAGGAGCAGTCCCGAAGGCGCCTGATGGTAGGGGAACCAGGACTTCTTCCTTATAGAGTGATGGAGCCCGGGCCATGGCTCTGCAGCTGCCCGGCCCCGTGGAAACCCTGCATGGCAGGTGGGGGGCCAGGAACAGAGGCCGTGAAGGGCAGGGACCATCCAGGCTCACCAGCCCCACAGTCAGAACAGAGCCGGGGAGGTGACAGGAAGAGAAGCCTCTGGGAGGGAGGACCCTGGCGAGCCCCAGTCCCGCACGCCGTGTCTTGTTTCCGCTTCTAGTCTCCTGCCCCTCCGGGCATGCCTGGATCCGTCCAGCCCCGTCTCCACTCTCCTGCCTGCCAGTGTGACTGGAGCACTGGGCCTAGAGCCAGAGCTGGGCCGTTGCTCTGGGCCTCCACTGTCCTCACCTGCAAAATGGGCATAAGATGCTGAGCCCCCACCTTGCAGGGGGACTATGGGGACCCACAGGAGGCGGCAAGGTCTGGGGTCCTGTTCACTAGCTGGCATGGACTGACCCATGGGATGTTGTCTATAGAAGGTTCTAGGAGTCCCATCTATGATCCCTCCCCCCAGGACGTTTGCACTCTGATGCAGCTGGCAGAAGCCAGGCCTAGCCCCTTGGATGCAGGTGGTGTGAGGTGGAAGGTTTCTAACTCCAGTCTTCTGGATTTATCCATTCAACAGATGTCCATTGCCTATCTATCCTTTGGCTGGCACCGGTGCTGGGAACACGGCAGAGGCTGAAGCGGACACAACGCCTACGCTCCAGTGGAAGTAAACACACAGTAAACATAACAAGTAGAATGTACGGTCCGTTGTATGATGATGAGATCCAAATAGGAGACTTCCGGAGGGAATGAGGATTGGCATGGCTGAGTTGGGGTTGGAGCCTCAGTTTTCCATCAGGTGGCCAGGAAAGGCCTCACCAGGCGGGTGTCATCTGAGTTAAGAGCCAAAGGAGATGGGGAACGGAGACACAGAGATCCCAAGAAGAGTGGTCCAGACAGGTCATGGGATGTGCAAAGGCCCTGTGGTAGGAGCTTGGTGTGCGCAGAGAACAGCCAGGGCGGTAGAGGTAAAGGATCTGTGAGAAAGTTAAGAGAAGTGATCAGGGAGGTTAGGGGTCAGGGTACGGACTTGGCTTTGACTCTGGGTAGGATAGGGTCTGAGGCATTATAAGCCCGGGAGAGCATGATGTACAGGAGACCCCTTTATCCACAGGAAATACATTCCAAGACCCTAGTGGATGGCTGAAACTGTGGACAGTACCAAAACTACATATACTCTATCTTTTCTATGCATACAGACTGATGATAAAATTTAACTCAGGGGCGCCTGGTGGCTCAGTCAGTTAAGCATCCAACTCTAGAACACTCACTGACGGACACTGACTCTGACTTTGACGTTCCTATGACTTTCATGGGTCGTGAAACCATGTTCTTCTTTTGAATTTTTTCACCCACTAAAAATCAGAACAGGGGGCGCCTGGCCGGCTCATTTGGTGGGTCATATGCAATTCTGGGTCTCGGGGTTGTAAGTTCGAGCCCCACATTGGGGGTAGAGATTACCCACAAATAAAATCTTAATTTTTTTTTTTTTAAATGGCCATTCTTAGTTCACCTGCAGCTCCCAAGAAGACAGTGGGTAGATCTGACGGGGACCCAGGCTTGGTCGACCCCTGCTGGAGGCTGTGGCCTAAACTGGGCCATTTGGAGTTGGGAATGAGGCTGGGGTACAGCGCTATAGGCTCCTTGGGGGACCTTCTCATGGTGGGGGCTTGTGGGCAGGCAGGGGCTGGTCCAAACACACCCCAGGATCTCGAGGTCAGGTCCCGAGACCCTGCCCCTCTGCCTTCCTTCTCCTGACCCTTCGAAACCCCTTTCTCCAGCACCTGACAATGACCTCCCTGGGGACGTCAGTGTCTTACACGCTGGGGACTGCAGCGTATGCCCCCAGGCCCCTCCCCATTTCATCTCTGTCCCCACTCTGTGACCCGTACCTGTGGCTCGAGGGTCTTCAAGAGGCCCCCTCTTGCAAGACAGGAGACAGGATGACACAGAGAAGCAGAAGAGAAAGTCCTGAAAAGACCCGTATGGACACGAGTGTGTCCAGACCTGATTTTATCATGTGATGTTATTTTATGTCGGGTTTTGGATGAGGGGTTGTAGTAGGCTGGATCGTAGCCCTGAGACCCCCACCCGGACGAAGTCATGTTTTAAGCCCCAGAAACTCAGAAAGTGACTGTCTTTGCCAACAGGGTCTTTGCAGGTGTAACCAAGGATCTTGAGATAAGATCATCCTTGATGAGGCTGGACCCTTTAAGTCCAACACCAAGCGTCCTTATAGGAGACAGAAGAGGACACACAGAAGGAAGGGGCCCTGTGACCATGGAGGCAGATGTTGGAGGGGTGTGGCCTCCAGCTCAGGGACACCTGGAGGCCCCAGAAGTTGGAAGAGGCAGGAAGGACCTTTCCCTAGAGCCTCTGGCGGCAATGCAAAACCCTGCACTACCCCTCAGTCCCGCCGGGGCTGCCCTCCCCTAACCCCAACACATGGCTGCTCTGAGCCAAGCCAACTCACTGCTCCGTCCTCAACACAGTGCTCCCCACTGCTCAGCCCAGCGGAGCATGAGGAAAGTCTGGGAACAGAAGCCGGCTGTCCCACGGACGGGGAACTCACTCCTGTGCACAGCAAGGACAGGGCCAGGCAGGGACCACAGCTCCTGGGTTGACCCGTACTCTGAAATTGGCCCCAGGGAGGAGCTGCCTGTCTCCCCCAGGGTAACCTGGGTTTGGTTAGTGAGGCTAGCCACCAGGGACCTCGGTGGGGTCACACCTGGCCCTGCTGAGGGGCCCCTCCAGCTTGTGGGCCCAAGGACCTGAAGAGGGCAGGAGGGCCCAGCAGAACTCCACGGTCCCCGACCATTTGGCTCCCAGCTGGGCCCGGCTTCCAGCCCGGCTGAGGCCCCAGGTCACACCTTTCCAAGGAAGCCTTAGGGGTGAGACGCAGATCCAGCTGCGCTGGGTAGAAAGGGACCCTCTCACTGACCCAGTGTGTCCCCAGGGCCTCTGGGGCCACGCCCAATCTGTTCCCTGCCTAAGAGACAGACAGAACAGGCTCTCCCAGCCCCACAGTATAGACAAGGAAACTGAGACTCAGAGAGGTTTGGGATCTGGGTGGGCCTTGGCAGAGGCTGGGTTTGAGCCCAGGTCTCTGAGCCCCATGCCAGCGCCTGGTACCCGCCCCCCCCCCCGTTCATGCCAACCTTACCCCCGGGGGCAGGTGCCTGGGCAGGAGGGGAGTCCCCAGAGACCGGTGCTGCGCTCGGCCTGCCTCCACATCCCTGCCAGGCCCTGCTCCTGGCATTTCAATGTCACCTGCTGCCCAGCCTGGGAGGCCCCAGCCCTCGGCCTTCCCTCCCACCCTGGAGGAGTCAGGGCTGAACTGCCCCTCCCCACCAGTGGGGACCCACCAGACGGTGCAGCCTGGCCGTCCAGGGGGAAGGAAGCCCCCCGTCCTCAGAGCCTGGGACGGAGGGGAGGGGCCGCCACCCTCTGAGTCCCCAGCCTATCTGGGTGGGGCTGGGGACTCGCCCCCTTCCCCACCTTGCGGGCCGCCCATGCAGCTAGCCCTCTTCCCGGGATCCAGCGCCCATAGGATTCCAGACTGATCTGGAGGGAGGAGGAGCCACTGGCCGGGTGGCCGCAGGTCCCCAGGCTGGCACTGCCCCCTGGAGGGCAGTCTCAGGAGCCAGGGCGTGGGCATCTCCAGGTGCTGCTCGGCTGGGGAGCAGCGGATCCAGCTCTCCCCCTGGGGCTCCTGTCCAAGCAGGGGACCTGCTGGAATCTGTTTTCTAGCAGCAGGGTGGGGTGGGGTGGTCAGCTGATGCCCAAGAGACTCCCGAGTGGGCACCTGAGGCCCACTTACCTGCCAAGGGCCTCATGGGCTCCCCAGCGCCCCTCGGTAGGGCAGGTCCTCCCAGGGGCTCCAGGCAGCCTCACTCACTCCCAGGCAGACAGCATCTGCTCCCTTCCTGGTGCTCAGCGCTGGGCCAGGACAGAGGGGGCAGAGCCGTTGCCTGTCCTACAGCAACTGCAGGACGGGAACCCTGGGGCTTCGTCCCGGGGACCCGCACGAGCCGGACTCACACCTGAGCTTGCACGCTTGGGGCAGACGCTGTGGCTCGGACCGAGGCCTGGGCTTCCCCAGGCTTCCCCTTCTCGCATCTGGCCTGGATGCCAGGAAGGCCCGGCTGATGGCGTAAGCCCTTTGGAGCACCTACTGTGGGGACAGAGGACGTGGGGTGGCAGAGAGGTCTCCACCTGAGGACAGCTGGGCCTGTCTGCTGAGCTCTGAGCCCCTTAGGGCAGCCGCCAGGAATGGCCCTGAGCCATCGACTTGTCTCCCTCTGCAGGGTGGGGGCAGCGGCGGGGGGTGGGGTGAGAGAGCCAGCCAGGGCCTGCCGCTGGAGCACGGCACCCCCCGTTTCCAAGGCAGACTCTCTCCTCTGAGCTTCCCGCCCACTCTGGGCAGGAGTTCGCATGGCTCCATTTTCCAGGTGAGGATACTGAGGCCCCGGTTGGCCATGGCAGACATGTGCAGGCTGGCCACTGGCCCCCGAGGCCGCCTCTCCGGCGGGGCGGGGCCGGGTTTGGAATTTCCTGCTGCTCCTCACCTTTGAGTGGTGCCCCCGGCCGGGCGGTGCCACCAGGGAGGTTTCTCTGCAGGTCCCACACCCGACCGCACCCGCTATCTTTGCTCCCGTGTGAGTCTGATGGCGGCAGGCGGTTAAAGCTCACGGCCCCACCGTCTCCTTCCAGGTCCGGGGTCAATGGATCGCTTATCTGGCGAGATCTTATCTGCCTGGCCTTGCCGGATTCTGGAGCTGGCTCCTGGAGGTACCGGAGGCCCAGGTGGGCAATCACGGGGACCAGGCACTGACCCCGAGGGGGTGGGGCCTCCCACCTGGGGACCCGCCTCTGTCCCCTTCCCCCCCAGGCAGGGCCTCCCTACAGAGCCTTTCCCTCCTGTTGTTTGTCACCTGCCCTCTCTCCTGTGGCGCCAGGATGTGTCAGGCAACGAGAGGGAGTCAGAAAAGAGCAGAGGCAGAGGAGGGAGGGAGGGGGTTCTTTGGGCCCAAGGGAGATGTTTCGGGCCCTGGTTGCATAAGCTGGCTCGGAGCATCCTGGCAGCCAAGGTAAAAGGGAAAGAAGTTGGGGGAAGGTGGAGGCCATGTGGGAGACTGGTCTGATGGACGGAGCCTAGAACATTCCCCAGAATTTGTGTCACAAATCCTTGCTGCTGTCTGCCGGCCTCCCCTGACCTGCATCTTCCTCTTCAGAAGGAGCGCCGTGGAGCAAACGTCCCGTTTCCTGCCAGAGTGTGTGAGGGCGAGCCTCCGTGCTTCCGTGCAGCCAACACTCGCCTACTGTGGGCCAGACCTGTGCCAGGTGCTGGGGAGATGGGGGTCCACCCCTGGGGACGGGCAGTCTGCCCTCAGCGACGCGATCCCCTCCGAGCGAGGCGACGGGGAACGAGTAACACCCAAAAACCCATGAGGCGCCCTCCGACCTTTGACGCTGCGGCTTCCCGTGGCTGGAGGAGCACATCTGGAACGCGAAGACAACGGAAGGGCAGGGGCTGGGCCTGCACGGAGCCAGGGCTGTGAGCAGCTGGGGGCCAGGGCCGGGCGCCCAGACGGAGCGGGGCGGAGGGAGGCAGAGGGCAGGGGTCACGGGCGTCCAGCGTCACATTTGGGATCTCCTGCTCTGTGCTCACGTTTCTTTTTCTCCCCAAACCTCAGGGCTCACAGCCTCGGGTCAGGAGAGTCCTGGGGAAGAAAAGGGGCCAGGGGGTGGGTGGGGGTGGCAAGGACAGGTCGGCCGACGCTCCCTACTCCCTGCCCTTGGGAGACCTCGGGGATATGAGGGGCGGGGGTGTCGGAGGCTCCAGGGCTGGGGGGCCAGAGCTGGAGATCTCAGGGTGTGTGAAAAATGACAAGGACCTGTCTCCAAGCAGAGCTGCATTGTCCCAAAATCCTGTGTCGCCCAACACGGTATTATGTGAAGACCCAGGTCCGGCGGGAAGAAGGAAGCCTGTGGCTACAGAAGGTCGGATGGGAAAAGCAGATTATATTCTTCTTGTGGGAATTTCAATATCTTAGGTGGTTTGCAACAACAACCCTACTTTTGCAAGGTCAAAGAAAGTGACTGCTCTCTCCAGAAGTGCCCTCGCCCACTCACTGCCCAGCTCGTCACCATGGCCACCAGGTCTCCCCCGACCCCCCCATTATCTCATACCCCCTCTCTGTGCCCCCAACTTTTCACCAGCTGCACAGACTTTCTTGCTGTCCCTCGAATATGGTGGGCTATTCTCTGCCTCAGGACCTTGGCTCTTGCTGTTCTGTCCACCTGGAATGTTTTCCTCCAGAGCTTTGGTATCAATCCCTCTGCTTCCCAGTCCCCATGGCACTGCCTCAGGAGTGCCTTTCTACTACTTTGAGGCCATGTTCCACTCTATCTCCAGGACCCAGCACATAGTAAGACTCAACACATTTCCTTTGAACAAAGACACTCATCGTTACATTTTAAGGACCCAAAAGGAAATAAACTACAACCAGTTCCCAGACCACTGTCTGGCTGTCACCAGCTTCCTCCCAGTCTCCCCACACTGTGGCCAGCTGGGCTCTGAGGGACACCGACTATATTCGCTGATGAATCCGGCATGACCGAAGCTCTGGGGGAGTAGCATTCCAGGTGGACAGAATAGCAAGTGCAAAGGTCCCGGGGCAGAGAATAGCCTGCCGTATTTGAGGGACAGCAAGAAAGTCTGTGCAGCTGGTGAGGAGCTGGAGGCACAGAGAGGGGTATGAGATAATGGGGGCACAGGGGCCAGAGTGCAGGGGGAGGGGGACCTGGAAGGCCACGTTGATAAGCTGAGCAGGATCTGACTGTGGGAGCTGGGGCTCCAGTTCCCACGGTCTCTCTGGAAAATCAGACTGACCTCTGGGGGGCAGCATGGTGTCACGGGAAAAAGCCCGACGGGCTTCCGGTGACCTGGGTCTGGATCCAGGCCCTGCTGCTTCAGGAGCCCTTGACATAGGCTGAGTCGCTTCCGCTCCTCGGCCTCAGTGTTCCCTCCATAAATTGGGGCTAAGAAGCTTCTGTGCTGGGCGGCTGTGTGCCCCGAGGCACTCTCGGACAGACTGGGGAGCCTCGCGGGCCCCTTTATTCCTCGGATGCTGAAGTTAAACATCCAAACTTTATGGGAAATACAAGCCACATGTAAAAATAGGAGGAAACATGTCCAAAAGGAATGTTCTATTATTTCTCTCTGGTGGCTCTTGGCGGGCTCTGGCGGGAGGAGCAGGACAGGGCAGGGCCATCTCACTCGCTAGAGCTCTCGGGGGGCTCCCCTGCTTGGACAGCCAGGCCACCGCGGCGAGGACCGAGGCTGCCTCAGCTTCCCCACAAGGCCACCAGCTGCCTCTGGCCTGCCCCTCCCCCCTCACTCTGGGGAGCCTGGGCAGTGTGGGGCTGGAGTCCCGATGGCGCTGGGATGCCCTGAGCACTGTGGGAACAGACCCAGGTGACCTCTGTCATCTACAGGACATGAGTGACTCCCCAGATGGGACCACGTTAGTGTCCCATCACTGCTGTCACCGATGACCCCAAATTTGCCCGGCTTGGAACACGCGGTTTCTTCTCCAACAGCCCTGGAGGCCCGGGGTGTCGCTGGGCTACAGAAAGGTGCCCGCAGGGCCACAGTCCTGCCGAGGCTCCTGTTTCTCCTCCCCCGTGAAGCCCCGGGGCAGCAGCTGCCGACCCTCGTCCCTCTGTCCAGCCTGGCTCCGTGGTCTGGCCCTCGCTCTGCCTCTCACACCCCTGCGCTTCTCGGCAGGACCCGTGGTGACACAGCCGCCCAGGGTGACCTCGTGTCTCACAGCCCTTGACTCAGCCACACCTGCAGTCACCCCGACCACGGAAGGCCACACATTCACAGGTCCTGAGCAGTGAGGGGCGGCCGCCTGGGGACGGGGGTGGGTCTGGTTTCCCGTCTAGCCACAGACCCCGCACACAGCTGGTGCGCGAGGGCCTGACAAGGACAGTGGGCACCGACGCCACGCCCGGGGCCTTCCCCTCCGAGGACATGCGCCAGTTGGGGGAGGTGGGTGCTGGGGTCCTGATCCCCCGGTCAGGGCAGGGTAGGGGGTGGGGGGACAGAGGCCCAGCAGGACCACAGGCCCGCGAACAGTCAGCAGGCCAGGACCTGCCCCGCGGTTTCTGTCCTCCTGCGTTTCCAGGGAAGAATCGTGGTCCCCATGCAGAGGGTCCCGCTACCTCTCACTGTCCCCCAGGAGTCCCTGGATCCCCGAGGCCCCGGACCATGGGGCGACCGGCTCAGGGGCAGGGTGACCCCCCTGATGCTGGAGTCGGGAGGGCCACCCCACCTTGGGAGATACGAAGTGTGACAGTTAGGGCTGTGAGAGTCCAGCGGAAAGTTTGGGGCCCCAGTGTGGATTCTGGGGGCGATTGGCAGAGCCACCAGGACAAGATGGTGTCTGAGAACAGGTCTGCCTCCCAGGGCGTTGGAGGGCAGAAGACAGACGTGTCCTCCTGCCCCTACCACGAGGCTCCTGGACCCTTGGGCTTCGCTCCGCAGGCCCCCAGCCTCCACGACTTTGCAGCACAGCTGCCGGACGGAAAGGGAAGAATTACGGACCGTGGGCCGGGCTCACGCACCACCAGGGGACAGGCTCGGCGCTCCGCTCTGAGGACCCCAGGGCCCTGTCCCTGCCCCCACTCCCCAAAGGGCCGAAGCCCCTGGGTTCCCACAATGTGGGCTGTGAGAGCCTACTGGACCCCTCCCAGACACCAGCTCTCCGTTCCTACGAGGGAAGCAGTAACCCCCTGAGGCTACCTCGGCCCCAGCAAAGGCCTTGGTGAACCGTCTCCCCCACTCACCCCAGACCGGGTCCCTGCTGCAAAACCCCAGGGCCCCACTTCAGCTCCTGGCCCCCCAGCAGCCTCACCTGCAACCTGCCTCCAGGGCTCCCCCTTCCCGCGACCCCTCTGGTTTTGCCCCTTGTACCCCCCCACGGCTCACTCACAGGTGTGCATGTGCACACGCATGTGCACACACTCATGCTCCCGTGCACACAGGTGCATAAGCAACCTGCACACGAGCTCCTGAACACTCACTCACACCCGTGTGCACGCACAAGCACTCACAGATGTGCACACCGTTGCACACCCACACACACTAACTCACAGGCACGCTCACTCCCCCACACTCGTAATGCACGCAGTGCACTCGCACACGCATGCACACACAGATACACTCACGCATGCGTGCGCACACACAGTGGTCCTCCGGCCCTCGTAGGGCAGATCACGCTGTGTTGTGGCCCCAGCTGCCCTGGGGGTCACCTCTCCCCACGGAGCCCTGGAACTGCCAGTGACTCCTGAGCTCCCCCTCAGGGGGGCGCAGGTGAGCACTTCCTTCTGGGGCACGCTCCCTCTCCCCGCGGTGAGTCCCTCCCGCAGTGACTCCTCCGGAGGGGGCCTCCACCCCCACCCTTCCCTGCCAGCTTCCGAGGACCCTCTTCCGTGCTCCACGCAGCAGCGACGAGGGGCGGCCCCTGGAGGGCCGGCTTGGACCACCCCGCGCCCCCAGTCGTGCCCTGTCTCCGCAGCAGCCCAGGTGCCGGGGATGCGGCGACGTGGGGGAGGGCAGCGTTCACTCCAGCTCCCAGAACACCGCCCCGACGCCTGGCCCACGGAGGGTGGTCTGCAGAATGCCCTGGAGGCTTTCACACCCTCGGCACTGGGAGAGAGATGCCCGGGTGCCGGGGAAGGTCCTGGCCGCAGCTCCTGGAAGGGCTGCCCATTCCGTGCTGCACCTGCAGAGGGCAGCCTGGGGCAGGGCGGCAGGGAGAGGATCTGGCCAGGCTGGACCCTGGGTCCGGGCAGCTCTGAGCCAGGAGACCCCGTCCAAGGATTCCGGGGTCTGCTTCTGAGGCTCACAGCTCACCTCCAACATATGAGATGGGAATTCTGTGAGATTGGCTACCGAGACGTCACCCCTCCCCAATTGAGATAGGTGGGGAAGGGGTGCTGGGATCCTGGGCGGTTCACAGACTCTCGGCTCCTCGGGAGCCCCAATGTACCACCCAGCTTTGTCAGAAGATGAATGTATTTGTCCTCAAGAAATAAAACCGGGGTAGGGGTGCCTGAGGGGAAGGAGAGAGAGGCCAGACTCTGGCCGGGAAAGGGAGCAGCCGGATTCCAGGGAGGCCCTTGAGAGCTTGGAGAAGGGCTGGAGGCTGAGGGCTCTCGGGTGGGGCCAACGGGTGGCCTCTGGGGTCTGGTGGTCCCGTCCTGTGGTCTTGCAGGCAAGCCTTCCAGTGAGGGCAGCGGCGCCAGTGACCCCCCCCCCCCATTCCCGCCCCCAGGCAGGGCCTCCTCTGTCTCCAGGACCACAGGGGTCCCCGGGCTTCCTGACCCTGGAATTCAGCCCCGGACAGAGTGGGACAGCGGATCCCAGGGAGGGATGTGCTTTGCTCCTGCAGGCCCAGGACACTAATGAGATTGGTGGGGTGGGAACAGAAAGGGACCCACCTCCCCTGAGATCTGCAGCAAGAACCGCGTGGACAGAGGCCTGGAGGCTGGATTCCAGGTGTGCCCGTGACTGAGGAATAGGTGGGTGTGGCAGGAAGTAGGTGTGGGCGACCCCACCCTGGCTTGAAAGTGAGCCTCAGACTTGAGCAATTCTTTCCAGTTAATGGGTGTGTGGAAAGCTAAATCTTCATTCGCAGGGGCTCCGTTTGGGCTACTAGCCCATCAGGAAGGTTCAAGTGATTCACATGTGCCCCACACCCCGCCAAGGTCAGCCTCAGGCCAGCTGGGGCTCAGGGCTTACTCCTGACCCCTTGAGGTTCCCAGAGCTGTGTGGCCTCCAGGCAGGGGTTGGTGGGGGACCCTGAACAATGAGGCCCAGGGAAACTGGTCTAGGAACAGCATCCAAAGGTCGGAGTTGGGGGCACTGAGGATGCTGGGAAAAGCCTGAGGGCAGCAGAGGGCAGTAGGGAATAGGGGACCCTGAACCCTGCTGGCCTATGTGCTGGAAGACAGAAAAAAACCCACAAATACCATAGCTCTTGGTGACTAGGACCCAGCTGCCCTGTCCCCATCCCAACATCCCAACCTCAGGGTGAGCAGAGTCAGGGACCAAAAAGGGTCTGTTCATGCTAAGAGGAGTTTTAGCCTCAGCAGGTGTTAGAGTCAAATTGTGTCCCCCACACCCAGATTCACTGTCAAAGTCCTAGCACTCAGGACCCCAGAATGGGACCTTATTTGGAAAAGGGGTGGTTACAGATGTGATTGGTTAAGAAGAGGTCGTATGGGGACAGAAGGACACACAGAGGGAGAACACCTGTAGATCTGCAGTGACACGGCCGTCAGCAGAGGCTGGAGACAGACCCTCTGGTGGTCCTCGGGAAGCAGAGCTCTGCCCTCACCTTAATACTACTCGTGTCTGGAACCGTGAGAGAACTTTCTGTTGCTTAAGCCACTTGGTTTATGTGCTTTGCTCCTGCGGGCCCAGGACACTAATGAGATTGGTGGGGTGGGAACAGAAAGGGACCCACCTCCCCTGAGATCTGCAGCAAGATGGAGCACCCCTTCCTGCCTGAGCACAGTCTGGTGGCTGCCCCACCCACCCCAAACATCCCACAGCCCTCTCTCCACAACCAAGGACTTCCCTGGGGCATCATTCCCCGGGCCTGTGAAATGTCCAGGGCGGCCATGAATGGTGCCTCCATGGATGGATGGATGGATGGATGGATGGATGGATGAGTGGATGGTTTGATGGGTGGGTGGATGGATGGATGGATGGATGGGTGGGTGAATTGGTGGGTGGGTGGATGGATGGATGGACAGATGATGGATGGATGCGTGGATAGATGGGTGGATGGATGGTTGGATGAATGGATTGTTCTATGGATGGGTTGATGGATGGTTGGGTGGGTGAGTGGATAGGTGGATGGATGGGTGAATGGACAGATGAATGGATGAATGATGGGTGAGGGGATGGATGGGTGGTTGGATGGATGGTTGGATGAGTGAATGGTTCCATGGATGAGTGGATGGGTTGATGGATGGTTGGATGAATTGGTAGGTGGGTGAATGGATGGATGGGTGGGTGAGTGGATAGGTGGATGGATGGATGGTGGATGGGTGGGTAGATAGATGGATAGGTGGGTGGATGGGAGTTCTCCAGATCTGGAGTTCTACAGATCTGCATGCCCCTTGCTGAGTTACTACCTTCCACTGGCTCCCTATGCCCCCAGGCCCTGTCCTTGTTTTGGACTAAGACTGAGAGACCTTCACTTCTACCTGGGGCCTCCACCTGCCAGGAACACTGTCAAGTCCGTGTCCTTGGCCTATCAGGTACTGCCTCTGCCCCTGTGGACTGCAAGCCTCTCAAGGAGGCAAGTGCTTCAACCCAGGACAGTCTGGGGAGTCTCCTGCTGGGCCAGAAGGTTCTGGGGCCCCAGAGAAAGCCCCAGCAGCCAGCTTCTGTTGAGTTGCTGCTGTGTTCTGGCCCTGGCTTGGGGCTTCCTGTGCGTGATGGGCAGGATTCTCCCAACAACATGAACATGTAGGAACTATTACCATGCCCATTTTACAGAAAAGAAAACTGAGGCCTGGGTTACACAATGATGGGCAGAATCAAAACCCAAGTCCAGAGAAACTGGCCCTTGAGCTTACGACCTCCCCTCTCTGCCGCTATACCTTTAGAGAACCAGACGGCTCGATGCTGGGGGGGCTCTTGAAGGTCGTGTAGGAGTGTGCAGGGTAGGGGGATGGAGTGCACAGGACATGGTACACAGTAGGAGTAGCATAGGGTGGTGAAGCTGAGCATGGCCTGGCTGAGTCACGGTGGGGGGCTCTGAGGGGCCGGATGGAACCCTGTGGGGGATGAGGGAGGGGCGTGGGAGAACCCAAGTGGCCGTGGAAGGGGAAGAATGCCGGGGAAGAGTGGGGACTTGCCCTGAGCCCCAGCAGAGCGCAGTACTGCCCTTGGCTCCCGGGGATGGAGCTGGGAGAAGGAAGGACCCCCCAGCAGGATTTGAATCAGATCACGGGTTCCCGGGACAGTACAAGTCCCTGATCAACATGGGGTGTGCTGGATTCGGGGACCCCACAGGCTGCTGGTGCTCTTCGCTTCTTGCTGTCCCCTTTCTCTCCCAGGGCCCCAGCTTCAGACCTCTCCTCTTCTCCAACATACTTCCTCCAGGGGCCTCAGGGTTCCTGCGACTTTAAGCACATCTGCACATTCGTGAACCCCAGAGGGCATTTTCCCCTGACTCTCCCCCAGCCCCTGCCCTCCCCACCACCCCTTCGTGGACCGCGTGTGGGCAGCCGTGGTGTGGGGACGGTGGGGATATACACATCTCAGCCCTGACCGCAGGCCTCACGATTCTGCGCCCCGCCCCTGCCACCTCTGTTCCTCCCAGGCTCCGAGGTCGTTCTCCTCAACACCCGCAGAGGCGCTTCCCAACTCTGAGACCCTGGGGTGGGTGCTGCCCTGTCATCCACGCTCAGCTCACACGGCCCTGCCTCATGATGCCTCTCCCAGGTCCCTGTCCAATGGCCCCTCGGCTTTTCCTTCCTCGTGTACGGCACCTCCTGGTTCAGAGCCCCTCCCATTCTCTGAGCCCCGTATCGGGCAGGGTCTACCCTAGACACTGGTTCCACAACATGCATCAGAGGGCCTGGGACACACTAGGTGTGCCATAAAACCCTGATGGATAAAAATGCATGTATGTGTGGGTGGGTGGGTGGGTGGATGATGGATGGATGGTGAGGATGGTGGTGGATAGTGGGTGTTTGGATGGATGACGGATGGATGACAGATGGATGATGGATGGGTAGATGTGTAGGTGGAAGAGAAGCTGCACGGCCTAGGCTCTCCCCTCTGGGTCACCTCACCTGGCAGGACACTGGAGGTGCAAAGTCACAGTTGTTAATTCAGGAGGCACTGTTAGCTGAGCACTCCTGTTGGCCAGAGGTACCCCAGACTGGCACAGACTACTGGATTTGTGTGATGGCATTCCAGCAATTTCCATGCCGATTGCCAGGTGAGATTTTTTACTACTCATTCCCTGGCTTGGAAATGTGGAAAATCAGACCACATGGTCCCCGAGCCTGGGGGACTGCAGCCTCCCGCACCACAGAGGGCACCCCGCTCACCCCCAGGTGTCCTGGGCCGTCTGCTCTGGACACCGCCGGAAGACAGAGCCTTGCCTTACTGGCCCGCGTTGCTGGGACAGATTTCTGAGCTCAGCTCTGACAGGGATCAGATTTATGGCCGGGTTTATTTAAAGGAGGAAGCAGCAATAAAGCGCGGCACCCAGGGAGTGAGGAGCGAGAGCCCCGCAGGAGACAGTGAGCAGGTACTGACAGATGGGACTCGTTATTTAAAGTTACCCCACGGACGGAGCGGATGGCGGGCCGGGCCAGACGCCCCTTGGAGGAGATGAAGAGTCCATTTCCTTCCTCTAGATAAACATGCCAGCAGCCAGATCCTTCCGTGATGATAAACGGTTTCCTCCAGCCACCAGTGCGGGGTCACGCCTCTCGCTGGCCGGAACCAGTGGCCCATCCAAAGCCACGGGCAGGACGGCCCCGGGCAGGCGCTCCCACGCCGGGACACAGCGGCTGCGGAAGTAAGGAGCTCCGGGACGAGCTGGGTCCTGGAAGGAAGGGAGCCGGGCCGGGAGGGGGTGGGGACCACCCCACGCCCCAGGAACATGGGCTGGCATTGGGTGAAGTCTGAGTTCCCCATCTGGTGGGAAGATGGTCTCCCCACATCATACGAGCATCTCTGGCCAGCCCGGGGCTGGTGCAGGAGGAAATGGGTCTGGCGGATCCGTGGGGCCTGGAGGAGCAATCCACCCCGACTTCCAAACATGGTCCAAACGAGGTTATTTATAAAAGGCCAGTTGCTGGCTCGTGTACCTGGTGGGGCTGGAGGAGAGGAGGGGGCGGAACCCGTGCTTGTGGCCGCAGGGGTCCATCTGCTGCTTCCAGCCTCCGGAGCATCTGAGATGAGTCTGTGGTTTCCTGCTCCGGAGGCTCGCCTGGAGGTGGGCAGACGCCGGCTTGAAGGCCTGGGACTTACGGCAGCCCCCTCCACCCCAGGCCCGAGTCCTACCTGTGTGCCCTCCCCTCCCCGCCGGGAGCTGCCTCCTGACTTCCCTCACCCCCCAGGGCAGCCCATGCTCTGCAGTGAGGACGGGGTCGGGGTGTGGGAAGCCACGGGAGGCAGGAGCACAGACACCCGCTACCTTGGGACGACCCCTGGAAGAAGCCAGACTCAGGAGGCCACGGAGCAAGACTAGGGAAATCTGTAGAGACAGAATGCAGAGCCATGGTGGCCAGAATTTAGGGCTGGGGGTAGAGAGGGGAAGTTAATGCTTAACGGGGGCAGAGTTTCCTTCTGGGGTGATGAGAACATTTTAGAATTTGGCTCACGGGCGGCGCTTAGCCGTGGAAATGTACCAGGTGCCTGAATTTTCTCCTCAACACGGTTCCTGTCACGCCGCGTGAACTTCACGTCCACCTTTTTAAAAGGGCGCGTGGGGACCAGCAGGGCCTCCGGGAGGGACCTGCACGGGGGCACCTGCTCCTCGGCCTCTGCTGGCGGGAGAGAGGGGCTCCCCAGGGCAGCCCCAACCGTCTGTACTGTAGGCCCCACCGCGTCGGGGCGACGGGACGGAATAACCGGACCTCGGGAGTCCTCGGACCCCTTCCCTCAGCCGGAGCCCACACACACACAGTGGCCGAAAGCCGGTGGCCAGGCCCAGTGCCGTGCACGCCACGCCCCCAGGGTGGTGACCGGCGGCCTTGGTCCTGGGTGAGGTTTCTGACCGGGGTCCGTGTGTTACTCTCCCTGCCAGATGGCCAGCGACCCGGAGGCAGGGGGCTTTCTGGCTCACCCGACTCCCCCCTGCAGCCAGGCTTTCCGGAGTCCAGGCAGTGGCAGCGCCTCGCGAGAGCACCTGCTGAAAATTCAGAACCTCGATGTTCTTGCCCAGCATTCGGCATCTGGGCTACGAAGACGGGGCCTGGAGGTCTGCATGTTCGCGAGTGCCTCTCCTGAGCTGAACGCACAGCCGGGTTTGAGAACGTTCTGCCTTCTGGCCCCGTGGCCAGGGTTGGAAAGGGACGTGGAGGGGACGAGGCGTTTGCTCTGGCTGTGGTTGTGCAAGCAGCCTGCCACCTTAAGGAGACCTGTTGGAGGACTGCTTTCATGCTCTTCACACCCAGCGGGACCCCCCAACCCTTCCCCGACAGGGAATGACCCTCCTGGAGATCCGGGGTTTCAAAAAAAAATGCTCTTTTAAAAATGTGTCTTTTTTTTTTTTTTTTTTAAGTATGAAAAGAATGTTTGGAGCCTCCCTACAAAGGAATAATAAGATTAAGGGATTTAGAGGAGACCTCGGGGGGACAGACACAGAAGTCCGGGAAAGTAAAATCTCTTGCTCACAGAGAGCCAACAGACAGCCAAGGACGTGGGGAGCCCTGTGAGGTCTGAACTTACCCCGGCAGCCTCATTTGGGGATTTCAAAGTTGGCTCTCATGGGATGGTGATGACAGCAAAGACAGGACAGGCCGCCCCGGGCCCGCCGCACCCTCTCCTTGCTGCCCGCCGCAGCGGAAAACAAAGCAGTGAGATGGGCGGTCCGTCCAGCTCTGGCCTCTCTCTTCCTGGATGCACAGCTGATCTGCACACCCGTCTTACTTGCACTTAGTGTGGCCGTGGCCTGAGCATGGAAACGCCCCAGGCCTGGCCCGTCAGCAACTCTGCGGGGGCATCTGGAGGAAGATTCTGAAGCCCCAAGAGGACCACAAGCCGGAAGGAGCCTGGGTCTCCGAATGAACTCCTGGAGTAGACTCTGCCCGCAGTTCCTGCTGCCAACCTGCACTGAACTGGAAATAAGCCTTTAATGTGCGAAGCCACGAACGTTTGGGTCATGAATAGCAACGGTCCTCTCACGGCTCTGAGCTGATGGTCATGGCCACAGTCAGCCAAGTTCTCATCTGGGGAAACAAAGCCCCTCGTTGTCGGGGGCAGGTGCACCTCAATGGTCCAAGGTCACCGTCCAGGACCCAGGGAGGCAAGCCCCAGAGCCCCCAACTCTGACCCCTCGTTGAGGAGAAGTCGAGATTCAGAAACATGGGAGGAGCACCCCAGGTTGCCGGCTGGTAATTCAGGGGAGCGGGCACTTGAACCACCGTCTTGGCCTCCAGAGCCCGTGCTTTGTGACCATTTCGCAATCCTGGGGAACTGGAGGCGCAGCCATGAGCGTCCTGGTTCCGTGCAGCCCTCGGGGGCCAGCCTCCGTCTTCCCCGGCCTGGGGTCTCTTGGGGACGACCCCACTCGCACACAGCTGGGTTGCTCCTGAGTCTGTGGCTGGCCAGTGCGGTGGGGTTTGCTGTCAGACCTGTCCCCCAGGGTCACACCTCTGCCCTGTCCAGATGCACCTCAGGCTCCCCGGCTGCGGTCGGCTTGCTCAAGGGGGGCATGTGTTGGATGGAGAGTCAGGAGCGGGGATCCGGCCCCTGGAGGGACTCTGTTCACCGAGTCCCTGCCTCTCCTGCTGGCCACCACCGGGCCTCCCTCCATGTGGCAGCCCCACCCACCCCATCCCTACCTCACAGCCCTTCTGCCCGGAACTTTCTTCCCAGCTTCCTCCAGACGCCCCCCGCCGGCCTCTGCTCTGTCACTTCCGAGAGGCCTCCCTCCCACATCATTTTGCCACCCTCAGAGCAGTTCTGGACAGAAAGAGAAGACCCTGCTGACCTCCCCAGGCCCCCGGCATGTCCGGTCCTCACGTCGAGCAGAAACAAGGCAGTCAGCACCCGGACTCCGGAGTCTCCTGCGTCCGGCGGAGGCGGGCGGACCTTCCCTGCACAGGCTCAGGCCCCTGGGAGCCCGTCCTCGCCCCCCAGCACCTGGGGGAGTGTCTCTTCTTCTGGGGGAGTGTCCCCACGGCCTCCCTGTCATCCGCCTCCCCCCAGGCACGCTAGCCCTCCGCTCTCGCCCCAGCCTGCCTCTGTGGGTCCCTTCCGCCCGCAGCGCCCCAGGGCGGCCTCCTTCCCAGCCACCCGGTCCGGACTTACGTGTGAGCCCGCGGAGATGCTACCCTGGCAGCCTCTCCTTCGGGACCTGTTCCTGCTCTTGGCCACTCTGCCTCCCCCATCACGCCCTGCTGCAGGCCTCCTGTTTACGTGTGGACAGGAGTCTGAGGGGGTCGGAGTGGATTGAAGGGCGGTGACCCCCCAAAGAACAGTCCTCATCCTAAGCCTCGTAACCTGCAGGCAGGGCCTTATGGGGGGGAAGGTCTTTGCAGGTATGACTCAACTGAGAACAGAGAGCTGACTCCTCCTGGATGTTTGGGGGGACGGTGTTAAATCCAAAGACTGTGTCCTTACAAGGGAAAGGAGGGGGGACCGAGGACGGGCCATGTGACCACGGAGGCAGAGGCTGGGGGGACTCCTGGGGCCCCAGAGGCTGGAAGAGGCAGGAAGGACCCCTGGCGGGGCCTCTGGAGAGAGTGCAATCCTGTTGGAAGTTTGAACACACCTTGATCTCAGACCCTGGCCCCCGGGCTGGGAGGGAGGCAGCTCGTGTGGCTGTGAGCCCCCGTCTGTGCCCCTTTGTGGCAGCCACCCCAGGATACGGAGAGGAAGCTGTGCCCACTCTTCCAGAATGTTGGCCCAGCAGCTCCCTCTCTGTGGGGTTGAGTACGGGGCGAGGGCTGAGCCAGCAGCAGCGGCGGGACCCCCACAACAGACCAGACCCGACGGAAGGGAGTCTCCAGGGCAGTGGAGTAAGGTTACCCCGTGGCCGGAAGGGGCGAGAAAGGCACAGGCGCCTGTGTGATGCTCATGCAGGGGGAGAAGGAGCAGCGTTGTAGGGGAAGAGGGCGCGACCCGTCTGCCGTCTGTCTGGCCTCAGGGAGGAGCGGTCCCCGAGCTGCCTCGAGGTGTGAGCAGAGCTCAGGAGCCGGCACCTCTGGAACGCCTGGCAGCTTGCTTCCCGAGAGCCAGCAAGGCGCAGAGTCTCTGACTTGCCGGGTGGGGTGGGGTGGGGGCCTTGGGCCTCTTTTGCAGTTCGCCTGATTAGGTCAGGCCCACGCTGGCTGACTCCTGGATGAACCCAAAGTCGACAGATTAGGGATTTTAATGATATCCGCGAAGTCCCTCTGCCTTTGCCCTATCCTGCTCCGCACTCACAGCCGTGATGTCACATCCCGTCTGCCACTTCTGTGGGCTGCAAGTAGGCCCCAGGACTCGCCCAGGCTCAAAGGATCAGCAGAATGTGACTCAGTGGGGCCCCATCTCTCCCTGTCACCCGAGAGGGTGTCCACCACATAAACATTGCTTTTTTTTTTTTTTTTTTTTTTTGGCAAAGCTCATTAAAAAAAAACAAAAAAAACCCTGTAACCTTGGGAATGCCATGCTCGGGGCCCCTCCGGGACCCTGGAAGCACCTGGCTAGAGCAGGACTCTGAAATCCAACTCATGTTAGCCTCACGGGATATCTGCGCTTGAGGATGTCAGGGAGGGGACACCCGACAGGCGGAGGTCGAAGCCAGGAGTTGGGAAACAAAGCCCTTTCTCAGTGAGACCCCAGGAAGCCGGTTCCGGGGCCTGTCTCCCTGCCGGCTCCCAGGGCAGCTGCTGTTCATTCTAGGACCCGGCACTTGGAAAGAGTCCAGGGCATGACTCCTGTGTGTGTGTGAGAACTCCCGGGGCACCCGGCTCCTGGGGGGCCCTCGCCTCTCCGAATCGTGCTGGTTTCTGGGTCTGGCTGACCGTACACTGTGAGCCCCTCGCCCAGATGCCCAGCAGCCTCCTCAAGACGGACCCCAGCTACATGCAGTTGGGTCAGGACAACAGAGTAGACAGAGGCATGGCAGGGAGATGGGGCTGGCCCAGAAGCATGTGGGAAGGGCCCTGGGGCAGAGGGGTCCCCGGGTTAGGAACTGCGCCCCCTGGTTCGGAGAGGGGCTGAGTCGCGCATGGGGCATCTTGTTTGCATTGGGCTCCGCTTCTGCGTGTTCGTTTACACTGGCAAACCCTGAAAGGGGACGTCTGTGCCTGCTTGTGCGGGGCCGCACCTGACCTGCACGCCTCGGGGCGGGCGGAGGGGAGGCAGGCAGGACACGGGGTTTCTTGGCTCAGCCCTGCACCTGCTGCGGACCCCAGCTGGCCCCTCAGTTTCCTTACTGGCACAGGGCAGGGGTGAGGCATCGGTGTGGAGACCCAGAGCCCTCAGTGGGAGCCGTTTGGCAAGGGACGGGAGGCATCCGAGGCAGAGCTCTGAGGAACGCGGCCTCATCCGTGCAGGGTCCTGGGCAGCTGGCGGACCCCTCCGGCCTCCCCCTCAGCCATCTCTGCTGAGCCGCTTAAAGGCCACGTGACTAGGATGATGCCTGGGGCCATTACTCTCCAGAACATTCTATTTCCTAAAAGAGACGGCATACAGGATGGCCGAAAAACTAAGCCAACAGCGCAAAACCCACTCGTTGGATTCTCCCTTCTTCTAGCATCTGGGGGAAGGGGGGTTCCTGGCCATCCCCCCTCCGAAGGTCAGCAGCCTGGGTCCCGGCCCCTTGTCCGGGACTCTGCAGCGCCGGCTGGACCCGCTGGCTGCATCCAGCACCGGCAACCGTTGTCCCCAGCCTCTGCACGCAGGGCCAGGAGCGAGGCCAGCTGGGGGCGTGTCCTGCCGAGCTGCGTACCCTTGTCCTTCTTGGTGCCTTTAGAACCGTCTCTAGAACCGTCTCTTTCTCTGCTCGTGGAGACCTGACCGCGGCTGGAGCTGACCTGACCGCGGCTGGAGCTGATCTGACGGCGGCTGGAGGTGACCTGACCGCGGCTGGAGGTGACATGACCGCGGCTGGAGCTGACCAGACCGCGGCTGGAGGTGACCTGACCGCGGCTGGAGGTGACCTGACCGCGGCTGGAGCTGACCTGACCGCGGCTGGAGGTGACCTCACCGCGGCTGGAGGTGACCTCACCGCGGCTGGAGGTGACCTGACCGCGGCTGGAGGTGACCTGACTGCTGCGCTGCTGGAAGTGACCTGACCGCGGCTGGAGGTGACCTGACCGCGGCTGGAGGTGACCTGACCGCGGCTGGAGCTGACCTGACCGCGGCTGGAGGTGACCTGACTGCGGCTGGAGCTGACCTGACTGCTGCGCTGCTGGAAGTGACCTGACCGCGGCTGGAGGTGACCTGACCGCGGCTGGAGGTGACCTGACCGCGGCTGGAGCTGACCTGACCGCGGCTGGAGGTGACCTGACCGCGGCTGGAGCTGACCTGACCACGGCTGGAGGTGACCTGACCGCGGCTGGAGGTGACCTGACCACGGCTGGAGGTGACCTGACCGCGGCTGGAGCTGACCTGACCGCGGCTGGAGCTGACCTGACCGCGGCTGGAGGTGACCTGACCGCTGCTGGAGGTGACCTGACCACGGCTGGAGGTGACCTGACCGCGGCTGGAGGTGACCTGACCGCGGCTGGAGCTGACCTGACCGCGGCTGGAGGTGACGCTGGGGGACTGAACAACCAGCTCAACTGTCTTCAGTTTTGAGCCTTTCCTGAGTCCTGTGACCCTCGCAGTAGTGCGGAGCAGTAAACGGTGACGTGTGAGCTGCACGGTCTGACCCCAAGTCCTGGACCCACGCCCAGGGCACACTCCCTCGCAGACCCCCACACACCTCCTTTCTTGCCCCTTCTGGTCCGTCCTCATGCGGCAGCCGGGAAACCATCAGGGCTTGTTTGGGTCAAGAGCCAGATGCAAAGACAAGGTTGGCCTCGAAGAGATCATCAAAGGGCACGGCCGGAGCGGGGCAGAGAGCCTTCGGGCCGCCATGCGCGGCTGAACCTACGGAAGGGGAGAGGGGGCACCGACTGGCAGGAAGGGTCACGGGCAACTCCAAGAACGGTGCAGCCAACAGGGCTCCGCAGGGAAAAGGGCAGGTAAGGCGCACACAGGGGAAAAAAGGGAACACACAGGCGCACACCTACAGATAAGAAACTCCAGACAGAGAACTATCAGCAGAGACAACGAGCGGAAGCCCCGCGGACGATTCGATCGCCTCCACGCAGGCAAGAATGCAAACTGGGATGAGACAAATTCCAAGAAAACGTAAATTATGGATCGTGACCCCAGAAGACACAGAAAAAAGAAAATGACCCAATTACCAATAATAATGACAATAATGAGGTTCCTAAATAGATAGTTCTATTCCATTCCCAAATAGCACCACACCATGTGACTTCACAAGGAATTTGAACACGATTTTAGGGAACAAGTCATTTCAGTGCCATTTTATTTTATTTTATTTTAAAGATTTCATTTCTTTATTTGACAGACAGAGATCACAAGCAGGCAGAGAGGCAGGCACCGAGAGCGGGGGAAGCAGGCTCCCTGCTGAGCAGAGAGTCCGATGCAGGACTCAATCCCAGGACCCCAGGACCATGACCTGAGCTGAAGGCAGCGGCTTTAACCCACTGAGCCCCCGAGGCGCCCCCTCCAATGTCATCTTAACAGTTCCAGGGTATGGAAAAAGTAGAAATTTTCAATTTAGAAAAAGGTGGTGTGACACTGACATTGAATTTTATAAAGATAGAGCAAAATTTCAAAAACCAAAGACCAATCTGTCTTAAGAATATTAGTGCAAAAATCCTGAAATCGTTAGCAAACACTATGAATCTTTACGAATGTCGGTACAGAGATGCTCCAAGAAACATTGGCAAGACAAGTCCAGCAACGTATAAAAAGATTGTATGCAATGACCACATGACATGTGTCCCAGGAATGCCAGGCTGGTCTGACCTAGGATCATCAATCAGTGTAACGTCGCATATTGATAGAACGGAAGATAAACACTGCAAGTGGGACTGGGTAGGTGTAGAAACAGCATTTAACAAAATGTAATGCTCTTTCATGACGAAACCATTCAACAAACTAGGAACAGAAGGGAACTCCCTCCATCTTGTTACGGCAACTATGAGAAATTCAAATCTAACATTGACTTGATAAAAGACAGGATGGTTTACCCTTGGGATCAGGAACAAGACAAAGCTATCTGCTCTCTGCGCTTTGATTCAATATTTTACTGGCGGTTCTGGCCAGAGCAATTAGGCGAAGAAAAGGAGTATCATGCATCCCGGTTGTAAGAGAAGAAGTGACTCTCTCTATTCATCAGTGTTATGTTCTCATATACAGAAAACAGACGGGAATCCACACACACAAAAACAAAACAAAACTATTTGAACCCATAATCTAGTTCATCCGTGTGGCAAGAGACAAGAACAATATACAAAAAAAAAAAAAAAATCAATTGTGTTCCTACATACCAGAAATGAAACTCTATACATCACATTAGGAAAACAGCCCCATTATAACAGCAAGAGGAAGAAATATTTAGGAAGAAATTTAACAGAAGGAGTGTAAGACTTATTGTAAACTGAATGCTGCCAAACATTGTGGGAATGTAAGAAATTAAAAAACTTAAATAACTGGTGGAACATTCTCTGTTCATGAATTGGATGATTTAACATTATTAAGATGGAGATATTCCCCTAAATACCCACAGATTCAACGCAATCCCTATCAAAATCCAAGCTGCTTTTTGGTTTTTTGGTTTTGTTGGTTCTTTTTGTTTTTCTGCAGGAATTAACAAACTGATCCTACAATTCGTACAGAATAGCCCAAGAATCTTCAAAAGGAAAACATGGACGACTCTCAACTTCCTGATTTCCAACTTGCTGCAAAGCCACTGTAATAAGATAATGTGGCCCTGGCATGAGAAAGACCTGGGGATCGATGGAACAGAACAGAGGGTCCGGAGTAAACCCTCACAGTTACAGCCGCCTGGTTTTTGACAAGTGCACCAAAGATCACTCAATGGGGAAAGAATCATCTTTTCAATAAACGATGCTGGGACAACTGGATATCCAGATGCAAAATAATTCAGTTGGATCCCTTCCTCACATCATACAGAAAAACCCACTACACATGGATCATAGCTCTAGATGTCAGAGCCAACATTATCAGACTCTGGGTAGTTCAGTCGGTGAAGCCGACACTGGTCTCACCTCAGGGTCGTGAGTTCAAGCTGGTGTTGGGCTCTACACTGGGAGTGGAGACTACTAAAAAAATAAATAAATAAATAAAATAAAATAAAAATGATAAAATAAAATTATGAAATGCCTAAAAGAAAATATAGGACTGGATGCTTGTGATCTTGGGTTAGGCAACACTTCTTGGATACAACAGCAAAAGTAAGAAAAGAAAAAAAATTAGGTAAACCAGACTTCATCAAAACAAAAATTATTTGTGTTGCAAACATTGCCATCAAGGAAATGGACACACAACAGGGAAAGGGAGAAAGAGATTTCTGAAACAGGTACGTGATAAGGAAGTTGTTTCCAGAATATATAAAGAACGCTTACAACTCAACAATCACAGACAAAACTCCAGTTTAGAAATGGGCAAAGATGTACCCGTGGTTGTAAGTGGATGAAAAGACCTTGATATCATGGGTCGTTTGAGAAACGCTAATCAAAATGCCAGGGAAAAACAATACACACGCTCGAGAGTTGCTCAGATTAGAAAAAAACAGACAGAAACCAGCGTAGGTGAGAACCGAGAGAAGCTGGAAACCCTCGTCTGTTGCTGGTGAGGGAGGCAAAAGGGAGCAGCTGCCTTGGAAAATGCTTTGGCGGTTCCTCCAAATGCCAAACGTAGAGTCACCGTATGACCCAGCGCTTCTGACACCCAGGAGAAACGAGACACGTCTATGGGAGATTTCTGCGGGCACGTTCCCGACAGCGCTATTTATAACGGCCCCAAACCAGGAAGGAGCCAAGCGTCCATCAGCAGGTAGAACAGGGTATCATCCAGCCATTCGAAGGGAGGGAGGCTAGATCTGTGCTACCGTGCGGATCAAATTTAGTATAATCACGCTGAGTGAGGGGAGCCGGTGGCGAGGCCACAGATCGTCTGATTCCATTTGATCCAGAATTTCTATGAAGTCACAAATCTGCGGAGCTAGAGAGTAGATCAGCAGGTGTCTGAGGCTGGGGAGTACGGTAGGAACAAGGAATGACTACTAATTGGGGCCAAGTTTCCCTTTGGGCTGATGAAAATACTCTAAAATTCGATGGTGGTTACTTTGTACAATGTTGTGAATATACCCATATATTATCATGTGTATGTATCTCATATATATTTAATATATTAAAGGGTTAATGTTGTGGTATTTTAATTTACTCTTTAAGAAGCCAGGAAAGAAAAGGAGAGGAGAAAGAAAACAGGGAATATCTGAAAAAAAAAAAAAAATCATTGGAGGAGGCAAGGCCTTCTTTTATATGGAAAAAAATCCATGAGAGAGAGTCAGCTGACTCTACAGTTGACTCTTTTCATGGCAAGTGCGACAACGTCAAAAGAAAATAACTAAAAGATGTGTCATTCATTATGCTAGACGAAAAGCTAGTTTCCTTAAGGAATAAACAGCATTTATAAATCAATAAAAATGTGTCCTAGTCGATCTAGGATAGGTTTCTCATTAATGAAACAACCCCCAATCTACTGAGCCTTGAAACTACACTAGTTCCTTTGTAGCGGATACTGCACATCCCTGTGGGGTCTGTGGACATCCTGGATATGTCAGAGTTGCTCGGGGACCATCTCAAATGTGGCCGGTCCGCCGTGTCAGGCAGAAAAGGCCTCGAGCTGGTCATCAGATGCCCATCCCGGCTCATCACAGCATGGGACCCGGTAGCAGCCACGTGACTGCTGCATTCCCAGACAGGACACACAGCACGACGACGGTCCGGCACGCAGCACTAATAAGAACCGACGGGAGGCCACCTGTCCAACGGGCACACGGGCAAACCGTGGGCTTCGTGGAGGAGGAACCGAAATCAGTCCTTCACACGTGGAAATGTTCACCGCGAACGAAAGCGGAGAATGGCAGAAGAAATCCACGTGTCTTCGCCTGTCAAAAATTCAAAAGGTGGACCACGCAGCACCGGGGACTTTTCGGACACACTCACCATGGCCGCTCAGACGATCCGTCCGCCTCCGCAGGGCCCATCGGCCGGGATGTGGCCACGTGACCTGGAGACTCTGCTTCCAGAAACTTACATTTTTTCTTTTTCTTCCCTCGCTCTTCCTTTTTCTTTTTTCCCTCTTGCGTTATCCCCAGATCTCTCTGAAACGGTAATAACAGGAAAAGAGCAATCACGACAACACTGCAATTGTCATCATGATTAAAAGGTCGCGGAACTCCATTTTTCTTCCAACAAATACCGAGCGCCTCCTATGTCCTATCCCGAAAGTTCTCGGCATCCTTCACTCGTGATTCTTTTTTCCCCCAGGCGCCGGGCCCCCTGCCCCCACCCCCTCCGCCCCCGTTTCCCAGCAAGGGAGCAGCTGCGGGAGGCAAAGCGGGGCCAGGGCCGTGCCCTCTCTGCGGACACGTGGTTCCGCGGAGAAGATGGGGATTCGCCCAGCCCGGCGACCTCCCAATGCCCAGGGGTGCGCTGGACGTTTAGAGTTCACGTTCCTGAAAAGTCAGCCCATCTGTTTTTAGGCCCCTCTGCCCCGGGATTGGCTTTTGGAAATTCTGAACAACCATCCTACCAGCTTCAAAATAGCCAAGTTCTCTCAAATGCCATAAAACTCAATGTAAACAACTTTGCAACTCCAGCCGCGTGTGTCTGGCTTACCCAAGAGGTTGCTAGGATATTATCTCTGCCGGGAAGTTGATCCGCCAAGTTTGAAGACCAACAGAGGAGCTTTGCGGCAAAGTGGACGTATTTGCAAAGAACGAGCGTCCCATCCTGCCAGCCAGGCTCCCCGGGGTGTCCGCCCTTCTGGGGGCCTCCAAAGGGTGCGGCAGGCGTAGCCGTCCTGACCAGGATCTGCCCGGCAGCAGGATCCTGGGTGGGGAGGGCGGCTGCAGCTGTCCCCTTGGGCTGCCCCCTCCCTGTCCTGCGTACTCGGAATGGGTCACTCAGCCCTGGGAGAGCCCGCAGGACGGCCATGACCAGGGCGCTGGGGGGAGTCCAAGACTTGCTAGCCCAGCCATCCGGGCAGCATTTCTACCCACCGTGCAGGAATGGGGGGGGTATCCTGTCCCCGGTCACCGGGACAGCAATCCTGGGATTTGCCACTTCACTCATTGAAACCCCACGTGGGTGGCCTGGCTGCTGTCAGCATTCTTCCCCCAGAGACGGTACAGTGAGGAAGCTGATGAACGTGGTCTGGGGACACAGGGGGCCCAAGGAGGGACCAGGGTGCCTCACAGAGTCACCTGCTCCCAAGCTGGGCCTGATCCTGAAGCCCTGGGGGGACTTTCTGTCTTCTAGCTTCTCAGCTCAGCACATTGGTTTTAACGCATTGGGAGGATCGCTCCTCAGGGCCTTTGCACGTGCTATACTTAAAGCACAGCCCAGTGTACACAGCAAATCTTTATTAAAGACAGAATAATAGTGGCCCAGTGCTCTCAGCCCTAAGGAGCCAGGGTAAGTGCCAGAGTCCCCAGGACCACAGGAGTCTCAGCATTACCCCAACCCCTGAGTCTGGGCAGGGCTCCCCCTCCCCACCGGAAGGCATCCACCCCACAGCACTACTGACACTTGGGGCGAGAGCACTTTCTGCAGAACAAGCCTGTCTGTGCACCGCAAGATAAGTGGAACCCCAGCTCCCACCCACTAGATGCCAATGGCCAAAGTGACTTCTGTTGTCACCACGTGGCCCCCTGGGGGCCCAAATCACTGCCCTGCGGCCCCACTGAGCCTCGCCACCCCGGGACAGCCCCCGCCCCCAGGAAGCCCGCAGGAAGCCCGCAGGCAAGGGACTGTCCTGTGTGGAGCTCGGCCTCCCCTCGCCCAGGGCCAGCGCTCCGTCCCCTCCCCTCGGCTCAACACGGAGGGAGGCTCTGTGTCTGCAGCAGGTGCGAATCGTGGCCCTGACCCCGCACCGGGGGCCGCAGGCCTCCCTCCCCAGAATGTCTCAGACAATAAAAGATCTTTACTGCGAAGCGGTGCGGAGGAGCGAGGGCCGGGCCGCTCCCCAGATAAACCCCGGCAGTGACAGCCCGGGGACGGCCAAGAGGTGGCCGCCAGCCTGGCGGTGGGGAGGCAGCGGCTTCCCCCGCGCCCAGATCCACGCAGACAAGACCCTTGAGAAGCCCGCAGAGCAAAGTCCGCGCAGCCGGGGCGCAGGGAGCCGCAGGCCAGGCGGGGGCGGCTCTGGGCGGGGCACCAGAACCAGCGGCACCTACCGTGATGGGCGGGTCCGGGGCGGAAGGGGCCCCAAGCTCAGCCATCGCACACCCGGCCACGCCCCCGCACCCTCACGGCCACGCCCTCGCGCACACCCGGCCACGCCCACGCACCCTCACGGCCACGCCCTCGCACCCACCCACACTGGCCTATCACCCCGGCTTCCTCCGCGCACCTCCAGTCTGACCTCTCCAAGCCAAGCTCCACCCCGAAAGCAAACGGGCCTCGCCCTGGTGGGCAGCGTGCTCGCCCGCGTCCTCAGATCCGAGCTGCCCGGGATCTGCTGCAGGGGTTGCCCGCGGCCGCCCCGACAGAGGCCCATTCGGCCTCCTGGCACCAGGGACCGGCCTGCCGCTGCGAGTCCCAGACGCCCAGTGCTGCCAGTGTGGGTGCCTCTGGGTCAATGTCAGGCTGCCCATCGGACTTGAACCTCCAGGAGGGCAGGTTGAGTGTGCCTTGGCTCCCACGCGTAGTAATGAGACCCAACAGGAGGCAGGACGCCGTAGCGACTTGGTGGAGACATGAATGAATCCCACGTATACCAACAAGGGTCGTCCTGCGGCCAGGACAGAGGTCCAGGTTCCAGACTGCGCATGGCTGGCCACTGAGGCACTGCCCAGGCCCCCACCACCGGCCCCTTGAGCAGCTTCTGCCCTCGGTGAGGCCAGCCCGCCATGGGCTTGTAGAGACCTCCAGAGTCTCAGAGGCTGTAGCCGATCAGCAGCCTGGTGGGATCTAGCCGACCCAGGCCCTGAGCCCCCCAGAAGGACAGGCCACTGCGTGAGTTAGTCCCCGTGAGAAGCAAGGCCGTCCGGCGACTGTGCGAGGGGTGAGCTTTGCAGGTGGGATTCCTACTGAGCACGCGGCTGTGGACACGGCTGTGGGGAGTAGACGCTCCCCCTGCACATGCCAAGGCTGTGGAGCGCAGAACCCTTGCTCCCCTGGGCGCCCCTCCCGCCTCCGGCAGGGACCAGAACCCAGGGTGGTGGGGGTCTCATCAGAGCGCGCCCTGTGGCCACCCCTGCCGTTTCCCACGCCGCGGCCTACCGCGGTGGAGAGACCAGGTCCCAGGAGGGAGGCTATTACACGGACTGACCCTGGCCAAACCCAGAAGCCGGCGCTGGGAGTCTCTCTAGGCCTAGCCCTGGGAGAGCAGCAGCAGAAGACTCCTGCGGAAAGCCCTGGAGATGTCGCCCGAGGAGGCCACGCTGCCCTGCTGGGCCTTGGGCTGGAAGGGCACCTCCTTCGGACCCACGCGGGGCTCTTCTCTGGGTCTTGATTTCAGGACCCGGAAGGCCCTTCCGACTTCACACCTTCAGGCCTGTCACTAAAAGAGAGAAACTCATTTCCCATCAGGGGCCCCGTTGTCTGAAGGCAGGGACCAGGCGAGAGCCTTCTGGAATCTTCCGGCATCGACAAAGTGGTGAGTGAGTGCATGGTGGGAGCAGGTGGAAGATTAAAATCCGTCCCGGGGGACAGGTATGTCATCAAGCACTGAACGCCAAGGTGCTGCGTCGTGATCACCCTCCTGACAAACACACGTTTCCCCAGAAACACCGGCTCCCTGTGGCTCCAGCCGTCGACACCTGACATGCAAGCACGGCCCCTTCTTTTAATGCTCCTCCCCCCCAAGGAGACTGAGGCGGGCAGACGTCCTGAGGGCAGGACACTCACACTCCTGAACCGCGACAGTGCCTGGGACAGAAAAGGCTAGCGAGAGGCCCCCAGGCCCCAGCTAAGCTGCACAGGGTTCAAGGAGAGGCTCCCGGTGCGGGTGAGAGGAGGGACGGGGGCTGAGGAGAACCGAGGCCGAGGCCCAGCCATCAGACTGGAGTAGGGGTGCGTGAAAGGCTGCCACCCGCCAGTGTGCAGACATGGGGTGAGGGAAGATTCTCGCCGCGCTACCCCATGGCAGCACCAGCCAACCCACGGGAGCCAGAGCTCTGGGTCTGGCCTCTTCTGGGCACAGGGACCTGGGGGTAGGAGAAGACCACACCCCGAGCCCCTGGAGGAATATTCTGTCAAGATGCCTGCCTGCTCTCTGTGGGGCTTCCTGCTCCCAGAACAGAGGGCAAGACCCTCATAAGACGTCTTCTCCAGTGCCCACCGCACCTTCTCCTGGGCCACTGTCCCCTCCGGCTTCAGGTGTCCCTTTCCCAGCCCCCACTGGGATCAGGCTGCTTCTGCTCACCTGCTTTCAGCTTTCACTTAGTGGAAGCCGAGTAGCAAATCAACCTCCATGAACCACGACTTGGATAGTGGGGTTATTGCCGCCCAGAACGGAACACCAGGAAGCCAACCACGGGAGAGTGAGTCATGAGAAAACAACCCGAGCCAGGGTCCGTGGGAGTCATGGAGTTGAGGCATACTCGGAGACTCTGCTACTCGTCTGGGGCTTGCCCTCAGCATGTTGGCCTTCAGCCTCAAGAGGCCTCAGTCAGGGGCGCCTGGGTGGCTCAGTGGGTTAAGCCGCTGCCTTCGGCTCAGGTCATGATCTCAGGGTCCTGGGATCGAGTCCCGCATCGGGCTCTCTGCTCAGCGGGGAGCCTGCTTCCCTCTCTCTCTCTCTGCCTGCCTCTCCGTCTACTTGTGATTTCTCTCTGTCAAATAAATAAATAAAATCTTTAAAAAAAAAAAAAAAAAAAAAAAGAGGCCTCAGTCAGGAAAGACTCATTTACCAACAGACACTAACCAGAGAGAGTCGAGATGGCAGGTTCTCAGCAACTATTTACTGGATGGGAGGAAGGAAGACAAGAAGGGAAGGGAAGTGGGTGGAAGGAAGGGTGGGGGGATGGATTGATAGAAGGGGTAGATGGATGGACGGATGGTGGGTAGCTGGATGGGTGGATGGACAGAGGGTCGGTGGAACGGTGGATGGACAGATGAGTGGATGGTGGATGGATGGACGGGTGGTGGGTAGATGGATGGGTGGATGGACAGAGGGTCGGTGGAATGGTGGATGGACAGATGAGTGGATGGTGGATGGATGGACGGATGGTGGGTAGATGGATGGGTGGATGGATAGAGGGTCGGTGGAACGGTGGATGGACAGATGAGTGGATGGTGGATGGATGGACGGATGGATGGACGGATGGGTGATGGGTGGATGGACGGATGATGGGATAGTTGAATGGTTGGATGGACGGATGGATGGATGGATAGAAGGGTAGGTAGACGGGTGGATGGACAGAGGGTTGGATGGTGGAGTGGATGGTTAGGTGGATAGATAGAAGGGTAGATGGATGGATGGATGGTGGGCGGATGGATGGTTGGGTGGATGATTGGGTGGACGGATGGAAGTGTAGGTGGATGGGTGGTCGGTGGATGGATGGACAGATGGACGGATGGAAGTGTAGGTGGATGGGTGGATGGGTGTGGGTGGCGGGTGGATGGAGAGCTGAATAGGTGGGTGACTGAGTAACCAGGTTCCATGGTTCACAGTGGCTCCAAAGAGGGGAACCCCAATACTGTAGAAAGATGTTGTGTAACCGTGTTGAACAAAAGACTAATAAAATTGTCGGCAGGTGACAAGATGGCTGTGGTCTTAGTTTCACTCTCTGTCTCTTCCGCACAGGAGACAGCGGGAGCCTCCGAGCAGGCTTGCACTACGGCCTTATCAGGAAGGAGGTGTCCCAGTGCCGGGCTTTATCTTCGCCGCCAGGGGAGAGAGAAGAGAAGAGGCAGCACGTGGGAGGGGGGCAGATCAGAGGAAAGATCAGCCGAGGGCCATGAAGAGGGCAACTGGGAAAGAGACGAGTATAACGGGACCTTTGAGACTGTGTGCCCCGGGATGAGCGACACCCCACCCCTATGACCTCATCTGGCCCCATCATACCTCGAAGACATCATCCCGTCGGGGGCTAGGCTTTGGCGTATGCATATGTTGCAGGAGCGGGGCGGGGAAGACAGCCCATGGCAGAATCGCTCCTCTGTTCCTTTAAGAAACAATCCACACAGCCTAAAAATGAAACCACCTAATTCAGAGTTCACGGAGGACTCCGTAGAGCCCTGAGCCCGTGTGAACATGCACTCTGCGCGACACACGGGGGCCCGGCTCCTCGGGGTCATCGTCCCAGCGCAACACCCGCACCTTGTCCTTGTCTGGCTCTGTCGGGTGGAAGAGGCATCTTTACCCGATTTGCACAAACTTGCCGCACAGCAGAAGGCGGACAGGACCCAGTGGCGTGGGCCTCCGTGGGCCTCCATGGGCCTCCGTGGGCTAGCCGCGGGGACACCCACATGTCCAGAGTCCAGCCTTTCCACATCTGCAATTATTAAAAAAAGAGATAAAATCCCGACGTGGTTGGGGTCCCTTCCAGGCACAGGGAACATTCTGGACTATTCTAGGACGTTCTGGAAATCCCAGTTGCCGCTGCTCCGAGCATTACAATTCATGGAAATAGCCCCAGGCCTCAGCTCTCGCTTCTGAGTAACAAGGATTCTAGTCCGCCCAGGTATTCTTGGCACAGAGAGGCCGCGCTGCCTCGCCCCATCCCACGGTCCCCGCAGCCGATCCCGCCCAGCCTGGAGGCCTGTGGCAGCCCCACCCAGGCCACATGTCCCCAGCCACTGGGTGTTTCCTGATAACCCTGCTGAGCTCTGGTTCCGAGGGTCCGCAGAACACCCTGGGCACCTGTGCTTTTAAGAACTCTCCAGATGATTCTCTGATCCTAGCTCGGGTAGGGCTGGGCCAGGCTCTTCCCCTTCTGGTGGGCGTGCACCATGGGTGAGAAGGGGCTCTGAGCCCGTAAATGGCAGTGGCCCCCCACTCCCCATTGTTTGGACATTCTGGTTGGGAAGTCCTCCAGGATTTGCTTTAACCCACGCCGCCTACATGCAGCTAGAAGGCAGGGGCCGCCCCCCCCTCCCCCGGCTCCAAGCCTGGGGCTTTCCCAGTAGCTCCGAGCCCCACCATTCCCTGGCATCAGTGAGAAGGGCCCAAGTTCAGGTTGGGCCTGCTTGTCAGGGGGACCCTGAGTCACCGGGTGTGCGCTGAGAATAAAGCCGGGGAGGGGCCGGAAACTCTGGGGCGGGGGGTGATTCGGCTGGAGGGAAGGAGACACAGGGGGGCGGCAAGCTTGTCTCCCAGCATCTGCAGGGCTGAGTCATGGTAGTGAGAGCAGAGCATAGGAGTGGCCGTGATAAGGGACAGATTTTAAACAGCCTACCCTGAGCCGCCTCCAAGGAATCCTCCGGGAATGTGCCGGAAGGAAGAGCGGGGACTCGGCGCACTCTCACAGGGGACCCCAGAGTGGCCAATGAGCGGGACGACGGGTCCTTGAATGCCATGGGGGTCATGTGCGCTGCCCCCCGCCCGGTGCCGTAGAAAATCCCCGTATAACTTTCGACGCCCCTGGAACTTAAGTACTCCCCGCCGGCCATCGACCAGAAGCCGCACATACACCACGAACAGCCGATGAGCACGCGTTCTGTATTTACGTGCGTTCTAGACCGTGTCTGTACAGCACAGCAGGTTAGAGAAGAGAGAGTCGGACTGAGGAAATCGTGAGGAAGAGAAAATGCGTTTCCAGGGCCGTGCTATATTAAAGGGGGAAAAAAATGTGTTAAGTGGGCTCACCCTGCTCAGGGGTCACCTGTATTTTCAAAGATGTGCACAGGGGCGCCCGGGTGGCTCAGTCCTTAAGCGTCTGCCTTCAGCCCAGCGGGGAGCCTGCTTCTCCCTCTGCCCCTCCCCCTGCTTCTGGGCTCTCTGCCTCTCTCTCTCCCTCTCTCTCTCTCTGTCAATTAAATAAATAAATAAAACCTTAAAAAAAAAGGTGTAACACCAACAATGGGGGTGCAGCCGGGGTCCCTGGGGCCGGCAGCAGTGGGGGGGGTCCCACGTGTCCGACACGGAGGAGGCCAGGGCAGGGGTGACCGTATAGGTGGAAGCCATGGCGTGAGAGGTCCCGCAGAGGCGCTGCCCCCGTGAGCAGAGGAACTTGGCTGCCGCTCTCACCAGGCTCTCCCATCAGAGGGCAAGGAGCGTGGGGCCGAGCACAGCCCGAGCAGGGCAGCTCCCCGGGGCGCAGGGTGGCAGAAGGGCAGGGGATGGCTCTCAGGCACAGCAGGGAGCTGCTGACCCACACCTGACCTGGGACACCGGAGGGGAGCCCTTGCTCCCCCAGAAGGGTGTTGGCCTCAATGACCCATCACACCAATGTGGGAGTCAATGTGGGACTGGCCAGTGGGGCCTGCCTGTCGGGTCAGTCTGGTCAAGGGACAGGTGCCCCCATAGCTGAGGGTCAGGCACCACACCGTGGACTTCCAGGTGACTCAGACGAGCCCTCCCCTGGATCCGGACAGCAGGTCTCTCGATGACAGATGTGGGCAGGAGTCCCAAGACACTACGGGCCAGCACCGTCATGGACGAATGGGTCTCCCTCCCAAGGGCAAGGCCAGGCAAGTCCTTGCCTCCGAGAGGGATGGACTCCAAACCCAGAGGCTGCGGTGGCAGAGGAGATCACAGTGGTCCTGGGAAGCCAGGGAGAGGCAGAGGGCTGGGCTCGTCAGGGGGTCAGGTGGGTGATGGATGGTCTCGTCTGACGCTTTGGAAGGTCATGAGCCCTGAGTGGGGCTGGCCGGGCCCCACCGTTCACGGGGAAAGGGCATTCCTATTTCCACACTGAACTGTTGGTGAGGTCCCCGGGCCAGTCCCCCATGCGCGTGTCACACATGAGGCCACGACCAGCGTGACTAGCACCCACCTAGAAGCAGAACTTCACTTCCGTTACAGGTTTCCGGCTCCCTGTTTACTCTGTGATTGCCTGTCTTAGCTGGACGCCAGGAAACTTCCTCCTGAAGCCTCCTGCACCCACGTGAATGGACTGAGAACCTCAGGTGCCTGCACGGCCCGCGGGACTCGGGCTACTCACACGGGAGCCGGAGGGACTGCATGGTCCTGCTCACCCCCCAGAGCCCACACTGGACCGAAGCTGTTCTAACGTGGGCACGCGGTGCTGCTGTTGAACTCCTGTCCCGCACCTCCCGGCTGCCTGTCTGGGGGAGACCCACACGGGTCTGGTGTGGGTCTTACACAGGTCTGGTGTCCTGTCTTACACTCGGGCTTTGAAAGTGCTTATGGATTCAAGGGCTTGTCTCCATTCCCGGTCAGGAGCCCCAGTAGGGGCAGAGACCACTTCCTGAAGCTTGGGCTTGGCTGGGGCTGCCCTTGAGAACTTGTGGGTTGACTCCTCTGGTGTCCATGACCTCGGTTGGAACCCTTCCCAACTATCTGAGAGTACGGTGGAGCTTCTGCCCCCTTCCTGCCGGAGACTCCTTGCCCCCTGGACACGTCTGCTGTCCCCCTCCCCGGCACCGCTCCTCCGGGGATGGTCAAGCCACAGAAGGTCCTGTAGCCACATCTCCTCGGGGCCCAGTCACCGAACCCCTCCTCCATACCATCACCCCCTTTATCCACACGGTCAGAAAAACAGGGGGTGCCTTCCTAGCCCTAATGGCAACAATAATGTGACATCGCACCGCCCCAAACACCCTGCCTGCTGGAGCCGAACTCTGGTAATAACCGTAATTGCTTGAATCCCAAATCCTAAGAGTGGGGGCCCTGAGCGGGGTAAGCAGGGTGGGGGAGAGGGGTGAGCAGAGGGGAAGAGGGAGAGGAAGAACAGGTTCTCCTGTCCTCAACTCAGGGCTGGCCCATTAGGAACATTTTGAAGCAGAAGACATGGGATTTTGTCCTCCTGCCTAGTTCCCCGGGCAGCTTTGTTTATTCTAATACCCCCTTGCTCTAAGCTCCCCAGGGCACCACCCACCCAGGCCACTGCAGTGCTGGCAGTGCTCTGGGATCCCGGATCCATCCCCAAGAGATCCCGTCCTCTCAGTACAGCTCGTCTCCCCTTGAGCGTTAGTAGGAAAGCACACTGAACAAACTAACTTAGACTAAAGTGAGAGTGGCTGATACATAGCTAACCTCTAAGCTATTAGCATGTTCTAAATAGATGGTTCCTGAGCCTAATTACTCACACATTTATGCCAAATCAAGGGAAATGTGGGGGTGGGGGGGGACGCCTGAGTAGGAGCGTGGAGCAGGCCGCTCCAGAAGCTAGCCCCTCCGTGCCGCCCTCTCCTCCTCGTCTAGCTCTCCGAGTTAAGTGTTTCTGTCCTGGCCTCCTGGGAGACAGAGGAGCCAGGTGGGGGGGGGGGTAGGGGTCCCCAGATGGTCCCCCTGAGGGACTGTCTCCTGCTAAGTCAAGGGAGATACTAGCCCCTGGCAGAGCTCCTAGCAGGATTGCCCTTGTGGATGCTGAACTCTCCCCAGCACCGGCTTGAGGTCCTTGCTGCCCCTGGAGGATCCTCTGGCTTCACTGAGGGACCTTGGCCCGAGTGGAGCTGCCAAGGGCCAGCATCTGGTGATCCACTTGAACTCATGTGCCTGCCCTACCCCCGGAGTAGGACCCCCACGAGGACAGAGCCTGCCTTTTCCCATGGAGGAAACCCCTCAGGGCTCATATCTCACGGAGACCAGGAAGCCAAAATGTCCTTTCCCAGCGTCGCCTGGGCGCACAGAGCCATGGAGCCTGGAGGGCAGCTCGAGTGATGCGAGTCAGTGCTGTGAGTGTGTGCGTGTGT